>NC_080106.1:35675000-36410000 GCF_950005125.1 Chionomys nivalis
TAAAAATCCTTTGGGCTGCAAGTGAGAAAAAGTTACCCAGCTGAGTTAAGGCAACTGGAATTGGCACTTACGTTTCAGGCATAGTTAGAACCAGAGTCACAAAGGACACCAGAGGACTTTCTTATCACTTCTGCTTTCATGTGTTTGGCTTTTCAAGTCGGCTCTTCTGACTGCAGGGAGTGTGAAGATGGCCAACAGTGGCTCATGGGTCCAGTCTCATTGGACAGACTCTGGCCCCAGGCCCAGAGTCACGTGGCATCTCAGGAGGGCATTCACATACCATTTCCCTTGAGACCATGTGGTGACCCACATGGCTGAAGAGCGGGGAGCCTTCTTGATTCCTGTGTGAAAAAGCAAAGAGCATCTATCACAAGACTGGCATTGGAGATAGGGTGAAATAAGTTGCATAGATGCCGACTCGGGTGATGCTTGATGCAGGAGAAGATTTGCGTTATCCTGCTGGTGGTTGTTCCTGGAGACCAGAGTGTAATGCAGTATGTGTGTGTGTGTGCACACATATATACATGCATACACACACACACATATGTGTCTTGGCTATTTGTATATATTATATATTTGTATGTATATTTGTGTGTATATATACACACACACATATATGTCATTTGTATTAGGTGTAAACTTTTTGTTAGGGACTGAAAATAGATGTGGCTTGCCTTCAAGAGGTTTCTGGCTTGCCTGGGGGCAGGTGCTAAAGTATATGTGTGTGAAACAGTACTTATAAGACAGAGGTTCTAGGCTGCACATTGAGGAAGAAGGTTTTATAGGCATGGTGTTGTAGTCAGGTAGAAGTGCTCATGGGGGCGCTCAGGTGTAGAGTGGATAATGAATAAAATGTGGTTTAAGAGAAGAAGAAAGAGTGAGAGAATTCTAGGTAGAATTTGCTGCATGAACCTAAACACGGGCAAAAGTTCGTTTAGAGGCTTGCATAGGTTGGCTCCACAGGCTAAATATGGAGATGATTCTCATCTTTCTGAGGAGGTGGGAGATGTGGTTTCTTAAGACCAGGTTATGGAGGCACTAGAATGTCTGGGGAAAGTCCAAGATTTCATTTAGTAGGTTCTAATAGAGTAAAGTATGTATGTATGTATGTATGTATGTATGTATGTATACATGTATGCATGCATGCATGTATATATATCCCTATGTGTTTATAGATATGCATGCAGGCAGAGGATGAAACTTGAAGGGGTCCCTAATGAGAAGATACTTTCTTTTTTTTTTTTTTTTTGGATTTTTTGAGACAGGGTTTCTCCGTAGCTTTTGGTTCCTGTCCTGGAACTAGCTCTTGTAGACCAGACTGGCCTCAAACTCACAGAGGTCCGCCTGTCTCTGCCTCCCAAGTGCTGGGATTAAAGGCGTGCGCCGTTGAGTGAAGAGTCAAAGTGAGCTTAGCTTTGCACAAAGGCTTGCTAACCACTGAGAAGAAAAGGAAGACAGCGGGGGTTTATGTAGCATATTTGCACATGCAGTTGAGTAGAAACGATGAGAGGAAAGGAGGAAGAGATACCTAAAGACAGGCAGAAGAGTGGATATTGTTGCCCTGTGAGTTCTGATTGACAAGCTCAGGATCTATCTTTGCTTAATTCTGTTTCACTTCTTCACCTGATTGTCCTTTTTGCTTTGTGTGTCCTGGGCCACACCAGCCTTCATGTCCTCTTACCGTGTCTAGAACCATTTCCCATTCTAGACTTTGATGTTCTTCACTTCCTCAACCCTTCAATGGCCAAATGTCATTTTCCAATATAGCCTAACCACCTGAAAATACCCTAGCATCTAGAATACCCTATTCCCATCCTTCCAGTTAGGACCCTAGTGATTCTGTATAATTTTATTCCTAATATGTAATTTAATCACTTGAATTCTTGTCTATTTTTATTGGAATTTGAACTCCTTTAGGTTGGGGGTCTGTGAACAGCACTTTTCACAATAAAGAAAATGTGGTAAGTCATGAGAAAGATAGGAATAAAAATGCTGTTGAGCAGATATGATTGTACTTTAATCTTAGAATGTACATGTATTGGAACCGCCACATGCTGGAAAGCTCTAGGCAATGGAAGCATAGACGAGAAGACCCGGTTGTCTAGTTTTTAAGGAGATGCTGGTCTGCAATGGTAATGATTTGCTTCAAAGCTTTTAAATTCAAATCTTACTTATAATCTTCTGTTTCAGTAATTTGTTCAGAGTTCATGGCAGGGACAGAGCAATGGACATGAAGGTGACTTGATGGTGGCTCTTGCTGAGGTAGCAACGATAGAAAAGTAGGAATGAAAGGGACTGATCTTAAACGAAGCTGGCCAATAATGACCAAGGAAAGGGTAGCCTCAGTGCATGCCCAGGGGGAGGTAAACAGAAAAACCAAGGAGCAGAAGCAAAAGTTGTATAGCAGTGGATTAAGTGAACCAAACATTTACTTCTGTCCATCTTAGTCAAGTCCAGGAGGAAATAGTTCAGGGATCCTATGGGGCTTCATAGGCGCCTAGGAACCAGGGTGCTCTGGCTAGCATGAGCCTTGTCTTCCTAGTTCAAGGTGGAGTTGCCAGTGGTCAGGCCAGCAGGAAGGAGGAGGCCAAAGGAAGCTTCCAGAAGCTGCCATATAAATAGTTTGCTTATAGTTCACTGGCCAGACTGAGTCAGTTGTCCACCTGTGGTGACTGAATTCCCAGAAGTCTCTACTGCTGCTGGCCATGTGATCAAGCTAAGCACCCCGTCGTTATGGAAGGAGTAAGTGCACAAGAAGACATGGAGATTAGCAGGTATGTGGGGATGAGTTCCAGGTGAGGGCTTAGACCTACTTCTTGGGTCATTTTAAATTGCGATTGTGTGCAGTGGTCCAGTTTTCTGCACATTTTTGTTGACATTTGCTTCTTGGAAAACCTGTGGTGAGAGGTGCATTGTGCCAAGATGGAGGCTCTTGGGTCCTTTCTTCAGTTTGGGCATTTTATTTTGGGCCTACTTAAAATATCCAGTAATTTATGTTCTTCTTCGCAGAAACTGCAAATCATCATGTCCTAATTTTAATTGATTACCTATATTTCAGGCCCACATTTCTCTTCTTTCAAAATACGTCTTCAGGTTTTATATGCTATTCCTCAAGTTCCAGTATAGATGAGCAAGCTTTGAGTAGTAATCATTCTCGATGTTTTGAAGCCTGAGATTTTGAAAATTTTTATCAAACCCAGTTTGCTGCTGACTCCTGTATCTACATATCTACCAAAACCCCCTTTCTGCAGAAACCCCCAGACCTGAATGTCCCTTCACCCCACTTAACCTACTGATCCTTTCCTCTCACCTTGACCCTGCACACTTAACTGCCAATCTTATTATCCATCCTGCCTTCTAGCTAACCGCCTTTGTCGACTCCCTCCTGAATATCTTTTCTTTGAATAATTGTTCAAGCAAATAATCTTTATCTAGATTTCCACCCAGGCCCCCCATCCCCTGCCTCCTTCTGGACTTCTCTTTTTTTCTAAGTTGCTGGGACCCTTCAGTGAGCTCTCAGCGCTATTTCAGTCTTCCTTATTCCTGCAAGAACATGGAATGCCACTCTCAGGGACCATATTATTCAAACCCTAGAGTTCTACCTTATGATAATTTAGACCCTCCTTGTCTTCTTGTCCCACTGTGTCCCCTTCCTTCATTCCTAGATCCTGATGTTGTATATCTGGATGCTTCTGGTAACTGCTTCTCTGCCACTTGTCTCCTGTTTCTCCTCATCTTCCCAGAGACTGTGACTGTTCATCTCAAGTGTGGCTTTGTTTTCCTTTGCCTTAGTATTAAAAAACAATAAACCAACAAGAGCAAAATGTTTGTAGGGATCTTTGTGTTTTTCATTGGTCCCTTTCTGATACTTGTATCAGTTATCTATGGCTGTGTAACAAACAGTTTCTAAGTATACTATGACTTATGATTCTATAGGTCAGCCATCTAGGCTGTGCTTAGCAGGGCAGGTTTTATTTCCTCTGAGCTTTCTGTGTGTACTCACTATGGAACTGCCAGGATACTTTGTTTTTGGAGGGCATCTGGCTGTCTTCTAGGGACCTTGTTTTTCTGGCATGCTATCCCCTACCACAGAGTGATGGTTTGGGTTTGTTTTCATGGTGGCTTCCTTAGAGGGCTGGGGCTGGGGCTGGGGCTGGGGCTGAGAAATGTCACATAACACCTTCTGTCATATTCTGTGGACCAGAGTGAGTCACTGGGCTAGCCCAGATTCCAGAGAAGAGGAAATAGATTCCATTTATGATTGACAGAGAAACAAAATTATCTTACAAAAGAACATGGCTACAAAAGTGTACAGAACCGTGACCCTTGTGTAATCTACCTCAGGCCTCAAAATCTGTATCTCTTGCTTAGCCTCAAATTCCTTTCTGCCTCTTTACACTGAAATAATCCCTCCCTCCCTCCCCCCTCCCCCTCCCCCCTCCCTCCTTCCCCCTCCCCCCCTCCCTCCCTCCCCCCTCCCTCCCTCCCCCCTCCCTCCCTCCCTCCCTCCCTCCCTCCCTCCCTCCCTCTCCCCCTCCCTCCCTCCCTCCCTCCCTCCCTCCCTCCCTCTCCGTCCTCCCTCTGACTAAACCTGTGTTCTACTTGTCGTCGTGTGACATCACAAGGATAGTCTTGGCTATCATTGTTCATAGCAATGCTTCCTCTAAGTTGCATCCTTCAGTATTTCCTATCAGTGATACTATATATCCAACATCTTTCCATATTGATTTACTTTGTACCTTGTTGCATATGGCAACCGGACATTGCTGTGATATACAACAGTTTTTTAGTACATTCATAACTGCTGTGCTTTTAAGCATTTGTTTATGTCCTGCTTTTGCATAATAGCTACAGAGAACATTGGCTAACATGGTAACCTGCTGTGTCTTCAACTCGTCATTGCAGAGGTTACATGTTTAACATTACACTTACTACAGTAAGCCTGTCTCAAAGTTCTCAGCAAGATGCTGGTGAATTTTCTTACCTCTTTGAGTCATTTTCGTCACAGTTGGTGCCATTTCATCACCACAAGCCAGGGGTATCTGCCTTTATAATTTCCACCTTGCTCAGACATCTTGTTGGTTTTGAAAATATTAATTTGAAATAGCTAATAACCTTCTGCCTACAAGCCCATTTATTTACAGAAAGTAATTTTCTTGCCCCATCCATGTTAGTAGCTTTTTTCAAATGGCTTCTCCATTCTTTGCTTTGTCTTAAATTTCTGATTATCAGTGGGGATGTATCATGTACCAGGAGCTGCCAGGTTTTATGGCTTATCAACCACAGATTTTTGAAACTGTGGTCATAACGACACTGCATTGGGCATCTGGCTTCTCCTTCAGGTACCATGACAATGCTAGAGCTTCCAGAAAATGCAAATGGCAGGTGGCAGTCAGCATTCCCCATGCTGCATGTGCAGAATAAAGCATGCATGCCCCTGAGGGTGGAACTTGAGGAAGTTCAAGGTAGGGACAAGGTAGAGGGACCTCAAGTCAAAGAGGAAGAAAATCTGTTGGGTTAATGGGAAGACCGAAAGGAAGTGATGGATGATAAAGATCTAGAAAATGACAAAGAGTGGCATCTAGTTGCTGAGAGGAAGTTTGCAAGACTTTGCCTGTGAAAATGAGGTTAGTTCAACAGTGTTTAATTCATTTGATAACAAATGAGATTTCGTTGGTTGATTATAGCCACTAACCAGAATTTCCAATCCACTAGAATTCAATGCTCTGAGAACTTTTTCTCTAATGACAGATTTTGCTATCGTGTGATTATTGCCACAGAATTTGTGTCCTTCAGTCTCTTATCAGAAATGATTATCTTGACATCTCTGCTGGCCAGACCATATTTTTTAAAAGTCTGTTTTAAGAAATAGCAGTGGTGTGAAGAAGTTACGTTGTGTCCGCGTGTCCAGATAACAGAATTCCAGAAGCGACTGCTCCAGTGGTGGGCTGTGCACTGGACTCCTTTATTGTTGTGCACGGGCCAGGGCTCTCTTCTCTTTGAGGAGCGTATGTGTAGCAGGTTCTTAAATATCCTTCACTCTTTGGTTTCGAATGTGGCTGTCTGTATCTCAGCGAGTCTTTAGGATGACTCAACAGACTATTCTTAGAAAACATCAACAGGAGGGTCTGGAGAGAACTCAGTTTGATCTTGTAGGTGTGTTGACCTTGTCATTTTCATTTCTGTCTTTACATTGCCTGCCAACCAGCTGGAGTCAAACAGGAGAGCCCTGTAGTAGCTGTTTAGGATGCCGGGAGATACATTCCCATGGACTGGCAGTCTAGATTTTTATTAGTTTCTTTTTTTTAAAAATGCAACTAATTGTTGGTGTGTATGAGTGTTCTGCCTGAATGTCATATATGTACACCATGTGTATACCTGGTGCCCGCAGAAGTCAGAAGATGGAATCCGATCCCCCAGAACTAGAGTTAGAGATGGTTGTGAGCCACCACGTGTGTGCTGCGAAGCAAACTCAGTTCTACAAGAACATGAACGCTCATCACTGAGCCATCTCTCCAGCACATTTTATTAGAGTCCTGATTTTGACTTTTCTTTGCCTTGATTCTTAAAAGGACCAGTGGTTTTTCAGAAATTAAACATGTGGGTAAATAGTTAAAGCACCTCCAAGTGTGTGTTTGTTTAATGTCAAGGATACTTACATCTTCCTAAAACCAAATTTCCCCATCAGAGAAGGAACCTAAGTCTCCTATTCCACTTTATTCATTTCTCGTTTGGTGTCTTTATTAATATAATACAATTCTCAGTGTGTTATATTTGCTAAAAGTTTGTTACTGGATGTTTCCTTCAGAATTCTAGCCTCTACTGGCATAATAAAATGTAGGTGGAGTTTTCCCGTCCTGGGAGCCACTTCCAGATTACCACACAGAGGCTTATATTAATTGTAAATGATCAACCAATAGCTCAGCCTTGTTACTAGCTAACTCTTACATTGAAATTAACGCATTTCTGTTAATCTTTGTATAACCAAATGACTTTTGGCTTTACCTGTTACTCTAGCATCTCTTGCTCCCTCAGTGGCTGCTGGTATCTCCCCAGATTCCTCCCTTCTTCCCTGTCCTTAGTTTGGTTTTTCCACTTAACCTTATTTTGTCCAACTATTGGTCAATCAGTTTTTTTTTATTAGAGCAATCACAGTGAATTATATTCACACAGTGTAAAAGAATATTCTATAGCAATAAAATGTACAAACTGGTATCCCTTCACTGAGTTTTAAAGTTTGAACCTTCATGTTATCCAGGAGGTATTAATCCCTGAGAGTGGACCTATCTGGATTCTACCTAAAGACAGTGCTAAGATGGGCCTGGCATTAAGTATTATCAAGTATTGACAGAGCCATGTGTGGATTCCATGATCTAAGAATTGGCTTCTGAGGATCCAGAGTTTCCCTTTGAGAAAGGGCTGTCTTGGGCTTCAGGTACCCTGCCTGGTGCCAGGTGTTAATTGAAGACAAAGAGTTGACGTGTTCTGCAGCCAGCCTCTCTCTTAGATTGCTTTCAAGTGACTCATGGTAATGCAAATGTACTTGACCATTGTTGGGGGTGGGGATGGAGTCACTGTTTTGTTTAATCAGCTTTCTGAAAATTGGAAAACTTAACTTCTGTACCTCTGGAAAGCAGCCCGACTCCCTCCTTAGGTTCTTGTTGGTTTTGCTTATCAGAGGTGAGACCTGAGTTCTCTAATGGGTTCCAGTGACTCTGGATAGATATGGGGATGATGGCAGAGTGTGAACCTGGGTGGAAAACCAGACATGCTGCCAGCTGGATCCAGGGTTCAACCATGTAGGGGTGATTCTAGCATGTTCCTGAGTCTTCTAGAGATTCTATTTAGATCTGAACAAACAGTGGTGACCGAAACAGATTCTGTGATGCTCCGCGGCACTTTATTTCCCAGGAACACCTTCTTCTTGGAGTTCCCTGTGATCATCCCCCTCACATGTAGAGACAACCAGTAGTATTTACAACATAGGATCATTGAAATATTGACTGTAACTCTTACGGAGGACTCTACTGATGGGTGATAATACTGCCGTTATTATTACCCAAGATATCCAAGATGATGTTAACCACTATCAACATTCCTCAGTGTCATGCCAACACCAGCTCAGTGTCTTTACATACAGATCACAGCTAACAGACCATCAGAGACCCATTGCCTCACAATATCCCAAGATTTTGAGCAACTATTTGGAGGATTTTCATCTTGAGATGACAGATGAACTCTGCTCTTGTTTAATGTTTCATTTGGGTGAGGTTTTTTAACCTGAGCAGTTTTGATACTTGGGGATGATACTTCTTTGAGTATACAGTAGAGTGTTCTGTAACATTCCTGGCTTCTACCCACTGGAGACCAGTCCTCTCTTCCTCCATTGTGACAACCAAGAATGTCTCTAAACACTGCCAGACATCTGCTGATTTGGAAACACTGTTTTATTTTTAAGTGTTTTTTTTTGGGGGGGGGCGTGGGAAATGGTAGTGTCATTTAGAAAGCACCAGCTGGGAAGCTTTATTCTGTTGTTACAAAGGGAATTTATCAAAATGTAGGGCAGGTATCCTTTTAGGGTCTAAAGGAGAAAAAAGAGGCTCCATCATTGTGTGTTTCCAGAGTAGCTAAGAAGGCCGCTGCTCATTTTGATGAGATGGTCCCCAGGGAAGGAGGCTACTGGTTTGACTAAAATAATCTACCTTTGTCTTGACATTTGCCAAATGTTACCCTTTTTCCTTTTTCTTTCTCTCTGGGAACATCTCTGGGTTAATAAAAATATCTCTTGGGTTTACAAAGCTGTGCAAATAGAGTGGATCAAGGAAGAGAAAGTTGATGTTCACTAAAGGAAATGTTTGCCTATCCATGGGGAATTGGCTCAGTTGGGGCCCCACCTATATTTTTGGGTGCTTAAACTAAGTCACAAAGGTATTTTGGATGAATAATCTGTGCATAGATTGTAGCTAGATATTAAGTAGGAGCAATATAGCATCAATTGTAATTTCCTGTGCATTTTTTTTAACATCAGCACACAAGTTGATTACTTGAATGGTTGGTTTCCAATATATCTATTAATTTTTGCTATCGACTTTCTTATTTTAAGAATCACATACACATGGAAGATCAGGAAACTTGGTTTGCTTCATTCATTTTTCTTTTGTTCCCCAGAAATTCACGGAATGCCCACTATGTTTGGCATGGAGAGCTCTGAAACTATGAATTTTCAGGAACATTGAGCACATACACTTGGTTTTCTGCCAGGTGCACTGTGCCCAGCATGCAGGAAAATCTCAGTATACAACTAGGTATAAAATTTTACACTATTCTTTAGAGTTCTTTACTTACCGCTTTTATTAGCTACTTGTACATTTTTGGGAACAGTTGACGTGGTGTCTTAAGCCCAAAGCAATGCATCTAAAAGAGCAAATTCCAAGAAGTAGTGGTCCAGTGTCTCCCAAGAAGTTAGTTGCTTAACATACCTGTTAGATCCTTCTCAAGCCCTTGTCACTGTGACCCTCCCCTCTCTACTATGCCTGGAATTCGCAGAGGAAAGGGGAGCGCTGAAGACAACAACAGTGTCCCCTCTCTGGCTCTGATCAGGGTTTTATTGTCAGGAAATCCCCCCTTTCAGGGACTTCTTTGTCTGCATCCTCTAACCGGCCCTCAGCCCCACACCCCGGCCCCCCGCCGGAGGACGATTTCAAGGCTTTATGGAAATGAAAAGTTGCTCTTCTTCACAAAAAAAAAAAAAAAAAGATTGGGGGAGATAAAGTGATTAACACTTATTTTGTTCAGGAATCCATCTGAGCCAGCATCCTTGGGCACTCATTTGGCTTGTTGGAAGGGTAATCTCTTTCAGAAACATTGGGCAGAATTGACCAATTCATTATGTATGTAAGTCTGCTTAAGAATGTTTAAGTCAGTGTGCCCTCATCTCCCGGCTTCCTAATCTGCCTTGGCCATTCCATTCTCTTTGAGTTTCTGCAGCTCATTTTCCCCCTGATTATTGAAGCTTTCCCTAGACATTCCAGGCTTGGTGGAATCTTGATGAATAGATTTATGGGGAGGGGGTACCCTCCTCTCTTTACTTGCTTGTTGAGACCAGATTGTTCTGGGGGTAATTAAACTTGGGAAACTACAAGCTTACGTATAAAAATATGAGACCACTTCAGTCAGTGGGAATGTTGGAGAATGACTTAACCAGCGGTGGGAAATTCTTACAGTCGCTACTTTAGGACAACACGAATCGTCCTGCAGAATGATGAGATATTTAGATTAAAGCAAGAACATAAAAAAAATATCGGAAGCTGTTGAGAGAACATGAGCATTTGCATGTGATACGTAAGACAGACGTGTGGACTGCCAGGAGCTACAGAGCAGTGTAGTCATGAGAAAAGCCTTCCCCTTAGTTACTGTCTTCTTAACACATGCCCCTGCCATCTCTGATAGCAAAGATTAGCTGAGATCAACTCATAAAAGCTTGATCGTACCCTTTGTATATTGTCAGTGAAGTCATTGATGCCCAAGTACACTCTTTAGGTGCCTAGCGTAGGATTTGATCGTATTGTTTTGTTTGTGCTCTTTGACTCCAATAATTTTGGTAGGTACTCTGGACTCTAGAGAAGTTCTCTATTTCCTTGACCGATTTCAGAGAAAAGGGAAAAAGAGAAAAAGGAAAATGAGCCCTCCTGATCCCCCCCATTAAGCATGTCTTTACTCAAAGGGTGTATGTGGACTGCTGCCCTTCAGAACAGTCCCCGAGTTTCGCACCATTCAAAAGGCTCTTGGTTCATTTTATCTACTGAATCTGATAAATGTAGTGTGGTAAGACACCACAGCGTGGGTCATCCATATTCATGCATTTATCTTGCTTTGCTTTTTAAGATTTTGAAGCAAGAATAAAACAAGTAGGATTTTTTTTCTTTTGTGATTATTAATCCAGCTCTGGATACTTCCTGGGAGATTTTTACCATAGCATGGAAATATATTTGGGGTGACGATGCCAAGGAGAGGCAATAACACCATGCTAAGGTTAGAAGGCTGAGAATGGGGCTCAGAGAGTAGAACTATAGGAAGTGACTGAGATTTTGAAAAGTCCTAGTGTCTTGTTATGAAGACCAGCCCCACCCCCTTCTCTTCTTCCTTCCTCTTTTCTCTTCCCTTCGCCTCCTCTTTCAGGTTTGTTTGTTTGTTTTGTTTTGGATTTTTTTTTTTTTTTTTTTACCATCTTGCTGTGTAGCCCAGGCTGGTCTGGAAAACCAGCTATCCTGCCTCGTCCTTTCAAGTACTTGAGCTTTTAAGCATCTAGCCTTTTAAAACAAGATAAAAGGCCCTGTGATTCAAGTGTTCCCCTCTGTTTGGAGAGGTTGCTGGAATCTGCGGGAGAGGTGGGCTGGTTTAAGGAAGAAAAGGACTGACCAGGTTTCCATAAGAACTGTCCTGTTTTCCTTCCTGTGAGGGGAGAGAGGCCATGCAAGTGTGCATTTCCCTGAGTCCTGTTCCAGGACTTCTCGGTCCTCATTATGAGGCGCTGTCACCATGCACACGTACCGTGGCGATTGGAAGTCATTTGCATTTACTGCTTCGCCCATGTAAATCATAGTAATTTTAGGAAGAAAGAATTGCAAACATCTAAAAAATTCATTTGAACGTATTGCTCAAATTCCACTTTAATATATCCATTTCTTTCAGGCAGTCAAATGTCTTATCAGAATTATTTTTTACAACCGAAATGACCATTTTTAGGCCCTATTGGATTCTGCGAGTTATTAAATTTCATATCTTCCAGGGCTTATTTTTTTTCTGATGCCCATAGTTCAAGATAATGTTTTTTTAATACTACATGCAGAATTCCAGAGATTCATAATCGCTTATGACATCTTAATGTCCACAGTGACATTCCACTGGTCATATCCAACTGTGATAAACAGCTCTCTACGCTATAAAAGACGACAGTCACTAAGTAAATGCAGGAAAATGCAAACAGTCCCTCAGACTTATGAATAATGTCACAGATCCTGAATGTTAATTTTAAAGAAAACACATGCTTAAATTTAAAGTTTATGCCTTCAACGCATAGTCCTTTATTCTTCCAGGGGAAAAAAAGTCCAACAGCTATACTTTAAATGAATTTAATGAACTGCAAAGACTGACATTTTCACTATAAAAGTCACACTTCATTTAATGAGTAGTTAAATATTGATGCTATATTAAAATACAGGCAGAATAAAAATGGCACAATGGATTTCAAAATAGGAACTCAGAATTCTTTTATGTTGAAAATTTCATGAACTAAAAAAGAAAGTATCATTCATTACAATGTCTTCATAAATACAAATATTCTAGGGAACTAGAACATTAGCCTGCAGTGCATAAATTTCTGTAGGTAAACTGAGGTGAGTCTTCTCTTCCACTGATTTAGTGTCTGTCCCAGCTGACCACAGCATTTGGTGACAGGGTTGAAATGATCAAGAGAAGAGACTCTAGCCTTGCATTCACCTACTTGAATAAGAGTGAAAACAGCTAGGCCTAGGTACCTAGTCTCTAGAATACATGAGCCTGGTGCACCCCCATCCTGCTCAGAACTCCTCTGTGACTCCCTGAAAGTCCAAGGCGAGTCCATCATCTGGTGTGTGCTCCCTGGGCCTTTGCTGGCCTCTGACACAGACTCGCATTGTTACCATTACTCAAAATATCCCGCAGCTCACCTCCAGGCTTTTGATGTTTTTCCTCTCTTCCTCAGCCTGTTTTTCTAGATTCTTTTTCTCTCTTCTTCAGTGTCCTTTTTCCTCAGGGACCAGCGGGTCTCCGGTAGAAGCCTTTCCATTGCCTGGTATGTTTCAGCCATTTCCCTGCTTCACTTTGCTCTGTGGTAACCTGGTGTTTTATTTATCTTGGTTGATGCCCCAAAGCTCAGGTAACCTCATTGCGAGAGTCTTGCCTCCTTTGGTCTTTAGTTAGTCCCCAGAGCCCAGGACCGTATTCCCTAAAGGAGGCATTCCAGATGGGTCTGCAGTGCATAGTGAACGACAGGCATGTATGCTCTGAGGCGCACTTGGGATTTGTAAGACGGTATGCTTATGGTAGTCTGAAACAGGGACCAGGCTTCCTTGAGTGAGACTGTTCTTGGGGAGATGTGGACAAATGTCGACTCATACCAGATAGGGAAGCCACGACAGACCAAAGCCAAATTTGGTGAACTATTGAGTTTCATTGGGACTGCTTACAGGAATGTGGGTGAGGGATTATTTACAGTGACTCAAAGACAGATGCATCACCAAATGTCCTCCTCAGCGTGGGTGACAGATCATGAAAACTGGAAACCTTAAATGCACTGTAAAACTTAAGAGGCAGCTCAACAGGCTGGAAGTTATCATTCCCAGGTGACTCAGTCTACCTAAGCTTCTTCCAGGTAGCTCGGCAGATCTCTGCATCTTGCAGATGGTATTGTCTGGTCTGAGCCTCTTCTAGGCAGCTCAGCTTGCCTAAGAACATCTTGGAGGGGAGGTTCTTCCTGCTCCTAAACACTTGGAAAGGGAAAGTCCTAGTGAATCTGGTAAGTTTCAGGGACTTCCTGAAGCCTTTGAGTTGTTCACTTCTTTGCAAAATGGGAACCAGATATTTTGATTACTATTATATTTTTCATATTTATTGCCGTTTCTATTTTTAGACAGGGTCTCATATAGCCCAGTCTGGTTTTGAACTCACTGTGTAGTGGATTCTGGCCGTAACTCCTCATCCTCTGGCCTCCATATCACTGTATGCTTGGATTACAGGTATACACTACCATGCCCAGATGATATTTTAAAAATTGTTGGCTCTAACCGGAAATTCTGAGGATTGCATATGACCTGTGGCCCATTTGCCTACACGGGTCGAAGTAGACCCAGGATTCTGACTCATTAGGAGATGAGGCTTATGTTAAGTACTCAACAAAGAAGGTAAATGCTTCAGTTAAGTTAGATGAAATGCCATTAGTATTTGTAGAACGTCTCTAGGAACTCCTGTAAGTACTTTGTATGTATTAATAAATTTAGCCCTCAGCAACTATGAATGTCCCAGTTAACAAATGAGAAAATAGAGGCTTGGCTATGTTTATATGAAGACACCAAAATCGTCGAGTAGGTTGGGGCTTTACAGCCATTAGGCTCGTTCCACAGGTTGTGCCCTGATGTGCCTCTTATCTAGGCTCTTCTTGGAGCCCTCCAGAGTCTCAGGGGTTGTTAAAGCTAGATGACAGAACCTGGGGACATTGAGTTTCTGATTCTGTAGATCTGGGTTGAGATCAAGAACTGACACTTTTTACCAGTTCCCAGGGTGCTGGTACTGCCATGCTGTCCCACAGTTTGAGTCTCAGTGTCCTGAACCATCCAGAGACATCTGAGGGGACCAGGGTTCCTTGAGGAGCCAGTTGTACCCACTGGAACTTATGTAGGTTAGTTGACCTCTACGCTCACACGCTCCAGCGATCATGGTGAGGGTAGCATATCTAGACAGAGACGAGACAGCGAGTTCGTGGCTCTTGCCTTAGTTGATTTTCTGTTGTTACAATAGAACATCCAAGACTGGATGACTTAAGTAGAAACGTGCCTTGCTGTGCCATGGTTTCAGTAGTTAGACTGAGCAAAGATGGAGCGGTTGCTCCCAGGGAAGGCTGCACGCTGCTTCAGCTCCTATCAGGGAATTGAAAGGAAGTGAGTGTGGGAAGAAGTGAGCACATGACCAGGAGGGGTGGTGATTGGCTTGCTGAGTAAGAACTAGTTACTTCTGTAGGAAGGAATCCAGTCTCCCAAGAAAGATACTAACCCACTTGAGGACTTAGAGCCCTTATGACCTCATCACATTTCAATGGCCTTTCCTGCCAACACCTTTATTCTGACACTCACACCTGAATATAAGTTCAGTGAGAACTAACCACATCCAAATCATAAATAGGCTACATATACAATGAAACATATCCTGAAGGCTCGTGGTCATCCACCATTGATACATCTTCCTCCAGCCGAACACAGAAGGCATCTGTGTGCTTCCAATACCCAGCAGAGGAACTGGGGCTCTGATCAGCAGTGTAGAACTGGAGGACGCTAGGCAGTAGGTTTCTCCTGTCCGTAGGGCCTGGCTTGGATTTAAAATACAGTGTGTTTTTAAACCACACCGAGTCACACAGACAACTTTTCATTTCCCTTCCAGCCTCTTATTACACCAGCGAGAAGATCTGTTTGGTGCTAGCATGTCTTTAACACCTACCAATTCGCTAATCTCCCTTTTTAACAGAGTGGTTTTGCTACAGGGAGAGGGGGTGGGGAGCACATGCAGGCTCAGCTCCATTCCCCGCTGCAGCTGCTGGTTTGCTAGAATTAAATAAACTACATTGCCTTTGCCATATTGGTTTTCCATCTCACGGTACGAACTTTCATTTTCTGAGTAAAAATGCACACTTGTTTTGATTCACGTAGCTGAATTAAGAGAAATAAAGGCCTTCATAAAATTATCTTTTTAACATTATGAATGCTTTGAAGAAAAAAGTCCATAGCATCACGTTTGCAGTAAAAACAATTTTAAAAAAATAATAATTTGTCCATCAGTATTGTGTAAGTGTGTAATGTATGTGGGGGTTGAGTACACATGCTGTGCGATGCATGTAGAGGTCAGAAGGCAACTCTGTGGAGTCTCTTTTCTCTTTTCACTTTTATGTGCACCCGCAGAATCGAACTCAAGTCATCGGGCTTGTGTGGCAAAATTTTTACCTACTGAGCCATCTCTGCCAGCCTGCGAGACTATTTTTGTTTTTGTGTGTTAGCATTTAGACATTTTGCTGCAAAAGCATCAACTAGAGAGATTATATGGGGTTGGCTCATGCTCCTTTATCACTTCTTCGCATCCTAAAATCTCTCAAGGGCAAAACATCTGGCTCCAAGTTTTTGTGTAAAGAAGAGTGGGGGCCTGCTCTCAGTGACCAACTTCATGCTGGTGGTCTATCAGTCATGGAAACTGATGGGCACTGATCTGAAGGAAGAGCTGCATAGGAACGTAAGAGAGGACACATGGCTCAGAACAGTGTTTCTGGCTCCTGCTCACTGTAAACTGCCCAAGTACTTGCATCGCTGTTTGAGGGGCAACACTCTTTGTCCTTCGTATGATAAGGGAAAACCCTGCTGCCTGACATCTTTTTAGAAAGAGTTTCTCAGAACCGTGATAGCACAATAAAGCTCATTATTTCACTGTAAAATCAAAGGGATTCAATTAAGAGCTAGTTGACTAGAAGTATGTTTAGAAATTATATCAGGAACTTTCATTGCGCTGATTTCTCTCGTGGGTCTGCATTCCATAGTCGGGTTGTGTTTACCAGGGTTTTGCTCCCAGTTCTTCCTAGCATTGGGCACACTGGACATGCCCTGTCTTCGTCTATGTTGCAGACTGCTTTCTTTATTGGTACATCGCTTCTGTGCCCCACTATGCCACTTCTTCCCTGTAAGAACCACTTCTCGCTGTGAGAGATGGGTGGTTTCCCAACCATCTCTTCTCCCTCATCTTTTGTGCAGCTAGAATTTACTTCTTTCACTCCTTCTGGCAGAGGGAAGGAGGACAGGAAAGACTCAGATATGCATAGGAGATCCAGTGAGGTGTGATTGGAGCCTGCCTCGCTCAGGGAGCCAAGCATGCTGGTCAGTGTCCTCATTACCAGATAGCCACCTATCTGATAGTGGGACCTAATCCTTTGATAAGCTGGTTAATGCATCCCGGTGGGCCACCCGACAGTGTCTTTCTATCCGTTTGTTTGATGAATGGACTAGCCATTATGCCTCTAGTTTCAATAAGATGAAAGTGGTTGGGAAAAACTAGTTGTAGATTTGAATGTGACATCACAGACTAATGTAGGTATGATAGGCTTTAAAAATTTGTGGTCTCCAAATATTTGCAGATAAGAGAGGATAGTTTAGTTCCATCTGTCTGCCCGGTACAGCCAGGACTTGAGAAGGTTGTTTTTATGTGCTTTGACGGAGACAAGTCCCTTTGATCTTCTTGCTGTAATAGCTGCTCCATAATTCATCCTCTCTATGAGGAAGGATTTCCTGGTGACCGACATCATGCCCTTCTGTACCTTCCCTCAGCCTTTAAATCCAGGCTAATTAGTCACTGTCCTTTGTGGTCACACTCAAGTGTAAATTTTGGGAGACAAAAATCAAAAGAATTTGTACAACCGTAGACCATTAATTTAGATCATTGACGTCGTACTCAAATCAGAAATGTCATCCTATCAGAAAGGGAATGTTTGGAGGAAGCAGTTCATTGTTGTTGGAGAAATAAATCAAGCGAAGTATTTATTTAGTCTTATTATTTGTCTTGCTCAAATGCACATTAATCCCCCCACTCCAGCCTTACTCCTTCCTCTTCATTCTCCTTCCGTGTAGTATTACATTTTAACAAAATTAATGTAGACATTTAAGATATGTTGCTGACAATTCTTGTAAATATTGGAATTCTGTATGAGAATAATACTGATATTGTGACTTTGTTAGGACAGATGCTATTAGCAGCAATGTAGAGAAAATGTTTTGTTAAATACTAATTTCATATGTTATTTAACAAGTAGCTGGCTTTGAACACATTAATCTCTTTTTAATTCATGGTTGATGGTCTGGGTCTTACATATTGTAACCCTGAATAGGCCATTCAATAACTATGCAAAATATCTATTTCTCCCATGGGTATTTGCGCTTTGATATATTCTGATCCTTATTAAATTTAAACAGGATCAAATTTATACAGCTCTGGCAGAGATTTATTAAAATACACTGAATGGACAGCTTGTGGGAGCGCAGCGTACTGTAATAACATATGCCTTTTACCAGAGAGCAGTAATTATTGAGAATCAAATAAATCTGTAGGAGGTTAAGTATATATGGAAAAGATATCAATTGCGGTTCTTCAAAAACTAGCCTGGAATGTTTGAAGATGTGTTACTGTGCAAAATAATGAATGTCATCTTTTTAGACTCCAAATATTTAGCAGTGTTTGAAAATGCAGGTTTTAAGGGATGTTTTAAATTCCAGAAAGGGGGTGGTTCAACATTATCAGAAGTGTTACATGTGTTTAGCATACTCCATCTGCACGGACACCTGCTTTCCTGCTTTGTCCTACATTTTTATTAAACCAAATTGGAAGCACGTGTATTATCCTGTGTGCAAGAATTTTTTTTTTTTAATGCTGAAGTTTATGTGTATTTTGGTTAGTTTTGGGAGAAGGGCCATTGGTGGCCTGAATAGGAATGTTTTGATATTCTTAAACAAGTTCCTGATTTTAAACCACCATTTGTTCTTACTCTCGCGTTTTTCTTCATCCTTTCCCAGTGGCCTTGGTGTGTTGTGTGTGATCAGGTCTCGGTGGTTTCAATTTGTTACATGATTTGATAGGATGGTACATCAAAGGACAGTTAGGATTTAATATTGAGCTCAGAGGTAAGAGACATCCAATCCCGTACACATGTGGTACATGTGCTCATGGAGCCTCGCATCTATACAACAATAAAAATATAAAAAGAGACACATAGTCTGTTTTTTTTTTTTGGAGTGTGTACAACATTGGTAGTTCCTCCTTCATAATTCAAAAATTCTGTCAACAGTAGCCAATCTTAGTCATTTTTCCCGCTCTATGTATAGGTTAGGGTAACCTGGCCACCACCAGAAAGAGGATATGGTGGGAGGAGAATGTATGCACACCACACACCCTGCACTCCTCCTCTGGCCCTGGTTGCTTTGCCTGTCTCTGCTGTAGAGACAGAGGCATGGGTGGGGAGGCCACCTTTCCTTTTCAGTTAAAAGAATATGCATGCCAAGGTGGACCAAGCCAAGGTGTCCGGAAACCAAGGGCATGTTATGTGGTGGTGTCTAGAGGTGATAAGCTAAGATGGGCCTGGAAGTCCCCCCAGTACCGGTCTGAATCAGACGGAGAATTGGTAACTGGTAGTGTGGTGAGGTGGCAAATCTGTTTTTTTGTCCTATATGATGGTGTCAGACTGGATTCTTTAATAAATTATTATTTTATGTGCATGGGTGTAGTGCCTGAATGTGAAGTGAATGATTCCTTGTGCCTGAGATGCCTAAGAAGGCAGTGGACTCCATGTAACTGGTCTTACAGGTGATTTTGAGCTGTCACGTGGTTGCTGGGAATAGAATCCAGGTCCTGTGGAAGAGCAGTCAGTGCTCTCAACTGCTGAGCCATCTCTCCAGCCCCAGACTGGAATATTGTACTTATTTTCCCTAATACTTTGTGGTATGTGTTTTTTTTTAAGAGTTAGTGTTTATTTTTATTTTCTGTGTATGAGTACATATATGTATGTATGTGTACCATGTCTGTGCCCTTTGTCAGCAAAGGGCATCGGATCCCCTGGAACTGGAGTTGCAGACAGTACTTAGCTGCCATGTGGGCTCCGGGAGCAGAACCAGGTTCTCTGCAAAAGTAGCCATCTCCCTATCCCCATGGTATGCGGGTTTTTAGGAACATTGCTTTGTGAACACTTCATAGTATGCTGGGGTTTGAGGTTCTATGAGAGTTCATAACCTCAATAGATACTCCATAGCGGTTACTCTGAGGAGTCAGTACATGCGAATTCTGCGGTGGGAAGAGGAGCCCAGTACATTGGTTGTAATTTACCTACATTACAATTTGCCACTTTGGAGTGCGTGGTTTGGGAAGGCGTTTCCATCATCACCATTTCCTTGTGTTCTTTTGCTCTTGGTCCTCTGGTCGCGATAAGCCTTTATCGTAAGTCAACCAAGCTAAATCATTTACTGTCTAAGTGCTTCTGTAGACCATTAAGCTTTTAGTGGGTAGCATATATGTTTTGCTTTTAAATAATCTAATACTTGGTACTATTATTGTTAAGATGGGGAGGTGTGAGGGATTTGGGTTTGAATCGTATCATTTGCAGTGAAAAAGATTTGTTGAAATTCAGTGCTGTTGGCAGTTTTTTCTCCTTTGCTGTTCTCATTGCATGAGCTAGATCTTTCTAGGTGCACCGAGGTCATCAGTTCACTTCCTTTCACTTGTAGTTTTAAAGGTTTGCATTTGTGTCTGTTTGTGTTCGAAGGAAACACTGTGATCTGTCTTCCACACAGCTAACTGGAGTCTATGGTGATGAGGGCCTACTTCGATGTCCAGCTAGTTAGAGCTACAGTAGTATGCCAACATAGCTCCTCAAACTTGATATATCGTCAGTTAAAAATATTAAATAAGATGGTTTTAAGTCTTAGTGTCCTAATGCCAATTTTTGGCTGATGGACATTCATCCTTGTGAAATTTGAATAATCTGACCTTTGTATCAAGACTTTAGACTAGATGAACTTAAAACCTTTCAGATCTGAAATATGTAATCAATGAGAGTTCTTTCATTTTAAATGTATGTGTTTGAATTATATGTAAAACGTGTGTGTGTAATCAGTCATAAAAGTTTTTAAAAGCAAGATTTTTTTTTTAATACAGATTTTAAATGATAAGGAAAAGAGGAAACCCTGCTACTAGTGAGCCTATTATTAGAAGTTAACTAGTGGTCGAGAAGTTTGACTGTGGCCATAAGAAAGATGCTGATAATTTATAAGAAGAATTGATGTTGCTCCATGCCAGTGGAAACAGAACAAAAGCTAGCGTCTATTGCTGTAGGTCCCCTCAGTACCCACAGAAAGGAAGTCAGAAAAAGTAGTGGGGAAAACTAGCTCATGCTCTTCTTCTGGCTGACCTGTTTCAGACAGTGGAGCAGTGCCACTGAGCTTCGTAGATTCCTTAGGGTCCTCAGAAAGTCCTCTTGCATCTGGTACTGCATTCAACAACTGGGTAATTCAGTAATAATGACTGTTACCTTCAAGCTGAAATTTATCATCAGGAATGACAAGAAACTCCAGGAGAGAGAGGGGAAAATATTTGTGTGACACATGATAAAAGAAAAAACATATTGAAATGTTCACACAGCTAGTTACCTAACTCATAAAAAATCTCACAGGATGCTCTGTTCCATGCTAACAAAACCACACCAGACACTCGGCACTGTGGGCTCACAAGCTATCTAAGCAAATACAGTCTTCAGGACCAAGGACAAGGGCACACACATGGCTCTCCCCACTTAACCTAAATTTGCATGGCGCTACCAACCTGAGGCCATGGTGAGGTTAGAAGATGAATAACACCTGAAAACACGTGCAAAGTCTTGCTTTTTTTTTTTTTTCTGTAGTGGTAAATCATGTTTGCTAGCTAGATTTGCTTTTTCCCTTCAGATGTTCAGCTTGTTGTGTTCTCAGTGTGCCCAGCCACGTGTGTGAATATTCAATCCACCAGCTTCCTTCTTTTCTCTATAGAAACCTCCTGGTACTTTGTTGGCAACTCTTGGTCTGGGACAATTCTTTTTATCATTTCGATTCAGCTCAAACAAAATCAACTTGAATCATTTATGTATCTTCTCTAGAATGTACCCCAATTTCTGGAGGGTGCGTGTAAGAAGCATCTTGCTCTTTCTGTTGGCAGATGCATTTTGTGTGGTCAGAGATGAATTGCCAAACACAAGCAAATGCAAACCACAGACCATTCGTCACCCTGCCCTGGGGTGGAGAGAGAACCAGAGATATCGTTGTTTAAGATCAGGGACTGGGCAGACTGATGCTGGAACCTGGGACATCTCATTGCAAGCTCACTTTTCCACTGGGGACCCACCTCTCAGGAGGTCCAAGTTCATGCTGGCACCTGTCCGTCACCTGTCACTCTTTTGGTGTGAATTCAGAATTCTCTGATATTGTTAGGACAGAAGTGCTTTCACACGAAAGTGGTTTGTTTTCAAACACACCGAACTTCAAATGATTAGAGTTGTCAAACTCCCTGAGGCCATAGGGCCATGCATCACATCCTCTTACTTCACTGGACCTATTTGGGTTCGAGTTCCCTGTGTTTATTCTTTCTACACACAGTAGGAACAACAGTGCAAGCCTGCTCTTCATAAAGAAGCACAGGAGATCCAGAACGCCCAAATCTGAACACCTTGCATCTGCTAGCGTGTGCCTTTGAGTGTCCTCTTTACACTCACTCTTCTTTTGTATCATGGATGCTTTTGTAGAAAACATACCATACTGTTTCTATCTTTGTATCGGCCCCCAGCCTTCCATAGGCTGTGCTGGTCCACGTAGATTATAACTGGGGTCCTTCTGGGGATACTTAGACAGTCCCAGTACAGCCCGTGTGTGTGGGTCCTGAGTCATGTTTTTTGGTGTCCTTAGGGTCACTCTCCAGCCATTCCTTCCATCATGTTTGTTTTCTGAGACTCGCTCGCATTCTTGCAGATCTTGTTTTTTCCTTCTCATCTCTACACATGGAATCAGCGATTCTCCCAGGAGGCCCAATTCCTTTTACTAGAGAATAGAATTAAAGTCAAACAGAACAAAACAATTGGCTGCTAGGAGTCCTTTTCAAAGACCTCTAGATGAAAGAAATGGCTTCTTGTCAAGCCATTTCAGGTAAAGAATTAGAAAAGGGATATATATATCATTAGGCATATCTAGATACTAGGTCATAAATTCAAATACCTATTTTACATTTAAGTCCAGCAACCCCAAATCTGTGACTATGTTGTTACCATACATGTATGTGTAATCCTTCATTAACTCTGGCTCCCTAAGACCATAAACTTTATGTTGAGTCCTCGTCTCTATTCTCTACCTCCTGCCCATTACATTACTGTAATTACTTTATTGATGTAAATATTCTGAGATTGTCATAGGGAAGGAGAAGAAAAAACAAAACACTTTGGTTTTTTTGTACCTAAGTAGCATCATTTATGTAAATAGTGCTATGCAAAAGCTTTCATCTTTCCTTGGTAATTTGTAACCATATTTTTTTTTTAAGGAACAAGGGATGGTCATATCTGCAGGAATTGAAAGAATATACAGATCTTGTGTTTAGAAAAACCACTTTCAGCATTACAAGTAGGAATATCTATGGTTTGTGGGAGGGTGGACTCAAGGGCTTTTAGACTCATTTCTTGAATACCACGGGTCCTGGCTATTACTATATTGGCTTGGGGACACTGCTGTGGATCTTAGACTCCCAGTTAATTACATTAGTAGATCTCTGACTATTAGTCATTAGGTTTAATATATTTAAGTTGGTGTGCTGAAAGTTTGTTGTAACCAATGCCTTGCAGCTAATATGATTATATGCATTTAAGCATTGTATGTGCACACTCGCACACACACATGCATCCACATTAGGCCACGGCACCTGGAGGAACTATGTGTGGGCGTGTGTGATTGGCAAGTGTGAAACTGAATTTAGTATGAGATTCTCTGTCTTAGGTAAAATATTTGAAAGAACGTTGATAGTGCTAAGCTTTCTAGCCTTGGAAAAACTGGAACAAGAGGTCTGAATGTTAAAATTTCATTTAAATGGCAAAACACTTAGAACTACGCTGAAGAATTTAGTTTTAGTGGGAAAACTTTAATTTGCCTATAACATGAGGTACAAGTTATTAATTGCACTAAAGATAACATGCTAATTAGAAGGTTCGAGGATAGTTGTCAGGGGTTAACAGTGCACACTGACAGACTTGGAATAGAAACTAATTATATTATGTTCTCTAGAAGGAGTATTTTTACCCGCAAATGGAAGATACCTTATTATAGCCCTGATTTTTCTTAGCTTGAAAAAAAAAGTCTTTTAGCTGTTCTTTGTAATAAAGCTGCAGCACTGAGTGTTCACACTAGCGATGAAGCCATATAAATAGCTTGACTTGGAGCCTTTGCTTCTCCAGCATAGTCACAGGCGGTTCACATAAACACTGCACATATTTGACGCTTACATGAAAAACACACAGAGAGGAACCTTCAGAAAGTTTATCCTGGCTTGAAAGAATGTCACAATGATCACGATTTCTGGAAATACTCCAATATTCCATTAGGAAATACCCGATGGATAAACAGTCTTCTTTTGCTTCTGAGTTGGGCTTATGCATTCTCATACTGTGTTTCATACTCCCCCTGTGTGCATGTGTGCGTGGTGTGTGTGTGTGTGTGTGTGTGTGTGTGTGAGAGAGAGAGAGAGAGAGAGAGAGAGAGAGAATGGGGGATGTAGTGTATGTGTGTGTGAGTGCCTGTATGTGGGGTGTGGTGTATGTGTGTGTATGTGTGAGTGTGTGTGGGGTGTGGTATATGTGTGTGTGTGTGTGAGTGTCTGTGTGTGGGGTAGGGTATATGTGTGTGTGTCAGTATCTGTGTGGGGTGGGGTATATGTGTGTGTGTCTGTGTGTGGGGTGGGGTGTATGTGTGTGTGTGTATATAAACATAATAAGGAAACGATCTCACTTGGCTTGTGGTTTCAGAGAGTGCGGTCAAGTTGGTTTGCCCTGTTGTTTTGATAGGCATGTGAGAGAGAAAACAGGCCCTCTTCACGGAAGCTGGGAGACAGAGAGAAAGAGAAGGGTCTAAACTCCCATATCCCTTCAAAGGCATGTTGCCTGTGACTTTACTTCTTCCCACTTGGCCCTATCTCATCTTAAATATCCATCACTGCCCAATAGTAGCACAGATTAAGGACCAAGCCTTTAGCACGTGAAGTTTTGGGTGACATTAGGTATCCAAACTATGGTAACATGAATTTGAATTTAAATGATAAAGCTTTTAGCTACAGCAGTGTAGTTAGTGAGACTGTTGAAAGAACAGTAGAGGGGTCACCCGTTTGCCTAACACTCAGCTTCAGTGCAAGTTGTTAGTCACTGTGAATCTATCTCTGCCTGTGCCCTTTGACTTGTAACTCAGATCTTTCCTCCCCCTCAGAAGGGTCATTTTCTCGACTTTCAGATTCATCATTCTCTTATTTTTCTTTATCATTTAACTTCATATGTGTTTGTTCCTCAACAGTGTTCTTTGATTTTTTTCTTTTCATGGGTCTGATCTCTGTTGGAGCGGGGCCATCCTGTGTGTATGTCTTCTTTTCTTTCCTCCTTCAGTACTGTTTCTGTCTTATTCATGTCTAAGCCTAACCTCATGCCTAAACCTCTTGGTTTTGGTACTTGGTAGTATATTACCCCTGCCCTCTGCTGCCTTTCTCCCCTTGCTGTTTTTTTGTGACAGTGTAGTCGTGGCTGGCCTCGAACTCACAGAGATCCACCTGCCTCTGCCTCCTGAGTGCTGGGATTAAAGGCATGTACTACCACCACCATGTTCATCTGGGCTTTATGCTCTTGATCGCTTCTGTCAGTGGACTCCTGGTTTGCCGCTGCTGTTTTGCTGTTACCAGCACTGGCATTGCAAATGTTCTTAGCATTTGTTTAGAAACTTCTGCTTGCTCCTTTTTAGGAGAGGGCATGGTGATGCTAATCTGCATTTCTGAACTGAATCTCTCTGTGTTGCATACTTTCTCCAAGTTGGGTTTCATGATAATATCTCCGGATATTTGTATGATTAATCAACTCAAATTATATCACCAGGAACATGCAGTGGAAACTTACAGAAATCCTGGGATTACATAGGCTTTTCTTCATCACAAGTGCCCAGTCTCGGTAGTTTTAAGTAAGAACTAAGCACAGTCATTAATAAACTTCAAATTCATTTGTAACGTTATGGTTAACGTCATAGCTTAATTGTAAGGTTGTTCAGCCAATAGATTCACTTTTGTTTCTTCCTGGACCTTCTTTTGCCACTGAACAAGAGTTGAAGACATTGTCCACTTTCAAATAGTCTAATCTGGAAGTAACAAAAGAAGGAAAATTAAAAAAAAAAAAAAAGCATTAGTCTTAGTAAAATGTAGTTAAGATCATGGACTTAGGTAAAAAATTTCCAACACTTTATCCTCAGCGTATGACTCTTAGACTGACCAGAACTTTGAGTAATTAGTGGCATTCCTTTGTTTCACTGATCTGGAAGTAGTAAGTATATTTAGTTTTATTCAAATCAGGTTTTAAAGTCATCTCTTGTGACTTATTTTGCTTACTAAAATGTGTAGTTAAGTAGATATTGAGTGGGAGATGTCCGTGACTCCGTGTTTGCTGTGGGAGACCTGGCATGTCTCTCATTTTCTCTGAGTGTAAGATGCGTGCGCTGAAAAACGATCAAGGTCACTCCATAATTCTGGAAAGATTTTTTTTCCCCATATAGTACATGTGTATGTGCACCTCAGTTTTAAATTAGGGAATACCATGAATTTTAACATTAAATAATGTGAACTGGACAGTTTCTTTAGTCCGTGAGTTGATAGCGACTTTGTTGGAAGTTTTGGACTGTTGGGTGGAAACTTATATCTCTGAGGAAGTCTAACTTAACCAAAGTTTTAACCCCTATGACTTTGGTGAAGTCAATACCAACAGAACTACCTTCTGAAAACCCTAGTTTTTCTAGTTTTCTTCTGTCACGTGGTGGCGGCGGCGTATGCATTTAATCCCAGAACTTGGGAGGCAGAGCCAGATGAATCTCCCTGGGTTCAGAGCCAGCATGGTCTACAGATGGAATTACAGGATAGCCAGAGCTACACAGGAAAACCAATCAACCAAACAAACAAAAACCCCCAAAACAACAGCAACCAAAAAAGAAAAACCCAAAGACAAAAACAAACAAAAACTAGGATTTAGCTGAGGTGCATTTAGGAAAACATTCTAAAGAGAGTGAGATTTCGAAAGATCACGAATATGTGTGATATGTGTTTACTCGTCTCTTCTAGTGTCTGGGATGAGGATAGGTAACAGGTTGTTGTTGGAGTCCTCTCTAATATTCTCAGAGTGAGAATCTCCTATCCTGTGCCATACTCACAGCCTTTGCGGAGTTTGGATGATGTGTATAGCCAGTGTGCCTGTGGTGATGCATCATCTATGGTAAGGGGCTAGCGCCTCTGGTTCTGTGAATATCACTGTTCAGAAACTCACTTTTATTAAAAGAATAGCCCTGCATCCTTGAGCCCTTTGCTTAGTCCTTTAAATGTCTCCAAGCTGGCTGTAGTCCATCGCACCCCATCACTGGCAGGGCACGGGTGGAGATGGCGACTCTGAATGACGTATGAGCATGTGTGTTTGCGCTTGTGTTTTTAACTTCTCATCTGCGCGTCTCCTGTTGACTTTTGTTTTGAGACATCATCTCATGCTGCTACCCAGGCTGGCGTCTGACTGGAGACTGTCCTTCTGCCTCAGCCTGGAAAGAGTGAGATTGTAGATATGAGCCACTATACCTTACCTTTTCATTGTTTTCTCTTTCTTCACCTTGGCATTGATCTTGCTGGTTGGGACAGTTGTTTTTATCTCCTTTACTTATTTTGTCTTCCAGCAGTGTATTATTCAATGTTTCCTGTTTCCATGAATGGCTATCTGATAGAATCAACCTAAGGGGTAAAGAATTTATTTCCATTTACCTTAAAACCAGAGTGTTTAGCTCACGGCTTCTTGAGCAGACCGTCATGGTACAAGAATGTGTGGTGGAGGGGAAATTTTTGCCTGATGCTAGACAGGAAGTAGAGAGAAAGCCTCTCAATAATGTCATCATGTCATGAATCCCTCCAGGGGTTAATCTACTGATTACATTCTAGCTGTCATGATCTAATTGTTTCTGGAAACATCACAGATACACCCAGAGGTGTGCTCCACGTATCTCCTGCGTGGTTTTTGATGTAATCAAGGTGACAGAATTAACACTCACAGGTAGCTGGACCTTTCTGTGCCCAGGCAATGGGTCGGGAACTTTGCTGTGTTTTAGACATTATACTGTCGAGAACTTGATACCAAGAGGAGCTTTGTGCATTGTTCATTGTAAACAAAAATTAATTGCTGCTCCCCAAATTTTTGGTTGTTTGTAAAAGAGCTTCAGAGTTTAACACAAGGGTTCTTCTCTGGTAGTGACTGAAATTCTGAAGCATCAATTATAAGTTATTACTCATCTCCCAGGTTACAGGTAGGCTAGAAGAAAGGCTGAGGTTTGTCCTACAGCTTTTGAGTTCTTAACTGTATATAGAATCATGAACCGGTTTGGTGCAGTTTTTATTGCTCTGTAGTCTTTGGGTAGAACTTGAGTTAATTGGATGGAAACCAAAACAGCAGTGCTTTTTTGTTTGTTTTTGGTGGCAAAACCTAGCCATCAGCTCTATCAAAGTCCTATCTGGTCATGTGGTCTATCATAATCTGAATTAGTCTGGGGCTTCAAGATGGCCAGTGACTTGTGTTTAATGCTTAGTTTGGAGTCTGGTACCCAAAAGTTGTTGTAGCTGGGGAAAGAAGCGCACCAATAACCAAGTCACCCCTCCAAGACGGGGTTAGCAAGGGGACTCTCGCTGCAAGAGTGGCCTAAACACCCAGGGCTTGATTCTATTTGGTTGCTTTGCTTCCTAGCTGTATCGCCACTGAAAGGTGGACGGGGATATAGGGAGTGGCAGGGATCCCTGGCCATGCCTGCGCTAGCCCATCTGATTCTTTTTTAATTAGTCTTCCTGCCTTCCTTCTTTGAAAGCTGTTGGCCTTTGCATGTACTTTAGGCACGATTATGTAGGAATCACTTCAGGCCACTTCCCTGGGTCCATCCCTTCTCCTCACCCTTCCGTCTGTCACTGATGCTTGACTTGTCCATCACGCCAGTCTCTAAGAGTCTCGTGCATCCACAGTCCTCAGCGATGTGAACCAAAGCCTTCTTTCAGCCATTAGACCTCATCTTGGCTTTGACATGTCGCGTGAGCTGAAACGGTATAGAGATGACTTTGCTCTCGGCTGGCAGGGCAAAGCTCCATTTGTGCGTGGCTCTTTCCTACTTCTCATTTATTTTTAAGTGTGAGCCTCTAAGAGGAACAAACTGAGCATCCACATCTCCAAGCAGCTAACGCTTACACAACCAGGCGTAGCTGGCATATGCTGCCCTCATGTTCAGTTTTCCTAAAAGACGCATCTTAATCTTTGGATTATCATGACCTATTATTTATTAAATAACTCGTGCAGTAACGAATGAGGAGGTGATGGTTCTGTGGGAGAACAGATGCCAGAATAGGACTCCTTGATTTGAGAAACAACAAAAAACCTGACCTCAGATCGATGTCTGTATTGTGTGATGTGTTTGTTAAATGTATTTATTTAAATTACCTGCCATGACGAACTTATTTAAATTCTATGGCATGCTTGTTCTTGTAGTGTTGAATTACAGTATCAGAACTGGCTAATTTATTTACAGTGTGTGTGTTGTTGCTGAAGCCTTTTTTGTTGGTTCAAATAATGTTAATATCTCTTTTTAAAATTTTTAAGTTTTTTAAATTAAAATACAATTATACCGTTTCCTCTTTCCCTTCTTCCAACTCCTCCCGTAACTCCCCTCCCTCACTACCTCTCAAATTCATGGTCTCTTTTTCTTTAATTATTGTTGTTACACACCACACACACACACACACACACACACACACACAGCCTACTGGGTCCATTTATTGTTGCATATCTGCCCAGGGATGATGCCTTGGTATTGGATAACTATAAAGGGCTCATCCCTGTGGACGACAAATTTCCCCATCTCAGCTGTCTTTAGCTGTTCATTTAGTTCCTGTAGTTCTTCATCTAGGAGTGGGCCCTTATGAATTCCCCTTTCCACAATCGCCTGTCTATTTTGTTGTCCTTATTCGGGGTCTTGTTTAGGCAACCGTGTTGTTGAGGTATCATGTATAGTTTCTCTATAGCAATTCTAGGAGACCCATCTTACAGCAGACTTCTTGGTTCCCCAGCTCTCACAGTCTTTCTGCCTTCTTCCTGGTGTTTCCTGAGCTGTGATATACATGTATCCACTGGGGATGGGCACCCCATGTTTGGTTGTTCTCTGCATTTTGTCCTGTCATGGTTCCTGTAATGGTCTCTGCATTCTGAATACTTGGACCCACAGATAAGAGTAGCTCTCACCCCTCTGACATTTTGAAAC
Organism: Chionomys nivalis; assembly: GCF_950005125.1. NCBI lineage: Eukaryota > Metazoa > Chordata > Mammalia > Rodentia > Cricetidae > Chionomys > Chionomys nivalis. The sequence continues at coordinate 35,704,892 of NC_080106.1, forward strand.
CTGTTCTCTATAGTGGGATGCCTCACTCAGCCTCAATGCAGAGTGGTGGTGGGGGAGTGTGGTCCTCTCTCAACTTGCATGCTTGCATGCTTTGTTGACTCCCATGGGAGGCCTTACCCTTTCTGAATGGAGAAGGAGAATGAGTGGGTGGGGGCAGGTAAGATGGAGGTCAGGGGAGGGAACTAGAGCAGAGGAAGGAGGGGGAGCTGGTTAGTATGTAAATAAATTTTAAAATTCAATAAAAAAAAGAGTAGCTTTCACCCCTCACTAAATAGGTCTTCTCATTCACTTCTCATTTCTTATTCCTTCAGAGTCGTGGTGTAGAGACTACATAGTCTTGCCTGTAGAGAAACCTATGAATACAGTTTAGATACTGATTATTTCTGCCTGCCGTCCTTTTATTTTGTAACTTGTTATACTTGAATCTGGAAACTAAGGCTGCATTTTGCCATCTCCTTCACTCCTTTAGGTGACTATCTGCTCAGGCTGGGGTTGTGCTGGGTATTTTGTGATGTCTCTGGTTAGAAACTAGAAGTTAATCACAGCAATTGGGGTGGGGTGCCAGCTAGTGGGTTACGTGTGCCTACGCTAAGTACCCTGTGCATCTTCATGTGTGTAGCCCTGATAGGGAGACCCTGTGGGTTGGGACCATCATGTCTTGATTTTACAAGTGGAGAAGTGGACACCTGGAGAGCACACACTGTTTAGGAACCCAGCTCTGCTTGGGTGTGTGTGTGTCGCTTCTTCATTTCCATGGTTGCCAGTTTTCTTTAATGAACGAACAGAACTGTCACGATAGACCATAATGAATACCATCTCTAGAAAAATGGGCATTTTAAACCAGCGGCAACAGACTCGCTCAGGGATGGGTGCCTGTTTCTGTAAATAGAGTTTTATTAGGACACAGCTACACTCAGTTATGCATTGCCTGTCTTCTCTGTTGGCTTTCATAAAGCCTTGATGATAGTGGCAGCATGGGCCTGATGGTCCACAGACCCTGGAGAAGTCATTGTCTGGTCTTTAAGACAAAGTTTCTTAGCCTCTGGTTTAAAGTATACTGGAGAGCCAGGTGTGATGGGGTATGCCTGTGACCCCCAATGTTTGGGAGGCTGAAGCAGGAAGTTCAAGAGTTTGAGAGCAGCTCTGGCTACCTGAGACCATGTTACCGGTATGCCAGAGTTATATTTATTGCCAGAAGTGATAGTATTTGACAATGTGTTTAAAAGTTTCCTCGACACTGAGGACTCTTTTCGTTGTTTTGAGACAGAGTTTCACTCTGTAGTCCTGGTTAGTCTGGTATTTACTGTGCAGCCTAAACTGGCCTCAAACTCATGGCAGCTCTCCTGCCTCATCTTCATGAGTACTGAGATGACAGGTGTGAACCACCACATCTGGCTTCCAGATGTGGAGTTCTGAGGTTCAGTCCTTTATCAGCATAGTGTCAAATTCATGTTTGTCGTGAAAATATTTTATTACATTTAAAAAAATACTCTGTTTGGTTTTGTTAGAAATTGTATTTGAAAGAAATGTCTAGAATTCTTCATTCTGACTAATTAATTTGGTTCAACTTCAATTTAAAGATTTTCTGGAAAAAAAAAAACCCTTTTCTGCTTTTTATTAGATATAACCAGGTCAATCAGTGGTAATTTTCATTTGCTCTTGAGGTATTTTCTCAGTCTGTGCTTCTGGTGAAAATAGGCTTTTACATTTTGACCGGATATTTTTTCCTTGAGGACCCTCTTTTGGAGGTGTGACCTACATCAGTCACGTTGCTAGTTGTGCTGCAGCTGGATCTCTGGACACAGAATACGGAAAAGATGACTAGAAACAGAGGCGGAACGTAAAGCGTGGAAAGACAAGGACTTCCCCAGCCAGTTTAGACGTTTCCCTGTTCTAGTTAGGGTTCTGTTGCTGTGATAAGCACAGTGAAGAAACACCATGGGCAGCTTTATTTCAGCTTGCAGTTTATAATCCATTGCTGTGTGAGTCATGGCAGGAACTCAAGGCAGGAACTCGGAGGCAGTAGATGAAGCGGACTCCATGGAGGAACGCTGTGTACTGGCTTGCTCCTCACCACTTGCCCAGCCTGCTTTGGTGTACCACCCAGGACCACCTGCCCAGGGACATCATCATCCAATCTAACGGAGGCGTTTTCTTAACTGATGTTCTTTCTTCTCAGATGACCCCAGTTTGTGTCAAGTTGACAAACAACTAACCAGGACACGGTTTTACACTGAAATATAAATGTTCCTGGATGACGACAGTTTTCTTTTCTGTGTTCCTGGTCTGTACTAGGTGCTCAGTAGATGCTTATTTGTCTGGTGGGCTTGGAGGTATCTTTTAGTAAGGAAGAGATGTGCAGTGTGCGAGAAGTTGTGTGTTGCCGAGGCACTCGGCAGAGTGCAAGTTCTGGCTCCAATATTGATGCAAGTCCAGCTTGCTGTCTGTTTGAATGACAGGAAGCTTTCATGCCCTCTTATCGTCTCTGGCCCCTTCACCTCAGGTAGTGGCCAGCAGTAAGTGTCACATAGGCTTCCTTAGGAAGGTGTCAGAGGGAGCTTTAGTTGCCTACCTAGTTGACCTGCAAAGATCATCTTCAGTAGGAAAGGTCATTAACAGGGGCCTGCTCAGCTTAGTGATGCGAGGCAATACTCTCCCCAACTTGGTCCACACAGCTCTAGAAGTTTTCATCAGAATCGGAGCAGAATATGTTAATGATTTGATGTTTCTGCAATTCTTTTGCTGTCATCATTTTTTAGTATGTTCTGACGCGTGCATAACAGATTGGAGTGGCGTAGATTGTGTATATCTTTTTATCGGTAGACAAACCTGTGTGTGCTGGAGGTGGATACTCGCAGTTCTAGAAAGACAATGCAGTAGTGGACCAAAGAGCCTGTTGTCTGCATCACTATGTAGCCTCGGCCAAATCCTTTCTTTATTCTACAGAATGGGTGTAGTGCGTGCCCTGGCTCACTGGCTGTTGAGGGGCTTTAGTGAATATGGACAGTGCTTTGAACTCTGCTGGCACATGGAAACATGCAGCCATTAATCGCCACTGCATATATGAAAATCCTTAGTTGAGATAATTTAGTTGTCTTAGTTAGGTCTGTTGCTGTGAAGAGACACCAGGACCACAGCAACTCTTATAAAGAAAAATATTTAATTAGGCTTGCTTACAGTCTCAGAGGTTTAGCCCATTATCATGATGAAAAGCAGAGCATGCAAGCAGACGTGGTGCTGGAAAAGGAGCTGAGAATTCTAGATCTAGATCCTCAGGCAACAGGAAGTGAACTGTCCCACACTGGGCATAGCTTGAACATGTGTGAGACCTCACAGCCCAACCCCACAGTGACACACTTCCTCCATCAGGGGTACATCTAGTCCAGCAAGGCCACGTCTCCTAATTGTGTTGTTCCCTATAGGCCCGGCATTCAAGCTCATGAGTCTGTGGAGGGAGTTCCTGTTCAAACCTCTACAGTAGTGAACATTACTGAAGACAACTTGGTTAAGTTTAAGACTTCAGAATTTTTTTGTTTTGTTTTGTTTTGTTTTTGTTTTTCGAGACAGAGTTTCTCTGTGTAACAGCCCAGGCTGTCCTGGAACTAGCTCTTGTAGACCAGATTGGCCTTGAACTCCAAGAGATCCATCTACCTCTGCCTCTGAAATACTGGGATTAAAGGTGTGTGCCACCACTGCTCAGCCAGAATCATTCTTAATTTGGGCGCAGGCTCTCTTTCTTGTTCATAACTGTGGACCAGTTAGTTACTTAAGCCCTCTGGACATGATTCCATAGTTGTAGACAGGGTTGGTAAAAACAATACTGTGTTTCATTTACTTGAGCACACGGATTTTCATAGTTTAACATGCTGAACTTGAATTCTATATTATGATCTTTGGGATCATAGGTTTTATAAAATACCATAGTTTCTACCTCATAAAGTTCTTCTCAAGGACATAAGGGGTGATTAATGGGAAATGATTAGGAGGATACCTACTAAGTAGGAGCTACTTAATAGATATTATGTTATCATCGTCTTCCTCATTATGTTGACTTTTGCATTATTCTGAAAGGGAAGGGAGAAAGAAAACACGACAGGAGTTGGAGTGTTTCATAGACCAGCCCTGACAGAACTAGGGTTTCAGACGTTCATGGCTCTTAGAAGAACCCCTGTGGTACCCAGCTTGAGAAAGAGGGCAGAGTTTTGAAACACTTCAAACGTCTCTGGGAAGCATCGCAGTGTGGTGCTCTTGGCTTACATGATAGAGTGCTGATGAAGTGGCCCCAGTAGCTGTCAATCAGAGGAGTCCTGGTTATTGTAAGTCTGTGCCAGGAGACAACATCTGTGCTGAGGTGATGTGTCCAGGACAAACTGCCTCATTTGTACGCTCTACTATTTCTCTTGGACACACAATACCGCCTCCTCCAGTCATGAAGGTGCATGCATGCAAGAAAGAGATGTGTATACGAAAGGCAAACGATAGTGATGATGATGTCTGACTTCTCTTACCTAGTAAACACTAAGAAGTTCGGGGTTGAACTCTGTAAAATTTGGCATAATTTTGTTTGGAAGAGACAGTCATGATCAGCCATCCCTTTGCCGGTCATAGAGGGCTCTGTCTCTGCTCAGGTGGATGGCTGAGAGTCAACACGCATGTGCTGCTTGTCTCGTGCTGGACGCAGACCGTCTCAGCTGTCACTTTAGGCCAGTGGGTCTAGTGTTCAAGGCTAGAGGTGGTTGCTTGGCATTGTTTCCTGCTGTTTCAGATTGGTCACTCCCAGAACTTGATGGAGGACAATCTTGGAAACAGCCTTTGGAAAAGGCAGTACGTCTTTGCCAGTATCTGAGGTGGTTGTGGACTTAGCAACTGTCCCAACTCCCCTCTACCTGTTGGGACAGGGATGTGTTTGAAGCCATGGGGAAGCATGTGTTCTTGTGGATATAAGCGCAGAGCCCAGGTGTGCACTGTTCTGCCAGCTGAAAATACCCCAAGGTGGGCCATGGATCCTGTAGACTCCTGGGGAGGAGACTGAAATAATCACAAGGAGACTTAGCATCCTTGTTATTTGAGACGAGGGATGCGAGACTCTTTCCTTCCAAATCCTCAGGCATTTTATTTCTCATTTTGTTTGCTGTTGATCTGTAGAATCCGTCTGGCCCTTAACAATTGAATTCTTCATACTCTCCCCACCGTCAGCTCATTTATGGTTTTGTTTTGAAATCAGTAAATCTTGCATTAATACCACACTTCAACAATGCTTTACTCAACATTGCGGGTACCCGAAAACATATCTTGAAGGGATGTCTCGCTAGTAATTCACAAGGTCTGGGTTTTGCAGGTCATTTTAAAGTAAATGCTGCCTGGCTTCATTCGAGCAGCTGTCTGAATCACAAGGACTCTGGTGTGGAACACCTAATTCCCTTCTGTTGCTTACTGGCTTTCTAATTTTACCCCTGTGATCATAGTTGTAAAACCTAATTTCCAAGGGGTCTTGTGAATCCTATTAGTAGCTTTGTGTTATAATAGCAATTTTATATTGCATTGGTATTCATTTTCACTATTATGGAATAATCAAATCAGCACCTCTCTTATTATGCCGTCGAAACAGAAAATAATGGGACTGTAATGTAAAACGGCTAATGTGATGAAACTCGCTCATTGTGTTCGGGGAAGAATGTCCTCCTTTCTTGTTCCAGCTCACTTGAAACTGTGATTGAGGAAGGAAATGGAAGGCATTTCTACATCTGTGATAAGGCCTCGCGAACATCCTTCGTTTGAATACGTAATTATCTTTTGATGGCTCTGGGTACTTGTGTGCACACCTGGAGGCTTCTCCTGCCACGGTGGCCAATGCGCTGGCAACAGGGTTGCTGTGTGGACCAGTTTTATGCTGTGGTTTCTCTTTTAATCATGAGGAACATTTGATGTCTCATTGCTTGCAGAGGAATTGTGCCTTCTTCCTTGCTCATCAAGGCCTTCATCTACTTTGTTTCCTTGATTTGTTGGTTTTTTTTTTTTTTAAACATGAAGAGCATATTTAGGCTACATCATTAGAGGCTACCAAACCCCCCGAAGGTTCCGATTTGACAGGGATGTTGGGAGGCAGGTCAAGTGACTGCCTAATGAAGATGAATGAAGAGAATTGCCAGGCCCAGGATCATGCAGGGGCTCCCAGCCCAGGTTGTTGGAAGTGTGATGGAATCTCATCGCTTCATTTATCAGTGTCATATTTGGGCTAAAAGTGAGCAGTATTGTTCTCATTTTTCCCAGATGGATAGGTCAACTTTAATATTTACTGCTCGTGTAGAACATTTGTTTGATGTATTTCCATTAGCTAGGCAATAATAGAAAAGCAGTGGAGAGAGACATGAAACAGTTCCCTTCCTTCCTGGTTGAAATACAGCACACACTGGTGTGGCACTCCTGCCCGAAGTGCCATCGATCCCTCCCCCCCCCTTTTGCCTGATGACGTGATTGTATATATTAAAGAGTCCCATGGAAATAATGGAAGCAGCATGAATATAATATAGATTGAGAGCAGCTGGCAGGGTATAAATTGTGTTGTCTTTTGAATTTCATGATTTGGCCATATAATTGGTGAATTTCTCTTGGCTGTATATCCAGTATCTTACTCTTAACATCATACTTTAGAATGAGAGTATTGTAGAGTGGGTTGCTCCGTCCTTTGGGCTCGACGGTGAATCTCAAGAAAGCTAAAATTTTCAAGAGCAAATTGTTTCAGTAGGTGAATAATGTTGATTATTTTCTATGTATTTTTGTGGGACTGAGTACCTTGTTACAAAAAGCATTTTCCCACATGTTTAGAATATATGAAAGCTAAGACCCTAAATATTGAAAAAGATAGCCTCGGTGAGAACAGCTCGCTCCTGTTTATCAGCCGACGTTCACGTTTTGCAGTCATCTGGATGTTGGGGTATTATTTTATACCCTGGAACAAACGTAGCTCTTTGTGAAGTAGGTGTTGTCTTAAGTGCAGAGCAAACATCTTAGCCATATGTTTCTATAATTTAAATTAATTTGGTACAGTCATACTGTTAATCTTCAGTGACTTGTTGATTGGCATTTTGCAGACATATTTCTGGAAGGCTCCCAATACCGTTTTCTGCAGCCTTTCTGGCAGTAGCAAAGAGCAACATTTCCACAAATTGGAATCTTGTACAGCACTGGGAAGCGAGCCAAGATTTAAATTAGACAATAACCTCTGCTCTGAATATAGCTCCCATTCTTCAGCTGTAGGCAGAGTGATTTGTTTAATACAGTCAGCCCTGGACCATATAATAGTCTGATGTATGAGTCACTCCTTGGCAATGTGTGTTTCTTAAATTTATATAGATTGAACAACTGGTTGGTAATGTACTTAGTTACAGTGCTACAAACAATGACTATTAGCAGGGCTGAAACCGCCTGCAAGGGCCATGCCGGGGAGGTGCTTGTGAGCGTCCTGAAGGATTGTGATGTTTAGAACGATTCTCCTTTTGAGGCTAAGAGACTTCTCTTCCATAATCATGAGTGTGCTTCTTTTATTTTTTTTTTAAAGCTTAGTAGCCATAAAAGTTTTATGTTATAGTTTTCTGTTTCTCATTTTCCATTTGTTTAAAATTGAATTGGGGAACCTAATTTGCTTCAAAAATTAAAGTAAACATCAGTCAGCATTTGAGGCAAGACCATTTGGTTGCGGTTTTGCATGTGTTCATGTACGTGTATAAACATTAGCTGTTTCTTTTAAAGGAACATGGGTGTAGATGCGTATTTTAGCCGTGTTTTCCAGGTTGGACTGTGTCCCTGGCCCTAGCTGTTCACATGATGAAAGAGACCTTTCTGAACAAAGATCTTTTCTTGAGAGAAGAGCTTGTGGTCCACGTTCAGTTCATGTTTATTTAAAAGATTAAGATCATTAGAGCAGATCTCACTTTTTTTTTTGTCCAAAAGAAAATTGATTTTGCGTTCCATGAACATGGGGTCTGAAAGAAGATATTCAGGGGTACACAAACAGAGGCGGTGTAGAAATCTGTGTGCAGCTGCACAAAGCAATTCTGTTCTTACCACCGAGCCTTTACTGAGTCTGGGTGTGAAATTCTCTGAACAGAATTGTCACCTGTCTTATGAAAGCAATTCTTTTTTTAAGGCAAAGGGATCATTTTAATCTGAAATACTTTAATGCTTTTTTTGTTTTGTTTTTGGTTGGTGGGGGCTCTTTTTTTTTTTTTTTTTTTACCTCTGCCAACTGGAGCATTTATAAAATAACATATTCTGTAAATATTGAACAATACAAAGACATCTTTCATAACAGTTTATAGTATGCTGCCTGTGCTCAGTGAGAGCCAAGCGGTAGTTAGTGGCAAATGATATGCCAATCAAAAATTATTATTGCTAGTGTAACCTGGTGTAATGCAGTGTCTTATCTGGAAGTGTCAACTTGATAGAAGCCAACTCTTTGTCTTTTAGAGTTAAGCTCTTGTTTGCCCTCAGTTAATTCTGTCTCCCAAAGGCTCATTTGAATTGCATGAAGGATAATCTGCTTGACAGTTTTATACATTTAAACAATCTTGATTATATGGTATTTTACATGTTTTTTAAGCTCCCAGTTACCATTTTATGTAGGCTTTTAGAGATGTCTTTAGTCAGAAAAGAATGAGCGAAATCAATAGGTAGAATGTGATACCCTGCGAGCAGCATCCAGTGGAACTGGATAGGGGCTCTTGGGGATGGTCGTGTTTGATCATTGATGAGGGGGTGACAGCATGCTCAGAATTGCTTCTACTAAAACTCTAATGAATAAGTGAAAGAACACATAGTTTTTTTCATTGAAAACACAGTTTCAGTGCACCGGATGGAGGTCGGAGGCAATCTTCTGCCTCTCGTGACTTAAATTGGGTAATTTCTAGATGAGTTTTGGTTCAAGATCAAGTACCCCGCTGCAAGAATTTGGAGAGTATCTGTGTGTTAGCTGTCCTCTGCAAGGGCATGGGTGTGCACTCATGCCGTGGGTCGTTAAGAGCTAACCATCTGGTACCAGGCACCTTGGCTTCAAATCCTGGACCTACCACAGGTTCATGTGCTAGGTGAGTTTTGAACAAGCAGCTATCCAGCCTCTCGGAGGCACTGCACCTGCACACAGGAGGGAAGGTAATACTTCCCCTCTGGGGTCACCATCAAGGTGAGGTGAACTGCGAGGGCCGTGTTTGCTGCCATTGCTGTGGTGTGTCTTTCCAGCTCTATGCTAGGGCCCTGAGGCCTGGAAAACGGGCCCAGAGACACAACTTTGTCCCTTCTTGTCTTTGCCTGGCAAACTGCTAGGTGATCATTGTTGGGAAACCACATTGCCATTCTTAACCCTTGAAGGAAAGGCAGCAAGGCATTGCACCTTGAGGGATTGAGAAGCTGGTAGGTGGGATTTGAACCCTGGTCCTTGGACTTGCAGTCCAGAGGGCAGTAGAAATGCAGTCGATGTCTGTTTCTTGTTCATTTACGAGAATAATGTCTTCACAGAAGACTAGCAGTAGGATGCTGAGGACGGTGTGATAACAAATGAGATAATTAATCCGCAAGGCTATCTCACGTCTCCTCACTAGCCCAGGACCGAGGTGGGTGGCTTGTCTCGAGATAACAGGCAAAGGGGGAACCAGTGTCCTCCAGTGTCCCCCATTCAGGCTGGGGAGGTGACCGCCTGGTTCAAGAGTTGCTGAATAAATATTGATTGGTGCAGATGGAGGGAGTGATGTCACTAAATGCCAGTGAGAGCAGCTCGCCGTGGCCAGCGCGTAAGTGCTGAGGGGAGGGGTGGGGGGTAATTAGAGAAATGGACTTGATGGGAAATTTGAAGGCCAAGGGAAGCAGAGGAATCCAGAGTTTTATACGTCCTATAAAACTCTGGATAACTACAGAAATAGAGATGGGACAGGGTAAGCAGAGGCCAGTGGCTCAGATTCACCACGGATAGTGAAGAGACCCACAGTGTTTGGCCAGGGAATGTGCTGGAAGTGTAATGTTTGTGTGCTCAGAGCCGTGAATGTTGCTCTGGTTATCTGGGAGGAGGCACAGAAATGACTGCTTACTCTGAATCTTAATTTTTTTTCATTATAATACAATTATGTTATTTCTTCCCTCTTCTCTCTCCAACTCCCCCACCAGGTCTTCCTATTTGCACTCTCTTTCAAATTTATTTCCTCTTTAATTGGTGTGTGTGTGTGTGTGTGTGTGTGTGTGTGTGTACAGCCTGCTCAGTCCGTATAATGTGGTATTCTTGTGTGTTTCTGTTTTCATGGTTGACAAATTGGTCCCTCTATCTTGGGGAAGACCTTTTCTGATGGAGATTTTCCCCTCCCCTGCTAGCTTGTCTACTGGTACCATTCCTGTCCAGGTCATGTTTAAGCAGTCAGACTCATGAGACTTCATGGGTATTGCCTTTGCAGTTTCTAGGAGACACAGTTTCACAGCAAACGCCCTATTCTTTGGGCTCTTAAATCTTCCTCCCCACCTTTCTGCAGTGATTCTGAAGCCTGATGTCCAGAGTTTCTATTGGAGATGTGTCTGTTGGGCGGGGCTCTCCAGTTCTGCATGTCGATGGCTTGTGGTTTTCTGTAATGGTCTTCACGTGTTGCAAAGAGAAGTTCCTTGGTGAAGAGTGAGGATTGCAGTAAGAAACAGGTCTCACTCTAGCCCTGGAACTCACTGTCTGTATCAGGCTGACCCCAGAGTCAGAGAGCTCTGCCTGCCCCTGCCTCCCTAGTGCCGGCATTAAATCTGTGATTGTTTATTGAGTGTCCATGCCCAGCTTGAGTGGAAGAAGAAATGGAAGCCAGAGTGGTCACACCTGCTTCTCAGCATCTCAGTAAGATTCCTCTTGTGTTCACTTTGCATTCAGCAAGACCTGGTTTCATGGCCTGGCCCAGATGGAAAGGTCCTGGAGACAGGACAGACCCAGAAAAAGCGGAGCCACCTTTCAGAAAAGAGCAGGCCATACCTGCTCCAATAACAAGTACATTTCTTTGTCAAAGTTAAGGAATTCTTTGAGGAACTGGGAGAAGCGAAGTCAAAATTATTCTTAAGAGTTGTGGGTGAATGGATCGTAGTGGGGTAGGGTAGGATTATTAGTCAGAAAAAACTTCTGTTCTTCTAATACATGAAACTCAGGCCATTCGGTGTTGGCAATGATGAATGTTTAACCAACAGGTATTCACAGGGAGAATTATAGTGAGGAAGTGTCTCCTGTACTAACGCTGAACATCAAGGGTGTGGTGGGGGCTGGGAAGCTGCCTGACTAATTGTGTGCTGGCCAGGGTTTGGGAAATAATCACCACTTTTCTTCCAGAGAGACTGGAAGAATTTTCAGGAAAGGTTTGGTTTCAAGAGGTGAAGACAGAGATTACCTGGATGAGAAGGCCTTGTCTCTAAATACTGTGGGTTTGGGGATGATGAAACATTGGGGACATCTTCTGGGGGAAGAGGGCATAGGAAGGAGTGACAAGAGTGTGTAGGCTTGTCAAATATTGATCTGTCTCTGTCCTTGCCAGTAGACAGTGCTCCTCGGCTGATCCTTGCTATAAAATGTGCTCTATTGCTTTTCATCAGCAGTTTATTTACCCATTTATTTTTCAACCTCTCCTGGGAGCTCACCATGACTATGTCCATTTTATAGTTGACTGTATAGATATGCTGAATTCAAGTAAATATTGTAGCTCTTCCCCCATAGACCTAGATTTTGGAAAGGAAGCAGGTGAGTGTATATATGGAAGTAGATCTGCGTCTGTGTGTGCACGGGGGTGCGGTTCTACGTGCACGTGCCTGAGGGTCTGAAGTGACCTTTCTAGACAGTCTCATACTCACTTGCACTTTCTTTTGCACCTGCTGTTGTTTCGTTGCTCTGAGACAGGATCTCATTATGTGGCTCAGCCTGGCCTGGAACGCAGCAGTCCTCCAGCCGCCATGATTGTATACAGGTTGTCTCACAGTATCTGTTCCCAGGTATCCTTGTCTTAGTTTTAAGTCGTTGGTTTCAGATACCTACTGGGGTGGGACGCAAGTCTGAGTGTTGCGTAGGCAAAAGAAGCTGGGTTATGTCTACTTGGTGTTCTACTCGCTGCACTGGTGAGTGTGAAGGTGGGACCCTACCTGTGACTATCAAGCAGGAGACCCACCTGTTTGGCCTTCTGAAAAATTGTTTTAATCTACTGTTAACAAAAAATCGTTTACAGACAATAAGCTGGGTGACCTCTTTATTCTCCCCTCCCCCAAGTCTATCTCATGACTCATGAAAAGAAATTGGAAGTTGGGAGAGTTTTGTGTTGAGGGGGCTAAACAAAGATGCTTTCGTCTTCCCACAAATCAGAGATAAAGATAAGGCCTTTTGTTACCTGCTGACCATAGAGCCCAGTTGGGCTGAACCGGAAGGGGAGAAGAGTGCCTTCACTTTGATTGGTTGCTGGCCGTAGGCTCGGGAATTGGTAGAAAAATTGAGTTTCTACATGAACGTGGAAGCTAAGGGATACATTTGTCTGTAGTTTCCAGGGATCACACTAATAGTCCCGTCACGAATTTCCCCAGATGCTGCACAGTTATTGATACTGAGATTCATTGTGCATATTTGTTTTGAGAGATTTGATTTAGTAGACCAGGAACAACTGGACAGTTAAGTTGCAAGGCTCAGATCTTCAGATTGGGGTCCTTGCTTCTACCCCTAGTTACATGGTGCATAGCTCTGAACACTGCTTGGCACATGGTTATGGGTTCCTTCATTTGTGGGAAGCTAGAAACCTTCAGAAAAGTTATAGTGGGATATTGAAACCTGTCAGGTCCTGATCTTTGATGTAAAACCCCAGCCAAAGAATTTCTGTTCTGCTTCCCTTCCCCAGGGATGGCCTAACACTGTTAGTGACACAAAGGGTCACCTGTTTATTGTGCACGAAGTTCTTATTTAGCACCTACACACCTTCTATACAGTGTGTCTAATACTGGAAACAAAAGACTAAACAGAAAAAAATACAACTTCTTTGTGACTTTTACCATTGATCATTTATGGGTGGGGCAAACAGATCCGGCTACAGTGCTGCAGATACATGTAAAGTCACAACCCCGGAAGAGTAAACAAGGCTGTATCCATTGACAATCAGCTCTCCATAAATGTGAGCTCTTGTTAGAAATATCACACAGTAAGTCCTTTTCTGACTGCATATCTAAATTAAGAAACAAACTCTCATTCATCCTTGAACACAAATTTAAGACAGAAGACACAGGACCAAGCAGTGAAGGGCCCTGGGAGTAGAGATGATGAGGTTGATAATATACGGGAGGAACTGGGCTGAAAAGGTATGGTGGTGTCCTTTGCCAAATAAGAAAGGGAGTTTGTGATCAATAGGCTTGCATTACAGTTACAGGGATGGGCATGATCAGGTCTCCAGTTTGGTTGGCTAACCCTATGAAAGTAAAGTCAGTTACTCTATAGCCATGTCATGGCAGCTGGATAGCTAGAAGGCCCTGCTGAGGAGAACAGCTGTGGAATGCCGTGAAAAGTATAGCCGGCTGACACTTTCATCCCAGGCTTGCTCTAAGAGTATAAACATTTTAAGGTTTTGAGATTATAAATACCTTTAAGATTATTTATACTGCAGAGAGAGGGTAAGGGAAAAGAGTGGGAGAGAGGATGGGGAGAGAGAGGGCTGGGGAAGGAACATATATGGGAAGGTTAATATCAAAATACTGAGTGGTCACATTTGGGATGAAAAGGGTTTTATGCTCTCCACCTTTTCAGTAATACACATTTTTTAAGGCATAATGAAATGTTATTTAGATGATAACCGGAAAGACAGCTGCACTTGCAGTAGATCAGAAGAAGATAAACTAATCTGAAGGCAAGTTAGGATGATCAGGTTTATTACAAAGGAATGAAGGACCTATGGAGGTGGCACACATTTCTAATTTCAGTGCCCAGAAGCCTGAGACAAGAGATTTAGGAGTTCAAGACTAACCTAGGTTATGTAGTGAGACTGTCTCAATGAACCAAGCCAGTCAACTAAACCAACCAACAAAAAGACACCAACTACAACCTTAGGACTTTTTTGTGACATTGGCAAAATGGAATGACTTTATGTGCAGGAGAGACAAGAAAAAAGGTTGCTTGCCATTTAGATGAAATACTTAACAGATAGTAATGGGTTGTTTGAGAGGAACATGCCGCAGATAGGAAGGAATAAATTCTGGGTGCGTAGAGGGGTGTGAGGTGTTGAAGGTTGAAACCTAGTGTCTTGAAAGTTGCGTGAACTGGCTAAGTGTTGTTGGTAGGTGAGGCACAGTGCAGTGGGTTACCAGAGTCTGTGTTAAGAATAGAAGAGACTTTTCAAGAACACTGAGTGTCAACGTCCAAGTGAAAACATTTCTTCAAAGCAGATGATTGAAAGCGTCAGAGGAGGAAGGGTCTTTGTTGAGATGGAGATTTAAGGGGAAGGTGTCTGAGATTTTCTAGGGAGCGGTCCCCAGTGAAACTAATGATAACCCATTATTACATACAGGGACACAGGTAAGAGGAACATGAGGAGGGAAGGGAAGTCGGGTTGTAGAGATGGAGGAAAAGGAGTAGTTGATCTGGGGGAAAGGAGTTCGGAGATGAACTTGAGAGAGACTTTGCCATTTTTATTCCCCTACACCTTTCTTTTGTTTTGAGACAGGATCTTAACACTAGCACAGGCTGGTTTGAACCTTGGTGTGAAGCCTAAGCTGGCTTTGGAATCATGGGAACCCTCTTACCTCAGCTACCTGAGTACTGGGATTGCAGGCACAAGCCACCATACTACTCACCTGCTTTAACTTAAGGTTGAATGGGATTGGGGTATTTTGATAATCAGAGGGAATCAGGTGAGAAGTGAGGATGGGGCTGACTGTAGACCTCGGAGGTTAAATTGAGGCAGAAGGGGGCATTTCCCCTGGTGAAGGAAGACGAGACAGTTGAGGTAGTTGGGGTGACAGTCAGAGACTTCATGTATGTTTGCACATGTAGTCTGGATGCGAAGAGCTGAGATTTTGTTGATGGGCTGGGTAGGAATTGGAGCCAAGCACCTTTGTGCAGGATGGAAGCCATTGGAGGCAGTTATGGGGTTGCTGGGTGCCCAAGAGGCTCCGCTAAAATTAGAGACCTCATGGTGAGGAAACGGGGCCTTCAGGAGGGGGAATATTTATTTCTGGTGCTTACGTCTCCAAGGATGAGTAGATCAGTAAGTGTGTGTGTGTGTGTGTGTGTGCGCGCGCGCGTGTGTGTGTGTGGTGGGGCAGATGGATGTTTGTTTACATATATGCTATTTCTTAAGAGTCCAGTTCCCATTTGCTTAATAGTATAGTCACCTATAGATTTTAAATCATATGATTTTCGTCTTTTTCTAGAACCAAGTAATATGCCAGCTTGAGGTCCTTTTTTTCTGTCTTTTGCTTTCCTGGGTGTGGTCTTTTTGTTTTGTTTTGTTTTCCCTAAAGTTTGCATTTTCTCTCCCAGTAAATTTGTTTCTTCGAGTAAGTGATGGAATGACACGTGAAACCCAGATACTTACACCGTCTCCACATTACATGCTATCAGTTCTGAGGAGCATCCTTGGGGCCGTGACGCTCCTTGCTCTTAGCTTCCAGTGTGGGGGATGTAATAATGGAGAAAGTTACTTTATTAACATGGTCTGGCGTGATAGAGAGGAAGAAAGATTTGAAGATTCTGCAGAAAGGTGGGAAAGTTGCCTATTTGAGCTGATGGAAGAGTTGGCCAGTCCTGGGCTGAGATGGTTGCTTGGCCCTTCAGAGGAGGCCACTGGTGGAAGGCAGACGCATGCTGGGATGCGGGAAGAGGAAGAGGTTCCGATGGAGGCCATGGCTGAAGTTGGAGAGGTGTGGGATGTATTTAACAGCTGAAATAAACGCAAGACTCCATATCCAGATAAGTCACATGCAGAGAGGACCACAGTGAGCTCCCTTTGCAGTCTGTCCCCTAGAAGCTTTACCTTCTGTTGATTTTTTTTTTCCAGGAATAGGGCAAGGATTTGACGTGGGTGAATTTTTCTCTATTCCAACTTTCAGAATGGAGAGAGACTTTCCCTAGTAGTCGTTCATTATTTGATTCCAAATACCATAGGCTTGTAGGAGTTCTCATTGCTCCATAGATGAAACCGGTCATTTGAAAGTGACCAGACATTGCTTATCTAAGGCCATTGTTTTGTGAGAAATGCTTTCAAATTTTATTTGAAGTATCCTTAAATTTCTAGTTAACATTTTATGTATTAGTTTTCACTGTAAAATACAGTCCGATGGTCTTCCCTCCCCTCCCATCACCCCTGTTTTCAGGACAATACTGAAGTGTAGGTCACTGTCCTTTCCCAACGTACACATTTGTGCCCCAGCCACTGAAGGAATCCTTTAGTTCCATTAATTTGAGCGAATGTCCCTCCCTCCCTCCCTCCCTCCCTCCCTCCCTCCCTCCCTCCCTCCCTCCCTCCCTCCCATCTTTTCTTTCCTCCTCCTCCTCCTCCTCCTCCTCCTCCTCCTCCTCCTCCTCCTCTTCTTTTTGGCAGAGTTTGTGTGTAGCTTTGGCTGTTCAGGAACTCTCTCTGTAGACCATGCTGACCTCAAACTCACAGAGATCCACCTGCCTCTGCCTCCTGAGTGCTGGGATTAAAGGTGTGCCACCACAGCCCGACCCAGTGTCACTTTCTTATGAACACATCCTTACAGCTCTCATACTTGAAGACGGCACATGTATAAAATCAGGGACCAGAGGTGTTTCTTGCTCAGTGCACATGCTTTTAATTTTGAACTATGCTTACATGAGGTGACGTGGATCCTCATCGCCTTATGAAACACTGTGCTTCCTGGCTGTGGAAGGGCACAAGGGCGCATGCGTTCCCACATCACGATGAAGTAGACCTCCTTTCTTTCCTGTGTGTGTATGTGGTTTGAGTTTATCCTGTGGCCCAGCTGCTCTGGTAGCCTCTGAGCTATTGTGAAGGGGGGCGATATAGCATGGAGGAGCAGGCCTGGAGTCCCATGCATTTACATCCCCAAATCAGCAATTCGTAGGCTGTATACCCATTGTCCTGTCTCACTGGTGACCAAGCCCCCTCACTAATCCCACATGTTAGATCTTCTACTGAAATATAAGAAGATCGGTTTGCCCAGTTGGTCTTGGAGATTTTCTTTTGTAAAATCTTGGCTTGTTTTCTCTATTGAGACACAATTTGTACACTAAGGGCATAATGTTTAAAATCTGTTCCCTTATCAGAATCAGGGCTTCCTGGGAGAAGTTCATATTTTTTTTATGCACAAACTTCTTTTGCCCCAAGGGACTCTCTGCTGTTCCAGCAAAACCAGAGCTAATTATTTGCATGGTTCCTTGTGGGTCTGGTTTTGTGTGGACATCTGTCTTGTCTCACAGTTCCCCGGAGGCAGTGGTTGCAGCTCCTTCTTTGTATCCTTGCTCCTGGATAGGTCCTCGGCATCATGGTGTCTGGCAGGCATATATCAATCTCCTTGTTCTTCGGAATTTGCGGCACCTAGCATCGCTGCTCATTCCTTATGTTCCTCTCGGCAGCAGGAACACCACCTTCCTAGGTTTTCCTTACAGTTCTGGCTACTCTTCCCCGAGCTCAAGCCTGCGGCCACGAACTACTGGAGTTCACAGAGGATCTGCTGGGGCTTCTGGGAGATCCTAGTTCTCAGCTCTACTTACATTTGAGGCTTCATGGAAACTCTGTCCCTGTGGATCTTGCAAGAGTCTCACATGGAAAAGTGAATCTAGAACTTTCTGATGAACTGCAAAGATCTCTCGGTTCTAATGAGTTCAAAATGCACCACACCCCAGCTTCCTGCTTTTTGAGTGACTTTGACACACAACAGGTTCTGGAGCCCCAAACCTAGAAGTCTTGCTGACAGTCCCTCCCCCGCCCCGCTCTGCACCCTTTGAGTCCCCAAGAAAGTCCCTGCGGTCCTTTCCTCTCATTTCACCCCAGTGTCCTCTGAATGCAGGTTCCATGGTGGAGCCTTCAGTTTCCCTGTTCTTAGCCAGTCTGCTTCACTCTCCACCTGGCTTCTTGGCGCACTTTACAGGTGAAGTTACTCATTCATCCCTGCCTGATTTCTCTGTACTGACTGCGTTGGATGTCTCGGAAGTCAGCAGCCATCTTTTGGGGACTCCTTTTGTATTGTTATGCAGCGAGCTCCTTAGGATGTATGTGTCCTAAGATGAGGAAAGGAAGGATGGTAAAGTCTGGGTTGCTTTTGTCTTCAGGACTGGTGTTTACTTCCTTGCTTCCAGTGGGTGGAGTTTAAGCATATCCTTTCTGGGAAGACGCACTGTAGACACATTTTGCTGGTGACAGATAAGTGTTAATTTTAGAAAGCATAGAACAGAAAAGCAAAAGAGGGAGGAAATAGATTATCATTTATGGCTTTGAATCTGTCTCTCCATTACATCATGACCATTTTCTTCTGTCCTACAGACGACCCTTTTGGAATGATTCAAAGTAAAATTAACATACTGAAGATAAACTTTTTTTTTTTTTTTGAGTGCTTGCTTACCTTTTATGGGGGCTAACTCTCGGGAAAGAGCTCTCCTAGGAGAGACTTCTTATGGGATCCGAGTCTGCAAGGCCTGATGACCCCAAGGTTTTGTTTACAGTAGGTTATATTGGTTTAGTGTCAAAGCCATTTTCTTCTTGAGTAATGTGGCTGCTTCCAGAAACTCTTGTGTTCTAACCTGGACCTCCCATCATCTTTCTTAAGGCTGGACTGAAGATTTCTTGCTCAGTTTTCGTCACAAAGTAACCCTCCGTATTGTTCCACGAGACACAGGGAACAGTAGCTTCAGGTTCCCTCATGAGGAACTAAATCCCATCTCTTTGGTGAAAGAAAACAAATTTGTATTTAAGAACTAGCCCGTGGGTTGGAGAGACAGCTCAGCAGTTAAGGGCCGTGCTGCTCTTCCAGAGGATCCAAGTTCAACTCCCAGCATGCACATTAGGCAACTCACAGTCACTGGTAATTCTATTTACAGTAGGTCCAGTACCTTCCCTCATCTTTGTAGACATGCACACACATACACACACATTAAAAATAAATCTCCAGACAAAACAAAACCCAGCTATGTCTGATTTTTCCCGTTGTTTGGCAGTTTGGCATCGTGTCTAGCATGAGTACACTGGACTGTAAAGGTTTCTTTCTCACCCTCAAAGCACCTGTAGGGAGGTGACAGCGGAGCTGGAGGGAGGCACCCTCCACGCTCTTGGTGCCTTTCTCACAGTCTGGTGAAGAACTCTGACCCCAAGAGGGGTCCCCACCTGCGGAGAACCCTGATGCCTTCTGTGGAGACCTCCGCAGTTCCACACCTGTTTGATGGAGTTCTTCAGTTGTGTGTTTTGATACTCAGACTCAGTTTTATAATCTCGATACAGTCATTAAAACATACAAGTGAAATGCCGTGGGCAGTCAGCGTGGTCCCCAGGGCCTGGTTTATCAGCAAGGGTGTATTTTTGGAGTGGCATGTGTGGTGTAGTTGCAGAGAGCAGCTTACGGCCAGTGCCAGATGGATCTCCCTCATGGAATCTGCTACAGATCCCAGGGGCCCCATTAGATGGGGTTTACTTTCAGTATTAATCTTGATATGAAGGCAGCTGCTGTTCTTAAAAATATCATACCTCTAACTTACTTTTATTATGGCCAAGGAATTTTATAGTTTGGCTTTAATAGATGACTTCAGCTTTTCCTTCAGTTATTAACGAGCACCTTGGAATGTGCAGTAATTTTTCTATGTGCCATATATCTATACACACACATACACGCATATGCATATATCTATACACACACATACACACATATGCATATATCTATACACACATATGCATATATCTATATACACACATACACGCATATGCATATATCTATACACACACATACACACATATGCATATATCTATACACACATATGCATATATCTATATACACACATACACACATATGCATATATCTATACACACACATACACACATATGCCTATATCTATATACACGCAATACACACATATGCCTATATCTATATACACACACATACACACATATGCCTATATCTATATACACACACATACACACATATGCATATATCTATACACACACATACACACATATGCATATATCTATACACACACATACACACATATGCCTATATCTATACACACACATACACACATATGCATATATCTATACACGCAATACACACATATGCCTATATCTATATACACACACATACACACATATGCCTATATCTATATACACACACATACACACATATGCATATATCTATATGCACACATACACACAGATGCATATATCTATATACACACATACACACATGCACATATCTATATACACACATATACACATATGCATATATCTATACACACATACATATGCATATGTGTGTGTGTGTATGCACGCACTGTTCCACTAGTCACAACAAGAAAAATAGTTCCTTTTGTTAAGAATAAGTGGTAGCTATAGGCTACAGAGGAGTCACTCTAAACAAGGAACTTACCTTTTATTGACGAGCCAAGGCGCTCGCGCTTGTTTCCTAAGCTGGAACTTTCTCCTAAAAATGTTTTGGTGTAACCGTAATATAATAGAGATAATATAACAGTATTTTAAAGGTAGTGTTCATAGCCTTGGCTCAAAGGCAGTATCACCGATAGCCTTCTGTAAATGCTTTGTGCTTTTTCCTGTGTTTTCCTTCCCTTTGGCCGCGTGGGCACCGGCAGCTTTCTTTGGGGTGCCTCCATCCGGTTGAGGCACTCTGGTGGAATAGAATTGAGTTTTTGCTGAGGTGAGTACATTTGATAGGTGACTTAGGAAGAGCGGCTCACAAATTGCTAGATAATCACATCCTTTGGATTCATGTAAGGAAACGTGAAGGTAATCTTGAATGTATTAGTGTGCCGTGCCTGGGAGCCCAAGAAGAAAAAGCCTTTTATTTAGAAATACTTAATTTCACAGTTATTTATACAAAATGCTGAAATAATTTTGAGCTGTGTACCAGATTAACACTGGACAACTTGGCCGAATTTCATTATTTGTCTTCAAGATGGAACCAAGTGGCCCTGCTTTGAAGAGATTTTATTTTTATAGTGATGCTCAAGAAATAATTAGCCTCATACTCAAAAACTGCTTTTCAAAAAGCCCGCCTTTAAAAATAAATATAAGCTATAAATTCTTAACTCATATATTTGGGAATGGTTGGTGGAGAGGAATGTGATTGCCCCCATATGTCCTAAGACCACATCAGAAGTGGATTTATGGTCTTGGGTGAGCCCTCCCGACTTTAAGGTTTTAGACAAACAAACATCACTGGTCACATAGAGAAAGGTGATAGTGCGGGCTGTACCATCCGCCATCTGGTAAAAAGAAAAAGTTGTCCTTCCAGTATTTGGGTCATCTTAAAACTACAAGAAGATACATGGCACCGAGGTATTCTTGTGGTGTGTACAAAGGGGGTTCCTCAGCCATGCAGTGAAGCCCCGGCCTGATCTCTCTGACCAGAGTGGTACCTGTGCTTGCCCAGATTCTGAAAATTTCTAAGCAAGTTTCTGAGGCTTGCTCTCAGAAGTCATGGTCATGAATTATAGACATTCCTGGAACTGGTATAATCCTGCTGGACTTAAATGATTATACATCAGTTTATATTATATATGCTTGTGAACTTGTCATTGATGTTTTTTCAGTTAAGGAAGCCTTAGATCTTTGGTTTATCAGATGTGATTAAGTCTGGAGAATAAACACACTGAGTCACTTAAAATATTACATGAAGGATTTATGGGCTTATTGATCTTCTGGGGAAAATGTTAGCCTTAGAAGGACATTTTAACTATTTCTATTTCTGGACTTATTCTCATCAGAAAGAAAATAAAAGTCAGTGGATATTTATACACATAAAGCTCATAGCTGACAAGCCACTTATCGATACAGATTTGAAACACATTCACCTTGATTGCGATCAATAAGCTTGTGCATAGAGATATTCAGAATCGGCCTGATCGCCTCCCTGGGAAAGCACACTGGTGCTCAGACGGAGTAGAGGCAATAGCTCTGTGCTATTTATCTTTTTAATACTTTGCCTTTCGTCTTTTATTTATGCTTGCTGGGTGGAGGAGTCTGGGTTTCTCAGCCTCTCTTGATCTGGGTACGATGGTTCTGCTGAGGCCCTTCCTGCAGCATACTGGGTCCCCACCCTCTGGGTAAACAGCAGACATGATTGCACTTTCTGGGAAACACTATTGCTCCTGGTTGAAAGTCACTAATCTATATACTTGTGCACATAATTTTATCTACTACTTAGTGCTTACTTGTTTATCTATGTTTAGTTTAGATGGCTGAACATATGAAGGCTATAGAACATCAAATCTTAGACTTTATAAGTCAATGCCAGGAGACCTTATAGGAGACATTAATGTTTTTCTGGCACTCATAGTAAATCATAATTAGACGCTTTTCCATTGGTCACTAGAGTTTAATCACTGAATTGAAAACATTTGTAACTAGTCAAAAGCTCTTCATGTAAACATAGGTTCATTTTACTTAGTTTGTTGTTTCTTTTATAATTTTGAAACTTCATGTCCTTTAGGAAAGAAGGGTCCTCAGTATAAACATGCCTTCAGAGACCCTTTGGGAGTTTTGTTTGTTTTTTTTTTTTTTTTTTTGAGACAGAGTTTCTCTGTGTAGCCCTGGCTGTCCTGGAACTCCCTCTGTAGACCAGGCTAACCCTGAACTCACAGAGATCCACCTGCCTTCTGAGTGCTGGACCTCCTTAATCATTTGATTGCAGGAAAAACTACAAAGTCTAACAGTACAAGAAAAACAACCTGGGTTTTTATCTTCTCTGGCTTTACATTTCTACTCTGTTTTATGGCTTCATTGAATTGCAGTAACAGTGGTTCACCTGACTTCAGTGTGGACTGACTCATGCTTGACATTTGATGAAAATGGAAAATATTGAGTGGCTTAGTAACACATCCCTAACCACTCTGAGGCTGGGGCATTATCATTTGAGGACTTCCTTTGGGCCAGGCTCTGATGGGCTCAGCCCCTGACCCCAAGGAGTCCAGCAGAGAGACAGGCATGGTAATAGATTACAGTCCAGATGGTCCATGTTCAGTCTTTCTGCTTCCACAGACATGCACATAGCCCCTGTTATCCTTGTTGATGTTGAGGCTCAACCTTCCCCACTAGTACACATGTGCAGACTCCTGGACCATCATTGCTTCTTCCATGAATGCTGTCTTCCGGTCTCTTGGTGTGCTCCACCCACCGCTATGACACTGGGCTTCTCCTTAGTATCTTTCTCTCCCAGTATGCTCTACTTTCCAGGCAAGTTTCCATGGGCCCCTCAAGGCTTTTCTCATATGACTCCTCTCAGAGCCCTCTGGCTTTCCAGGGAGAGTTCTTTCTTACATACCCAATGCTGTTCCCATCACGGAGAACTGTATCTTGCTTTCCCATTAGCAGAGTCTTGGGCAGAAATCAGAACTTATTTTTAGCATAGTATCTATTGCACTCTATTATATAATGGGCTAGTTATAAATATTACATAAAGCACCTCAACGAGACCTCCTCTTACCCATGTTATTGAGTTCCTTCATTCCAGGATTTATCCTTTTCGGTGGCTCTTTCTTTATGGGGTCCTTGGCTGGCGGTTTGGCATTGCTCTGCTTCCCCTGACACAGTCCATTTCCACAAAATTCTTTCATCCTTACAAAGGAGGAAATCAAAGCTATCAGGGCGGGACTCACCTGACGATGCCCAGCTTGACATGGCAGAGTTGGGATTTGAACTGAGATCTCTCTAGTTCACCTATTTGTTCGTCTATCCTATATATGCACCGAGCGCCAATTGTGGGCCAGACATTAATTATCTCGTGGTGAAAAGAAACATCACTGAGCCAAAAGAGATGCTTGTCATCACCGACCTCGCCAACAGTAAGCAAATGTCAGTGCAGGAAAGGCAGTTTGTGATGAGTGAGCTGTGATCCCAACAAGACAGAAAGTGGGATTGTGGGAAGTGTAGTGAAGGTAGGTGTGCAGTATGTAAGTGGCTTCGGCAGAGAGAGGCCTTGCTGAGGAGTGAGCATACAGAAACATACATAAAGGAAAAGGCAGAGCCAAGCCAGGACCTGCTGATCCAGTGATTCAAGAAAGGGGCCAGGAGACATCCAGGGCAAAGTGGTTGAAGCCTAGTGGCAAGAACAGCCCTCTTGGGAGTTCAGGGAGGCTCGACCAGCTAGGGTGTGTGGTGACTTGTTACTCTGGAAAAAGATTTGCATTTTGATCTGGATATCACAGGGAAGCCTTGTCTATTTTTTTGCTCTCTTGTTTGTTTGTTTTTTCATAAGTATGTGTCTGTGGTATGTATGCATTGGGCACGTGTGTGCTCTGGAGCATGTGTGGAGGCCTGAAGTTGATACTGGGTTTCTTCTCTGAGTTATTCTGGGGGAGGTCCCCTTGCTGCAGCTGGAACTCAACGTCCTGACTAGTCTTTCTAGTTAGCTTGCTCCACGGATCCCTTGTCTCAACCTCCTGCATACTGGGATTACAGGGGGCTTTACTCTGCCTCCCCCACTGCCTTGCTTCCTAAGAGATCAATACTTAGATCCATTATTCTTGAGCCCAAGCAGCAAGTACTGTCCTGAAGCGCCATCTCCCCAGCCTTGCCATTGGGGTTTTTAAGTACGGAGCTCTCTTCGACTGTCACAGAGCCAATGGCAGTCAGTCTTGATCTGTCTTGGGCTTTTCCCCTGCCTACTAATATGATTTTTAAAGAGTTGGCATTTTATGCATTAACCCCTTTAATTCTCAATGTCTCACAAGGCTGTTGACCTTTTATCTTGGTATTACAGGTCAGAGAATTGAAGTAGATGGAGGGTACCAGTACCTGGTTGCCTGTAGCACGGCTAGGATCTTGAACTCATCCTCCAGCTAGTTTGGTGGGACTGAGATCCTGACAGTCTCCTGATAAAGTGTTTCCTGTGTTTCATCCCCCCTGTTGCCTGTCTGTGTGCAGTGTTGACACATGCACCCTCATGCTTGCCTTGGAGATTTTGGGTTTTTTTTTTGTTGTTGTTGTTGTTGTTTTACTTTGTTTTTTTACACTAAGAATAGAATCTAGGCCTTGGCACGTGGTAGAAAGAAGATACTTCCCATTGAGCCACATCCTCAGCAATCATGGTCTCTTTCAGTATGTGCATTTATAGAGAGGTATCTTCTCCCAACAGAATCTTTTATAAGCTTCCTCTTGTGAATACATTTAAGAATATAAAGTTGGCTGTTGGAAGCAGGTCATCCATTCCTGGCCACCCAGACTCAAAATAACCACATGGAAACTATATTAATTAAATCACTGCTTGGCCTATTAGCTCTAGCGTCTTATTGGCTAACTCTTGCATCTTAAATTAGCCCATTTCTATTAATCTGTGTATTGCCATGTGGCTGTGTCTTACCAGCAATGTTCTGGTGCATCTCTCTCCTGTGGGCGGCTACATGGCGTCTCATTGACTCTGCCTACTTTCTCCCAGCATTCAGTTTAGTTTTCCCCACATAGCTCTATTCTGCCCTGCTGCCAGCCATAGCAGCTTCTTTATCCATTAACCAATAAAAGCAAAACATATACAAAAGGACTTCCCACACAATTTCTCCTTTTCTGTTAAATAAAAAGGAAGGTTTTAACTTTAACAAAGTGAAATTACATATAACAAAACAGGTATCAAGCAAGAATTACAGTACAATATTTATATTTACTTTATCTCTTATCATAACTAAGGAAATCTATAATTATAGCTATCTATTCTTCGACTCCATCAAAGACCACAGGAGGATATAATATTACCTAAGTTAACAGGAAGGGCATTGTAAGCAACTTCCAAAATTCTAGAATTGACAGAGACATATTGCTGCCTGGACAGTCACCCAAAGTTCTTCTGTAACATTGGAGCATATAATCTTCAGTTTACAGGTCCATAGTATCCAGCAGACTTTTCCATGAAGCAGGAAATTTGAAGATCTATTCTGCCTTGTAATGGCAAAGTCCATCAGTTGCTTTCTTCTGTGTCCTGCAGAATGTCTGGCAGACTCTTTCATGAAGCAGGAACACTGAAGGACTGTCTCAACTTTAGGCAAGTTTAGCAGTCATTTTTCTGTGGGTCCTGCATGTCCAGTTCATACAAAATAACATCAAGCAGTTCAGTAAGGAACAGTTTTTTTGCCCAAATGGCTAACAAACTCCATAAGGAGCCTCTTCAATGTCAATCTTCCTCTTGAAGTAATTGGTGATGCCAGGAGCAGATGTGTCTCATTGTCATGAAACGTCTTAAGTTCTTAAAAAATTTTAAATGCCAAATTCTGTTAAGTCTTTCAAAGGTTTGAAGATTATGTATCTAACTGAAATATATCTCTGTGTATCTAGAAAACCTAACTAACATGACTACAAGATTGACTATTATAGATAATTATATATTAACCTATATTTCTTAATTATACATTACATTTTTAATGAGCTGCACAAACACAATATCTTAATTAAGAGCAGAAATATACATATAACAAAATTGACCTTAAATTTGTATCAATAAGCCAAGATTTATACCAATGCAAATCTCTATAGCATATCCCCCTTTAAATGTATACAAACATTTATAAACAATATTTGGGAATTTGGGCAGAGTTCTTTCCAAATTACTTCCTTCTTTTTGTTGGACGAAGTAATCTTGAGGGTGTTCACAGAGATCTTTCAGGGAGTCTTGGTCCATCAAACCACATTAGCCTGGAAGGAATCCATAGGTTCTCATCTTCTGTGGAAACAAAAGCAGAACCTCCTTTCCAAAACAACATATCCTTAATCCTAAATTTTGAAGTCAAGACACCTTTAAAAGATATAAGTCGGTTTAGCTTAGCAGCTCATACAATTAAATGTCTCTCTTTACTTAGCTCCTTTACAGTCAAAAATTCAAAGAAAGCACAATAATATACATAGTCCAGACTCTCTATGTATATTCCATCTTTATGTGACTTATTTTTCTTTACTCCTTTTATCTATGACTGTCTGTAGTCTGTCTCCTTAAAGACTTTGTTTTATTTTTTATAACTGTCTATATTTTTTTTTCTCTCTTCCAATCCTAAATACATTTATCCAACACTGTGACCTATTTAGAAGTCTTTTCCATCTGGATTTGTCTTTATTGCACATGTATCTTTGATTTTTTTTTTTTTTTGACCGGGGTACTTAATTTTTAATGCTAAGCAAGCATTGCTAGGACCATTCTGTGGTCTTGCTTGCTTGTTCCACCCAGTCCAACATGGCAGAGACATGGTCACTGCCTCTGAGAGCCATTCTCTCCGCCCCAGATTCAGGGTCACAGCAGGTCTGTGTCACCATTAAGCAACTTATAACAAACTTCTCACAGACCAATTTAAATGCTCCATAGCGAGACCTCCTGAAAGAGTCAGAGCTGTTCGTGCTGGCAAACCAGGAAGCTGCATAGTTTTTACTGCCAAAACTGAGTCAGGAAACCTCTTAAAGGAGCTACATCCATGCTTTCTACAAGTAAACAGAGCAAGAAGCTGCTGGACACTGTGGGCCTGTGGGCTGAAGATGGATGCTGAAACATTACAGAAGAACTTTGCGTGACTGTCCAGACAACAAGATGACTCTGTGAATTCTAAGGTTTTGGAAGTTGCTTACAATGCACTTCCTGTTAACTTAGGTGTTAACTTCTGGGTCTTTGATGGAGTTGAAGAATGGATAGTTATAATTATAGATTTCCTTAGTTATGATAAGAGATAAAGTAGATATAAATGTTGTAACTGTAATTCTTGCTTGATACCTGTTTTGTTATATGTAATTTTACTCTGTTAGAGTTAAAACTTTCCTTTTTATTTAACGGAAAAAGAAATTGTGTGGGAAGTCCTTCTGTATATGTTTTGCTTTTATTGGTTAATGGATAAAGAAGCTGCTATGGCTGGCAGCAGGGCAGAATAGAGCTATGTGGGGAAAACTAAACTGAATGCTGGGAGAAAGTAGGCAGAGTCAGTGAGACACCATGTAGCTGCCCACAGGAGAGAGATGCACCAGATCATTGCTGGTAAGACACAGCCACATGGTGATACACAGATTAATAGAAATGATTTAAGTTGTAAGAGTTAGTTAAAAAGAAGCCCGAGCTAATAGGCCAGCCAGTTTATAATTAATGTAGGCCTCTGTATGTTTTTTGGGATTAAATGGCTGCAGAACTGGATAGGAAGAAACCTCTGTCAATAGATTGTCATGCCAATGTGTGCCAGTTAAATCCATGTAAAACCTGAAGAAGCTTGGAGAGGAATTCTAGACACAAAAGAACAGAGTTAAGCACGGCTTCTTGACCTACCAGCAAGGTTTTGGCAGGCTCTGGTGGAGGCATCTGTCTCCTGTAGCCGCTATATGGTTTCTCACTGACTCTGCCTGCTTTCTCCCAGCATTCAGTTTAGTTTTCCCCTCCTAGCTCTATTCCGCCCTGCTGCAGGCCAAAGCAGCATCTTTATTTATTAACCAATAAGAACAACACATATACAGAAGGACTTTCTACACCAGTTGGCCCTCATTTGCCCCTGCCTGTCTTCCCTCTCCCTGCTCACTCGCCTACCTAGATTTTTAACCAATCCCTGTGCATGGTTAGGTCCACAGCTATGTCCACCTCACTCACCCCTGCCTGAGGTTCTCTGTCCCCCTGCCCACTTCCTGAGTTCAAGACCTGTTCTCCTGCATAGCCATTTCTTTTTGATTCTTTCTTCCCTATCTTTGAGGACTATTTGTTGCCAACTTGGTCCTTACATTGCCTTATTTTTCTTGCCCGTCATCTCTACCACACTGCCATTCCTCCAAAAGCAGCAGTTGCATCTTTGTAACCCTCTGTAGAGAAGAGAATACATTCCCCCAGATAAGTCCTATTAACTGGCATTTAGCGAGTACTCAGCTTTGGGGGGAGGAAGGAGAGGCACATAGATGGGCTATGCCAAAGACCTGTTCACCGTGTTGTGTTACCATTGCCATTTTCAGTGGAGTGTGTTTGAGGACACTAGTATCCCAGTTATCTATTCTGGAAGTATTTGTGAAGGTGTGTTAGTCAGCCCAATGACTACTCCACTTTGGCTGAAAACTCTCTTGATTCTGAAACCCTTTTGTTCACATATGTGTGTGTGTGTGTATATATACATATATAGATGTATGTATTTTATATTAAACAAGTGTCTCTTTCCCCCACCACTGTTAGCTTGTCCAGATGGTTGTACAATTCACAAACTCAAATGCATCCAGATCATGAAAATCTGAAGGCCTCTGTGTTTGAGTTGCGCCCATATGTTTAGGTTTTTACTGTTACTCGTGTGACCACACCACTTGCTAAAACTCCAACAGCAGAGCTTACATTGCCTTCTTGATACAGCTATGGGTGTTTCTGGCTGTCCTGGTGATGAGGGTAAGAGAGTTAGATGGATGTCCGCCTCATGAACGGTGACCTTTTCCTGTGAGTGAGAAAAGTGAGAGATGACAAACTCCTGTATCACTGTAAACAATAACAAAATACTATATAACCTCAGCATCTCCCTTAGATCATTCTAGAGACTTAGAAAATCTCCTTTAAAGCCAGCATAGTGAGGTACACTTGTTAGCCCAATATTCAAGAGTCTTAAGGCAGGAGAATGACCAACTTGGGGCCAGTCTGTACTATGCATTGGCATCCCATCTCAAAACAAAAACCAAAATGTTAGGAGGGGGATGAAAAAAGTTTTGTTTGTTCCTCCCTCCCTCTTCCTCTTTTAAATTCAGAGTATTAGTCTAAAACAAACTGGACAAATATTGGCATGTTGTACAGTTCCTGAGAAAAGCATAAAGCATTAAATTAGAGTCCCATGGACTTAAAATCTGATACAGTCAGTCTATGGTGGGGTCAGGTAATTGCATGCTTGGGCAGGCATTGAGTTAGTCTCTGGTCCTTGGCTATACGTTTTGAATAACACTGATTTAGACTGAAGATCATTTCTTTAAAAGAAAGTATTTCAAATTAGAAAAAAAAAAACAGTCATTAAGTTGAGTACCTGAAGCCTTTCCCCTTTGACATCACATGGTCCCTTTCTCTCAGCACTCTGCCTGTCTGAGTGTACCTGGTCATAGCCGTCTGTATGTTGCCACCAATGGGTCCATCCCCAACAGCCCACCCAACCCACCTAAACCTCTGAACCTTTCCTTTCTTTATATATGGATATTTTCTGTTCAGTGGACTCAGTAATTGTCCATACTCACAGGCACAGTATGACATTTCAGTTCACCTTGTAATGATCAGGTCTAGGATGACCCTGATTGCGCCTCTGTCCCAGCATGCATGTATTATCTCTTTGCATTTTGATCATTCTAAATACTCCCTGCTAGCTTCTCAGAAATGCACCAAGTTGTTGCTAAGTGTGGCTCCAGATCCACCCCATAGTTCCTTTCCGGGTACAATGTTTCTCCAGATGGATGTTTCTAGAGTTTGCGGCACTACTTCTTAGAATGTATTTTTCCCTCTTTCTGCTTTTTTATTGTTCATAGATATTGTGCAGGGACATCAATGGTGGTGGGTCCTCCTTGTCATTTGAATTTCGGGAGCTGACATAGTGGCCCAAGGGACTTGGAGAAAACTGTGGCTTCTCACATAGAAGTCCATTGGGTCATTCAGAACAGATCCACTGATCACCTACTGTTTACCGTTCTTCTTGACAACAGGGTTTGGTGTAGCAAAGGGACACAATAGTCCCCTCGCTGAATTTATCTTCTAATAGCCGTGTAGTGAAAGGAGCCGTGGGCTGCGGCCCGGCTCCCGGCTAACTTTACCCGAAATAACTACACGGAAACTGTATTCATTTAAACACTGCCTGGCCCATTAGTTTCAGCCTCTTATTGGCTAACTCTCACATCTTGCTTTAACCCATATTTAGTAATCTGTGTAGCACCACGAGGTGGTGGCTTACCGGGAAAGATCCTAACCTGCATCCATCTTGGGCCGAAGCTTCATGGTGTCTGCCTGACTCTGCTTTCTTTCTCCCACAATTCTGTTCTGTCTTCCCCGCCTACCTATGTTCTGACCTATCAGGCCAAGCAGTTTTCTTTATTAACCAATGAAAGCAATATATAGATAGAAGACCCTCCTACATCATAGCCAGAGGAAAATGATGGCTGTACTGTGTAATATTGAAAGTGTTAATGGGGGTCTAGAGAGATGGCTCAGAGGTTAAGAGCACTGGCTGTTCTTCCAGAGGTCCTGAGTTCAGTTCCCAGCAACCATATGATGACTCACAACCATCTGTAATTCGATCATGTCTCCTCTTCTGGAATGTAGACAGAATGCTGCATACATAATAAATGAATAAATAATAAATAAATAGATGATGAAAGGGAAAGTGTCAATGGAAAAGGTAGAGTGGGGAAAGAAGGATCAAGAGCATTGGAGAAGGAAGCTGTACAGAAATGGGATTGTCATTGAACAGTGGCATCCAGAGACCCAGAAGGAGGGGATGAATATGCTGTGGGGCTATTTGGAGGGACAGTGATCCAGATGAAAGGACCAATCAGTGCAAAGGCCCTGAGGTAGGTATGCGTCTGGGGGTGTTGCTGGGACAACAAGGAGGTCATCAGAATAAGTTAACATGAGCAATGAGAATGTTTGCATGATGCCAGGAAGGAAGCAAGAGCCATCACAAGGATGTGTCCTCTCCCCTGAGCCAATGGGAAGGTCCTGGGAAGTATTGAACAAGGGTCAGGTGACCCAGGCCTCTGTGGCAGTGCCTGTTGGAAGTTTGGTGGAGTAGGGTTAACCTGCTAGGAGGCTCCTGCAGCCAAAAGACAGTGGACTTAGGCAGGGCTGGGTCTCATGGAGGTGGACGTAGGAAGTGGGCACAGGTGGTCTGCCGTGGAAGGAGACATAGAAGGTGGACACAAGTGGTTTGCTTGAATTTAACTAGAAAAGTGAGCCAATAGGATCTACTAATAATTTGACAGGACAAGGGGAAAAAAGGCATAGATTCAAGAATGACTTGACTTGAGGCAGCTCCCTATGGAAGGTGATGAAAGTCAGGCTTGAAGGAGCAAACGAGGAGCTCAGCATTGGATATATGCTTGAAATGCCTGCTGCCATCCAAGTCAGAGTGTTGAATATATGAGTCATACTTTTTAAGATTCAGCAGAAGACATGGGCAATTTTAGTTTGTCAAAAGGCACATGTATTTGTGTGTTTGTATAATTATGCATATGTGTGTGATTCTCTGCATATATACACATATACTTGTATATACTTAATTAATGGCATATATATATACATATATATGTGTATATATATGCTCTTTGCTGGTAAAACTTACATTGGAAAATATCATAGATCAAAAATATCTCAATTTGGATATCCTAAATTGAAAATGCTATTAAGACATCAAGCCTACCAAACATCCCTGTGTCTCCGGGCCTAGCATAGCAGCTTAAACAGGTGGCACATAGTTATGTGCAGATTGAACAAACCCAAAAGCCTTTAGATTCATAGAAAACATTGGGGTTGATTACAAACCCTTTCTGAGATATGTGGGACTGTCGAACCCTTTTCTTGGGGAACATTATAATGGACTTGGAACACCAGAATACCCTCTGGGGAAAGTCCAGCTGGGAATCAGAGAGTGAACGCTAATGTTTGAAATTTGAATTGATTGCCAAGTGGAAGAGTCAAGCAAGTGTATATGATCCTGGCGTGGGAGGGATGCAGGGAGTGAGGCGGGAGGATGCCAGCTAGGCATGCTCAAGTCAGCTGGGGCGGGTGGCTTGACCCCTGGGACCCTTGGTCAGCTGACGTAGAGCAAATAAGTATGATAATACCTCTGTCTTGTTTGCTGTTAGGAAAAACGGGTTGCATTTAGTCCCACTTTGGGAAATGAAAAGAAAAATATGTACAGAAGGCTTCCATGGGTACCACTCATTAGTTACCATTAAAATATTTGACAGGTGACGTTGGGGAGCAGCAGTAATTATGGGTTACTCAAGTTTGATGGGATCAACTTCTCATCCTTTCAACAAATACTGAACTGCTTCTGAAATGCCAGGCACAGCTAGTCCCACAGTTAGTGGAACCCAGTTAAGGCCCTTTCCCCTAGACTTGGAGGCCGTGTGTAGTATAATGCTTTTACCATTACACGGCCTTCTAGAACATAAACTAAATTTAATTGTACACAACTCAAAGTTAATTGTTCTTAGGCCATTATATTAGCGCTCTACCCCAAAGGAGTACTTTTCCTTCCACCAGACAACCGAAGGAGGACCACACTTGAACATGAAATAAACAGGGGGCACAGGAGCTAACTCCTGGAGGCTGAGCATTCAAGAGGCGGACACAAGATGAGTAGGAACTGTTCTGAGGGCCTGGACTCCATAGCAAGATGGTGTCTCAAATAAGCAAACAAAAAACAAAATTTCAAAGGGCCACTCCTTTCCTTCTGACTACTAGAATGACTGGTTGTAGCCCATAAGGAATACACAGCACTCAATAAAATGTGGGTTTCAGATAAAGAATTGTTGGTTTTTTGGTTTGTTTGTCCTGTTTTTGTTGTTGGTATAACTACATCCCCACAGTCCCATGTGCAGAAGAAAAACAATCTCCTGCCACCAGCCAACGTCTGGAGGCTCCTTTTAAGCAGGACATATTCTACCCCAGGTGGAAGAGAAGCCCTTGCTTCTATTTGAAATGATTTATAACTCTTCCCTCCCGATCATCAAGTGCTTCCAAATTAAAAGCCATTAATTAAGGCCTTATGCAGATACAAGAGATACGCAAGGAGGGTTCTGTCCGCTCCAAGTCCCCCCCCCCTCCAGGTGAGAGCTTTTCAAATTACGTGGACCGCTGGAGCCACCTGCTTGACTAAACGCAGCGGCTCGGCCTCGTGCAGCTCCTCAGCACTGTGCGGGTGCCAGTGTTGTTACTGATTTTTCTCATTCCTCCAGGGCAAATACTAATTAATGGATACAATTCACAGCTGATTAGCTGTAGTTTCTTCAGTAATTACATTCGCATACTAACTGTTCTGAAGAGGATTTCTAACCCAGTTCCTATTTCACTCTGAGCTTAATTTGTTTTTTGGGTTTTTTTTTTTTTGAATTGTTTAGGCCTTTAGTTTAATGGCCATTTTATTTTCCTTTGTTGTTCTAGGTGCTATTAGATAATAAGTGAGTTTAATGTTAAAAAAAAATACTCTCTGATAATGAGCTCTTTGCCTTAAATGGATTTCTAATTCCTCAACAAAGCCTACATTTAAATAATGTTAAAGTTGTGATACTGGCTGCCAGGCAGTTTGGGGGTGGGGTGGGGCAGGATTGGAACATGAAGTATATAGATTAAGATATGGGTCATATTTGATTATAGGCCTGAACATTTCATGAAAACATTGTGCAACAGAAGCCTGTGGGGTTTTGTTCTGACATATTTTTAACACATGGAAAATGGAGAAATGTATGTGCACATGCGTGCATGCTTGCATGCGTGTGTGTGTGTGTGTGTGTGTATGCGTGTACGCGAACCTCTGCACCCATGCGTACGTTTTGAAATCACATGCCTTCAGACAAGCCAGATAAAGGTCTTCTTTAAGGGCTAATGAGTACACCTTTCAGAAATGCTTAAAGACATCCACCCAGATGAGCAGGAGGGCTGGAGGAGAGTGTCTGATAGATAGCTCATTTTGTGTGTTGAAGCGTTGGGTGGTGGTTGATGCTGCCTTTGTAAACCTTAGCAACACTCTGGAGCCATTAGTGTTTTTCCTGTAAGTCTTGCTTTGTTCCTGGGTCCCTGACATGATGGCATGTAGCGTGTCAGTCCTGCTTCCTGTGGGCTCAGAGTTGGAGAGAGCCTCTCTGAAATAAGTGATACTGAGGGGAGGATGATGTGGGTTTTCCATATCTGCGTATCCATTTTCTCCTTTTATCAATCTACATATATATCTGAGTATCTATGTACATATTTCTAACCCTGTCCTTCTCTTCACCCATCCAACCATCCATTCATTCAACCATCCATTGATCTTAATCTCATGGGGAAATTATACTTTTTACTATAATGTAACTGATAGCTTTAATATATATTAGAAAATAACTATATACATTTCACCCCTTGGAGACCACACCTGTGCTTCTTTTGATGCACTAAATGAAATTAATAGAATACTTGATACAAGGACATTCTCTTACCATTTAAACATCATAAAAATAAAATAAGTCCAGATAATTATGCCCACAGAGCCTTCCCATATTGCCAGACAGATAGCAGAATGTTGAAAGCAATGAAATGTGCCTACCTAGACCATTTGAACCTAAAAATACATTTCTGCCCAAATCCAAGTTTAACATTTTGATAACAGGTCCCTGGAAGTAAAGAGCTTATGTCTGAAATGCTGATACAGTCTTATTTGTGATGATATGAACGGGCCATTGTGTTAGGGAATGAAATAAAAATTGCTGCGTTCATTGGATCCTGCTTATTTTCTAAACCTCTTTACACTTAATGTTACAAGGAGAGATTAAATGGCACAGCTTTCAGTAGCTCTGATAGAGCTAGATAGGACGCTAAGCTCCGCTTGGAGATTTTAGAAATATTCTTTAGTCTTATTTATTTATATTCATACCACACCCCACTCACCAGAACATAGAATTTGAGTCCTAGAAATGGAATTGTATTCCCTTTAATTCACATTTTTCAGCCTGCCCACACTTGTGACACCTGTTCCTGAAAAACAAGATAGAAAATTCCAACTTGCTTTAAAACATGGCCGAGTGGTTTTCTTGGGAACACCTTTGCTCTCCAATCTCTGACAAATGCTAGTTTAATAAATGACGCACTAGTGACCAGACAGCCAAATGTTTCTAATTGTCTCCTTTCACTATCAGTCCTGGGGAGAAATACAACTATTTTCTAGAATTATCGACAGCAGAGCTCCGTGCTCTAGTGGCGACAGGAACTGGTTGACAGTAGGTACAGCTTCACATTCCTAGTTTGGCCCATGAGCCCCATTATCCTGGCCTTCTTTCCAAATCACTCTTGAGTATTACATAAACAATTACAGGTTTTACTTCGCTCCCCATTAACATAAATCAATTTTTTTTTTCAGTTTGGAAATAATAACTACATGAACATGGCTGAGGCAAACAATGCCTTCTTTGCTGCCAGCGAGGTAGGTGTCTGTCTTACCGTGTCTGTTCGTGTTTTATGTGTTGTGTAGATAATTTAATAGGCTTGAAGGGAAAAGCATGGTATCAAATTTCTCTCTTTCTCTCTCCTGTGGCACAAGGTAACAACTTTGGAGGAAAATGAGAAAAGCCAATTGGAAAAGAAAATAACCCAGCCAGGCTTTATCGCTGTCCACAGGCTGTTGTTAACATTTGGAGCATAAGAGAATCTCTTGATGAAAAAAAAGACATGCCCGAGCAGTAATAAATATGTAATAGACAGTGTGCGCATGCACGCTCACACATGCGCATGCAGACACACACATGTACACACACACACCTACTTACCTGACTGTCTAAGCAGAGAACTGGGTAGTTTGGAGACTTTAATAGAAAGTATTTTGCTTCCTAGCTTTCTAAGGCTAGCTTCCTAAGTCTCGTGGCCCAGGGAGGTGTGGCAGATAGTGTTAGGTTTCCAGAGTGATGTGCAATGAGTATTTTATTGTTAGCGCCCCACCACCTACCATAATGCCCAAATAGTAGATGTTCAATGAGAAACGATTTAGTGTCTGACTCTATGGATAGACATGATCAGCATGTGATTGTCGCTGGGTGTAGCTGGGATTCTGGGTGATGGGCTCTCCACACAGTGCCCTTTCAGCTCCTGCTCTGTGCTGGTCTGTGGATATCCATGGGATAAGTATTGTCTTACTGCTGTTCCTACTATTTCCTTACCAATGACCTCCCACCTTTGTGTGGTCTCATTGGCATACCTTCCAAAAACGAAAACAACCCACCTCAAGGTACTTGATTAGATCAGGAAACGCTTTCCTAAAAGGGTAGATTGTGTGAGATTGAATGTTTTCAAACAAGAACAAACAGAAGGATGAGATGGATCCAAATGGAACAGTTCCTCTGCGGCTCGGGCAATAAAAAGTCTTCATCTTCCAAATACATTCAAATATTGGAGAGTGAACTAGCTTGACCCCAGAGACCGAAAATAATAATGGCTTTGCAAATGATCTTGGTACAGGGGAGCAAGTGATATGAGAGAAATTAATGTCTAAAAATCTGAGCGGAAGTGGAAACTCAAAAAGTAAGGGTCTTTGTCAATTAATCATTTTCCAGTGGCCATCATCTCTCCAGCCAGAAGAGAACTTAGATACAGGAATACGGTTTGGCACTGGCTGCTGTGCTGTTTGGGATAATGAACACAAACCCCATCTGTAAGGACAACATGATGTTTCATTCTGGGGGATTTTTTTCTCCCCTCTACATTTGAATCAAACATTGATGAAAGCTGTGCCGCCAGCAGCTGTTCAGAAACAATTTAATTCCAGCTGTGATAATTCACTGTGTCAGACGTCGGCTGTTATGTGTTGATACAACAGTTCTCCAGATTTGCATTCTTATCAAAAGGAACAAATGTTTTGAACATTTCAGTACAGATGGTATTTAACCATGCACATACTACTTTAACATGTTCCAGGTAAACACTGGAAAGTCAATATCTGTCGAAATTGATCACATAAACGCTAAATGATTAATTTGATCAAAAGGCCATGTCTTTCATTGTTGATAGGAATTCGTGGTGACTTGCATTCTTTCAGAAAACAACGTTTGGGATTTGCAGTACTTAATATTAAATTTGACGTTTATCTCTCTTTTCTCCGTGGAAGGCTTCATATGTAATATTTTACTTCTCTTTAAACGCAGTTAAGATTTTAGCATCTCCTTGGTTACATATTACAATGTTATTTCATTGCATTGTTTTATTAGGTCAATGTAGACATATATAGCTTCTAACTTAAAATTAATGTGTCTTTAAAAAGGATTATGCCACGGGGAGATATTATATGTAACATGTCTCTCTATAGTCCTTTACAAAAATAAAAATTGCAAACCTCTTTAATTTTGAGTGCCTAGCCTGAGGTATGCTTTCTATTGGAGTTTAAGATCTTGTGTAACGGCTTCACGGTGCAATTTTCTGTGATCAAAAAAATAAAGCAGAGTAAATGCTAATGTGCCCCATGATAGTGTTCATCTGATTTCCCAATCACTACATTCAAAGTAAATTTATCTGTATTCTTTTAAACATTTTAATGAGTGCGAACTAATTCTGGAGGACTTTAGCTTGGCATGCTGTAAAGCCTCAGTAGTGCCTGAAACCAGTTTCCTTCACGTGGGCAGTGTCCTGCAAATAACACTGCAGGGACCAGGGTGCTCTAGGTTTGAAATTCACACATTAGCGCCATGTTTTCTCTCTGTGTCGTGATTACTCTGACCATTTTTAAAGTACTTTAAATATTTATTGAAATAATATTTCAAGTGTTAATTACAGTGGTAATGAAAACAGCCAAATGCCACATATCAAGAATGAGTGTTTATCCGTATTGTTAATGTGATATGTTAGATTTCATTAAGCAGTAATGGAGTAGCAAATGAGTCACAAATTACAGTTGCATCTGTTACTAGACCACATTAGTGCCAAAATAACAGCGAACGCAGCCATAGGGTTACGTTCATTAGCCAACCGCGTTTGTGGCCAATTCATCCCTTTGTTGCTAAGAACGCAGGGTTTCACAGTAAGAGGCTGACATTGCGGGGGAGGTATCATTGCAAGAATGCCCATGTCAGAGTATCAAATGCTACATTCTGGCTCTAAAATGCTTTATGAGGTTGCAGTGGTTTTGCATTTATTGAGTCTACCAAGGTTCTCAAGGTGGCCACTTGCCCTGCTATCAATTCCTTTGGTTCATGAACTCTTTCTTTGGTGAGGTGCAAATAATGCTTCTGTTTGAACCCCACCCCTACGTGGAGCTTGCTTCTCATCCCTTTCAG
Organism: Chionomys nivalis; assembly: GCF_950005125.1. Lineage (NCBI taxonomy): Eukaryota > Metazoa > Chordata > Mammalia > Rodentia > Cricetidae > Chionomys > Chionomys nivalis. Next base: position 35,743,999 of record NC_080106.1, read on the forward strand.
GTAGTAGTTATTCTATAGCATCATAATTAAGAGTTTGAAGAATGATGATTTCAGCTTTTAATTAGCTCTCTTTATCAATAATAGCAGAGTCCGATTACCCCATGCCAGTTCAGTCTTTCAAATACTATTAATAATAGATGAACTACATCTGTGATCCTCTTAGCTAGGAATACAAAAAAGATATCTGAACATCCCCCCAAATCCTGTACCTCACTAAAATGTAGGTGTATATATGTATATATAATTATAATAATAATCCTGGATCTTTGTTCTCTTCCCTTCCCACATGAACTACTACATGGTACAAGAAAGATATTTCATGTAGTTGGAATGCAAGGCAGCCCTGATAATTCTCCAAAGACCCCACTTTAAAGCACAGCCTTTAAGAACGCCAGTACCATTCATTAAAAACAACACGCTAAGATTTCCATAGGTTCTAAAACATAGCAATATCTAAGTGACTAGACAGAGCCCATATGCTTAGTGTAGCTCTGTCAGTATGGCTTTGCACTCTCCGGGTAGTCTTTAGAAGCTGCAGTCTGGTAGATGGTGTTCCGATAAATACATATGGAAATGCTCATGCAAAAGGACACTATTCTCCTTATAGTTTCAGTAAAAGCACCGGCATCTTTTAATATGAGCCACAGTAGTCCTGACAGAAACCGTTGCATGAGACAGTAACAATCTCCATACAGGCATTTATTCCACTTGGGAATACGCCAATAAAGAAAAATTTAAAAGCCAAACCACAAATTTAATATTACTTGTTTTATAGGTTGTGGCAGAAAGTAAACACGTGTAATGTTCACTTCTGGGTTAATGTTGTGTGTGCGTGCGTGCCACAAAATCGCCGGCGTTTTATGAAGCATGTGGATCGCGTAAGCGATTTGAGCTGTTTCGCTAACATATCAATAAAGTGGCAATTTGTTATATAGCCAAGTCTAATGTCGCCGATGCTCTAACTAACAACAAAGACAGATGTTGCTAATTAAGTACGCATTAAAAAACTGTTAATACTGATACTCCATTAAAACCATATGATAATAAGACTTAAATCTTTAATCAGAATGATCAGCAAAACTTTATATATGGAAATCTGTGTTTAAAATGTTTTCATCTGAGAAATAAATATTTGGCCTAGATATGTAATGTTTTCATGGGAAGTCTCTCTTCGTCTAAGGAGGGATAAAATACAGGAACCGAATGTGAGGGTGTCTTCATTTTGTTTCCTTTTAGCAGACATTCCACACACCAAGCCTTGGGGATGAAGAGTTTGAAATTCCACCAATCACGCCTCCTCCGGAGTCGGACCCCACCCTGGGCATGCCTGACGTACTGCTACCCTTTCAGGCTCTCAGCGATCCTTTGCCTTCCCAGGGAAATGAGTTCACACCCCAGTTTCCCCCACAAAGCCTGGATCTTCCTTCCATTACCATCTCAAGAAATCTGGTGGAGCAAGATGGCGTCCTGCATAGCAATGGGCTGCATATGGTAAGCAACCCACCTGTTACCTGTGACTGCTCTTTATCGCGTGTCCTCACACGGTGAGGACCTGAGGGGCTGTGTTCACAAATAATGCCGGTCTGTTGATGGGCACTTAGATTATACTCTGATTACCCTTTAGACATAGGTAGTACTAGGTTACTATCTTCTGGCATTGGGTGATTGACAGCCATAGGCGATGGCCAAGAAGAGTCATTCCGTATGAAATGAACTTTAGGTAGGCTGCTCCCTGCTTTGAAGCTAGCTGGTCTTCTTGCCTTTGTTTCAATGGGGAGGTGAGCTGGTAGTGAGAGTTTACTCGGGCAAGCCTTTAAATGAGCAAGCCTGTCATACGTGCCCAGGGTTTTTGAACTCGAGTTGAAGCATAATGTGTATGATACATAGTTTGTTCTCCTCTTGAATCAAATACCAAACTGTGATACAGAAGACAGGGGAAAGTCTGCTTGTAACCAGCAGAGGAAAATACGGCCTGAGTTACTGTGTGAAAGATACCTAATTGTGTTATTTATTTTCACAAACATCGAATAAGACACTCCAGAGAGCAAAGATTACTAATGTGATAATTTTATTTCTATTTTTCTTAGTGTGCAATTATAGTCAGCAATCACCGGAGTAAATCTGCTTAAGTATTTTACATTCTTCTACTGGGATTGTCTTTGTATTTCAGCACAGTTCATAGTGCATTTGTGCCTGTGGAGGTAAGGTACTAACCAGGCATCTTAAAACAAGATTAATAGTGTATAGGGCCCTTTCTTTAAAACCCTGATAAAACGAGACAGATGTGTTGGTATAACAAAAACAAATCCAACTGCTTGTTTACATATTTCTCTGTGCTGCAGCCATGTTTAGTGGTTTCATTTTTAATTCCCCAGATAACAACGTATGATTGCGAAATATGTAGTGGATTAACAGTGCAAAGATTCAGTGTGCTTTCTGAAATGTAAGATTACTTTCCCAAATAGGATTTCAGCAATATAATTTTCTATGCCTGTGATCTTTTGTGTTTGAGCTAAACCGAAGGTTTTCATTTTTACGTTTTTTTTTTTTTTTTTTTTTTTTTTTGGTTAGGGAAGAATGCAGTGAGCAGGCAGGAAATAGTCATTAAATATTCATAAATGTTCCCTGACATCACAGATAATTGTTTCCTGTGGACTTTCTTACATTTTTGTCCCTTTGACACAGAATGGAGGGTTCTATCTTCCTCTACGGTCTAGCTTGTAATGTACTTGGAAAATAATAAAGATAAAAAGGGTGTTTAGTCACCAAGGGGGTTTACTGTGACTGGCCATAGTCAGAGATGCTCAGCCAGGCTCATTCAAGTTGCAGAAATACTTAAAAGACCATATAATATATGCTAAAATGTGTACTTTATTAAATTGGTAAATATTTATTAGTAATATAAGGATCTGCCTTTAAGTTAAACATCTGATGAATTACCTTGCCTCGGAGCTGTAAAACTTGTTATTGCTGCTATAAAAAAGTGTAAAGGAGGCATTTTGACTATGAAATTTCATTTCATGGTCAATTGAATTTACTATATTGGAAAGAACTAAAGATGGAATCATAAAATAATTATGATATTCACATACACTTAAAGACAATGCTTTCCCGGGCTGCCGTTGGAATCAAGGACTCAATTTTTAATGCTTTCTTTGTATGTATGGCTAATCATTAAAGCAGTTCAATTATTTCATTGATTTTTTTTTTTTTTTTAAGTATTGGTACTTTAAGTACAGGCTCTTGTGTTTACATGGCCCTCATCACGGCCATGGGTACTGGTTTGAAGTTCCGCTCAACCCGAATGCTATTTATTTTGGCTTGAAGCAAACTAATCTTGTTGGAAATTCTAGTAGAATTTCACCTTGAAAAATGTCATGGGATTTTAAATCACAAATGTTGGGAAAAATAAAATGTACCAGGACAGAATTATGATGAATACAATGTGTCGTAGGCTTTGTTCTGTAGACTCCTGGCATGTTCACCTGTAAACTTGAATTCAGAATCGCCAGAGGCATGGTTAAAAATAGGTTATGTCAAGGTTCCTCTCTGTCTCCCTCCGGGTACCGAGTTGCTGGCTACATCATAATACTCTACAGAAGCCTCCTCGGAGATTTCTAGTAGGAAGGTCAACACAGAAATAATAAATAATACTGTATATATACACCCAGCATCCTAGTGCACGTGGGATAGTCCATACCTTATGCAAGTAACATGTTTTATTATCCAAAAGAATATGGCTGTGTGGGATTGCTATGGTGAATTAAGTCTATCATATAAGAAGAAAAGCCAGTTTGTTTATGTCACATCGTACCAGCTTTTCCTCAGAGCTCCATCGCCTTTGCTTTAGGGAGACTGACAGTTTGTCACCGGGCTGATCAGCCGCATTATTGCTGGCGGCAAGCACAACACGGTTCTCTTCCTAAAATTTGTGCCATTATATTTAAAAACAGAAAGCAAGAGCGAAGAGGAAGAGAGTAAGGAGAATCCGGTGATTAGCATTCCCCTTTCAGAGTATGCAAATCCCCCTCTGGTATTCAAAAGAGAACTGCTGAAAAACCGAAGGTCCCTGCTTTTGGAGCTTCAAAGGAGAACCTTGATTTGCTTGTGGGGGGCACGGAGGTTTTAAAACAGGATGTGGTTGGGCAGATCGAAGGCAACAGTAGATTTTACTTAAAAATTTGTTACCTTTAAGCATTATTGTCAGTTTAGCTGATCATCTGGAAGTTATTTTAATCTACAAAAGATTGCAGTTCTGAAAACCGACAATGAAGCTCCAAAGGTTTTCTCTCTCTCTTTTTTTTTTTTTTGTAACACCTCTCCATAATCTGCCCAGCCTGCTGAGTAGCACCGACATCAGTAGTACATCAATTTCAGAAAGTGGATTATTTTTACTAGACAGCTATTGTGACATATTGGGTCAGTCATAAATGAAAGATATTCATGCAAGCATGCAATACTTGTAATGAAGTCTCACTCTGACCTTCTGTATGATTGATTCTGTAATTTAGTTTTCTCAGGCAGTGCCTGAAATGAAATGAAATCATGTTGAACAAGTTTTGAATACCCACAGTGCACCAGGAGAAGAAAAATCTGCAGCCCCAGAGGCTTGAGAGAGAGCAGATGAACGATTTATCTCTATGCTATTATAGCCTTTGCCAGCATTCAACATTTCTTTTTCTTTTTTTTCCCCTCTTTTTTTTTTTTCTTATTTGGCTTAAGTACTTAATTCTGCAGGTAGCTGTAAATGGGAAAATAAAATGCTGTTCAGATTTAAAATGACAGGACAGGAGTATGTGCAGGGGGCTGATAAAATATCTTGAATAGAACTGACCTTTCATGTAGCTGAAAGTTACTGGGGGATTCATTCTCATAATTACCATATAGATTATTTTTATTTCTGTCCTGCAATGAAACATCTCGGAGAGCAGTACTGCTGATTGAATGAAAATTGAACTTGTTAACATTCCTTTCAGCTCAGCCTGTTGTACATAACAGAAGGTTAGCTTTGATGAATTTCAAAATTCGCTTTGATATCTGCGAAACAGACAGTGAAGTAATTGTCTCTAGTTTGATATTTTGTATGCCAACCCCCCCGAAAGAGAATTTATAAAACACACTGATAATTCACACACATTTTCTGCTTGCATTATATTTCCTGTGTAGAGGGCCTGCGTGTTCTGTTTGATGTTGCTTTGGATTTATTTGTGATTTTGTGTGTGTGTGTGTGTGTGTGTGTGTGTGTGTGAGAGAGAGAGAGAGAGAGAGAGAGAGAGAGAGAGAGAGAGGTGGTGGTCGAAAATTGAGAAGGAGGGGGTAAAGGAAGCACATTTGAGTGTGAAGTGTCTAGATAAGTTCAGGAGAGAGAGAAAGGACTGTGGAAGGACTCAGGCTTCGGAGTCTGAGCACTTCACATGCAAATATCATGCTTAACCTGCAGTCTAGGGAGATAGTATTTATGATCAGAAAGGTGGGAGTTTATCGCAGTGTGACGTATTTTACAAGTTTTTCTTTCTTTACACAGTCGGCATGGTTCTAATTTTGATTAAGTTATTTTTGTCTCTGTGAAATGATTTTCCTACTCTCTTATACTTTCAAAGAAAAAAAAGCTTACATCCAAAGGAATAGCCCACTACCAATTAATACATTGTTTTTAGTAATGTCCCTTAATGTGTTACAGATAAAACAGTTATTTCATGGGTCATTAATGTGTTTAATGTGTGGAACGTTCTATTAAAACAAGCCCTTATTATTATTATGAACATGTTCATTGCCATTGTCAACAGAGGCTGTGCCGCTGAACTCCATAGGATGGTTACCGCTCAGCCATCGGGGACTGGCGAGTTCTCATACAGATTGAATGATTGCTGTGCCTGTGTATTTTAAGTCAGGTTGCTGTCAAAACCATTTACACTGTTAGTTAACAATGAAAAAGAAGCAAATCCCTCACTTTCAGTGGGCAAGGCCTCCACTAAGCCAAGTCTGAATTACGAAATCCAAGCCCATTATCCACTAGCAAAAGCTAGCACCTACTAAGCACTGTAGGCAATTAATTACCAGAAATGGATTATATTATTACTTACAGCATTGTTTGTTTGTTTTACAATCAGTGCATTTTCTCTAGAGTATCAAAACTCACAGTCTGAATGCCTAGAGATGGTTGTCATCAAAGACACCTTTCACACAGTTTGCTCTGTTGGACTGACTGCCAAATACACCAGACACGCTCCCTCCTGTCGCCCTTCTCAGTGGAGCAGGTAGTCTCGAACCACCCGATGCCTGAAATATTCTTTCTGCTTGACCTGTTAGATATCCTGACCCTCTCACAGGGGTGCTGGGCTGCCTTTAAGGTCAGAATCAGGGTTATCTAGAAAAGCAGGCACGTGCTCAGAACTAATAATCTCAGCCGGCGTGCAGTGGCGTGCATGGCAGCCGACGTGCAGTGGCGTGCATGGCAGCCGACTTGGTGAGTTTTGAAGGGAGCTCTTCTTCAACAGTGACATGGTCACCTTAGTCCCATGTGTCTTCTCTGGAGCTTGTGTCTTTTATAGTTGTCTCCAGACCTTGTCAGTCAGTGCCGGGGGACTACAGAGGCGCCATCTTAGAAAGTCCAGGCTTCTGGAATCAGCCTGACGTGATGGCACAGTATGTGTTGGAGGGAGGTCACTCTGGGTGGTTGTCCCAGATCCTGACTGCCACAGAGCTTGCTAGATTTCCACCACCCCCTCCCCCACCCTCACAAGAATCTAGAAGCTCCAGGAAGGCAGGGAGCTCGTCTGCTGCTACTTATTGGCATGGGGGCTGGCCTGGGTCTGGGGCTGTCTCATCTCTCCAATATCTGAATGAAGGGAAGGAAGGGCGGGGAAAGTGTATTTGCTCGTTATAAGGCATACTTGACTGTACTCCAAATCGAAGGGAAGGAAACTTAGAGAATAAACAGTTGGAAAGCTGGGATTCCTCTTAATGTAGGAAATAATCATGGCGCTGACTCTGCTAAGATGAAGAAGCATCATGGCGATGTGAGTGACATGCCATGTGAGTGCTTGATAACAAACTGGGAGCTTTCATTTTTGCAGAGAAACTGCTAATTAAAGTGAGATGATTCTGTATAAAAAATTCCCCGTGGGTAAATCATAAACATGAGATCATGTTATGAGATCATAAACCTGAGAGTCGCGATTAAGGAACATTGGCCAGCGTAGATACTTTGAATGGGAAGTTGGTGGAATGGGGGTTGGAGAGATGACTCAGCGCTTAGCTCATACTGCTCTTGCGGAAGAGCCAAATTTGGTCCCTTTTTCCTCCACACTCACATTGGGTGGCTCACAACCACCTCTAATTCCAATTCCAAGGGAATGACTGCCTCTGGCTTCCATAGACACCTGTACTCATGTGGCTGTACCCTCCCACAACACATACACACACACACACACACATGCACAAACTGAGCATAGAAAAGCAAATCTTAGAAATACAGTTGGTTGAAGAGGAGTCTGTGATTCTTGCTGGCTTGCTTAGTGGTGTTTGCTACATGGTCTAGGGATTGGAAATACTATTGGGTAAGCATAACTGTTTGCGTGATTGTTGTTAATTTATAAATAAAATTTTAACATTGCTATAGGACATGACTGAATAATTGAGCATAAAATTGCTGGCCTATATTTCTTATTTGCAGCTACTCTAGTATTTTTAATACAATGTAATATTTATTACAGATAATTGTTTAATTATTCCAGTTCTCAGGAAATATTGATTAAAAACTGCCTCAGTGAAAATCTATTTAGTCACACTCTCTCATATTTGGATTATTTGCTTCTTAATTGGATGTTGTCCTCCAGTGTGAAAACCTGATGTTGGGTTGTTAGAGAGAAAATTTCCTCAACACCGCAAGTAGAAGGCAAGTAAATACATTTGCATATGGAATTTAAAATGCCTCTTATAATGAGATCAACCCAGATGGGAGGAAGCTTTATTTAATGACTGTAAGAGACAGAAAAATAATATGTAATATTTAAAGGAAAAAATTAAAGTAAAGGCCTATAGTTTACATTTGGGGAGAAATGCAAGTGGGAATATTTCTCTCTCCTGAGATGAACTGCTGCTCAGTACTCAAGTGGGACAAGGATTTCAATATGAAGGGGATTCGAGTTTTCCTGGATCAGGCTATGAGAGCACACTGTAAGGACCTGCCCCTGCCCCTAGTCCTATGTGCCATTGTGATCATGGTTGTGTAGTGGGGACTTACATGGTCAGGAAGGTTTTTCTCAGTGGTCTTTTAGTGTTGGTAAGTCAAGGAGAAAATTGTGTTGGGAGATAATGTTTCTTTCACACCTTTCTTTTGTCTCTACATAAAGGAAAGCAGACCTTGGGCTGTAAACTTAGGCAGCTCTCAGGGTTTATAGACCCCAGGTTATAACTTCTTCCTCTGAGTAGTTATCTGGTGTTTGGCCCAGCACCTATGGGCTGAGTCTTTCATTATTTTAGCGATGAGACATTTCTTTACTAATACAAAATTGTCCACATGTTAACAGTTCGATTTGGGGTCAGGAGAGATGGCTCAGTAGTTAAGATTGTCTGCTGCTCTTGCAGAGGACAGGCATTTGGTTCTCAGTACCCACACTAGATTACAAGCTCACAAAAGCTTGTAACTAGAGCTTCAGGGGATTCAGTGCCCTCTTCTGGCCTGCCCAGGTACCTATGCTCATGTATGCATACCTGAACACACACACACACACACACACACGTGCACACATACAGTTTAAATAAAACACAGCTAACTTAAATGTTTAATATTTAATAATAGGCAGGGCTTTGGGCAAATTAAGGAAACATGGAACTACTTACAGAAATAGCTATTGATTAAGCTTCTTGTTTAAAAATGAAGAGACCCTTTGACCAAATGCAGGGAGGAGCAACCCTCATAGCAGCGACCCTTTTGTTGGGGGCATGTAGATGTGTGGTACTCCCAGGCCCAGAGATGGCCAGCAATACTTTCCCATGAAAGATCATGAGGACACAAGTCTGCCCATCCCCAGTGACCTTCTACAGTTGGATATTAATCCTTGAGTTCTCTTCAGACACTGATTGAGCTGGTTACCTGAACATTTTGTGCCTTAGCTCTTGGAACTTTTTGTGAAGGAAATACTCTGTTATCTCTCTACCTTGTTTCCTCTGGCCCTTTGCCATCTGTCCACTCCTGTCCTGTTTCTCCTCCCCTGGCTAATTCTGCCCCCAGCACCTGTGACACTCTGTACTGTCACCCTCAACTTGCACAGGAAGCTCCCTCGGCTTGGATCATGAGTTTTTCTCAAATGATGAATGAACACATTGACCTATTGATAATGGCCCTTGCTTAACGTGAGTGAGATCCTAGGTTTGAACCCAGAACCACAAATATAAAATTAAATAAAGAGATGAACAAATGAATAAATAAATGTAAGGGTGCCTGGCATTCAAATCGTATAGCTTACAGAGGTCTCTTCCAGTCCAGGTCTTACTTTGCCTGTGTAAGTTGACTGCCAAAAGGTCTTTCAAGACTTAATTTTACAGAGAGAAAATGATTTATAAAATCCAGTTATGTTTCTTTGGGTTTTTGTTTTTCATTTTGTGTTTCCTTGTTATTCCTACTGGGAAATGCTGTGAGGTCTTCTGGAGAAGAACATACGATGCTTCTGTCCCTTGCTTGGATACAGTAAACATATGACGTGCCATCTTCACGTCTGTAGGATGTTTCAAAGAATCATGTTTGACTGGTTTTAGTTTCCAAAGATTGAGAATGGGTGCCCGTTAGATGCTTAGTATGAACTTTGGAAAAGGAACTGACATTCTTTGGGGAAAATAATAGGGAGTCCTAAGAACTCCCTGTATCTTTTAAAGAACACTTCTTTAATAGAAACTGATGGGAACTGATGAGTTCAAGTGCTTCTGAGCAGTTGTTAATAGTGGGTGGCCCTACAGAAGCTTGAACCTCTGGGCTATAAAATCTGTAGTGTAGTCTATAGGCACTATGTTCATTCATCTTATATAATAATCCTCCAACATAGGAAGCTGTGACAGGGTGACTGTGAGCCACGAGGAATATTGGCACATTCTGATGAGTAGATTATGTGAATGGGAGTTTCCTTGAATGTATTCCAGAGAGTTGCTGATACCTTGTCCTTTGGGAAATACAAAGGATGTGAGAATGCGGTTGACAACTTTCTGGGTCCGAAGAAGACTTTATTTTGGCAAAGTCTTGGCCTTGCCACCAGTGTTCTTCACAATAATTCTCCAACTGCAGGCGAGCACTGCCTTTTTAAATGAAATATAATGAGAGAACTCAGTTTAGAAAGCTAATGGACGGTGGTAGTGGAAAGCCCGGGGTCCATTCTCTTTCTTTCTGTTGGCACATCTGCCCTTAGGGTAGCATGGCTCATTAGAACCCCATTTTTCAACTGAGCAAGAGTCACCAGTCAGCGAGGAGTGACCCATGGACTCACCCCTGTCTGTCTAAGGACTGGAGCAGTATTAGTACCCAGTCCCAGGGGTTAACTGAGGAAGCACATGCTGAGGTTAGCCCAGATCACAGCATCTGGAAAACACCCAGAGAGGGTTCCTTGCCAGTCCCCCATCAGGAGAGCCCCAGAGCAGCCAGCTCTATAATAAAGGTATGAGTGGCAGGTGACCTCTGTCTGGAGGGCTTGGTTCTTGGCTGCCATTTTGCTGATGAGAATCCATCCGCAATGCTGTGTTTGGTGGCCAGCCAGTAAGCACCTATCTGGGCTGATTTTGGCAGGCTTTGGAACGATGAGAGTCAGGTCACTCCTCTGTAGAGGCTGAAGCCTTATACTCAGACTTAGTTAACACGACCATGGCAGTTAACTGTGGCATTATTGCCCAGTCGAAATTAAATGTATTTAAGTATATACTCTGGAAGTTGCTTTGTGACAGCTTTAAAACGTTCAGAGGTAAATCTGAAAAGATTAAGAAAATATCCCAGAAGATATTAAAATAACATGTATCAATAAACTCTGACTAAGTAGAAGTAAATGAACAATGATAGAACCTCAAAAGAACATGAAAGACTGGAAAATAGCTCAGGATTTCTGAGGGGGAAAATGTCTTGTAACCCCAACACGTTGAAGATGGAGTCAAGGAGGATTAGATGTTTGGGACTAGCCTTGGTTACATAGTAATTTTGAGGTCCACCTGGACTACATGAGACGTTTCAAACAAAATGAAACAAAATCAGGAGTTCACAGCCAGCCTTGGCTACATTTAAAGCCAGCCTGGGCTACACGAGGCCTTGTTTCAAACAAAACAAATATTATTATTAAACTTCTACTTAATCTTTTGTGCTCTCTTCTATTGTTTTGCCCGAGTCGTGTTTTAGTTTCCACTTGTTTTGTTTGTTGTGTTTATATTTATGTATTTATTTTATATTTCTGAGAAAAAATTAAGACCTCTTCTTGTTGCTCCAATCCTCACTTTATTTATTTATTAATTGTGTATACAATATTCTGTCTGTGTTTATGCCTGAAGGCCAGAAGAGGGCACCAGACCCCATTACAGATGGTTGTGAGCCACCATGTGGTTGCTGGGAATTGAACTCCGAACCTTTGGAAGAGCAGGCAATGCTCTTAACCTCTAAGCCATCTCTCCAGCCCCTCCAATCCTCTCTTATAGTGTGACCTTTATTAACAGTTAAGGTTACTTTTTAAAACATAAAAAGAGACTTTCTACAGTTATACCTCAGTTTATTTTTTCCCATCTTGGATGCCACTCTAGCTCAATAGACACTACCTGGAAGTGATTTTGTCCCACACAAGCATTTCTATAGGGGAGGGGGCCTGCTAACTTCTAGTGGGTGGAGGCTGAGATGCTGCAGAGGTACCCCAGAACCCAGAGGACATAGCCGATACCTCCAGTTACCGGGTCCAGCGTGTCAGTAGAGCCGAGATTGAGAAACCTTGCCTTAGCTCAGTACACACCACTCTAAATCCCTGCTTTAAAAAGCTTCCTAATTCTCTGTAGCATGGTGAGGTCATCATTTATGCAGCCAGTTTTCTGTGACATGGCTTCTTGCTTAGTGGCAGGAAGACTGTGTAATTGAGACTGCTCAATGTAGCTACTGACAATTCCTTTGCTTATTTTAGAAGAAAAAAAAAGCCTTACCAGAAAGAATCCAAAGAGAAACAGGAAGCAAACCTTAACCTTGTCTATAAAGTGAGATTCTAGGTCCCTGGGAGTCAAGAGAATTAGGTTTTAGTAAAATCAAAGGCTCACTGCAAATGACAAGTTTGAAAGAAGTGGCCAGAAAGGCATGTCTTTATTTCGCTTTCTTTGGTATTAAAAAGGAAGGAAATAGAACAAGGCAGCAATAGCCTTAATGGTTTTACGTAACTCCCCAAACAAGGAAGGCTACTTCTGAAGTCAGGGAAATAATTTTCACAGAAAACTATGTTGACGGGGATGTCCCCACCTGCTAGTTCTGAATATTTTTAGAAGTATTAGGACATTAAATCATGGTTGGTTATCCAAAGTAAACAAAAACAAAGTGGGTTTAAATGAAAGCCCTGGTGTGGGAGCCAAGACACTGAATGACTTCCAAACGCCCTTGGCCATGTAATTCAGAACCACGATGACCCTGGTTAGTGCGTGACTGCACAGAAGGGATTCTCTGCGCCGACAGAATCTGTTCTGTGAAACCACAGCTCCATGTCTCTCTGGTTGCTCTCTGTTGGGAATTTACATTTCCACAGGGGTACATCAGAGGATGGGTCCTCCTCTCCTACAGTGGGGGTCATGGGACCACTGCTGGGTGTGAGAAGGACGCAGACTCATTGCTGACCCCCTAGAGGGTTGGTCTCCTTTGGAAAACTGTGTTTTAAGAAAGGTCATCCAAGGACCAGCTTACAGCAAGACAGCTGGGTTGCATCTTTGCATTTTGTGCTTCTGACTTTTCATCTTTGTGGCGTGTGTCTAAACGTCTTGTCAAAGCTGCAGAGGCTCTGACCCACCTATATAGTTGATAGCCTTACAAGGTCATTGCCGTTTGGGAAAACTAAACTCCTTTCCCCTTCGCTCTTCTCTTTGTAGGATCAGAGCCACACACAAGTGTCACAGTACCGCCAGGATCCCTCCATGATCATGAGGTCCATTGTCCACATGACCGATGCTGCTCGCTCCGGGATCATGCCTCCTGCCCAGCTGACCACCATCAACCAGTCTCAGCTCAGTGCGCAGCTGGGCTTGAATTTGGGAGGGGCCAGTGTGCCCCACACATCTCCTTCCCCTCCAGCAAGCAAATCGGCCACTCCTTCCCCTTCCAGCTCCATCAATGAGGAGGATGCTGATGAAGCAAACAGAGTAAGTCAGAGGTGGCCTAGTTTGGAGCCTAGCGGACAGTTGAACCGAGTGCCTGCTCATATTACGGATCACATTCATGGTACCACCTTTTTCTTCATGCATTTGGAGAGACCTTTCAATTGGTGGTGGTTCAAGTTTTGGGGTCTGTTGATGTTGTTTTTCTTCATACAACTTTTGGGGAAAGGGTTCTGGAACAGAAGTTGGGAGACCAGGTTTCCAAGAACTATAAGACAAAGCCCTTAAATCTTTTTAGGCTTAACTGTTCTGCCCTGCAAATGAGGGCCTTTACTCCATTTCCAGATACTCTAGACACTTCAGGAATTCAAAAGCGCTCAGGTTTTGTTGTTGATATGAGCAAGTTTCATCCCTTTGTTGGCAGGCTCCATTTCAGTAGTGCCATATCTCAGGGAGGGCCACTTGGTGGGTTTGACTTATTCTGTGCCTTTGCTTTTGCCATGGAGAATGCACTTTTGAGTACACACAGATTGCAGGTATGACTTCTCTGGATGCCCAAACGGGTATCGTCAATGAAAATGAGCACTGTGATAGTACACATTATGTGTGCTTACCCATTACGCTTTTACTATTGGTACGTTCTAGACCTATTCTGTGTGTGTTGGTTTTCTTGGTTTTAGTGGTGTGGAGATGTTTAAGAAGTGGAGGTGGTGAGTGTGCAAGGCTCTGATCTCAAACCCTGCGCCACTGAAAGAAAAAGAAATAAAAAAGAAAGCAGTGTTGCCCAAAGGACTCCTCTTCTGGTTCTGAATACCAATGTTAGGACTAGCTCTCGGTGTGATTAGTGGCATAATTGATGCCACCAAGTGTGCGGAGATTTTAATCACTTCTGTTTGGGATAGTGAATTAAGGAAGACTTTATTAAGGAAATTGTATTTGAATTAGGTCTGGGAGGATGCATAAACGTTTGTGAGCCAGAGGAGAGGGGCCAGCATTCTGTGTGTCCATTTATGAGGCCATGAAGTTTGATACAGGAAAGGAGAGAAAGAGAAGAAATGGCTTGGGCGTGTGGTGGCGTAGTAATTGAAGACTGGTCATCTGTACACAGGGATGACGTAATCAGACTGATGCTTTAGAAGAAGCACTTTGGCCTTCTGTGGAACACAGTACACAATGAGGTCTGGAGATGCGTTAGGAGAGGCCTTTATGCTTGCTTGTTTGTTCTCATCCGAGGAGAGAATGGGCTTGGCAAACCAGGTTAATGAGGGGTGCTGATGGGGTGTGGTACTACAGTGGAAACGATAAAGTGGGTTTTGGTCTGAGAGCCAGCGTAGATGGGTTTGGCCTGCAGTCGGGGGAGTTCGAGGTGCTTACATTTGAGACTGGACCCCAGTCCTTCGAAGTTGGAACTTTGGAGTCAGGGAACCGCGTGTCAGACAATGTAAGGAGTAAGTCACGGCTGGAACTCTGAGCATTGTTATCTTAACCAGCAAAGGGAAGGAGAGGAGCTAGAGAAGACCGAGAGATGAGGAGAAGAGGAGGGAAGCCAGAATACCGCAGAAGGCAGGGGGATTTAAAGTGTGTGTGTGTGTGCGGGAGGGGCTGGGGGGGGTTGTACAGTGTTCCATCAGCACCCAGTCGGGCACAGAGCTGACTAGTGCAGAGTCAGTGATATACTTCTTCATGGAGGCTTGACTGTGGTGGGAAAGAGGCACAGGCTGTGACTGCTTAGCTAGGTAAGTCTGTCTTTTCATGGCCAGCTGGAATCCTTCCCTCCACTTGCACGCACTGAGGTCCTGTGTCTAACAGAAATTGTCCAGAAGTCCGCTCTCTGCCATTTTAAGTGAGGGTCTGGGTTTATGTGGAGACTAAGAATCCAATTTGTTAGGTTTTAGTCCAGTTATCTGAGAAAGGAGGATTCAAGTAATCACCATATAACTGTTTGGTGAAGGTATTTTTCTAGCATTCTGAGCCTTTTGAAGTCAGCTATATAAGAGGTTTGGTTTTGCTTTGTTTTTTTTGTTTTGTTTTGTTTTGTTTTTTTTTTTGAGGCTATATCCTGATACGTTGTTTAAACTGTGGGAGTCTCCATTTCTAGTTTAGTCTTAGAAAGTAATGATGGTTAGGACAAATTGTAATTGTACTTTGCCAAGAGAGGCCTCAGAATCTGCCAACTTTTGAATATGGCTCTACAGAGGACATGATCCAGCTCTCCTCACAGAAGAAGAGCTGCATGGGAAATCCGCATACTGTTAGTACCAGCACTGCCAGACTGCTCTGGGAAGGAAACAAACTTGACTCCATTTGAAGCTGTGTTGCTTTATCCTTGTTGCATTGAAAGAAAATCCGGCTTCCATAAAGTGTCCAAATGAAAGATGTCTGCTTCCCCAGCAAGCTTTAAGTCATTGGGTAGAATTAAGCAAGTCTCGCTTATTCTGAAAGTTTAGAAAAAAGATTATGGAGACTGGTCTTTTAGTAGGAAGGGAAGCGAGTCCGTTTGTATTGCTTTATAGATGTGGCTGTCACTCAAAAACAGTACAGTCTGGAAGGCAGCCAGTGGTTCTCAAAGGTTTAAATATTCAGCGTTCTCCAAGAAAAGTTACTGTTTATTCTGTTCCTCCCCAAGAATTTTTAGTAACTGAATTAAATTCCAAATGACCCCAATTTAGAAAGTTTTAAAACTCTTGTAATATCTGAGTTAAGATTCGAGATCATTAAAACCTAATCTTTTAGTAACTTGGATCAATTATTGTTCATGGGGTCCAACCCTGGCTTTTTTTTTTTAATATATTTTTTTAAATATTTATTTATTATGTGTACAGTATTCTGCTTACAGCACCAGAAGAGGGCCCCAGATCTCACTACAAATGGTTGGGGGTCCCCATGTGGTTGCTGGGAATTGAACTCAGGACCTTTGGAAGAGCAGTCGGTGCTCTTAACCTCTGAGCCATCTCTCCAACCCTGACTTTTAAAGAGATTTTTGCCAAACACGTGAGGATTCTTGATGAAACTAACCACACACGATGTCTTTACTGTGCTTGCCCTGTGATCTAGGCCTGAGATAGCTGAGGTTGGTGGGTCATTGACCTTCCTTCACCAGTGGCTATGATGTGGTCAATAAGAAGCTGGTGATAGGACCTGCAGGGAAAGCTGGGTGGTCAAGAGCACTTGCTCTTGCAGAGGACCTGGGTTCGATTCCCAGCAACCACATGACTGCTCACAACCTTCTATAACTCCCGTTCCAGGGACCCATTGTCCTCTTCTGGCTCCCATGAGTAGTGTGTGTATGTGGTGGGTAAACCTACATGCAGGTAAAACACCCATACGTGTTAAATAAAAGTAAGCAAGTAAATAAACAGCGGGTGATAGCCACAGATGAGCACAAAGTGTGTCTGTGTACATTTGGATGTACCCGCATCACATGTAGGGTTCTAATTTGAGAGTCCATACTGTGGTCACGTCTCTGTAGTGCTGTTGGGTTCAGGGTTGCTTACCTTGTATAATGAGTAGCTTTCTTGTAGCTCCCCTGTTAGCCTTGCTGATCTTACATATCAGCTGGTGTTCTTTTACACACTGTTAATGTTTCAAAGCATATTCATTTCTTTCGTAGCGCTAGTTAAAGTGGCATTTTTTTTATTTCTCGTTATCTTGTCCTTTAGAAAGTTACTGTTTTAGAAAATAAAGGTGACCTTTCCTTTTATTGTGCAAGTGTAGTGATTAGAGCTAATTTCTATTTGCACGTCCAGAGGCTCGTTAGCACAGCAACCTTCTTGTAAAAAAGGAAAAAAAAAATCAGCCATAGAAAAATCAATTCTGACCAGTCATACAGATGGCACGTAACTGTGGCAGGGGACCTTGTTTAAAATACCGGAATATGATCCACATCCAAGACGTTATTAGGTTTTCCTTCTAACCGCTCTGACTGAACTGTTGTGCTCATGCGTGCGTGTGCAGCATTGTATATAGATAGCGTAGCCTGGTGCAGAGTGATCTGGCTTTCATTACTCATAATTGCCATGGAAAGCATATGTTGCGAATATACTGAAGCTACTTCCGGGTCTCATTAATCAGTGTTCTAAATGCTAATCTCGGCTGTCCAGTTAACTCTAAGCAAGTTCGCCCCTCCCCCGCCTTTGGTGGTGATTCATCTGTTGATGGTCCTTAACAAAACCTTCAAAGAGCAACCATGGCTTGGAGTAAGTCTTGCTGCATTCTCTGCAAGTTCATTCCAGGCAGTGAATTCTCTTCCTGCTTTACAGGCCATTGGAGAGAAAAGAACTGCCCCAGATGCTGGCAAGAAGCCCAAGACTCCAAAGAAAAAGAAAAAGAAAGATCCCAATGAGCCTCAGAAGCCAGTGTCAGCATATGCCCTGTTTTTCAGAGACACACAGGCTGCAATTAAAGGTCAAAACCCCAATGCAACCTTTGGAGAGGTCTCAAAAATTGTAGCATCTATGTGGGACAGCCTTGGAGAGGAGCAAAAGCAGGTAAGGCAAGCGTCCATCATGGGCAAATATTTAAAAAGCTACCAGATTATTTCTTACATCTGATATGATTGCTTCTTAAGAAAGCCCGTCTGTCTAAGCTATGAACTAAAACACACACAGATAAATCCAAACAGCTCTACTTACATTGATTTCTAGTCGACTTATGGGTACATGTTCAAAATTTGCTCACAGAAGACTTGGAAGGAATCCAGGCAGTAGCCTACAAGCCTAAACTTTTGATGATAATCTTTTCATTTTAAATAATGTGGAATTTTCCCCTTTGTTCAGAAAGGGCCCTACAAAGGGATTAGATCCATCCTGCTTGCCTTCCCATTGATCATCATTCCGAACCCTTGTGCTATCCTGGTGTGTTGCTAAACTTTGAAGCTGCCTCTGCATGTCTCATTATTGTCACTGGGCATTTGAAATTTTATTCCAAGTTCATTTTTTAAACTAGGTAGTGCGAGAGGTATTCAAAGATGAGCCATGCTGGTGGGAGATACTTCCTCAGGGCCATGCTCCCCTCTTCAGCTCCTCAACACAAATGAAGGGAAGAATGGAGTCCTTTGGAGTTGGTCCTCCCCTGCTTGCATAAAACTCCAATTACCTTTAACAGGACTTTTATGTATCTATGGAAGAATAGACTTCTATCAGTGCTAAAACAGAGCGATTGCTTCAGAAGGGAGGAGTGGAGAAACGCACACCATGACCTCCTTGTTAGCTTGTTCATGCCGATGGTGTGCCTGTTTGTTTGCCATACACAGTACATTCTGTCCCCAAAATACAATTCTAAGGAACCAGGAGACTGCACCGCAGACTTACCGTATTCTAAAGAAAGGGTTTTACTTGGTTCTAAAGGCCAGCCATCAGACTATTTAAGAAAAATGAAGCCCAAATCTTGTGTAACGTTCCAGTACTGAGGAACTTGCTTATCTCAGTCCGCCAGTCTTCCATCTTTTATTATTTATGACTTCTACTTCTCTTTGTTTCTCCAAAAGAAGCCCAGGATTGAGATGCCTCCATCTTTTTCCTTTTGTCTAATGAAAAAAGTTGTGTGTGTGTGTGTGTGTATGTATTATGTATATGTATGTATGTTCAGTTTGTGCCGGGGACCACAGTATGTGTGTAGAGGTCAGGGCCGGCTTTCAGGATGCACTTCTCTCCTTCCCGTGTATGGGTTCCAAAGACTGGTCTCTGTCAGGGTGAGCAGGAGACGCCTCTACCGGCTAAGCCATCTTATCAGCCCCCAGAGTTTGTCAATAAACCTCTGATTTGATGCAGTTTAGGAGGACCTGTGGGGAGAAACCTAGTTTTACTAGAATTTGAGGCATTTGTTGGTGCTTGTTCATAGCCTAGTGTGAAGCTTCCAGTAGCAACTTGAGATCATTCTCCCTTTCAACTTTAAACGCTAAACTTGGGCTTGGGTGTAGGTGACAGAGCTTGTGTGTGTGTGTGTGTGTGTGTGTGTGAGAGAGAGAGAGAGAGAGAGAGAGAGAGAGAGAGAGAGAGAGAGAGAGAGAGAGAAACATTTGAAAGACCAAAGCCAGGGAGACCAGGTTTTTAGGTGAGGTCTGTTTATGTGACCCAATTTGTGCAGCAGGTTTATAGCTAAGAATTTATAGCCTGAGGGTGGTGCTAATTGTGGTCTTATTTTAATAGGTATATAAAAGGAAAACAGAAGCTGCCAAGAAAGAATACTTGAAGGCCCTGGCTGCCTACCGGGCCAGCCTGGTTTCTAAGGTAAGCCTGCTGCAGTGTGGGAGCCATCCTTGTGTGCTGGAAACTTCCATGTGGCTCCCTAAGAGTTTTTCATTAGACACGATTCACATGATGATATGAACAACAGGAGCTCCTGTAAGCTGCCGAGGCCGAGTTACTGCTGACCGGTTTACTGTTCTGTTTGTGTTTGTAGCCATATAGATACCTTTTAAACAGCCCCTAGTGCTTCCCCTGTGTCAGGAGTTGGGCCTGGGTTAAGGTCCCCGGTTTGTATCTAGAGGTGTGCTTGTCCGGCATTTCTGAACCTACCATAAGTTCTCTGGTGGTTACATTATCGTAATCAGCACTGGTGCATTTTTGGCCATTTGTTTCACATCATATAAATAAATAAGTCTCATGATTATTTAAAATAAAATTATGTTCCAAATACTAAGACACAAAGCATATGCATTATGCATAGAATATACAGTGATGTATTTTAAAAGGCACTAATATTCCAGACAGCTCTGTTCTACGTCATTATTCCCTTGATCCAAAAGGAATGTGTACTCTCTGTCTGTCTATCTGTCTATATTTATCATCATTATTATTGATCTGTCATCATCATTATGTCTATCAATCTTCCTATCATCATTATCAATCAGTCTACCTACCATCGTCATTATCTGTCTGTCCACCCCCTACATACATACATACAAACATACAGACATACACACACGCGCGCACGCACACACACACACACACACACACACAATCTACTCATCTATCTGGCAGTCCTAGTGATTGAACCTAGAACCTCACACACACACACCAAGCAAGCACTCTACTGCTGGAATCCCACCACCAGACCTAAGCTCCTATATTATTTTACCAATTAGTTACTGAGGTGTTTTGCCTTTCTAGAATTGAGAAGGGTTCTGGGGTAAACAGTTCAGACTAGCGGGCTTTCGCACTGGACTCCTCTTTTCTAAGAAGCCAGTTCCATTTCATCCTTATTGTTCTCTCAAGTCCGTAAGGCCTCAAAGCCATGTTGAAAGGGCTTCCTCCCTTTCTTCTCTTGTTCACCCGAGTTGTTTCTTCTTTGTATGACGATCCACCACTGGCAGCTCTGCGGAATGAGATCAACAGAGGGCCTCCTGCCTTTGTTGACGGCGTTCAAAACACTTCCCACTTCATTAGAGAGAGATCGTTTATCAGGGCAATAGCGAAACCTCTTCCCTGAGATTCTGGAAGATGCACACTGGCAAATACACTGGGTCTGAACTCAGGTGTGCAGTGGATGGAGAGTAGGCTCTATGGGCAATGGGTATTGGGGTGTATGCAAGCACATAAAGGTATGGTTGATTAACGGGTGGGTAAAACAGCAGTGTGTGTTTCTCAAGTGGGCGAGTCTGCCTTTGGTTTGCCCAGAAGCGAGGATAGGTGACCCTCGTGAGTGAGAGTGTCAGCAAGTGACCATGTGTGAGTCTAAACCGAGAATCACTATCTGAAAGGGAAATAGCAAGTACAACTAGGATCCGTGACCGACTTAGAAGGGATAACTTAAAATATTGGGACCAGAGTCGGGATTCCCAACTGTTTCCAAATGTACTTTAGTGACCCTTCACCAAAAGAATTTCAAAAGGATAAATATAAAGCTCAGTTTACTTTCTTAAATTTGGTAAATGATGTTCACAGGGACCTAGGATTTACAGTTAGACAGCTGGAAAGGAATTAAGTAATAGGTGAGGTCCGAGTTCAGAAAAATTTCAGCCTGGACGCAAAGAGTGAAGTAGTCAATGACACATTGGCCTCCCGGGGGGTAGCATCCAGTGGTACAGGCTGGCTGCTGTACCCCTCTTTGGAAGAATTGACTGTTTGGGGCTCCACAAGTTGAAAAGATGATGAGTTGAATACTACCAGACTTGCCTTCATGGTGAGGATGGATGCAAACCAAATCCTGGTAGTAAGTAAGAGACTCTGATTCATGAGAATTTGGAGGCATGAGATCTTGGTCTCCAAATATAAGGACTGCAATGAAAGAGACTGGCAATGGGTTTGAATATTCCTCTATAATGTGTGCCTCTGTATGCAGAGCCCAGAACCCGCATCCCAGTCTATAAATCTAATGTCTACCGAATTTAAAACTTCACAGAAGTTACTAGAAGAGTACAATTAGATTTTCAGGAAGTAAATCAGGCAGGCACCTCCACAGTCACCAGCCCTGCTTCATTTATCACTGAAGTGTCATCTTAAGGCTCCCTGATGCCATTGTCCAATGTTAACAGTTGTGATAGTTTCCTCCTGAAAACTATCCTGGAGATCTTTAAATACCAGAGTACACGTGGGTTATATTATGAAACCGTGTGTATTCTGTTTAGTGAGTCTTCTAACAAATCCTAAAGCTAATTTTGTGTATCTATAGCATTGTCTTCCCTAGGCCTTGAATAGGACCCTCCAGTAACATTCAGTCACACTGGGTCTTTATACCAGAGAGCGCTGCCCATCCAAGGGTGTTGCTTCACGGTGGTCTGTCAAACCAGAGCCATCAGCTACACTGGGTGACTCTATATGAGGCCTTTCCCGTGTTCCTTCCAGGAGCAGAATTTTATAAGTCTGAGTCACAAAAATGCACAAGTAAATATTTAAAATCATTAAAGATGTCTGATGATACGATACGTCATTGTACCACAATGTCCTATGCTCCCCCCTTCAAAGAACAAACCCAAAGGATGGGGAACTAGCTCAGTGGTAGTATACCTGTTTAGCTGGTTCCATCAGCACCACCAAAAACAAGTCAAGCAAGCAAAGTAGAAAAATGCTGACTTTATGAAAAATAAAGGGTCAAGCTGTTTTTAGGGTGAAACATTCCAGCCACTTCTGCATGTGTAAAAGAATTTATTTTTGCAGGAGTGCATGTTTGGGGCACAAAATGGAATAGCTCTATCAGCATTGTTTACTGGGTTATAGCAGTATATGAAGTTTTAATGCTCTCTCTTTATCTGTGACTTCATTGGTAAATTTTGGGGACCTTCGGAAATAGTTATTGAACCCGAAACACTTCTGACATCATGAGAGGCTTCTATGGGGTCTTTGGGGTCTTTGAAGACTGTAGCTGTGTTTTCTTGTGTTTGAGTGGCTACTTTGGAAAAGAGTTATGCCAATGGGGTCTTGACATTGTCTAGCAGTTTGGTCTCCCGTGGTGTTTGTTGTTAGTAGATACCATTCTGGATGCAGAGTGCACGAGTTAGTTCTCCTGTCATAACTTCTACACATGTTCAGTACCACGTGATGCTATGTTGTCGAAGGGGAACTGAGAAATACATGAGCGGGTAAACATGCTCCAGTATCTGGAGATGTCCATTGGTTGAGCTGTAATCCATTGTCTTTCCGCATGTGTTGCTGTAATGGTTAGAATGATGGAGCATTGTTGCTTCTAGAATGTGCGTCAGTTATCTTTGACCCCAGTTAATGCTGTGTAACAAACAATCACAAACCCCGGTAACATACAAAGATAAGCGATATCAGAGAAAGCCAGGTAGCTGGCTGGTCCTTCAGATGGAGTCCTGTCTTCTGTCTGATTGAAGGAGTAGCACACCTGTGGTTGGATGCTGACAGTGGGCTGTGAGGCAGGACTACAGATCTGTCTTTCTGTGATAGCTCTAGGTATAGAGAGTGAGAGCAAGGGTGTGCCATCCCTTAGGGCACCAACATGGAACTGGAATAGTTTGACTCTCATCCCATTCTGAACCAAGCAAAGGCACCACACCAGCCAAGACTCACTGTGGAGCAGAGCAGATTTGACTCTGCCTGCAGGAAGTGCTTAAACAGTCACATGACAAAGGCCATGGAGACCAGGCAGCTTGAATAGTGGTGGCTATTTTCTGAGTCAGTTTATCGTATGTATTTGTAGATTTTAACATTCTGGAACTTTATCCCTCTCTGTGCAGGCTGCTGCTGAATCAGCAGAGGCCCAGACCATCCGTTCTGTCCAGCAGACTCTGGCATCGACCAACCTGACATCATCCCTCCTTCTGAACACACCGCTGTCTCAACATGGGACAGTCCCAGCCTCACCTCAGACTCTCCCACAGTCGCTCCCTAGGTCCATCGCTCCCAAACCCTTAACCATGAGACTGCCCATGAGCCAGATCGTCACATCAGTCACCATCGCAGCCAACATGCCCGCGAACATTGGGGCTCCACTGATAAGCTCCATGGGGACGACCATGGTTGGCTCAGCAGCCTCCACCCAGGTGAGTCCTTCAGTGCAAACCCAACAGCATCAGCTACAGCTGCAGCAACAGCAACAACAGCAGCAGCAGCAACAGCAGATGCAGCAGATGCAACAGCAGCAGTTGCAGCAACACCAAATGCATCAGCAGATTCAGCAGCAGATGCAGCAGCAGCATTTCCAGCACCACATGCAGCAGCACCTGCAGCAGCAGCAGCATCTCCAGCAGCAGATCAACCAACAACAGCTGCAGCAGCAGCTGCAGCAGCATCTTCAGCTGCAGCAACTGCAGCACATGCAGCACCAGTCTCAGCCTTCTCCCCGGCAGCACTCCCCGGTCACCTCCCAGATCACATCCCCCATCCCTGCCATTGGCAGCCCCCAGCCAGCCTCTCAGCAGCACCAGCCTCAAATCCAGTCGCAGACACAGACTCAAGTATTACCGCAGGTCAGTATTTTCTAAGGCGCGTGGCACACGGATTTGAGTGCACCGAGGAGAGAGGCAGAGGAGGGAAGGTGTGCGGCCTGGAACTTGTAAGCTGACTCTTGTTATGCAGCAGTGTGTAACAGATCAAACGGTCTCTCACGTGTCTATTAGATAGGCAATCAGAACTGCAGTGTAGCTGGGAAGCATCTTTTAGCTGACTGTACATCCCTTTGTTTTTAAACAAGAAAGCTGCGCTCTGTCATGTGCTGCCTTTTTTAATTTATTCAGGCTATACCTACAATATGTGAATCAAACCGTTTAGTGAGTCTCGGACATCCTGATGACTGTAAACTGGCCTTTCCGAGTCATAGAGAGAAACAATGGCCTTATTTCTCCAGAAGGGAGTGAACCACGCTTCCAGGCTATTTGAACTTCTGAAGCCCTAAAATAAATACTAAGTACAAAGCACAGATGTAACTACCTGAAATATGAAGATCCTGTTTCATACAAACATTTGTATGATGTGAATAGTTGATGGCATTTTTTTGTCATGAAAAAAAAATTATGTAAATCACAGACTTTTGCCAAAGCTCTTATTTTTTTTCTAAATCTCTCCAGAAAAAAAAAATGCAAGCGACTAGATTCAATTATTGACTTATTTGCTTACTTCTCATTTGTATCCATGACTTCTCTGACTCAAGCCGCAGTAGATGTTGTGAACGATACCTATGACCACTGTTAGCCCGTTACGTTCATTCCAATTAGAAAAGATGTGAATACTATATTACGTGTTTTGAGTGACAAGTTTCAAAAAATAAAAACACTGTATTTTTAAAAGGGAAATGCACTTAAATGAAACAGTTATTACAAAAGTTAAGATTTAAAAAGAAAAAGCAAGAGTTTTTATTATGATGTAATACCAGTAGAATATTGAATATTTAAAAGGCACACTACATCGGAAATAATCAATGTAAATATTTTCTTTCCGAGTTGTAAGTTTTCATATCATGTGTTGTAAAGTTTTTCCTAAACCAGGCTTTAACGTAAACACTGGTGACATACACCATTCACTGCTACATTGCTTATTGTGTTTTTATGCTGTTTTATACTTTTTTATGAGTTATGATAGCAGCAATTAAGTTGTTTGTATTTTGCTTAACTAAAACAAAATGCTTTTATCTTGCTATAGAATAAACACATTTCAGTAAAATCTGTGGACTGTATTTTGATGCAACGACAAGGACACTGTTCACTTTTCAAATAAAATGGAATGTCAAATTTTACTTTTGGTCCCTTGAAT
This sequence comes from Chionomys nivalis, assembly GCF_950005125.1. NCBI lineage: Eukaryota > Metazoa > Chordata > Mammalia > Rodentia > Cricetidae > Chionomys > Chionomys nivalis. The sequence continues at coordinate 35,769,447 of NC_080106.1, forward strand.
ACGTTAAGATGGGGAACATGGCACCAACCAGTTCCGCTTGAGCGGAGCCTCCATCCTCCATTTTTATCTGGAAACACAGTATTCATGACCAAGAATCCGGATTTTACAGCCAAACACCAGGGCCCTCAAAAAAAGACGGGAACTGTTTGGGTTTTGTTTTTGTTTTTGTTTTTGTTTTTGTAATTATATTTTTGTTGGTATGTAAATGTGATACAAATTATTTCCATATAAAATACAAGTAAGATACAAATATATTTAGGTAAGGGAAAAAGCAGTTGTCTTCTGTTCAGGGCTAGCACTGGCTGCCATTGTACTGTTATTTCTATTAAAATGAATGGTTGGTCCTCATTTTGAGGCCAAAATAAGGATTTCGGTGCCCATTTCCCCCTTTTCCTCTGCTCCGTGGTGGCTTCTCTCTGAGAGCTGTGTGACCAGGATCCCCAATTGTCTTGCATGATTAATTACAGCATCTGTCCTGTCTGAAGCTGTAATGAAGAGGTCTTGATAAAAATTGCAAATTACCACTGGCAACAGTCTTAAACTGCTTATGATAAAATGAAAATTAAAAACAGCAAGTGTCAGCCCTGACTGGAATCCTAACCTGGAAATGGAGTGTGTGCAGGGCAGCCTCCGTTGCTACTGTGTGCAAGATGTTCAGAAATAATAGAATATGGATTCCTCCAAGTTGTTGTACTTCAAAGATTATTTACTGTATGTTGTGGGATATGAATAATGAATTTTTCTTTCAATATTTCATAATCCTCTCATACCCTGTATTATGTACAAATATTGAACAGCGAGAGATTCTGATTATAAATTTATAGGCTTCTTGCTGTAGAAAAATTTATGTCTAAATTGAAGCTTTTCATAAGATGTATTAGTTGACAGGTATCAGTGTTCAAACAGTCCTAGAAAGATGCCTGACTGCATCTACAAGGGCCCAATTGTGCTCCACAAAGCAGTGAGCTGCCTGCCGGAGACCCATCAGGGCCAAAGCCAGTGCTCAGAGCCTCTCTGAATGGAAATCAACATAACATAGCAATAAGAACCATTTGATATTCTGTTGTGGGACCTTTAGACAAATGCCTTCAAAATTAATTGCTAGACTACATGTGACAGTAATTGTGTCTTAGTTCTCTAATTGTCATTTTGAAAACCCATGAAGTATTGCTGGGGAAAAAAATGTCGCCGGTGATGAGCCTTAATTGCACACGAAGTCTGTTTGCAACTGTTTCCGTTCGAGGCAGGTGTCGCCGCAGCTACTGCAGGAGTTTTTTTTTTTTCTATAAATCTTAGATTTTTATCACATTTCATCAAATTATATAAAGCCACTGATGGCCTGTTCCAGGGGAAGAAAAAGATAGTTTAATTACTACAGTTAGAAAATTAATCACCAGGCAAAACTCTGTATTGAAAACATCCAAAGACTGGGATGGTGTAACGAGACCCCACTCTCGTTACCAACTTGTTTAATCAGGATTCACAATATGACTGCTCTTGTACTTCAGTTTACACGAGTGACTGGTTTCTGGCCCCACAACTAAATAAGGTTTTGGTACTCTCTCTCTAGTAGGTCAGAAATAATCTGGGTGGTGAAAATCAGTACAAGAAGCGTGGTGCACTATCGGGGAGACTCCTTAAGTGCTCCAGGGACGTTGAGAATCTCCCCTCCCCAAGCCCCATCTCCATCACACGCACCTCATCTCTCCCTTGTTGTGGGGACATTATTTGATCACTCTAGCTGACTGCGTTCCTTTCCTGTGTTCACCTGTACAGCCGTCTGAGGAAAGCATATAAGGACTTTTCCATTTTCAGCTGACACGGGGTCATTAGTTCCTGACTCAAAGAACAGAAACTTTAAATGCCTTCGTGCAGCATAATTTCTGCAATATATTACCACCTGACGGCGGTCTGAAGGCTTTCGAGACAGATGGATTAATATCTCAAGTTTAAGTAGGAGTCCTCCGCTGTCCACTCAGCGGGCTCCAGGCATCTGAATGGCCTCTTCCCCGCTCTCACTTCACAGAGCATTTTCAGCGCTGGACTTCAATCTAACCTTTCCTCCCCCTCACCCACCCCCTTTGTTTGGCTTTTGTTTTGCAACAGCTGTTATTATCGTTTTTGGTCAGCTGTGATTGCTGGAGGCAAAATAGGACCAGATGGTGTTTTGCTATGCATGAATGGAGCATTAGAGAAGTTGGGACTGAATAGGCCAAGTTTGAATGGTGTCTATGCACCACCTGCCTGCCTTAGCTGGGGTATACACATCACAGTAGCGTGATCCGTCTCAGACCTACTAGACTCAGATGGGAAAGTGGCGAGCTGGGGTGGAGTGTTCCCCCGTATTTATTGATCTTCCATGCACTAACAGAATAATGTACTGTACCGTCAATTTGAGTTAATTGCATGGGACACAGCACGGACATGTAATTCATCACTCTAGAATTCTGCTTCACTTTTACTCCTTAACACACACACACACACATACATGCGCACACACACACACACACACGTGCGCATGCGTGCACACAAGAATGGGAAGAGAGAATGGAAACTCATGGGTGAGTCGGCACAAGTTTAAAAGAATTTTCTAAAGTAACAGACAGGCTTAAGACTCTGAGGCTGAGGTTGGCGCAGGGACAGGGGTGTGGTTTAAGACAGTTGAAAAGTGATTTTTGTCAGCAGTGATACAGCGTGAAGAAACCTACACTCTTGATCCAGCAGAAGTTCTCAGAAGGGTAGGCTCTCCCTGGAGTGCTGCACGGGTACTACTCAACCAGACTTGGAGTTTTTTTCAGAAAACACGTGTGTTCCCTGAGTGCTAAAGCTGGTGGGTGGGTTTCATTTGTGTCTACTGCGAGCCTACAGGTGTGTGGTTGTGGGTGTTCCTGAGGAAACCCTAAGCCACCTGGGAGATGTGGAATCAGATATGCAGGCAGACAGCTCCATTTGCCTTGGGCCCTAATTACTTAAATTTACTTCCACAGCATGCAGAGCCCTGTGATGGGTCCCAGAGGACAGGCAGAGATAAAGAGCACCTTCTGTTTACTTGGTACATGTTTGAAATTTCCCCTAATAAAGACTTAAAAAAATCCTAACAGGCCAACGTCCTTCAGTAGAGTTTTCCTTTTCCCTCTTGGGGCAGAGAAGGTCCCACGGCACCGACTGATTAGGTGTGCCAACAGGAGCCATAAAACGAATGTGTGTGATTTCCTCTTTAATCTGAGAAGAGGAAAATTCTCATTAGGAGGAGAGATGACGCTGGGCGGCAGGTACTGGAGAAAGCTGCATGAAATCTGTGGTGCTTAGGAGGCACCTTGGGGTTTGGGGGGCGGGCTGTCGGACACCAAGATGGAAGTCTTGACCTAAAAGAGGAGACATCTCCAGCCTGGGGGTGGGAGGAGGTGGGAGAGGAGAGAAGACTCAGGTTGGAAGTACAGGCACTTAACAGCGACGGAAGAGGAGCCGGAAGTCCAGGTACTTCAGAGCAGCAAACGTGGACAGGCGCTGTTCTTGCGAAGGTGAGCAGGAGAAAGTACTGGAAAGGGAGATGGGTTTGGCATTTGTTGATTTGCTGAGGCATTTTGTTGGACTCGGGCTGTAAAGGTGTTCGAGTGACAAAGGCAGGCTTAGATACAAGAAGGGTGTGATCCAGTTGGCATTAAAACCTGAAAGAAGCACTGATCGGGATCCCCATCTGAGAGCGTACCTCAATATCTGGTAATTCACATCTCTCCATGCTCCCTCCCACCACACCCTCTTCTTCAAGGTGCATCACCTCCACCACAAAAGCCAGATCAAGGCAAGGTTTTGGTGGCCACAGTCCAATAGGCCTTACCCTTATGTTAGTTAGCATCAAGAGAGAGTTCATCTTCTGAGTCTGCTGTGGAAAGAAAACTATTTTCCCTACTGGTAAAAGTCCCTCTCGCTTGAACTCCAACATGACAAACGATGAAAAGCAACCCTGGCTTTCTTGCTAAGTCAAACCTCAGACAGAACTAGGGGTTTATGTGTGTGTGTGTGTGGGGGGTTGGTTATGGTCTCAATTTGGTTTCAGAAGAGAATCTTCACAGAGAGAGGATGGCGTGTGGATGCGCACCCCTTAGCAAACCGAATAATGCTCTTTTGTAAAATGCCTCCTCTCTAGCGCTTGTATAGCATTTACCATGAGTGCTGACTCCTTTCGTCTCTCAGCCAGGTGAGGTGGGAGTTGATGCATAACAAATGAGGGAACTGAGGCACAGAGAGGAACCGTGGCTTGTTCCCATATCCATTCACAAGAGGCAGAAGCAGAACTAGAATAGAATAAGTTCACCGCAGTGGCCTGTCAATTTCATTCGCTTTCAAATACTTGAATACCCATGGCATTTGTATGTGTGTTTATGTGTGAGGGTGTAGGGTGTGTCATGGGTGCTTGTGGGTGAAAATGGGTGACAGCAATCCATCAGAACACTAAACAGAGTAATTAATCCATGCTTTCCCCATGGCTAGGCAAGCAACAAGCCAGAGTAAGTGCCACCTAACCCATGTTCTCAATGGGGCACTGTGCCACATGGCACCTTATTTTGGTGTGAATACTTTCCAGTCTGATTGTCCTCACTGCCACAGTGTTTTTCTATCATTGTCTTGTATTCTGGCAAATGGCTTTGACTTGTGTTCGGGTATTAGGGCACTAGGTGCCAATACCAGGGCAGAGGGTTTCTTGCTTCACATGTATACGAAAGAGTGAGTGTTGAGGAAGACGGCAAGGAGAAAGTCAAAGATGGAGAGTCAAGTGGGTATACATTGTTGTGCATGTTTTAAGGAGCTCAGGGAATTGATCTGCTCCATGTGGAGAGAGTAGGGGTGTTGGGGGTTAGGTGTTCCTGAGAACGGTGCAGCAACCACCCGGCACCACCCTTCCTGAGTTTCCCCTCCATCTCTGAGAAACATGTGCCTTTGCTGGGTCTGGAGACTTTGACCCAGCTACTTGTTAAAGACAAGATGCCTCTTGTCAGCAAATTTTTATTATTGCCTTGATTTAAAATAAAGCACTAAAACTACCTCGCAACTGGTCACTTGCCAAGACTGAGTAGACTTGAATTCTAAACATGCCACCATGGAATGCCAGCCCCGAGCACTCTGTGAGCAAATTTTCTGGGCCTTCACTTACACGATCTTTGAGTGACTTATCTAGACTCAACACCATAGCGGTTATTTTGAGATCTGGGTCTTGGGTTTATTTTCAGATTTCTGCCCTACATTTTCTTTCCAGTCAGTTTGCCTTGCATCCAAGGATATATTGTTACCCAGAAAGATGCTCTTTGATAGCATTCCCCGTTACATGTCACTTCTGTCTTCCCTCTGACACGCAGAGAGAGCCTTCATTCTCACAATGAGCGAGAATGGTGCCATGTCCTAAACCTGCCTTAATTGGTAATTTGCAAATTTGACACAAGATCTTAGTTCAAATTACTCAGGCCTGCTGTGCTAGACTCACCCCCACTCCCCATCCTTAATCCTCTCCTCTGTAATTGGTATTGAGCACGTGGAACCCCCAGGGACAAATAACAGCATCTGAGGAAATTGCCTACCTACAGGCTGACCTCTTGTGCGCTTTTGGATGCCAAATGAAGACATCCATCTTTGAACATTGGGACAGTACCTGGAAGAGAGAAGGCACCATTTTGTCCATAATAACATGTTTGTAAACCATGCCCAAGTGCTGGCATACCTAGCTGGCAAGTTGTTATGATGTTCAGAATATTCTGGCCAATAAACATGAGCTCAAGCGCAGTTCCTTCCAAAGCAGAGCCTAATTCCATGTATAGGTACAGTATCCTTAGGAAGCAAGTAAAACCAGCTTTGTCTTAACTCTACCATCTCTCTACCCTGCTCTCCTCCCCCCGAAAAAGAAGCAAAAGAGCTACCTAGCTTAACTCCTAAAAATTTTGATTGGTAGGGAGATCAGAACTCTGTCAGCAAAATATTACAAGATCTAAATATGCTAAACCTTAGTGACCATATTTGCTTCTAGATCATCAAAAGCCCAGTAATAGTAACCTGGGTTCCCCGTTAGCTGCTAGACACAAACAGCCAATCCGAACACAATACCTTTTGAGAATGGGCACAAATGATGTTTGGTGGATTCAACTGGCTTACTTCCTGCTAAGATGTTTCTGTTTATTTGTAGATTGTGCCTACATCTGTATGCTACTGGGAAACAACTGATTGTTGGACAAAAAGAAAAAGAAAAAGGAAAAACAAGCAAAACCAAGCACTTTGCTCAGTTCTTCTCTGGACCAGCCTCTTGAATGAGGTTTCTAGTTATCTCAGACAAGAACTTTTCAGAATTTTGTTTTAGATATTACCCTCTTTTTAAAAAACAATTATGTGGTGAGGACGAGGAGCAAGCACTATCTGATACTTCTAGAGGTACAGCCTTGCCAGCACTCGGCAAAGGGACCCTGAGGGTGTACCACCCCTGGCCAGTTTTAAGTGCTTAGATCCCTGGCTCCTCCCTCACGCCCCAAACACTCTGCAGCACAAAATCCATTCCATGCAAAACTAAAACTCTGCAAATATGGGCCAGCATTCTGGGCACCTGGGGTGCGGTGCCCGCAGTGAGTCTTTCTAACCTGGTACCCAAGTGATAAGTCCAATATGGAGCTCACACAACATGAAAGATCATCTGGGAGAGGTGGTGGGTAGGGACTCTAACATCAGCCGTGAAAATGGCCCCATTTGGTATGTCTGTGTTCTTAGAACAGCTAAGGATTTTATGTTTCATGCAGATGGTGTTTATGTAGAGTTTGCGAGCTCAGCGTGAGGAGCAGTCGTAAAACAGACTGGGGTTTGGTACAGTTAGGCACAATTACTATTGTATAATTGAATGCCATAGCTATTATAGGAAAATATTTTAAGAAGTAAGCTCTGCTCATATTTCCACAGTAGTCCTTAATAATAAGAGATGTGATGTAAACATCGTAACACATTTTATGATGATGTTTACAAACTTATTCGAGGTTTGGCAGAATTGCAAACTTTGTCTGGGTTCGCTTTCTTGCACTCTTGGTGAAAACAGTTTCCCTTAGGTTTGGTAACAGGCTCTGGAGTCACCCATAAGAAGCCAACCTCATCAAGCACCCACATGAATAGGTGGATGTGCATAGCAATATTTATCATTTATAGAAGACAGGAAGTGCAGGCCACTCTGTGGAGTGCTTACACTGGCCTGAACTGTGACAGATGTCACATCCGCACATGCTCACTGTAATCTTTCTGGGTAGAGACGATGAATTTAGAAGATCTTATCATCAGATACGATTATTCTTCCTACTAGGGGAAAGGGGTAAATGTATGTCCCTCACGGTCCAGCTCGCTACAAAACAGCCATCCAAAACCTCACTTTTTTATTTTTTTTTATTAAGATATATAGTTTTCTCTGCTTCCCTCCTTTCCTCCTGCCTCCCCTTTTACCGTCTTCTATGATCCCCATGCTCCCAATTTACTCAGGAGATCTTGTCTTTTTCTACTTCCCATTTAGATTAGATCCATGTTTGTCTCTCTTAGAGTCCTTTGTTGTCTAGTTTCTCTGGGGTTGTGAACTGTAGTTTTGCTTTGCTTTATATCTAAAAGACACTTATGAGTGAGTACATATTATATTTGTCTTTCTGGGTCTAAGTTACCTCACTCAATATGATATTTTCTAGATTCATCCATTTGCCCTCAAATTTCAAGATGTCATTATTGTTTTTCACTGTGTAGTATTCAATTGTGTAAATGTACCACATTTTCTTTATACATTCTTCGGTCGAGGGACATTTAGGTTGTTTCCAGGTCCTGGATATTGCAAATAGTGCTGCTGTGAACATAGTTGAGCCCATGTCCTTGTGGTATGATTGAGCATCCTTTGAGTATATACCCAAAAGTGGCATTTCTGGGTCTTGAGGCAGGTTGTTTTCTAATTTTCTGAGAAATCGCCATACCATTTTCCAAAGCAGCTGTACCATTTTGCACTCCCACCAGCAATGGAGGATCTTCACAAACCCCACATCAGACAGAGGGCTGATCTCCAAAATATGCAAAGAACTCATGAAACTGGCCATCAAAAGAACAAATAATCCAATAAAAAAGGGGGGTACAGACCTAAGCAGAGAACTCTCAACAGGTGAATCTAAAATGGCTGAAAGACACTTAAAGAAATATTCAACATCCGTAGCCATCAGAGAAATGCAAATCAAAACATTTCTGAGATTCCATCTTACACCTGTCAGAATGGTCAGGATCAAAAACACTAATAACAGCTTGTGCTGCAGAGGATGTGGGATAAAGGAAACACTCCTCCATTGCTGGTGGGAGTGCAAACCGGTACAAAAAAACTCATTTTTTTAAGTTTTGAAAAATTCCTTTTAATTGTGCTCATAAAACAGCTCTTTGTTCTTGGACACAGCAGGGGACAGTAGAACATTTGAACAAATGGCTTCAGTGGCAGCCTTTCAAGTTGTATGTGGTACATGCACATATGTATATGTGTGTTTAGGTCAGGGGTCCTTTTCATGTCTTCCTCAATCACTTCTTCACTTAGCTCTTTGTGAGACAAGGTCTCTGATTCTGGAATTTATAAACTGGGCTGGACTAGTTGTCCAGAAAGCCACAGTGCTCTTCCTGGCTCTACTTCCCTAGTGAGTCTCACGACAGGCATAGCTACTGGGCTTGGCCTTCTGGGTGAGTGCTGGACAGTCAAACGCTGCTTACTTTAGCCCTGAGCCATCTTCCCCATTCCTGGTCTTTTTCTCTAGAATCACATGGATGGTCACAGCAATCCTCGCTGCCACTTGGTCCCTCTTCCTCAGCTGAACTCTGTTTGAGACCTAAGGCAATTGACAGGAGTTAACAACTAGAGGTTTTATGCAATCTTGACTAACATTCTGATTTTCGCTATGTGAGGTGCAAAGTGTGCTCACTGTCCGAGCATTGCTGTCGTTTCAATGATTTCTGATGCAGAGGAATGCAGGACCACCTGGAGAATGTTACTCGTCCAAGTCCGTCTCCCAGTGTCCTCATGACAATGCCCTTGACCAGGCCACAGCAGACAGAACATCTTGTGCCTTGGATGTGAGAGACAGTAAGCTCCCTAGTCATGTGAGAGCCTAATGATCAATATTCCGAACCCTGATGGAAACAGCCTATTTTCGATAGGCTTCTGGAAGGGAATGCTTCCATGCGGCCTTCTGGCTCTGGAGGAGGAAGGTCGTGAAGTATGGGTTTCTGCCTGACTGTGTAGCTCTGGCCTTTCAGAGATTCTCAGCTGTCTCACTGTCTCCTGTGCTTGGAAAACGGCCAGCAATGCTCCTGATTTGATGAGAACAGCAACGCGTACAATGAACTCCAGAATCAGCTCCCCCTGAGGAGCATGGGATGGCTTAGTGAGCAAGGATACTTGGGGTTTTGCCCATTTAGGCTTCACGCTGATGCTCTGACATTCTTTTTTTTTTCCTTGCTAACACACGCTAACATATGCATACGTATTTAGGAACGTATTTGGCCTATGTATTGCAACTGTTTGATTGTAACTGTGACGTCCCACCAACCTGACTTCATTCCAGGGTACAAGCAGCCCAAGGGACTGTTAATAAGAGGAAACAGTTGTCGTCTCTGATGGAACCGCAGTATTTAGGGGTTTCTTTCAAACACTGTAGCTTCCACTATTAGTTCACCGTGAATGCCTTACCTATTAATATTCTCATCTTTTCAGGCTTCTTAATATTGTGGCTTCTGTGTAGGCTCTATGAAATAGATTATTTATCTGATTTCTTCCCCTTTATCCCCATCATCTCATTGGCTCATATATAAGCATAATGTTCCTCAAACGAGTCATTCACTCTTACATCCACTCGGCAAATATTTACCTGGCTCTCTTTCTTACAGTGTTAGATTCTGATAAGGCATGCAGTTCCCTTATTTCTGTATTTGAGGACTCGGTGAAATGTTAGAAGTAGAAATAAGCAGGGCTATAGGGAGGGCCCAGGAATGCCAACAGAACTGAGAACTAGCTTGAATGGGGTAGTCAGTGAAGGGCTCAATGAGAAAGTGCCACGGAAGAGGGACCAAGTCCCCCGTCTGCTGGGAGTAGAACACTCCAGGCAAGGAGACCTGACTCTAGGGCTTCCTGGTGTCCAGTTTGAGGCCCTGCAAGGCAGCTAGGGTGGCTGGAAGGCAAAGGTGGGAACAAAAGTGAACAAGATCCAGGTGGGAGACTGAAAGGAATACTGTGGGGGGGGCGTGGAGCCCTATAGTGGTCCCCAACAGCTGCGCATCCTTTCCTTTAGGGGCAGTCTCCATACAATGTGGCTAAAACGAGGTCATCAATATTCTCTCTCTCTCTCTCTCTCTCTCTCTCTCTCTCTCTCTCTCTCTCTCTCTCTCTCTCGGTCTCGGTCTCTGTCTCTCTCTGTCTGTCTAAGGCTTGTAGATCAAGATGTGAACTCTCAGCTGTCCCTAATACCCTGCCATGAAGAACTTTCACCCTCTGAAACCATGAGCCAAACCAAACACTGTCTTTTATAAGTTGCCTTGGTCTTGGTGTTTTACCACAGCAGCAGAAAAATAATTCAGATACATGGCAAATGTTTTTACCTGCTGAGTCATCTCGCTGTCCCAATTTCTGAGCAGGGAAGCCTAAGAAAGTTAGGAAAGATTGCTTTTTGTTCAGCCTACCGAAGCTTAACATCTCATCTTTCAATGCCTTGTGAATATTTGGAAGGTTATGGAACTCTAGCCTACCCAATCACCTCCCAACTTCCAAAGGTGGTCCTAGCAGTTGCCCGAGATGATCAAATCTTTCAAGTATGAGAAGTAGAGCCTTCCCCAGCCTCCTGGGCTGCATCACCAGTGTAATTTCTAGATATCCTTCTTCAGTAAGTCCTCACTAATCCACAACTCTCTCAACTCTCTTGGATAGACTTGCCATCTGGCCTCATGCTGGCCTAATGAGGAACAGGTTGTTCAGGATGCGAGCAGTTTTAGGGTTCATACACTCTGATCTCCTCTCTTCTTGAGCCAGCCATGGCAGGTCAATGAATTCACAAATAAGCACTTGATGGCTGTGTAATTCGTTATGTTAGTTTGGGCTGACTTCAGATCCAGGGAATACCAAGTCCAGTTCTCATATTTGTGTCCCTTTAATGCACAAGCTGGGCCCACAACAGACGCTTTTAAGATTTATGGATTCTCTTTATGTGACATCGATAATACTACACGTAGCTGCAGAGCCACACATTTCTTAGCAGCTTTGTTGGGGGGAAATGACAGTGACCGCAACCAGTCTGACCCAGCCTCAGAAGCATCCAGTTAGTCCCCAAGACACAACCAGATGGAAAGAAGATGGGAAAGGGGAATTGAATTGCTTATATTTCCCATGATGCCCCCCCCCCGAAATGGTCACAGTATTGGCCACAACTCTCAAGAATTTCTTGAACTTATACACTTAGGCCCAGCTCCTTCTCACTAGTGGGAAGAAATGCCAAACCTAGTAGGCCTGACCCAGCTTACCTTACCCTCAAGAAAACCCACCCCCATCCCCCACAATTATTTTTCTCTGGCATCATGTCAGCCCTTTTGGAATATCCTATGAGGATCAAATGCCTTTTTTTGCTCTAAGTTGAAGTGGTTATGCACCTTGCTGCTCAGATGTCTTCCGCGATTTGGGAGGACAATGCTTTCTAATTCTTTAGAAGCCCACAGCAGGTGCTCGATAGGCGGTTTTTAAAGGAAACAAAATTAACAAAACACATTATTCTGTCCATTCCTGCTTTAATTAGGACTCTCAATTGCCAGAGATAAAAAACCCACATAGAATTGGCTTAGGGAGAATAAGGGAATTTATTTGCTTGTATAACTGAGAAGTCCAGGGACAGGACTAGCTTCAGGCACAGCTGTGCCAACAGCACAAACAAGTGATCAGGACTCATTTTCTGTCCCTGTCTTTGCTCTGACTTCTTCAATGCTATTTTCATCCTTGGATCCCAGTCAATGCCTCCTAGAAGCCCAGCTCACAATACCCCCATTGCTAACATCCCCAGCCTAAAAGAGAGCAGTCCTTTTACTGCACCATCTTAGTGAAAACCCCACCAGTTTAAACCGATTCTGATGAGGTCTTGTGCCCAAGCAGGAGTCAGTCTGTTGGCTAGTGTAATGTACCCATGTGATTGTGTAGACTCAAGTCACCTGTCCGTGCATAGGACTGATGAGTGACTCCAGACAACCGCAGAAGCGTGGACTGAGTTTGGGGAGAGCTTCTTCTCTGTGGGAAAGCAAAGCATCGTTGCCAGAAGAACAAGGAGATGCCAGAGGCAGTAATCATACACGTGACCCATTTTCTGTAGAAATCATTTTCAGGTTGATGACTGATAATAAAGCAGCCAGTAGGAACCTGGGAAAGAGGGAGACTGGTCTTAGGTGTGTGCCAAAATAATTAGTTTTGTGGCTTTGGTAATGCGTTCTCCCCACTACTCTCAGTCTGCCTTTCGTGGCACCTGCAGGCGACGCCCACAGTCGGTCTCCAAAGTGAGGCTCTATGACCTGCCTGTTGCTCAGTTTCCTGTCTTTGGTTTTATGCATAAAAGAAGAAGACAAATTCTTCTCTACAGAATGCACCGAGCTCTCCTGCTGCACTTGCCTCCTCTTGTTAGCGTCCCTGTGTGGCTGTTGAATAAATGATTGAACACAGGACACTGTTTAATCTTCCTAACAATAGCGTCCCAAACATCCAACACTGTCAGATGCTTTCCTGGCATTTGAAAATATGCCTGCAGCAAAACCATCTATTGAATTTTTACTGTGACTAAGACTTTGTGGACAAAGAAGACTATCTGTTAAGCTGCCATCATTTGGCAAAAATCAATCCTCCTGGGGCCTCCTGGGGGGATAACAGAACACATAGAAAGTAACCCCCAAAGGCCAGCCTGGAGAGGGTGAGTGCTGGGGCTTCCCTAGGCTCAAGATTTGATGCTTTTCAAAGAGCACAGGGTGTGTGTGTGGTGTGGGGTTGGGGGACACATCGCCAGTTTGGGACATGTCAATGTAGTCTGTGGCTGGGAGAAAGAGTAGCCCCTGGCAGCTGGGGATGCAGCATTTGTCTCTGGGAGACAGTTGGCTGCTTCACAATTGCTCTGTGCAAACTCCAGATCCAGGTTGGATCTGTTCTGGGCGACTCCCTCCAATTTTGCAGAAAAGCCACGTTTCCTAATTTTTAAAAAATGATTGATACGGTACTTCCGAACTTCAGATGAGTTTTAAGAACTGGACAATGAAATCTACATAGTTTTGGCTTATTTATTAACAATAGACAACAGCACACAGCAATGGACTTCTGTTCTTGGTGGTTTTTCTCTCTCTAGGACTGGCTCCTGACACATGGACAGTATTCTTCAATGTAGCTCTCCCAACTCAAGCTGACAGTCTCAGAACAGACACTTGTCCCTGAGTGAGCCAATCAGTTTAGCCCACCCTGGGGTTTTCCAGTTGAAACAGAGACTGACTTCCAGTGGAATGAAGTTAATGCATTACTATCTGTAATGGTTCTGATCTTTCCAATTAAGATCCAATTATAAATTCCAGGCTTCTCCTCCCAAAACTCAGGTTCCGTGGGTATGACTCAGGAATCAATGTTTCACCAAACATCCTGGGATGACTGTTGCCATTGTGTTGATTTTTGAAAACACTCATTAGGGATGGCCTGAGAATCTCCACCATGGCATCTTTGGAGCAGGCTTAGCTCTTCCTTCTCGGGTCCATTATGGGAGACAATTCTTCCTTCCATAGAACCCTACTTCGCAGGGAATTCTCTTTCCCAGAGTTGGCAGGGAAGCAGAGCACTTACCTAGCATCTTCAAGGCCCTGAGTTCAGTTCCCAGAACTGAAAAACAAAAGCTTTCATAAACTTACTAGAGTTGGTTTCTGTTACTTACGATATTAGACTAACTTTAAAAACATTGTTGAATCTCTAGCCAAAGCATTACATATTGAAATCAGAGACTAGAAGGAGTCCACGAACATGGCGAGGCCACGATGAGGTCACTGAATGAAGCCATTAGCTAGCTGGCTGGGGTGAGGTCAGCTTTCTTGAGCCGTATTCATTTGCATGGGGGAGGAGGACAGGAATCTTCACAAAAGTTAACCAACAGGAGCCATGACTTTTGTAGACGTCTGTGACCTGTTATGTCTGATGTCCCTTGTTTTTCTATCAATCTAGTTGCTAGGATTAGCTGATGCCCTGAGCTGTTTTGCTCAGTATCCCCTTTGTGCATAAATGTCCATCTTGGGGTGTGAGCTTGATTTGTAAGGGTGATATGTGTGTAAACTGTTTGACAGCTGGGTCGAGAAAATTCAGCAGGTCGCACGTGTTTTTCCTTGAACACAGGCTTGGTCTGTTTTCATTCGTGGTCTCCTAATGCCTAGACCCTAGCTGAGAGCTTGTGCCTCCTGCAGGGAGGCAGGCAGTGTCACTTGGATGGTCTTTTATCACCTCATGTTGAGCATTCAGAGCTTTGCAATTCACTGGTCCCCAAGTGAGGATTCCCAACTGGACATTTGGTGTTCACGCATCTTTTAGAGCCCCAGAGTAGAGGCTGTGGGCAAAGAACCGTCTCATCCTTGGATTTCCACAGCTCTGACATGCCTTCTTTTCTTTGCTCTGGTCCCAAGTTCCCGACATCTGGCATGTGAATGACATTCTGAGTCACTCTAGATGTCCTTAAAAATAGCCGTTTGGACGTTACTTACACTGACTCCAGGCAGTCCACGATAACCTGATTCAGAGTACCAGTGTCCACGGGAAGGTATCAGACCTTTCAATCCTTCATCCAGCGACCTCCTTTCGTCCCACCTTATATTGACATCCTGCTCTACAGCAGGGGGAAAACACAGCCTGGGTATTTGTCAGGTAATTAGCTGGCTATAAATCAGCAAGAGCGAGCCCCTTTATTAGGCAATGCTCGCATCTCCATAGCAGCTCTGCCAGGGCTCACCAGCATTGCGGCAGCTGTAGTTTGTTAAACTCCTATTAAGTCTCCCAAGTACTGAGGAACTGAACCTCAAGCAGGCCCAGTTCAGTGTCAGCTTGCCAGTGGATCTCGATATCATCTCTAGCTGTGTGAAGCTACAGTCAGGTGTGTTACCATCTTGTCCTGATTCCTTCCTTCCTTCCTTCCTTCCTTCCTTCCTTCCTTCCTTCCTTCCTTCCTTCCTTCCTTTCTTCAGTCTGATTTCCTGTCTGTTGCACTCTTCTGTTAGGTCTCTTTATCATCTAAGATTGAACACATGTGCCCCAGTTCCTAGAAGTGTCTTCCCCAACTTCCTCTAGCAACCTGCAGTGTTATAGTTCCATTTGTAAGCTTTCTGGTGCATCTGTGCCTTGGGTGTTGCGCACATTTTTAAAATGGCTGCTTTTGGAAGGCAGTGAGTACTTCCACTTTCTTGGGAAATAGTGAAATTATCCATGTGTCTCCCAAGCAGCATTTCCTAAGTGAGACAGTAGAATATGGATGTACTTTGTAATCAATCCTCCCAAAAGCCATAGTTTTGTTTTATCAAACAAAACCCCAGTGCCAGATATGAGATACCTCCCTTTGAATTGTTTGTCAGAGGAGTCCCAAAGAACCTGAAAACAAATCAGGGTTTTGCAAAAATCAGGGCTTTGCATTGGTTTTGGTTGCCCACAAGAATTTTTTAGGACCCTGTCTATGAAGACAGCATATACTTTGGTCAGAGGACATGAGGATATCAAATTGGTACTTATTAGAAAAATTCCCATCTATTCACTAGCTTTCATAATCCTGAAGAGTGCAAAGGGGATTCCTAGTGATGAAAAGGCATCAGTAGTCTCACCCAGCTGTGAATCCCGTGAGCTACAATTTTGACCAGCCTGGCAAGATATGCCTGTGGGTACCATAGTGGCATGAAAGTTATGATGTAACCAACCTCTCTCTAAAACTGGCCTGCTCCATGGGAAGAAGCTCATGCCAGGCACTATAAACCTGGTCAAGGTCCAATGGCTGGAGAGCTCATAGGCTCTAGGAGAGAGAACCTGCTATTACTATTTTGCTAAAAGGACACAGTATCAAATTGCCTTCGAAGTATGTATCTCTGTACCCAGAAATTAGTGCAATTCTCAGTCCTCATCAGAGACTTTTTACGGTAGAGATAGAGACTCACAAGTGAGAGTGAAGAGATCAAATCTCTGCAGAGGGCTCACCATAAATGAGACATTTATATCACATTTCTTCCTGTCTCTAAAACAGAACTATTTTATCTATTAATCTGTCTGTCTGTAATCTCTCTCTCCCTCTCTCTCTCTATTATCTATATATCTATCTATCTATCTATCTATCATCATCTATCTATCGATCATTTATCTATCATCTATCTATATATCATCTATGTATCATCTATCTATCTATCTATCTATCTATCTATCTATCTATCTATCTATCTATCATCTATCGATCATCTGTCTATGTATCATCTATCTATCTATCTATCTATCTATCTATCTATCATCTATCTATCATCTGTCATCTATCTATCTATCTTGATATCTTGATATCTATGTGGGGGGATGAGCACATCTGTCATGGAGCATGTGTGGTGGTCAGAGGACAACTCGTAGATGCTGGTTCTCTCTTCCATTATGTGTGTTCCATAGATTGAACTTAGGTCATTCAGGTTGATGGACAACTCTTCCCCCTGCTTTTTTGAACAAACATGACAAATATACCTCAGTTTTTCACTAAAATATGAGCTATAATATACAGGGTTTGGAAATGACTAATGGATAAAACAGAGAATTCAGGAGTCAGAGATAGGAAGACCAAGCATCGAAGAAGAAAGTCTTCTAACTTCCTCCCTGAAACTGTGCAACTGATTTTCAGTGTTTACCTCAGGCTCCCTTTTCAGAATTCTTATTTTTTGCTCTATCATCAATCATTGTCAATTTGAAAAAGTACAATACTTAGGGTCATTTATCTAGACCTATTGGAGTCTAAAATTATGCAGCTCAGTCAAATATATGTGAATAAAGACTGTCATTTCTGATTAATGACATGTGACTTGAATGTCTTAAAAAATCATTTGTGCCATCCAAGCTTTACAGAAAGGTTATTATGTAAGGTCTCCCCTAATGCTTCTGCCTTTCCCTCTAAGAACCCTAGAGGATTCGATTTCTCTATAGGAGAGAAACGTGGCTGTTTAATGATTGCAGTTGTAATTGTTACTCGGGTTCTTGGTTTGCTGAACCAAGAGTGTTTTTCAAGTTGAAAATTCTTTTCCGCTGGATGGTTAGGTAAGCTTATGATGTTGCTGTTTTGCAAATTTTGTTGCCAACACAGCCTTCCCTTTTATTGAAAAAATAATCCATGTAAGACACTAATCTTATTCAGTTGATGCAGAAAAAAGCGAAGTGAAAAACATGCCGATTCTTTGTCAACTCCACTTTCCATGATTCATCAGCTCTCTTCTTGAAGCATAAAATTCCACTTCAGCATAGTCCTCAAAATATAAAAAAAGGAAACATTTAGAAAAGAAAACTTTGGAGGAGAAAAAGCTAGGCCTAAAATGATGACAGAAATTCACCCTGTGGACCAACAGCATGTCCAAATTCTCTCAAATGCTATCACTTGGCCTCTTAGGCCAGTTCCATGCAATTTTGGGAATTCTTTTCTGTTTTAGGACCCTAAGAAGTTGCATGCTTCCAAGACAAAACTCAGTCAAGTGCCTGGGAGTATGTGTTGAAGCTTTTTCCCAAGGGTGTTTCCATCAAGGCAGAGGGAACCCTTCAGGTGTGCTTCTTAAAATCCCCCCTCTGTTCATTGATTGAGAAGTAGAATAACATTTGGCTAATTATGAAGGGGACTTACTCAATGTAGTTCTATCTTCCTCTTGGAAATAAAATATCCATAAGAAGCATATTCTGTGCCTTTCACCTTTAGCTCTACAGAGGAAGCTTCTCTGGTTCAGTGTAGCCATGACTAGACAGTTAAATCTTCCCAGTCTGGGGTTGTGTTTGTGGGTTCACGTGAGTATAATTCCAATGGGTATTCCACCCTGACTTCCATTAATTCAACGAGGAATATTTTGGCCTTCATCTTGTTTCTTAAGTATGTGTGTATAGAGGTATGTATAGTATGTGTATGTAGGGTATCTAATTTGGAGGATCTACTCCAGAGACCCAAGCAGGTAAATCATAGCAGATAGGTGAGAAAAACTCACTTTATATTTGAAACCCAAAAGCATTAACCTCATTTCATGGCCCTTATAAATAATGAGGATCTCTAGTTCATTTTCTAAGGAATTACACACAACAAATCAAGGAGCTCTTGACTTTGAGATGAATATAAGATACCCATGAAACAGAACCTCCAACTGAAAATCTGTTCTTAGGGCTAAAACAAATTTTAAAAAAAATAAGTAGTTCAGAAACTGATGAAATTATACCCAAGAGATGGGTTATGGCAAGGAAGGAGGAACAGAGAAAGGGGAGAAAGTGAGGGAAGACTGAGGGTGATGCAAGAGATGTCTTGAAGAACATGTGACCTGAACTGAGCCATTGAGTATGCGTGAATTTAGAATCATGAAAGAGCCATGCCAATCACGGTTGTCTTAGTTGTGAAGAATGTAATTCAAACTGGCCGAAGTGAGAAAGGAAACACTTAGCCTCACAGCTAAAATGTCCAGAAGTAGCACTGGATTTATGTATAATAATGGATGGGATCTGGGGTATCAGGGTTTTCCTGGAGCTGGGTCTCACTTTCTCTCTACTGAGTTTACACGCGCTTTGCCAACACTTTCTTCCCAGGCTGGTTATCTCCTTGGTGATAAAGGCTGCTGGGATTTTAAGATTTAAAGCTCATGTTCAACAAGCATAGAAGTAGTATTCTCCTCCGATAATTCTGAAAGTCCTAGAATTCAACCTCATGGACTGTGAACGGGTTATTTGTCCATCCCTGAAGTAGCCATTATAGTTGTTGGGTCTTAATGATCTATTGACAAAATAGATGCATGGATTGACTGCATCCATGTTTCTCCATGGAAATTTGGGATACATCTTCAAGGTCCATGGGAAATAGATGCTGGGTAGGCAAATGTACAGCATGTATGAACTTAACATGCAATTGTAGAGGGAAATGCTGTGTACAGAGTGCTTAAATATAAGGAATCTAGGGGTTGGGTATGGGACAAGTTGGAGTAAAGCCTTCCTGGGGGAGAAAATGTTGTGTTCATGGAACAGGGGAAAGCAGAACAGTTAAAATGCAAAATTATCTTGGAAATGGTAAATACTTAAGACCAGAAAAGCAAAGTAGATCAAAGTACCAAGGTGCCAAGCTGATGCTCGATAGATTTTATGCATATGCAAAAGCCATTAGCCACTGAGAGAGAGACTGGCTGCCTTGCCAATATACTGAAATAACCTCCATTATAGCTTCAGTTTCTGGAAAGAAAGTCAGTTGAGTGGCCAGCACACCTTCCTCGGATGAACTCAGGCATGTCAGGGTCAGCTCTGCCCCCCTACCCTGTGATGGGTCAAAAGAAGACATCATTTAATCCATCTCATGAAAGGCAAAACAAAATCTGTGGGAGAATTTCTCCAAGTTTCTCTTTTCTATGAAAGCTTTAGATGAGGGGACTGTTTGGTGCGAAGCTGGCCTTGATACCTAGAGTTGTTTGTTTGTTTTTTAAGTTGATAGTCTGAGGTGGGAGCTCATGCCAGGAAGATGCAAAAAACTGATTTACCCTGTCATCTGGTGGATTCTGAGGTCTGTTTTACTTTGGGCTTTCTATTATGTAAAATGATACATATCTTCATTAAATTTGAATTTTCTGTTATTTGTAGCCAAACATAACTTGAGAGGTATACTTTCTATACTGAAAGCACAAACATAAAGATCCTTATTAAGTAATTCATTTATTTTTTTTGCTTTTGTTGTCTGCACACTAAAATCTTTTTTGGAGGGTGGACTGGGGAGGTTTGTGTTGGAGTCCACAAGACTATACAGTAAATGCACAGCTGACAGATTTATAATGGCAGATCCGCAAGTGTACAACTTATGGAAGATCCCGTTTTGCAGAGTTGCAGGAACACTTGTCTTTTGGAAAAGTCATATCTGTAAAAACCTTGTGAAGTCATGATTCTTCCCTTCAAAATGGGATTCATTCCCAAAACACCTCAACAGTGTGACTTCTACACAGGCAACAGAATGATCTTGCTTTATTCCCCCACACCACAAGATCTTGGAGCCATGACATTCACTCTTTGTTCTAGCAGTCAAATTTGCAGAGTCGATCCCACAAAATTATCTGCTAACAGACCACACAGAAATTTCTATAGAAGGCAGGCACTAAGCAGGAAGGCCATATGCCCTACTTTTGCTAACAAACAAATCTTGGGGTTTTGAAAGCTGTTTATCACAAAAAAGATTAGATGAGGAGAATGGGTGAATCCAGGATTCACCCATTATAGTTAGACTAATCAGGTTCTTCAGATGCACAGAGATTGTATTCTGCATAGATAGGTAACCTTCAACCACTTCAAAGAATTGTAGAATAGAGCATTTAAATAAATTAGGGTTCTGTTGATATGAGACACAATTGCACTGATAGCAGTACTGATCTATCCCCAAGAGAATGTTGAACACCAAAGACACTCCACTTGGAGCTTGTTTTCTTTTTGACAAAACTGGCCTTTGGGCAAGGAACTGCCCATGCATTGACCACTGACAAAATGCATGGTATCTGGACCAGACAAGTAGGATACAAAAAAAAAAAATACAGTAAAACCTTGCCATGACAGGGTAAGATGGTTTTGAAAATTTTTTTCCTGCCTCTGAAAATGGTCTGTCAGTTATTCTAGGCTTTAGCCAAAGTTGCAATGCTTTCCCAACATTGCAAATGAGACTTCGGGTGATTGCCTAGTTAGCCAATTGTCTCTGTCATTTGTTGCATATTTTGAAAGTTGCTTGCTTGCACTTCCTGTTTATTCAAGTAACATTATTTATTTTCTCAGGTCTTTGATGGGGTTGAAGACTATAGAGTTGTAGTTACTTTCCTCTCATGACTTGGCCAAGCTATTTCTAAACAAGACTTAGACTCCTTAGGACAGGATAATTATTGAAACATTTAGCATATGTTTCTTGCTTGATATTGTTTATAATCCTAAATTTTATACTTGATGTTTGCTCTTATTGTGTATAGTTTTGTATTAGGCTTAGAACTCTCTTATTTAGACAAAATGGGGAGATGCTGTGGGAACTCCTTCAGCTAATAACCTTAAAGATACCAACCCACTTGGGCATGGTCTCTTATACTATAAATGCAGCTTGCACACATTCTCTCTCTCTCTCTCTCTCTCTCTCTCTCTCTCTCTCTCTCTCTCTCCTCCTCCTCCTCTCTCCGAGCTGCTGGATTAGGTTCCTGTTCTCTGTTTGTACAGAGGACTAAGATCTGTGAATCTACCCCTAAATAAATATCCCTTTATTATACTCAATTCTGAGCTAGTGTGGGATTACTTTATCTAATGGTTTGGAATGTCAGGTATTTTCCCTTGGGTGCTGGCTCTTTCCTGAGTGGTGCCACCTGTTCCAGAGTATTGCTTTGTCAGGTTCTGCCTGCCCTTTTTGTGATTTTGGTAGGCATATTATCATTGTCCTTGCCTATGGAATTTTTCAACTATGTCTGTAAAAACTAGAAACCTTGTAGAGATCAGTCTTACTCTTCTTCTCCTCACTACTTCTTCTACTTCTTTCCTTTATTCTCCTCCTTCTTTCTTCTTATTCTTCCCCTTCTTCTTCTCTGTGCTCTTTCACTTCACTTTTGCCCCTCAAGAAAAATAAAGAACATGCAGAGGTAATGTATTTGAGATTCTTGCCTGCCATAGAATTCAATTCTGAGCCTGGGTGGGTACTGAGTCTGGTACTCAAGGCCCCTGATAGGTTTTTTGTTTTGTTTTGTTTTGTTTTGAGACACAGTTTCTCTGTGTATCCCTAGCTGTCCTGGATCATGCTCTGTAGACCATGCTGGCCCTGAACTTACAGAGATCCATCTGCTCAGCCTTTTGAGTGCTGGGATTAAAGATGTGTGCCACCACTGTCTGGCTAAAAATTTTAACTGAAATTTAAAATAAAAAAATACTTCATTCTAAAAAGTAAGGCACAGAAGCAATCAAATGAACATGTGTCTGTGCATGGTATCTTTATGTATACATGTCTATGCACTTGTGTGTGTACATGTGTGTATATACATGTATATGTGTATACACCTGTGTGTGCACATGTGTATGTGTGTATGTTTGTATGTCTGTATGTGCACATGCACATATATATGTGTGTGTATATTTTGTGTTTGTGTTTATGTGTCTATATGTATGTGTGTTTGTGTATGCATGTGTATAATAATTACATGAAGAAAAACTTTGGAAAGCTATAGACTGAATTGTGATCATCTAAACAGTTCTTTTAAAGGAAAGAACTATGGATGATGTGATATTTTTCATCTTTCTACTTTTTTTCCTTTCAAAGGTTTTATTGGAAAATCTGATTGCTTTTCTAAAAGTTAGAAAACCTAAGTTCTCTTTTCAAAAACCAACCCAAATTCAATTACCCTGAATTTTGAAGAATGGGCTATTTTTGACATTTTAATTATCTGGGTAATTCAGAACCCTTTCTCATTTCAAATGTTGTGATGAGAAATTGTTCCAAAATGCATGACTCACTCGTCTATGTTAGTAAATTGTGTAGTAACCATAATGGAATTTTTCTTTACTGATGGCAAATGTCTCAGCCTGTAGGTCATCTTTCTGAAGGTCAAGACCTGGAGAAGAAGGCTATTCCAGGACTGGAAATCAGACTTGATGCACAATGACCGAGTCCTGGCCTTGACTGAGTTCCCGAGAGCCGTCTGTAATTTGTTATTTGAGTGATTTATTAAATATTTCTTTGTAAATTGGCTTACTCTTCTCTGAGAAAAAATTAATTAAAAGGAAAATTTATATCACTATCATATAATGAAAACTCGTGCCACTTGACATAAATAAAAACACCCTATAAGCATACAAGTTTAATTACATGAATCATATTCTGCCTTGATATTGTTGAGTGCTACAGACTGTAAGCCTAATACTTCTTGCTGTATCTTTTTGAAGAGAGAGATTGATGAGCGCAGGGAAGATGCTAGAGAAACTGTTAGCACAGAACTTGGTGTACTGCCATAGCAAGGAAAGAAAGGAGTCTTTTTCTTGCTAATAGAGCCAATATTATTTAACATCACTTTTTACTGCCATTAAAACTCATCCTGGAGACCATGCAAAGTGACCCACCTACCACTTAACATGCATGTGTCTTTGGGGTACCTGCTGCAATCACATCTTAGAAAACAAAGAACTAGCCAGCTGCATCAGGAGCTGGCAACTCAGTCTCAGCAGCAAAAGCATCTGCCTCTAAGGGTGCCACACACACACACACACACACACACACCTCAAATATGAGGTACCTCAGGTGCCAAAAGAGCTTGTTGAAACATAGCTCAAAGAACCTCAACATCTGCATCTCTAACAAGATCCCAGGTAGTTCTGATGCTGCTGCCCCAACCCACACTTTGAAGACTAAGCCCGCTACACAATCCAGAAGCCTGTGTAGAACTTGCTTCCAAAGGATGCTGCCTTCTGGCTTGGTTGCTGGCGATCCATGTTGTAGTTTGCACACAGGACACAGGCGACGGGAGCTGAGCTGCAGTCCAGATGAATTAAGATGCACATGCTTCTTAACCTTTACTCCTGCTCTGAGTCCATCAGCTCCTTTGAGCTGAACTACATTAGAAAGTAAATAGATACGCTCCGAGAAAGGTCAATACACATGTTCTGCTACAATCTAATTTCAGTCTATTGCCCTATGCCCTACTGCTCACTCGGCTGCAGGAGCTACAATGGTGAAGAGCTTGAATTTAATTGTCTCTTCCATACTAAAAGCTTCTTGGCATATAGAATATTCATGAGAGCTAAAGAGAACTGCTAAGGAAGACAGGCTTAGCCAGACATGTTATCCCATGCATCCTGTCACCACTACGTCAAAACGACGGGTTTGGGAAAGGCCTCCTTCTGCACCCAGAGTGGGTTCCCTGCCTCTTCGTTTGGTGTGTGTCATTACCAAAGGCAGACACCAGGAATTATCTAGAAAATAGCCTTGCGTAGTCCACATCTGTGGCATGCTAGCTGTGTGCCAGCCCTTCGGCCTATCACGGAATTGCGTTTAGTCTCTATGACTTAATAATTACTTTGATTTCACTCCGCAGTGTGCTGAAGAACTCCTTCTGAATGAAGGGCACTTACCGCCTTCCTAGTGCTTTCCTGGAACAGACACAGCTAATCAGAATGTGTGGAATTAAATAAAAGAGTAATTATGGGAGGCTGTGATGTGTTGTAACAGATGAGCCAAACAAGGCTTCGTCAAGAAGTCTCTGCTCAGATAGAAATAATTTATTAGGACTGTTTCTGCAAGGGGCTTACAAGTGTAAGCAGAGGCATTTGACAGGGGAAAAGAGGGGGGATCTAAAGCATTAGAAGCATGGGATTAAAAAAGAAAGACTCTGGTTATTTATTCTGTGTGCCACCTCCCATTCAGGTACATCTTCCCTCCACCCCTCAATACTTAATATTAGTTTTGAATTTTTGTCCATGGGTAAGGGGTCATTGTGTAATTCAAATGTGCAAGGCTCAGACCACCAGGATAGAGAAGTCACTGAGTGCTGTTAAAAAGAACCTAAACCCTGAGGACTAAGGGCGCTGTCTGTTCAGCTAGGTCGTTCGTTGGTCCTTTTCTTCTAAACTGACCCATGTGTGCTGGACGGGAAGACAGAAAGAAGGCTGAGTGAAAAGTTGCTCCTGACTGGAGCCTGATCTGATGGGATCCTGGTTCCCATGTGGTCTGAGTTCCCTGCCCAGTTCCATGCTTCATTGTGACCTTAGGGAAGGAAAAGTTTCCCTTGAGCCCCACGTGGTTAGAGCAGCTGTGTATGTAGGTTCTATTAGCAAAAATAGATTTGTTTCACTACCAGTCTTGTAGTCAGCTTTTGCTGAGGATACAGACTTTTGATGGGCGAGAAAGGGGTGGGAACAAAAAGGCAGAGAGCAAAGTTTCTGCCCCGGTGAGCAAGTTATGGCAGAGCAAGCCTGTGCAATTATGAATTTGAGAAAGTTTCAGAACATCATGATTTAACTGCCTAATAACGACATCTAACTGTCCACAAATGGCTTAAAGGGTAGGGTTTATAATGGCCCAGGAGGATGCTTGTCTTGACCGCTCTTAGAGAAAACCCTGAACCAATCCGGAAGAGATTGGGAAAGCAGGCTGTTAAGGAATGCTCTATCAGATGCTATCTTTCCATCGATTCGCATAATGTACAGATTATGTAAAGTTCTAGAACAGGCAGTATAGGGCCATGTTTTCCTTTATTTTAACTTAAGCTCTTTCATCTGTCTCTCTGTCTGTCATTTATCATCTATCTATCTATCTATCTATCTATCTATCTATCTATCTATCTACCTATCTATCTATCTATCTATCATCTATCTATCTTTGTAACTATGCATGTATGTATCTAGCTAGCTAGCTATGTATACATTTATGTAATTATGTATGTATCTATATAACTATCTATATATGTATCTATCCATTCCTCCATCTATCTAAATTTTAATAAACTTCATCTATAAAGTTTTTCTGTTCATAACTATACATCTAGATTTTGAAGATAAAGAAACATTCCTTATTCATTTATGTGTATTCCTGGAGTTTCTAAGGCAGTTTGAGGATTTTAAATCTGTTTTCTTTTCTAATAAATACAGGAAGCATGTAAGTTGAATTAAGTTGAATAGAATTGATATTAATTTGGCCAGTCATATAGTAAGTACAAATCACAGGCGGGGGAGGGAGCTAAATAATTCTTTCATTTATTGTGTTTTTTAATGATGAAGTGGTATTCTCTAGTTTCTCTTCAGATAGTATAAATCTTTCGCCTTTTAATAATGGAGCCATGACAGACTAGGTAACAGGGTATGAGATCCATAGTGTAAGTTGAGCCAAGGCACACACCGCCAGGATGAACACAGTCTTCAACTGGAATGGCTGGGCTCACAACCCCACAGGCAACAATAGCACTGCTGGGACCCTTGGGCACTTAGGTGACCAGTGACCCCACCAGTAAATGGGGAGCAGTCGCAGGAGGAATACTGAATGATCGATAGAAAGTGAAGGTTTTCAAGCCCTGTGCAAACAAATAAAAAACAGTATTTATAGTAGAGGAATGGAGAGAAGAGAGCTCACGCTGGGACCAGCATAAACCAGTTTGATCAAGTCCAGACAGTTTGGCAGTTTCAATAAATCTCGTGGCTTTATGAAGTTTCTAATGTTTACTTGAAAAATCATAATATTTTCCAGAAAAAACAAATACAGACCTCCTTAATTTGGGCTGCCTTGTGGAATGAGGGATACAGATGGCTACCAAATGGGCTGGAGGATTACTGAAAGGCAGGCCGATTAATTGTCCTTTTCATCAGGCTGGGTGATCTTGGCTGGAAGAAAGCAAGGTTGTCTTATGCTCACCCAGTACCTGTGTGTGCCTGCCGAACCCCACAGGTATGCAAGTCCTGGGCCCTGCTCTCAGATCTCATCCCTCTTCCCAACCCATCCCTGTTGAGAGCTTGGAAAACATTAAACCTAGCTGATATTGCTTATAGAACCATCTGTTGAGTTTTGCCTTTGCACCATCCCTTTCTAGTAAGGACACCTTATTTTCCTCGCCTTCCTGTTCACCATGTTAGTCCATGTCTATCTGGAGGTACCAGAAAAAGTCATTTGACCCAAACATGGCCAATGAGAGAACAGACATCCCTCTATATATATATATATATATATATATATATATATATATATATATATATATATATTTTAATGTTTTGGACTATGCTCCGAACAGAAGACACCTTTTTTTTTTAATATTTATTTATTTATTATGTATACAATATTCTGTCTGTGTGTATGTCTGCAGGCCAGAAGAGGACACCAGACCTCATTACAGATGGTTGTGAGCCACCATGTGGTTGCCGGGAATTGAACTCAGGACCTTTGGAAGAGCAGGCAATGCTCTTAACCTCTGAGCCATCTCTCCAGCCCCCCCCCTCTATATTTTTGAGACACTAGTTTCTGGACTCCCAACAGATATCCTGGTATACACAGATGCTCAGATAAGATTATCCTGAGTAAGCCACTGGTTCTGGTGGGCACATGACCCAAGTCAAATCATCTTATTTTAGTTAGTTCTTTATTGTTGCAAGGAGACAGCATGATCCAGGCACTCATAGAAGAAACCAATGAACTGTTTTAAGAGGGTAAGTTCTTGACCATCATGGCAGAAAGCATGTCAGCAGGCAGGTAGACAGGCAGGCATGGCAGGCACTGGAGCAGTAACTAAAAGCTTACATCTGACCTAAAAGTGGGAAGCACAGAGAGAGACAGAGCTGGAGAGGGAGAGAGAGGGAGAGAGAGAGAGAGAGAGAGAGAGAGAGAGAGAGAGAGAGAGAGAACTAACTGGGAATGGGACTAACTGGAGGCTTAGACTGAGGCAGAAGGAGAAAGGGAATTGGGCACAATCATTCATCTCTCTCTCTCTCTCTCTCTCTCTCTCTCTCTCTCACACACACACACACACACACACACACACACACACACGGGAATGGTGTGGGCTTTTGAAACATCAAAGTGACATACCTCCTCTAACAAAGTAGTACCCCCTAATCCTTCCTAAACAGTTCCACCAACTGGTCAACTGGGGACCAAGCATTCAAACATATGAGCCTATTGGAGTCATTCTCATTTCAATCACCACAAAGGCCAAGAGACTCAATTCTGGGACTTGTTTGTAAACCATGAGAGGATTCTTTGGATCATAGGCAGACATGAGAGTGGAGTTCTTTTTAACCATCCTACTTTCTCCCGAGAGAAGGAAAGTCAGAATACTGACCACTTCCTCCACTTTACCTTGGGTAGCCGTAACATGTCTCTCTCTCAACTTCATGTCTTTTTTCCTGCTGTTTTATTATCTAATGATTTCAGTTAGTGCTCTCTGGAGTTACACAGGCATGGGATGACCTACTGAGGCAAGGGCAACCCACCAACCATCACCACCCTCAAAGAAAAGCGACTCTACCCCAGCTCCTCAGCTAGGGTGAGGCTTGCTGCGTTTATGCTGGAATGAACTGGCTTAATCTCATGCAGGTAACCACAGCTGCTGTAAGGTCATGTGTGCAAACACCTTCTCTTGTCCAGAGGGTAGGATTTCACCATATTCTTCCCTATTCTGCTCTCACGTTCTTTATGCCTCTCCTTTCTCCATGTTCTCTGAACCCTGCCTGTAGTGTGTGTGTGTGTGTGTGTGTGTGTGTGTGAGAGAGAGAGAGAGAGAGACGGAGACAGAGCCAAAGAGACAGAGAGACAGAGAAAGGAGAGAGAGAGAGAGAGAGAGAGAGAGAGAGAGAGAGAGAGAGAAAGGAATGACTGTGCCCAATTCCCCTTTTCCTTCTGACTCAGTCTAAGTCTCCAGTTCATGGTATGGTACTTCTTACATTTAGGGTGAACTTCTAACCTTGAGTTCTCTCTTCAGTAAAGCAGCCTTATAGACACTCGAGTGCCGAGCGTCTACAGGGCTTCTACATCCAGTCCAATAATCGGGAAGCTTAGCCATCCCGGGGAACTGTGATCACAGAGTTTGTCATGGGTAGGGCCGTCCTTGGCAGAAACATCACCAGATTTTTGATTTTGAAATAAATTTCCTTTCCATCATAGAACCATTGATTCGGAAGAGTGAGATCAAGTTCAACCCTCCTTCTTCCCCCACTGTATAGTTTTCTTCTTTGGTTTCCCTTGGCAGATACAGAACTCTGTGCTGACCTAGCTGTGGAATTTTGACCCCATTGAGATCAAATTTAACATTCTTCCAGGCACAGGAGCAGAACCCCTAGCATGTCTCACTATGGTACTGACCAGCTCTGAGGGGTCAGCGGGCTAAAGGAGACGGTGTACGTGGAAAGGCACTCTGGGTCCTTGAAGCAGAGCCCCTCCCTCAGCAGATAAGTTGTGATTATTATGAATGATAAAGAGGTTCGGCGCTTTATTATGCTTACTTTTAAAAATTCTATAGCAAATGTTTCTCTCTGCCCTGTAACTGATCATTTTAATTTCCTTGCTTTTACTATAATAAAAATTGATGTTAAAGGATGCCGGAGGCAGTGTAATGAGAAAATGAAATTAGTTTTTCAGTTGACTGATCAAAAGCATTTTACATGTGATAATAAACAGTTTATTTCACTCTTTTGCTTATGACATAATTAATGACAAAAATATTTTCCTGAAATTCATATTGTCTGCCGAACTCTCTTTCCAAGTTCTGGGAAAATGATAGTTTCATAATTCACCAAACTAGGCAAATAAACAAACTTTACCATCCCCTGCTGTAGGGAGTATGCAGACTTTGTTTAACCCTTCATGATCTGTGGACTGGTATGGTCATTAACAGCGTGCTTTCCTAGGTAAAGTGGTATCTCTGTACAGAAACCCCTCTTTCTCAGGGGTCTCTTTTGCAAGAACTTTTTTTTTTGAGGGGGGTTCTAGTTTGTTGTCGAGATTAAAGAGCAAGGAGAAGGAAAAATATATATACAGGCTAGATATAACCCCCAACCCTGAATTTGAAAGTCTCTTGATTTTTGACTTTGGAAAAAAAAAAAGTGCTGTCTCTTCTCTATTAATAGGATAAAAAAGATTGTGGTTTTAATGACTTGAATCAGAATTTGAAGGATTAGTTACTAATTCCAAAGAGCTCCTCCTGTACCTCGAAGTTTAATATTTCAGTTTAATTTAGCTGGGTCTCAGTTTCCCCTGCACAACTTCCTAGCAGTCTTAATGATAATTGGGCCAATCCCAAGAGGCTTGCTGCCAGGCAGGTGTACAAAATCATTTTCTAAAACCCTGCAGTGGGACCAGAAACTGCCACCATCTGCCTGCCTGCCTTAGTTTGTCCTGCTTAAGAAGGACTGCCAATGTAGTGGTTTAAACACTAACCATTTCAGTTGGGGCTTCTTTCCCTCTGAGAGAGTTTGGCTGGTCTGTCTGGCTCTCTTACATCTGAAGCTTCTGGTATTTGGGTTCCTAGATTCATGGTCTAGGAGAGCCCTTTTTGTGCATCTAGTAGTTGAACAGCTGAATGATACAGAAAAACTCCAGCTGGCCTACCTCATTACTATCCTACACAGTCTCTCATTCGCTAGTGGGCTAACCTGAGACTGCTTTAAAATGTGGTCCCAGGATTCCACCTGTAGCAAGAGGGAGAGAACTCCAGTGTACAGCAATGATCTCTGCTTGTGGAAACAATCTGGTATGATACATTGGGCCAAATCAAGTTACTTGACTTAGCCCAGAGTCCTGGAACATCCATGTCAGATTTATGGAAACCATGCAGAGCCCCTGACATCTATGTAGGCTTCATGTAGTACTAGTAGACTTCATACAAGCTAAATGTACTCACAAATAAAGTCAAGAACTAATTCCATCAAATGGCCATTGATAGGTTTATTGGGCATTTTTTTCTAACTAGTTGTAGGTGGTCCCAACTCATGATGGGTGGCGTCATCTCTAGGCGTGGTAGCTGACTATGAGCCCGGGAGTAGGCAGTAGGCAACAATCCTCTGTGATTGCTGCTTCAAGCTCCTGCCTTGAGTTTCTGCCTTGGCTTCCCTCGATGATGGACCTTAACCTATAAGCCAGCACCACCCCTATTCAAAGGACTGCCTAATTGCTTTTGACCACAGTTCTGTCACAGCAACAGAGATGCTAACAGAGATGCATGAAAATCCCAAAGACTGTCTAAGAGACAAGCTTTTTTGCAGCCTCTTTGGTGGACAATTAGCCATGTAACCTAAGAAGACATCAATACCAAAGAGGCTGCAAAAATGCTTGTCTCTTATATAAAATCTTTGCAAAAATGCTCCTTTTCATCTGTTTTAGCTTTTCTACTTTTCCAGTTCAAGAAACCTTCCCATGGTCTTTGATTGGGGCCTTGTAACTCTTACCTGTAATTCTTTTTACATTTGCAGCATCTCATCCGTTTGCAAGGGTATCTGAGAAACAGCAGTTATCCTCCCATTGCAAGCTCGGCTTTTATGTATCCCTGTCCTCTTAGCCTTAGTAACGCAAGGGTCTATGAATACAACAGTGCTTATTAAGAAATTGCTTTTAGGCTGGAAAGATGGCTGAGCAGTTAAAAACAGTGGCTACTCTTCCACTGAAGACTGAAGTGTGATTCCCAGTACCCATATGGTGTCACTCAACCCTCTATAACTCCAAGTATAGTATGCTCTGAAGCCTTCTAGCATCTGTGGGCACCAGGTACTTTGTGGTACACAGATGTAATTCAGGCAAGCATCTATAAACCTTAAAAGAAAATCTAGGGAAAAGAAATTCGCTTTAGATTATTTTTTAATTTCTTTCAATGTTACACAGTTTTCATTACGAAACTCTTATTTTTAATTCCATTTCCTCTAAGTGTTTGATATCTCCAATATTTATTTAAATTAATTTTGTGTTTCTATGGCTGACCTATGTTAATACAACTAATTTTGTGCACTTTAGATATATCCCAGCAACTTTTGTTCAATCTAATATTTTAATAATCTTTGAGAAAGGTTCTTACTATGTAGCCCTGACTAGTCTGGAACTCACTCTGTGGACCAGGGTGGTCTTAACTCACAAAGATCTGCCGACTTCTGTTTCCTGAGTGCTGGGATTAAAAATGTGCCCTACAATACGTGGCCTCAATTCAATAATTAATTGTAACATTTTGTAGATACTGTTGAACTTCTCTTATATGAAAGCATGTCATGAATGAATAATAACTTTTTATATTTTCCTTTTTAGTCTTCGTACCTCTGATTTTCTTATCTTGGACCTTCATCGTGATGTTAAATATAAGTAGCAACATTAGGTACCTCCACATTATTCCTGAACTCAGAAAGGGTGGTAAGTAAATCATATGGAAATTGAACACATTACACTTTGTATTTTTGACTTAAAACTATGTATGTATTGGAATATATCTCTACATACAGTCATAGCATAAAGGAAGGAAAGATACTCATTAAGCTTCTGTCAGAGGTTACTTCTGGGAAGTGGGAAAGGGAAGGAAGGTTAGATTACTTTATTAAAAATGTTCTTGTGTTCCGACAGTTTTTGTTTTTCTTTTAGTCTCTGAGAGTTTAGAATTTCATATCTTTTTAAAAATCAAAGTATTTTAAAATATGTGCTTATTTCTTTTACGGGTGTGCATGTGTGTGTGTGTGTGCCTGAGTGTGTGAGTATGTGCCACATGTGTGTCCAGGAGCTTCTGGAAGTCAGAGGGCTGTGCCAGATGTGAGCTGCTGTGTAGGTGCTGGGAACTGAACCCAGGTCCTCTTGCATGAGCAGTGAGTACTCTGAACCTCTGAGCCATCTCTAGCCCGGAGACCTCCTTTCATTGAGCATGCGTAAAGAAAATCAACAAAAGGAAAACAGATTATACTAAACAGCTTACTAGCATAAAGTAAAGCATGCAATGATCCGGGAGCTAACAAACTTTGGAGAATAATATCATTTTGTTCTCTCTTCAAAATATAATCCCTAGAATGGTAGTTAGGAGGGGACTAAAATACACTGGTCTGTCTTGACATGCCTTGGCCTGGTTCAACTGGCACTCTTTTGGACCAATTGGGAACCTGTAAGCTGGTAAGGCTTTTCATCATTGACATTTGTTGAGAGTTTGCATATGACTGATGTCCTCCAAGATGAGCATGAATTAAACAAGAGAGGCAAGTTTTCCGTCCTCAACGATCTGATCTGGAGAGCAGGGCAGTGGACGCCATACTCAAACAAACAAGTATATGTAATTGTGCCATTCCCTCTATGGAAGAAAATTCGTGTAAATGAGGGGGTTGACGCAAATGAATTGGCTACTGGATGGTCAGGGAAAACTTCTAAAGGAACGTTTGTAAAAGCTGGGATCTGAATGCAAAGGGAAGCCACACAGATGCAGAATAGTAACGAAATGCAGAGGGCCTGGCTGACAGAAAGAGCAAAAGGAAGGAGTAAGCTTGCTTGTTTTGGGGGATGCCATGGGAATTAAGAGGGTCAGAGGGTACAGGGCATGGGGAGGGATGAAGACAGAGGGAGTCTAGATTGGGTAAGGTAAGGATGTGACTTTTAATATGGTTGTAGATGTGAAGCCACAGAAGGGTTTACAGCAAGAAGCTGGAATTGTGTTGGCTTTGTTTGTCACCACCAGTTGCTGTGCTGAGTGCAGACCCACCCAGCCAACACATCAGGGAAGGAATAGGTAAGGCTTCTCTTTCTATGAAATATGTCAGCCCGGTGCAGCAAAGGTCAGGAAAGAAGTGTGTGAGTTTGTGACACCTTTAAGGGTAACTCACCATGACAGACTTGGTGATGGACTGAATTGGATTAGAAAAAGAGAGAAAACAAAAATAATTCCTAGCTTCCCCCATACCCACTACACTGTGGGAATAATTTTTATTGACACAGAGGAGGAACGAGGAGGGAGCTTCTGGGTGTGTTCAGACTGAGGCATTTTCAAAATACTCAAGTGGAAATACCAAAGAAGCAGCTTGATAAACTAATAAAAGTCCCCAAAA
Organism: Chionomys nivalis; assembly: GCF_950005125.1. NCBI lineage: Eukaryota > Metazoa > Chordata > Mammalia > Rodentia > Cricetidae > Chionomys > Chionomys nivalis. Next base: position 35,803,198 of record NC_080106.1, read on the forward strand.
TTTGAGATAGAGGCCTAGGACTTAAGTACCATGCAGATGGTGGTAACATAGTCGGTTAAAAATATTTCTCTGCGCCGGGCGGTGGTGGCGCACGCCTTTAATCCCAGCACTTGGGAGGCAGAGGCAGGCGGATCTCTGTGAGTTCGAGACCAGCCTGGTCTACAAGAGCTAGTTCCAGGACAGGCTCCAAAACCACAGAGAAACCCTGTCTCGAAAAACCAAAAAAAAAAAAAAAAAAAAAAAAAAAAAAAAATATTTCTCTGATCCCAGCACTTGGGAGGCAGAGGCAGGCGGATCTCTGTGAGTTCGAGGCCAGCCTGGTCTACAAAGGGAGTTCCAGGACAGGCTCCAAAGCTACAGAGAAACCCTGACTCAAAAAAAAAAAAAAAATTCTCTGAGGAGTGTGGATAAGCTCTTTGTGACGACACCCAGGATTCTGCCATAGGACTATCCTGCTCTACACTTAATAACCTGCTGCCCCCCAATCCACATGTTGTTGTAGTTTGAATGAAAATATCCTTCATAGACTCAGATATTGGAACCCTTGTTCCTTGGTGGTGGTGTTATTCTGGGAGGTTTAAGGGGCGTGGCCTTGTTGGAGGAAGCTCACCACTGGAGGCAGGCTTTGAGAGTTTAAAGACTTGCACCACTTCCTGTTTGCCGTCTCTGCCTCCTACGGGAGGTGGAAGATGTGAACTCTCAGCTTCCGTCTCTGGCTGTCATACCTGCCTGCTACCATCCCTCCCTTCTATGACAGAATTTTGTCCCTCTAGAATCACAAGCCAAATGTTTTCTTCTCTAAGTTGCCTGGGTCATGGGATTTTATCATAGCAACAGAAGGCTGGCACACGTGCTTTCATGGTGTTCATTTGGCATAATCAACATCCCACATGAAAGACAGCACAGTATTAGGCTGGAGCAATGAAACTGCGTTATGCAGGCAGCTGCTGCAAACCAAGGTGAAAGGATGAACCCTGTGCTTCCCCAGGGCCCCCAGGTCAGAGTGTGGTATTGACGGAGGCTGCAAGTCCTTCATAGCCAGAGTTTGGGCTGCCTCTAGGTTTAAAAGGAACAAATGCCATGCTGCAGAAGTTGTGCCTGTTGACCAAGACTGGATTCAGACGTAGGCGCCTGGAGTTGAATTAGGAAGATCTCTCAGAGTTGTGATTTCTGGGTAGACCTTCAGGAGACGAAGAGGGAACCAAATCGGTATCTCGAGGGGATTTTCAGATGTCAAGGGCGGCGAGTGCGAAGCCCTTCCGGTGGATGCTTGTCGGATGCCTTAAAGGAGCAGAAAGAAGTAGTGTGGCTTCAGTACTGTGAACAGGAGGGCAAAACCAGAGAATGAGAGGTGGGGAAGAGAGCAGGGAGCAAGTCATGCGGAGAGCCTGGAGGACCTGCGGTCTTTACACTGTGTGGAAGAAGATGCTCTTCAAGGCTTTGAGCAAAGCCTGACCGAGTCTAGCACCAAACCACTCTCAGCTTGGGGTTCTTCTCAAGGATGCACCAGCCCTTTATACAGTCTTTAAAATTTTGGGTATATGGGTGTTTGTCTGCATGCGTGCATGCACGTCACATGCATTTATGTTGCCTTCAGAGGCCAGGAAAAGGTTCAGGCACTCTGGAACTGTAGTTATAGATGGTTGTGAGCTACCTAACATGGGTGCTGGGAATCAAACCTGGGTCCTCTGAAAGAGTGAGCAGTCAGTGCTCTTAACCACTGAGCTGTCTCTCCAGTCCTCTTCATATATTCTGATGCTTGTGTCTTTCTACCCCTATAATTTATTTTTCTCTTTTCTTTTTATATATTCTAGTTTTAAGTATGTGTATGCGCCTGTGTGTAGACACACACTGCTGCATTCAGGTGCTCTCTGAGGCCAGAAGGGTATCAGGTTCCTGGGAACTGGAGTTAGAGGAAGCGGTGATCTTCCACACAGGAGTACTGGGACTCAACTCTGATTCTGTTAACTGCTGAGATCTCTCCGGGCCCATTAGGGTCTACTTCTCATCCTTGAGTCATACTTTCTTCCAATGCTCTAGCTATGATTTTCCTCTGGCCTCTTCTCAGGGCTCACCTTTCAGAAGACGCCCTGGACCACAGAAAGCATCCTCGCGTGCTCGGGTATCCTTCACCACAAACCCATTTTGTGTCCTTCAAAACTACTATCTACATTGTCTTGTTTCATTCTTTAGGCAGCTTTTAACGTCTCTCGTATAAGAACCGACCTCTCTGCCAGCAGACACCATGTCAGTCTTAATTAATGCTACGCGTCCAGTGTCTAGACATTGCCAGGCACATAGCAAATGTCATACTGTTTCCACCACTGTGACAAATACCTGAGGGGACATTTTAAAGGAAGGAGGATTTGTCTTGGCTCATGGTCTCAGTCCGTGATTGGTAGGGTCTGTCCTTCTTTGGGACACAAGGAGGTGGCAGAAGCACGGGATTTGGGTTAAGGGGGTTTGCTCAGTCTGTGGAAGACAGGAAGGAAAGGGGAGGGGAGGAGGTATAACACCCAAAGACAGGCCCCCCATGACCTACTTCTCCCAACTGGGCCCTCCGCCCTATAGTTTTTATCATCTTCTAGAATAGTGCCATGAGCTGGGAACCCAGCTTTCAATATATGTGCTTTAGAGAGGCATTTAATAACCAAAATATAACACATGCTTAATATGTTTTTTTTATGTGAAAAAAATAGGCGCTCTTAAAAATACCCCATTCACAATCTTATTTCTCTCAAGGCTTTGCTTTAGTCCTTGTAAACTTGGGTTCTCTGAGCCTCCTATCTGGGCATCCTCAGACAAAAAGATACTGATTGCTCCCCTGTGGATGGGGCAGTGCCAAGCAGAGCACTGAAGGCAGCAAGCAGAGCATTCTGAAGGTATAGTCTGAAGTCTCCTGTCATTGTGTTCCTGGGGAACACGTGGGAAATGGCCTAGCACAGTGTAGCTGGAATATAACAGCTGCTCAGAAAAGTGTGCGCTCTGTCCAAATCATTTGTAGAAAAAAAAAAGAGGATGGTACGTAATTAGATTCTATTAAAGAAGAGAAGTTAAGGGTAAATGTATTGAATAGTAAATCCTGTTTCTCTCCATACATATTCATAGAGTGGTTATTATGTACATGGAGTTTGACTGAAGGAAAAGAAAAGAATGAAGATGTATTGAGTGTTTTGCATTGTACTAGGAATTATAACAGATGTCTTACATTTCACTTAATCTTAAAAACAATCATAGGAGGTGGGTAATAGTCCTTATTGTCAATTGTGAAAATATTCCCATTCAGAGAATCTGGGTAATTTGCTCAAGGACACAATTCTGTCTTTATTGGTACCATCAGCAGCTGGCTAATTCTGCATACTTTTAATTTCCGATTTAAATAAGGATAATTTGAAAAATCTCTTTGCTTTTCAATTTTTATATTTGAAAAAGTTTTCAAAGGCATGTAAGCTGCTTCTACACCTTATGAAATGTAGGAGCCTTGTATCCATGTGCCCTTTGGAGATGAGTCTCACAGGGCTATTCCGTGTTCGTACAGTTGGGCAATCCACAGTGAGATCTTTAGAAAGCCTTTAGATTAACAGTCTTCACTCAGGGAAGCACATTTATGAGAAACAAAGATGAGGTGAGGCATGGTAGCATATGTCTATAATCCTAGCACCTAAGATGCTGAGGAAGGAGGATCATGCATTCAAAGCCAATTAGACTACATCATGAGATTCTGATTTTAACTAAAGGAAGAGTGAGTGGATTCAAGGAAGGAAAAAAGGAGAGAATGGAATGGGAAGAGAGAAGAGAGAGAATATCAGTATCAGATCAAAATTTACCCATAGATATCTATAGGACTTGGGATGCCACTCAGTGGTAAAATGCTCAATCAGCGTGTACAAGTATTCAGTGTGTACTCTATGTCTTATTGCCAGCATCGTAATAAGTATATGTGGTGGTTTGAATAGGTATGGCTCCCATAGACTACTGTGTTTGAGTGCTTGGCTCATAGGGAGTAGCACTATTAGGAGGAGTGGCTTTGTTGGAGTTGGTATGACCTTGTTGGAAGAAGCATGTCACTGTGGAGGCAGGCTTTGAGGTGTCATTATACTCAAGCTATGCCCAGTGTGGCACATTCTCCTTCTGCTGCCTGTGGATCAAGATGTAGAACTCTCAGTTCCTTCCCCAGCACCATGTCTGCTGGCATAATGCCATGCTTCTCAACATGACGATAATGGACTAAACCACTGAACTGTAAGCCAACTCCAATTAAATGTTTTCCTTTATAAAAGTTGCCATGGTCAAGGTATCTCTTCACAGCAGTAGAAGCCCTAAAATAACAGATAAATAAATAATAAACAAAGCAAGCCAAAAGAAAGAGAGTAATATAGGTACCAGCACTTCTGTGTTTCACAATCCTTTCCCAATAATCAGGAGTCAGAAATAGCTTGCCTCTATCAGCTTATATATGAATATGGAAAATAAATACAAGGCCAGGTATGGTAACATATGTCCATACTCTTAGCACTAAGGATATTAAGGCAGGGGTTTGTACTAACCTTTCCCATAAAATGTAAGAGGAGGTAGAAGAATTAGAAGTGATAGAAAAAGAAGAGGAGGCAAGGAGGAATGGGAATAAGGGAAGGGGACAAGGGGGAAGAAAGGGAGAAGAAGGAGGATAGGAAGAAGAGAAAGACAAAAGGAAGGGAAGGAGGAAGAGGGGAAGAAAATGGCGCATGTAGATGACGTGATACTAGGATGCCACCACAAAAAGAATGAAATCCTGACTGGAGGAGATCATGTTTCAGGAGACAATCTGGAGGAAGAAAGGTAAGTACCATACCATCTCATCCACACATAGAATGGAAGGTTTCATTTCATGGAAGTGAAAAATAGAATGTTTGCTTTCAAAAGCTTATGATGGGAGGCGAAGTGGATGGAGAAAGGGTGGCCAGCAGCTCTGTGTGTGTTAGGTAAGAGGGAGGAGTGTGATGCCCAGCAATGTTCTTATAGATGGCGTAACATGCTGCACATCTCAGAATGGTAGAAGGACTTTTCCCACAAAGAAATGAGGACACAGATATTTCAAACTCAGTTTAAACCTTATACAATATACACATAGATCACCTCAGATTGTGTCTCATTCCTGGGTACAATTTTCATTTTCCCCCATCAATTTAACAATAAATTTAAATAATAAAAACGTTTCAACAGCTTGATACTAGATAGCTCTATTAGTGTGAAGAATAAGAAATTCTGTTGACCGTCATCATTGACATTCAGTATTGGGGAGCCTTCAAGGTCAAACAAGGCAAGGAAAAACAAAACATGAGGTATAAATATTTGGGAGACTATGATCATTGCTTCAATTATGACTGCCTTCATTAAAAAGTACAAAACTAAAGCAATTAAAATATTAATACCAATAACAGGGCAGTAAAACTATCAGTCGAGTATGAATATCATCTTGTCCTTTGCAAAATGGCAAAAGTAGTTGAAATAACAAAGATCAGAAAAGATAATAAGCATCAAGAAATTAATAAATATGCAAGGTGCTTACATGAAAGCCAGAAAGGGACAGGAGAGATGGCTCAGCAGTTAAGAGCTCCTGTAGCTCTTACTGAGGACCAGAGTGCAGTTTCCCACACTCATGAGCTGTTCACAACCACCTTTAACTCTAGCTCTATGCCCTCTTCTGGCCTCCATGGGCAGTGCATGCACCTGGTGCACATACACACAGGCAGGTTAACAATCAGACACACAGAGTAAAAATAAATACTTTTCTTTTTGTGTCTGGAGAGATGGTTCGGTGGTTAAGAGCACTGGCTGCTCTTGCAGAGGACCTGGGTTTAGTTCTCAGCACCCACAAGGAGGTTCACAAGTTTTATGACTCCACTTCCAGAGATCCAGTATTCCCTTCTGAGCTCTGTGGGTACCAAGCACGTGTGTGATACACATACATCATCTATGCAGACAAAACTTTCATACAAATTAAAATAAATGCTTTTTAAAAAATTATTAAAAGGAAACCATAACATTTCCTACCACAGCAATTTTTTAGTTTTAAAAAGATTTCAATAAAATAGGGCATTGTATCTGACTATTTTTTTTTCTTTATGTCAGGAACAAGGTCCTGTGAGTAGCCCAGGCTAGCCTTAAATTCCTTTCTCCTTCCTCTAGTGCTAAGATTAGCACTCCTGGCTTCATACTTGACTTGCTGGTGGAAAGATCATAACTGAGACTTGCAATGAAGAAACAGTGCCAGTGAGACTCGGTCCCTGTAAAAAGTCTCAGCAGAGGTTGCCTATGCTGTGCCTGGAGAAACAACCTATCAAGATAAACATGGGAAAACGGATGCCTGTTGATCCAGCTGTTGCCCCTGTATAGCCCCTGACCAGGAATGATTAAAGCAGCCCACACAGGGAGAAGGAAGTCACTCTATGGCTTTCGCTGGTGGGACTATGGTTGTGGCTCACAGGACGGTTGGTTTATTATTAGCAGAAAAGACTCCTCCCACTCATCTTTCTTAAGGACCCATGGGTCAGTATGTGGGGTGTCTGGTGTCCTCTTCCATTTCATCCAATCTCTTAACGCCAACCGAATTGTAGAAATGTAGCTGTTTATTGGCAGGCGCTCATTCCCCCACCACACACTGTAGTGCTGGGGGTGGAAAATCAACACTTCGTATCGTTCATCTTTTCAAAATGAACTATCACACTCACTAAGAAATGACTTCCTTCACCAGGCTCCTGGCAGCATGTTCTCTAACATCTGCATCTCTGAAAGCTTGGTCCTTCATACAGGTGCAGCCAGATGGTGACTCGGTGATGCTCTTTGCCCAGAGTCCTCAAGGTTCCTCGGAGCTGGAATACTTGTTGTCATTTCCTTCGTTTCAAGGAAATGATGTGCTCATCACCCTTGGCTTCTCTGCATATGTGTGGATGTTGGATACCATCAAGGGACATTATAAAGGAGAGGGCATAGCTGGGTCACTCTCTAGGGCCCTTCCAGGTTTGTGATTCTGGATGCAACAGAAGAGGAGCCCTGGATCCTAAGCTTGCTTTGTGATCTACTGCAAGTGTTGTTTGTCCTTCTACTAAGCGTCAATCTTATTGCCTGAGTCTCAGACCCACCCGACTGGGAGGGATCAGCACATTAGGTTAATGACGCTAGACTTCATTCAGTAAGTTATTTCTGTGTAACTGTGAGGAGGAGCATGGGGTGCCTGACCTCAGGAAGCCCCGGGGGCCCTGGAGTACTGTTTGTCCTGTGGACTGTACTGCTGTGGTCCATTCCTCACTCTTCAGAGACTATACCACTCAGCTCCTGAAAACACAATTAATTTCCTCTCACTTCCTCATTGCTGTTAAGTGTCATCTGTCACCGGGACCACTACACCACAGGCCGCAGAAGCTCTGGGGAGGTCAAGGGTTAGGTCACAACTTCTGCTTGGGGGCAAAGGTAAAGTGATTTGAAATGACCATAGGAGCAAAGAAAATGGATGGGAAAGAATGGTCACAAAAGAAGGAGTGGAGTTTAAAATCCTTTGGAAATGTCAATGGATCCATTAAAATCTCCTCAGCTCAGGGTTCCCTGAGACACACCTGGAGGGAATCAATTCCAAAATACCAGCCATCACTAAGTGCTTAAAGCAGGCAAATATAGGTTAATGAGGCACACTTAGAGAATGTTCTAAGTATAGTTATGTGTATTTATCAATGGGAGAGAAAAAAAAAAGGCTCAGTCTGCAGAGGGCGAGAATTCTCCCCGTTGTGTATGCCCGAGCAAAAGAAAATCTGATGAAATGCAAAATTACTCCATTTAGTCTGACTTTCTCATGCAATGCATATTAATATTTGACTTTTTTTTCTTTACTTAAGTGTTTCAATCATTAAATTTTCAATCACATAGCCACTGGATATGCAAGATATAAACCACAGGCAATTAAATGATAGTTAAATAGTGAGACTAGGCTTGATTAAGCTGGTGTGCCAGGAAGATTACAAACACAGCTCCTCCAGCCACTGGGTGAAATGTTCTCTCTGATGTCCCTCGCCCTGCCATTTCCAAGCGAAAGCAAGTGCTTGGGTTGCTGGCAGACAACCATGTTCCTGGACAGGGCTTTGAGGGACGTCTTCAGATACCTACTTTCCACCCAGCTGTGCACTTCTTTGCTACCTACAATGGTTACTTTACTCAGCGCTGTAACAAACTGATAACTGATAAAAGCAGCTGCAGGAAGGAAGGACTCATTTTGGCTCTCAAGACATGCCCCTTTATGACCCAGAGAATATGATAGCCAGGGACTGGAGAGTTGGCTCAGCAGTTAAAAGCACTTGTTGAGTGGCTCACTTGTCTGTAACAGTGCCTTATGCCCCCTTCTGGTCACTGCAGGCACCTACACTCTCATGCACGTACCCACACAGATACATAAACACATATGAAAAAAAATAAAAACCTGCCCAGCAGTGGCATATGCCTTTAATCCCAGCACTCAGGAGGCAGAGGCAGGCGGATCTCTGTGAGCCAAGGCCAGGTTGGTCTATCAGAGCTAGTTCCAGGATAGGCACCAAAGTTACACAGAGAAACCATGTCTCAAAAAAAAAAAAAAAAAAAAAAAAAAAAAACCAGATCTTAAAAAAAAGAAGGAAAGAAAAGAAAAACCAGATATAAGACAGCAGAATGTGGGGCAGCTATGCATCCTGTGCCTGCAGGAAGAACTCAGAAAGAGGGGCCCTACTTGTTTCTCATTTTCATTCAGTCCAGGACCCTATAGAATGTGCCTCTGACATTCATGGTGGGTCTTCCCACCTCAATTCTCCTTGCCTAGAAACACTCTCAGGTGTACCCAGTGGTATGTCCACAGGTGATTTACCATTCTGTCAAGCTACCAATCAAGATCACCCATCACATCTCCTAAACATTACTTTTCTTGGATGCACTGATTTGAAGATAAATCTGTTCTGAGGAAAAGAAGAGGAACCACAGACACCTTGGTTTGAAACATCCCTGTTTTCAGGACTCTGCCTGTCAGAGTCACACTTCTCTGTAATGTCTTCAAGTTTGAGATAGCATGTGGAGATGAAGTCCCCTTAGCCACCCAAGAGGGGACACTTGTCTGTGTTTTGAATATTTTAGTATTTGGGGAAAATGGGTTAAGAGTCTATCACAGAATCCATAAAAGTAAATGGTAGTGTAGGAAAGGGAGAAGGCTATGGGGATGCAGGAGGAAGGATCTCAAGATTCCTGTGGTTTGTGCAGAGGAAAGAGAGCTTGTGAATGCCCTGAGAAGGGTGCTCTCAGTACTGCTTAGGCCTAGCCTCCTGACAGGGTGGCCAGGCCTTGGAGGCAAAGGCCAAACCTCCTAAGTAGCAAGGAGGGAGTTCACAGGCATTGCTCAACCTGCCCAAACCTTTCTCATGGAGTAAAAGTTGGAAGACACTAGGTTCTAAGAAACCAATGGGAAGCAGTTTTTGAATAGACAACTTAGCGGGCAGAGTCAGAGCTTGGTCCTCTTTCTGGTCTCTATTCTGAACTGCGGTATCATTCCAACAAAGATAGAAGGGTTTTCCCACCAACCTCATGCAACAGAGGTTGCATAATAATAATAATCTGATGAACAAATGACAATATGGAGCCTTGTGGTAGGTGTTGCCTGTCTGCTCAGCCAAGGCTCAAGCCCCTGATGTGCACACAGGTGCTCCTCAGTTTACAGCAGGGCTATACAAAGCCACCATATGTGGGGAATTCTGATACACTTAAATCTGCATAGCCTGTCACCTTAAAGCAGCTCGGAGTGTCAGGCGAGCTCAAAAGTGGGCCCATTAGGTGGCATTGACAGTTTTGAAACTGCAAAGCACTGTCCTCCTGTGAGTATAACCTTGTCTGATCGCGAAGTCAGAAACCTTCACGTTGAAGCATCTTAAGTGACGAACTGTGTGCATTTCATGCAGACCACTGTTGAGAAAGGGCCATAGCCTCTGGTCATGTGCTCAGCTACAAGTCTCTAGCTCAGACGCTTTGAGTGACACTACTTCTTAATTAAAAAAAAGTCTGTCCAGTAATTCAGGCATGCCCTACTGGAGGATCCCCAGGAGAAAGGTAATCTGGGAACCTTGGGATCCTCACTCAGGGAGCCTGTGTCGCATACCGTCTCTGTCAGGAGTGACAAAGCCACCATCTCATTTAACCAGTAATGTGCACAGGGATAGGTCCGATGGCCTCCATTATTCAAGGAGCTACATGCGCCTGGTAGCAACAATTACCAAGTCACATAAATACAACAAAGTTAATTAAAATGTTAGCTGATATAAATAACCTAAGGTTATTGAACATTGTTCCATTTTAAATTAATAAATACGCAAAGGTAATGTTTATAATTAAAGCTATAATTTATCTTCATGCTCTGTTTGTTTAATAGCAGTGGTAACATAACACTACATGCAGAAATGCAGTAATAGATTTGTTTAGCACTGACATTATAAACAAATGTCTCAGTCTATTTATTCTAAGTTATGATACAGATTCCTTTCATATGCATCTGATGGCCTTTAAACCATTTAAAATGAACTCCATTAATGTAATCTAATCTTGATACTGAACATAACATTTCAGTTTGAATTATCCTGAATCCATGATCCATTTTATTACTCACAAAGCACTTTACACATTTATGATAATGGCAAACCTTGCTCTGTTATTTAAATCCCATTTCAAAAGGGATGTTATTTAAAAAAAAATAAAAATAAATAAACCCCACACATTTGGGGTAGTAAAGTACAAATAAGGAAAAGTCAATGCCCAACAAGCCCTTTAACAAAGCAAACAATTCAGATTTTTATGACATTAGCAAATAATAAAGGGAAGAACTGACATTTACAGTTGATGAAATTTTACGTTATAACAGATGATGAGAATGGAATGGAAATCACATGGAAAACTTGTCTGTGAGGCGCGGCCACCCCAAGGAAAGCTCTACCTTAGGCTGTCTTTGGGGACCTTTCTCTCACTTCAACCTTTATTCAAGGCCTGCAAAGGTCCCAGGTCTTCACTGGGGGCAAGCTGTGCTCAGATGCCCAGCTTGCTCTGACACCTCCCATCCTCCTGGGCTCCTGTCTTCACTCTGTCTCTCCCCTCCTTCCTCCCTCCCACCCACCACCCCCTGGGCTTAAGAGAACACGTGTTCTCCACCCTCTAATTTATATTATAATAAGCTGCCAGCCTTGTGGTGGGGTTAGGGAAACGGGCTTTCTTGTGTACCTCCAATTGTTTCTTCTTGCTATAGTGTCTCCCCTCCCTCCTTAATCCTTTCTTAAATAAATGGCTTTTCTGGGTTTATTTGCAGTCATTGAAAGATGTTGCACTTTATTTCAGAAAGACTGTCCCACTGCATGGCTTAGAGACAACTGCCTCTTAGTCAAATAAACAACACAGATAGTTCGTTAAAATAGACATTTCGTACTTTCTAAAGGAAAGTTAAATGTGGAAGTGGGCCTATTTTGGAAGAAGAATGTGTTGGAGATTTTTAAAAAAATTCTGAATAGATTATACTTATACATGTTGGGAAAAATTCTAAAAGGATTTTAATACTGGGACCTCTGAAATTCAGAGGGATTTAAATTTAGGATTATATGCTATCCTGCTGCAAAACTCTGCTGTGATCAAAGGTCATGAGGTGGGAGGTGGCATCTTTGGGGCTGCCTCTTAGCCTCCTCTCCCTGATATGTGCCATGTCCACAAAGCAGTTGTAAGGGGCTGAGGAGAATGTTCCAGAACCAAGCCTGTGGGGCTGGCCTGCTGTGAAAGGCTCCAAGTGGCCAAGTAAGTGGAAATGGGGCCCACACCAGGAGATGGGAGCTCCAGGTGCTGAGGCAAGGGGCTGTCAGAGAGGAGGCTGCATGGAGAAAGGAAAACCAGCCCTCTGTTCTTCCCCTTGCTGACACTTGCTGATCCTTTGAATTGGGGCTTTCTAAAGAGCGCCCTATCTGGGGCTCTCTCTGTGGAGACTCCTGGGGATTCTGTGACTACAGGTGACGTGAAGGAGGAATGGGTCAAATTCTTGTCCTCTTTAAGTCTCACTTCCAATGGCCTTTGAAATATTTTTGTTCATAAAGTTACTTCTGTGTGGGAGATTTGTCAGGAGCCATGTCGCCCCCAAAATTATTATAGGGATCACAGCCGTTAGGAGTTTTGCAGAGGGCTCTACTTCCTAATTGTATTGAGAATTGTTTTATTGACAAAGCCTATCCCACACCCAAATTGTCTGTTAATAGAGAGCTATCTGTTAGCGGAGCCCGCCTCACACTCTAACTATCTAGAGAACTAGGTGTGTCAACTTGTGAACTCCTGGCAGAGGAATCGTGACCTGACCGATCGTAACCTCTTGGCCTATGTGACCAGCGTGGACCACGTGGCAAGATCCCATGCCCCAGCCCCCCAAGCTCCTCATCCAGGGGCTATATAAGCTGTAACAATGACTCTAATAAGGGGAGGCTTCGACAAATTTGCCTAGCCTCCTTCCTCTTATCAGCCCATGTCTTTCAGGTGGTACCTCTCCGTGATCTTGGAATAACTGACCAGCCAGGCGGGTTACAGACCCTAGACAGAGTAACTCGCCAAGGCGGTCTACAGAGATTGTTTTAAGCAGTTAGGAACAGGAGAGTTCACTGGGGTTTAAAAACTTAACTATGATAACAGCAAGTATGTGTGTTTGTATATTATATATTTACATGCATGCATATTTATGTACATATATACATGTTCTTGTGTACATATATATAAGTGGGTGATGTGCATACACACATTTGTTTGATTTTAAAACATTATTTTGGATGGGGAAGAAATTCAATGCATAATACCATGCTGCCCGTAACACATAATGCCAGTGCATAGAAGGTTGGAGGAAAATCTCTTTAGTCTGCTTTAGCATCTTGGGGGCAGCCTGAAATCCCTCATTACTGTTTCCTCTGGTAGGTGCTGAGATACAGCTATCAAACTCTGGGGATCCATGTAACAGTCAGAACAATGGTTCTCAACCAATGGGTTGTCACCTCTTTGGGGGGGGGTCAAATGTCCCTTTCACAGGGGTCACCTAAGACCATCTGCATATCAGATACTTACATTATGACTCATATCAGCAAAAAAGTTACAGTTATGAAGTAGCAACAAAATAATTTTATGCTTGGGGGTCACTACAACATGAGGAACTGTAGTCAAAGGTCGCAGAATAAGGAAGGTTGAGAATAGCTGAGTTAGAAGATCCATGGCCTGGCCTTGACTTTTTCTGCTGTTTTCGATAGGATGGATGTTCATCCAAGAAACATTTCTGTGTTAGGATGTAGAGTTGCTCAACGTCTGGTGGCAGATCTGGGCTACAAACCCTTACGTTTGCCCTAATGTTGAGTACAAGCATTTGGAAGATAGTCACCCAGAAATGTCACTTACTCTAGGCAAGTGACAATTTAGGTTGGGCTTGAACATAGACTGATCCAGGAACCCCATTTGAGAGGCATCAGCCCTGATGAGTCAAAAGGAATGTACAGCTTTGGATTGACACTTGGGAGAGTAAAACCTTCTCTATATGCTGAAATCACGAGGTAGACATGGGGACTAGACATAGGGAAGGCAGGGTGTTAACTGGGCCCATGTTCAAAGCTTGCCCTCTGAGGCTGGTCTCCCTATGGATGTGTTGCTAATTATTGATCATTTTATAACCTACAATGTTTTGGAGACTATCTTTCAATAGGGGTCACTGTGACACCCACCCCCTTCCAGGGGAGAGTTGACACCTGAAAGCATGTTTGGATGTTGCTAAACAATCTACAATGAACAGGACAACTTCCCCAATAAAAATTTATCTGAATTAGCAAATGTCAGATGATGCTAATGCCCACCTGGAAACAACACCCTTGAGAATTTATCCCTAGCGTTCAAGCGTGTGGTCTCACCCAGTTCAGTCTCTGCGTCCCTACCATTTTTCAAAATAATTCAAACACAGAGCTAACAGCAAACGTGTTGAACATTCAGAATGGTCTCCCATTCTGATGGGGGAGTTAGGTAAACTAGATTGCACAAGGGACTGCCATACAGACAGAGGAGGAGGAGCTGGGAGCATCTAAGCTTCTGGCATCTTACCTTGGAGTGGTAGCGCATGAACAGTGAGCATGTCATATTTCATTGTGATTCTTGCTATGGCAAGCACTTAGTCATCTGTCTGTGACAGAGGGACGAAGGCAGAATTGAGGGGGGCAGAATAGCTACTTTGAAGCAGCATGGACTTTGGGTAGTAGAACCTCATGGACCACATATTTGGGGAGCTAGATGCCAGAGAGGAAGGGAGTGAAAAGCACAGGCCAGTTAGGTATCTGTAACCTCTCCTGGAGAAAGCTCAGATTTAAAAACGTGGGAACTGATTAACTCCAAACAGCCCACACCTTGGATCCTATTTTCTAAAGCACTGCCCATTGCCTTGAAAAAGGAGCTTTCTCCTCTGCCAGCCCAGGAGACAAAGAGCACTGCTTTGCAAAATCCATAAAACAAAAGACTCCAGCAGTGTCAAGCCTCTTTAAACAATCGCTTGCGCTATGAGGCAAAACAAGGGAGAGACATCCGGATAAGGCTCTGGTGGTATTTTTCATGTTGATTGCAATAACACCATCAAAGCCATGCACATTCTGTGTAAAATCAATGTCTGCTTGTTGAAAGGGGAGGGAGACGGGGAGAGGCCTGGGGATTTTATCTTGTAAGTCAGCTTCGCAGATAATCGCATGCCTCGGGCCTGGAAAAAATTGATGGCAGATCAATGGTCAGGAACATGAGCTACACTCCTCTCTGCCGGCGCAGTGTTGGCTCTGGGTCTCTGGGTCTCAGCACTGGGGAAGAGCCTTTCTAGTGGGCAGGTGGAGCTCTGGAATGATCCACCAAGTGACTAGCATCGCTCAGGGAGGATCTGGATAGCAGGGTAGAGAACTGGAGGGGGAGATCTTCACATCTGAAAGCTACTCCTATTTAATGAGAGGGATGCGTGTGTGGACAAAGTCTAGGTTTAGGTTAAAGAGATGTTCACAACGTGTAAATGTCCTAATCATAAGAGGTGTGTGGGTTTGTAGATGTGTGTTTCCTCCCTTAATTATGTAGGTGAAGTGGGTAACAGGTTCCTTGTATTTGGCAGGTGGGGCTACTTTACTGGGTATGCCTGGGAGGGAGACAAGGAAGGGAAGGGGAGGGGTCACTTTCCTCTTTCTGCTGTTTCCAATGAGGTTCCTGCGGATGTAGACACATCCCTACCTATAAACTCTGAACTGTTTTCCTCTCCCTGTCTTTGTTGTACGGATCTCTGTGAGGCTAAAACGTATTATTTTATGGAAAGCATTGGTTCTAGTTAATGGAACTCCAGCTGTAAGCTCCATGGTAAGAAGAGCTTCCCGGAATGTGTGGGTCGGGGGCATCCTCAGGGAAGAGGGGAAGTGACTCCATGCTCGGGTCATACACTCACTTACCTTTGGATTTTCCTTCATTTTCTCAACGAATCTGAGGAAGGAGTTTACCACAATTCTATCTACTGTCCTCCCTGTGACAATGTGCGAGCTACCGCATACTTAGAAAACGTTGACCTTCTGGCATACTTATTGCCGTTGTGGCCTTTGGATGGGCAACGACGTGATCTTGAATTAATTTGATTCTAGAAGCCTCTGTTGGACTGTGATGGAATGCAGAGACAGCTGGACCAGAGAGGTCCCGATCCGTCCTATTACATTAGGTTTAACTGTGCTGTAGGCAAGCAGGGGAGTTCTGTGGACACCTCCTTGTGTCCAGGTTCTTATGTCCCAAAATAAGGAGCTGGACAAAGACATTTATGGGTAGAGCGGAAACAGGGATAGTTTCTAATGAGCGAAAAGCGCCAGAGTGTAAGTGGGCCAGATCTGAAGGGAGTTGAAAACTCAGGGACTTCCGTTCTCAGCAGACAGGGACCTTCACAGGTCATTTGCGTAGAACACATTGTACAACAGTTACTCATGTGCTGTCTGTCACATGGCAGCCTTGCTGGGTGCGGTTTTCAGTAACATTCCCACAGGAATCTTTTCTATACTCATTTTGACCTCACCTTCATCTCACTCCTGCAACAGTTGAATACCTTCTCTACCGTAGTCTTTTCTTTTCCCTTCTTTCTTTCCTTTCTCCCTTTCCTCCATCCTTCTGCTCTCTTTTTTTCTCCCTCTCCCTTCCTCCCTCCCTCCCTCTCTCTCTCTCTCTCTCTCTCTCTTAATATTTATTATTTTGTGTGTGAGTATTTTGTGTACATGTATGGTTATGCACCACATGCATACAGTGCCCTGGAGGCCAGAAGAGGGCGTTGGATCTCCGGAACTGGGGTTACAGATGGTTGTGAACCACCATGTGAGTGTGAGAATTAAGCCTGTGTACTAGGCAAGAGCGAATGCTTTCACCCACTGCTTCGTCTCTCCAGGCTCAGCCCTCTTGCTGCCTTGCTTGCTTTCCAGTACCCTGGGCCTCCAGTGCTCTGAGCAAGGGCTCCACCGCTATGCAATGCCCTCCACTGATGTTACTGTTACTCTTCATGATGGTGGCATCCCCTTTACGTGCTATCCTACACTATGACTATGAGCTCTTTGAGGACAGAGGCTCTGCCTCCCTCGCCCCTGTCCTACTGGGTACCCATTAGTTTCTAGTTTCCACAGAGTTTGATTATGGCAGGCTGCTGTGTAAACCACAGTTTCTCTTTAAAATTCTTGAGGATGCTCATCGGTGCTTAACAACCATCTTCTACCTGGTTAAACCCTTTCTATTTCTTGCTGTCTGAGATCCCACAGAAGCTCCTCTGCTCGATCCTGCCCCCCCCCCCCCAGCTCCACTCTTCTTTGCTTGCTTTAATTATTGAAACATCTTGCTTTAAAGCTTTTGTATTTACAAATGAGACTATTTACAATTTATGAGACCGGGCTGCCCATGTCCTCTCCGGAGCCAGATTCTCTTTATTTTAAAAGAATAATCACCACTGTGTATATCAAAGAGAAATTCCTTATAAATTATTATGCACTAATTTATAAAGAGAGAGGAGAGTGTCACAAAGTACTGGGGAGTGGAGCAAGGTATGAGATAGTCGGTCCAGATCCCAAATTAGAGGAAGCCTCTGTACCCGCAGTAGGGTCTTCAATAGAAAGGTTCCCCTTGGTTCCTATTTGAATGAAAATGTCAAGAAATAGGAGTTGGGGTTTGGATCCCAGATAAATTGGGACCTAGTTTCCAAAATGAGCAGTTTATGTGTACTGGTCAGGAGGCTGCCAGTCATACCTGACACGCTCCCCTCTGACAGAGCGCTTTGATTAACAACATAACACAATTTTAAATAAAGACAAGAACATTTTTTTTTGTCTTCATTCCCCAAAATGGTTGGCACAACGTTGGTTCTAAGAATTTGATGCCTAAAGGACAATTGAAAATGTCTACTTCAATCAAACGTCCATCTGTTATCGTGGTCCTGCCGGAGCACACGATTGCCTGGCCTCTGCCCACGGGGCTCAGGTGGGGATCGTCTTGAGGTAGAACAGCTGCGAGACAGTCCTTGACTGTTTCATTTCCTGGAGTAAGCTGGAGTCCTGGGTAAGCTGGTTCCCACATAGATAGATTTCCATTTGTCAGCTCTTCAATGGTTGAGACCAGATGCCCTAGAACCATCGCTGAGGAAAGATTTAGAGTTTTCTCTCCCTGGTTACTTGCCTCTGCACTTATGAGTCTGTGGTGGGATAGGACGGCCATGTTGGGAGAGCAGAGCTGCTTGTCTCTCAGTAGGGGGCAGAGATGAATCCCCTACGAAGGCATGCCTCTAGTCACTTACACGTCCTCACTGACTAGCCACCCATTCAGCCGTGAACTCATCATAAGTTCATCCACCAATGAGTTCGGTGCCCTGGGGATTCACTCACCTCTCTATAGTGTTAGAACGGTGGACTAAGCCTGCAAGGCTCCAGCCTATCCATCCCACAGCAGAGTGAAGGTTCCTGGGCTGTCTGGTTAGCTGATGTCATTCTACAGGCAGATCCCCAAGGCTCAGCCACTTCTGTCAGACACTAAAGGAGACACAGTTAGACTTGGCATTTTTTTTTTACCTTTGTCAAGCTTGGAAGCCTGTCTGGAGAAGCCGAGTCTTCACGAGTATGCAGCATGCAATTTTTTCCCTTCTGAGATACCTTTGTGATGTACCTAAACAGTCATAGATGGGTAATTATGAACCGAGGCTCGTGTGAGTTATGATTCCCAATGATAGCTCCTCATGATTTGTTGCGATGTAAATAACAGTGATTTATTGTTACTCTGCTGACTGCTTGCTCTGCGATGGATCATAATAGTAGATCATGATAATTATGAAGTCAGCTCAGAGCTGTTTTCCCTCCTGTAACTCAATTGTAACATGGCCGCCCAGGCTGCCGAACATCACAGCCTGTCTTCTGGATGCTCGATGGTGTTCAAGAGGGGCATTTTGGTCAGTTGCGATGGTCACAGCAGTTCGTCTCTAATAATTGTCCAGGTGGCAGTACTAATCAAGGTTGATGGCATTTTACTCGCATATTTTTTTTAGATGCGAATTAAGTTCTCTGGTTTGTCATTCCTAAGCAAGAAGAATTAACACAGAAATGGGAAAGGTCTGGGGAGCCCGAACAAATGACATAGCCCAGATCTCTCTGGTCCTCCTTCCCTAGCTCAGGCCTGGGCTGTGTCAAGTCCACTGTCTCACTGTGTTTACCTCTTTTTCTGACTTTTGCAGAGAACTTTTTCTCCAAGGAACATCGGATACCTGCCATTTGGACTCTGTTTTAAGTAACTCTAATCTCAGAAATCTCCTTCATTTAGAACAGTCATTTCTCAGAATGACTACACAAAGGCCAGCTCCGGCCACTCTGGGAATGAACAGAGGACTTGGGGTCAACTAACTTTAGAAGAGTCTGGATTAATAAAAGTGAAAAATTTTGTACAAAGAAAATAAATGAAGTGTCATTTGAAAGTCCTTCCCACAGGGCTGTCTCAAGATTTTACCTGGGTAATGACCATGGCTAATTCCTCAAAGAAAAACATGGGACACAGTTGCTCCTGGGCTAGTCACCTAGGCAAGTGGTGGGCAAGATGGCTGTTAAGTCATTGCTCAGATTTCCAGTACCCTTGAAGCCAAATTGGCCTTTTGCCTGCTTACCAGAAGAATGTGGCATGAATGACATTGCGTGGCATTAGCGATCCCATGTGGTCCCTTCTATTCTGCTTTGCTTTCTACTGTGGATGTGATAAACACCATGACCCAAAGCAACTTGGGGAGGAAAGGGTTTATTTTACCTTAGCCAAGTAGCTCAAGACAGGAATTGAAGCAGATAGCGTGGAGGTTACTGTTTCTTGCCTTGGTCCCTACAGCTTTCTCATTCAATCCACGGACTACCTGCACAGGGATGGGGTCACCCACAATGAGCTGCGCCCTCTTGTATCAATCATTAATTGAGAAAGAATCTTGACAGACTTATTGACAGATAAATCTTATGGAGGTGTTCAACTATAGTTCCCTTGTTCCAGATCCCTCTAGTTCGCATCAAATTAGCAAAAATCTGACCAGATTTTTATGGGACTCTTCTGGTTTTAGGGGTGTCTTTCGTGAGGGTCAGAATTCAGAAATTTGCCATGTTATTTTCTTTGCTGTTTTTAGCTTCTTGCCAGGCCAAATGGCTTTCTGAATGAGGGGTGCCCTGCTTGGGGAGAGGTGGGAGGGGTAAATTCATGGATGTCCCATCAAATTAGACTGCCATGACCTTCTTAGCTCCAGGCAAGTGTGATGTTATGTAGGAGGAGTCACCTTATAGGATCAAGGCTCAGCTTTGCTACCTCCTGACTTTGTAACCTAGGGTCTGCTGTTTCATGTCTGTGAGTGTGGTCTCTAAAATGGGTTGTTTGTTTGTTTGCTTTGCTTTTTTGTTTGTTTGTTTGGGATGGCAGATGAGTCTTTCTCTTGGTGGATGTCAGCTAAGGAGGAAGGTCAACTGGTTGCTTCTCTGCCTCTCTGACCTAGCAGGTTTTCATCCCAAATATCTGATTTCTGAATCTTTATTGGTGGAATAGAATGAGACTTAGTTAAAAACTACATTTGGCTGTAGAAACAAAGGCAGCCGTGGTACAAGCAGTGGGGTTGCTGAATGGAAGCAGTTTGAGGGAAGGGATGTCTCCAGTAGCACAAGGTGGGCTGGCTTCCTTTGAACTTGGGAGTGATGCTGAGTAGTGTATGCCTACCATCAAAGCACCCTTCATACTCGCTTCTTTCTGTTACTCTCGCCTGAATCCTTGGGTTTTCCCTTGTAGCCAGCATGCCATCGTGAGCAAAATGTGGGACTGGCTTAGTGAGTCCATAGGTGTGTGTGTGGTAGGGTGTCAATCATCAATAGGAGGTGTCTTTAGCCTCCCCTTTTATTTGAGACACAGCCTCTCACTGAACGTGTAGCTTTCACATTCAGCGATGCCAACTAGCTAACAAGCCCTAGGGATCTTCCTGTCTCTGCCCCCACAGGGCTGCAATTATAGATGTATTTCACCACGCCCAGTTTGGCATGTGTGGGTGTTAGAGATCCAAGCTTAGGCTTCCTTGCTTGGGTGACAAGTACTCAGAGCCATCATCCTAGGCAAAGCACTAGAGTTGGCCTGTTGACAGAGACTTGGGTGATTCCATGTGTACCCGGATCTGCAGCAGCATTGAGGTTATCAGAGTTAGATCTTAGAGGCCTTGAGCTACTTCCCTCACCCGGAAAACAGAGGACCGAAGACTAGAGAAGGAACGCTAACTTACTTAGGTCCTACGGCAATTAAATGACACACAGGCATCCAGAAACAGGTGATTAGACCCTGCCCCACCTTTAGCTCTGCCAACCTACCTCTACAAAGCCCTACAAAATGTGGGGTTTGTTTGCTTGCTTGCTTTAGTTTTTAATCTACAGCTCTTCCCATCATATTAGCCTGGCCCAGTGGCTGGTTAGGATTGGCAGATTGTATGAAGTGGGAATATCAAAACAACCACGTGGTTAGCCTTCTTCTCCTGGAGGGTATCAGTTTCCAGTGCCTCAGATAGCTGTGTTGAGATGGATTTAGAAGCCAGGAGACTGTGTTCCACTGCTGCTGTCTGCCCCCAGCATGGGTATGTAGAGGCAGAACCCAGGAGGGTTTCCGGTCCTGCCTTCTTCTTTGATGACAATATTGGCTCCAGGGTGCTCCTAAGAGTCTTAGAGATACAAAAGTGCATATTCGAAGCCTTGCGTGGCTATTGTAAGGCCTACTGCACAATAAGGAACTCCTTCCTTCCTTCCTTCCTTCCTTCCTTCCTTCCTTCCTTCCTTCCTTCCTTCCTCCCTCCCTCCCTCCCTCCCTCCCTTCCTGTCGCGCTCTCTCTCTCTCTCTCTCTCTCTCTCTCTCTCTCTCTCTCTTTCTTTCTTTCTTTCTTTCTTTCTTTCTTTCTTTGTCAGGCAGATACTTATGTTCCTGAGGACGATCTTAAACTTCGGATCCCCTTGCCTCCACCTCCCACGGGCTGGGATTACAGGCAAACACTACCATGTCCAGTTTATGGCAGTGCCAGGGCGGGGCGGGCACCTGGACCATGCGTGCTAACAGGGGCTCTTGCTCATTGAGCTCTGTAACTTGCCCCAGGAATTACTTTAACCACTCCCAGGTACACACCGAAAATGCCGGGCATCCTTGACTTCCTCCTGTCCCCAGGAGAGCAGCTGATGCACTCCAAGGCCTCGGAAGATTCTGAATAATCACCACTCCTCCTCGCAGGGTTTCAAGGAAACTTAGCTGCGTAAAAAGCCAGCAACAAGAGCAAGAGACAAAAGAGCTGTCATGAAGAATCACACAGAACCCTGAAGTTGTGCTTTCATAACTGAATAAATAACTCCTTGAGCAATAATGTGTTTGCAAGCTGTTAATTAGCGGCGTAATTAATTTCCGTATTATAAATAACAGCGCAAAGTGGCATTCCCAGGAGAGCCAATGAAAAATTACCTAAGCCATTTTAAGAACCCAAAATACTCTGCAGTGTAACAGATTGAACCGGCCTCTCGAACGGGAGTGGGTTGTTTTCCTTTGTTTCCTACGGGTTTAAAAGGAATAAGCTCGTATCTAAAGTCAAAACTTTATTGGTGAGAAGCAGCAGTTTCAATAATCGCCCTGTTCTCACTTATGCCTGACATGTTGAAAAGGAAAAAAAAAAAATCTGTTTATATCCCTGCTTCAAACAAACAGCCGAGTAAGTAGATTATTCCCAACAGAAGCGCTTCCTGCACGCTAAGCTCAGAGCAATCATTCACTGCTCTAAATGAGCAGTTACTTAAAATGTTAAGAAGGGATGCTAATTAGCTCAAGGAAGAGCCTGCCAAGTATTTAATTTTCAGAAAATGAAATGAAGACAGGCGAGTCCTGTCACCTCTGTAACCTGAGAACCATTGCTTTGAACCCAGGCACTGGGGCTCCAGTGTCCCCAGCCAGGATCACCAGCTGCAGCTGCACGGAGAACAAGGGATCATCTCTTGGTTCAGAGTAAGCAAGCTTGCTTTTAGACTTGGGTGGAGGCAGAGGAGAGCCTTAACCTTAATTGTAACCTGGGATTCTTTCCTTTCGGAAAGAACTTGAGTGACTCATCAAAAGATTTTTTTTTTTTTAAAAAAAATAAGTTTAGATAAAAGAGAAAATGAACCTAAGAAAGTTCAAGGTCCATAGAGGCAAAGGGGAAACTGATCCAAGAAAACAATAGACATTGTGGCTTGGTACCACCTGGCAGTCAAGGGGAGAGCAACACAGAGCTAACGTGTTCATATCTGAGTCAGAAACAGTGAGAGGTTGCACACAGTGCATGTGTTTGTTCAAGCAAGCAGTGAACAAGGCTTCAAGGTGATGCCTCCATATTCAAAATGTGTGATGCAGATGAGCTCCTCAGCCATCAAACCAACCAACCAAGAACTTCACTGGGGTATAGCTTAAAATTCACTGAACATCATCAGTCTGTGTATGGTGTCCATCTATCACGCTAGCACTAGGGAGGCCGAGGAAGAAGGACTGGGAATTCAAGGTCAGCTTGGGTCATGTGGCAAGACCTTAATTCCATACCCCAACCCCTCCAAAAGTAGTTATCAAAACTAGGTTTCTCCCTAGCTTCCTCAGCAATGGTATCTTGTGTATAATAATGTATTATTACAATCACAAACCGACATGGTGTTACCACATTACCCAGAAAACTGTGAGCCGGGTTCAGATTTCAGTAGTCTCTGTTGTAGCCCTTCAGACAACACATATATGAACTATGACTAACTATCCCAAGAGTTTGGGGACCACATAACGTAGTGCAGATGACCCACATCATATCCTACTGACAGTGACCATGTTACATGCATTCAGTGAATGCTGGCCACCCCCACCCTGGTTAGAATACAAACCAATGAAGAGAGAGTTCTTAACCACAGATGAGCCACCGTGCTTCCCAGACAGGAACACATCTTTCATCACCAGCCCAGCCTCCCTCTGAGAATAGTATTGGGCAGGTATGTTGGAGCTAGTGAAGAGTAGAGGGTCTGTTGAAGAAAGGATAGTCTCGGACTGGCCATTTCATCAGAATTCACACGATAAAATGGAGCCTTGATGCGTCTTTGCTCCGTTTCAGACTGTGGTTTGGTTCTTGCATCCCCAGCCACACAGCAAATCAAATCTCCTTTCTCATCCTCTGGTGGAAAAAGAACAAAAGCCTAACTACGTACACGATGCTTTTCTAAGATCCCAGCCGAGGCTGCAGAGGAGCAAGCAAGCTGTGAGTCTGCAGTTTTATTGTTTCTTCTTGCCCACCTTTGAACAGTGCAGCAGCCAGCCACGTGAGTCTGTTGAATTCCGTTCCCCATAGCTAAGCTCTTGTCATGTGCAGGCATCTCCTGGTGCTTGCATGGCACCGCAGGAAGCGCAACCCTGAAAGAGAGGCAGCTCTTACCCCAAGGCAGCTTACCATCCAGAAAAGACGAAACAAGGACATACCTTCCAATATCAATACCCTTTGAGTAACCAGCTGCTGTGTTCGATCTCTGAGTAATCACTGTCTCAGGCACAATAAAGTGACTGTAAATGAATGTCTACTCTGAAAGGTATTGTCCTGAAGCTTCTGGTATCATCGGAGGAAAGGAGAAGTGTTATTCTCTCAGCAAACATTTACTGAGCACTTATTTGCTAAGTACTGGTTTATGTCCTGTGGGTACAGCATTGAATTCAGATAGGCAGATCCTTGTTGGGATGGCGTTTGCCTACCAGTAGGAGAGGGATATAGGAAAATAAATAAATAATTAAGAAAACAGATGAATAAGCAACTGGTAGGAGATGGGGTGCTACTGGAAGGGCCTAATGGGGGAAGATGGCTCTGTAGGCACAGTGCTGGGTCCTGACCTCTAAGAGGGAAAAGCATCTGGTTCTGTGTAGTTGTGGGGAAAGCAGGGACGATGAGGGGAACCGAGAGACACGAGACTAAAATGCAGTCATGTGGGACAGGAAAGAGTGCTAGGAAAAGCGGGTATAATGGAAGCAGGTCATATACATAAGCGGACTGGGATGGATGGATTCCATGGTGCACAGGACAGCCAGTCCAGGACAGATGACTCTAAGTGAGGACAGGCAACTTCCCGGAAGAGGCATTTAGTGTGGCCTGGTAGACAAATCTCTCAGATAAGTAAATAGGCAAGATTTTCTCCTGAGAACCGAAATGGATTCAAAGCTTTCATGGAGGGGGGGTTTCGGGGTGCATGAGAAGAAATGGGTAGAAAGGCAGTGAGTGAGGCTAAGGAAGATGCACGGACCTCTATAGGCAGAGGTCTGAGAAATATTATTCCTATCTATTACTTACAGCTCTTAGTATTATAATATCTAATAACAAGCATTTATTAAGAGCTTGTCATGTGTCAAGTGAGTTAAATAGTTTCTCTCTAGCCTCTCTGTATTGTCTGGAGTTTATTCCACAGCCAAAGGAACCTGGGCTCAGAGATCTTCAGTAATTTGTTCAGGTAACATAATGAAGTGGCTGAGCCAGGACACGAACTTGCATCTGGTCTACCTGACCTCCGGGTCCATGGTGTGTTACACGAAGCTCTCCTGGAGACAAGCTGTTGAATTTGCACCCTCCAGTCTTTCTCTCTGACAGCCCAGAGCGTATGGCAGAGACCGATTGAAGTGCATGGAACAGGGAAGAAGCAGCATCATGTGCAGTAGAGAAGTCTAATGCCCTCATCAGCAGCAAGGTCACCTCCCATCTCCACCACCATCTCCCTGAGTGCCAGCCGTAGTGATGCGGGGGATGGAGTACCCCGGGGGAGAACCAGCCTGTGCCTGGTGGAGGACATACTAAGCGGCTAGTATTTTGGCAGTCGAGAATGTTATTGAACACTCCTCCCCGCTGAACATCACAGCTTAGCCACACAGCACGCTAGCATGTTGCATCTCTTGTACCCTTTGTGATCTCATAGCTGCCCGGGAGCCTTGGCTCACTGCCACTGCCCAGTGTCATGAATACCCTGAAAAGATCCAGATCCAAAGATGTTGTTTCTATTTGCCATGCGTCGCACCATGAAAAGTTAGCAAATTGCAAATCAGCTCATAGATATCATGGGGTACCACCTGTATGCACCCCATCCCGCCACTCCCGCTCATGGCCTTGGAGCAAGCTTTCTTGTGGTACAGAAAACAGGTTCCCAAACATGGCAGAGAGAATCATTCAATAAGACTGCCTTACAGCTGCCCTTACAATGATCATCATCCCCGATCTTAAGTGAGGCTTCAGTGGAAGCAGCTGATGAGAACATACAGGCAAGGAGAATGGGTCTGCGGCTTTCATCATGAGGGTCACGGAGCCTGCTTAGCATCACTCAGACTCCGGCCACAGCTGGAGTCATGTTGGCTATCTCGTATACCAGAGTGGTTGTCCATAAAGGGAACTGGCCAAGGGATTTCTACGGCAGCACACTCAGGAGATCTGGGTTCGGTTCTAAGACAACGATGTGGAAAGCAGAAGGCACAGCACCCACAGGTAACACGGTGCCTCGACTGAGTGTCTTCACTTTTCCAGACTCTCCCTGCCTCATGCTCCTGGACTCTGTCGCTGACCCCTTTTGTATTAGACAATCGGACTTGTCCTCAGGGATTCATCTTTTCCATCTCTAGATGAAGTGACTTACAGACGTCATATTGCATTCATCTCAATTATCGGCTTGAATTCATCCTTAAAAGGCAATTAATGCTGGAAAATTAGAAGTTTTGTCCAGGCTCAAAATCAAAGATTTCTATGACTGACTGGGGATGTCTGGCAAGGAAGGGAGAAGAACGAATATGCACACCCAGGTGTGACAATCATTTCTATTCTGAGTTTTGGCGTTACCAAATGTCCTCTGGTTATGTATCACGGACCCATTCTGGATGCAAGAAACAGGCTGAAGCATTCTTTTAGTGTGTGCCTTAGTACGGTGATCATTTAAGAATAGCAGGTTGTTATGGCAACTGAACAATACCAGACAGACTGATAATGGCCACTGCTTGACTGTTGCAGCAGGGAGTGGGCCAGGCTCTCACAGCCATTGCAATCAGTTCCTGTGTCCCTGGTCTTCTTTCCCACTGTACAGACCACAAAGGCACTGTATTTCCCAGGGGTTAAAGACCAGACCTCTGCATGGTATGGGTAATGAGATACCTACATCATGGCTAAAAGCCATGACTGAAATGGAACCACAGAGGAGGAGGGTAACCTTCATCGGCAGATTCACGCCCACCTCACTATTAGTTAAAGGCACAGGCTTCCTTTTCCCTCATTGTGTTTGGAATGAACAACACTTCATCGTCTCTGGTGGTTTTCCCCACTTTCCTTTTCTCTTCTTTTCTTTTTCGAGGGGGATAATTAATTTCAGATATGCTACAAATTTCTAAATTAGTTAACTTTTTAATGCTGCTACCAAATATCCAACAAGAAACAAGCTAAGGCCAGAAGGGTTTGTTTGAACTTACGGTTTACGGGGCCAGTCCACCATGCAGGAGAAGGCGTGGCAGCAGAAGCATGGAGCAGCTGGTCACGCTGCACCCCCAGCCAGGAAGCAGAGGTGCTGAATTCTGGGGTTTGGCTCTCTTTCCTTTTATTCATCGAGACCCTAGGGCATGGGGTGGTAGCAGCAACACCAGGACTTCTTGTGGGTCCTGAATGTCCTCATTCAGACAAACATTCTGGCAAACACTATCACAGACACCCCACATGTGTATTTCCATGGCAATTTTAAATCCTGTCAAACTCACAATGAAAATCAACCATCACAATGTCTAGCAAACCGACAAGCTTTTCCGTCTTCACAATGCCTTGCTCTATTGTCTGAGGGCAAAAGTCTGCAAACATGAGCTCGTCCTATCCTGTTACAGAAATCAACCAATTATCATACACATGCATGGTTATTGCAGGTTTTCCTAAAATAAAGTTTGTCACGGGATTTTTGACTGTATATCGTATATGATCAAATTTATACTAAAAATACAGTAATGTTATAGAAAAGAATACATCTAATCCTACTTGGTGAAGGAGACTCTGAGCAGTCAAGAAGCATATGAAAAATGCCTAACACCCATGCTTGTCAGGAGACCAAATGCAAGCTTAGCACTCAAACATTAGCACTCAGAGCTGGTAAAACACCAAGAGTGAGGGGAGGGGCTCAGGCACTGCTGTAGGAGCCGGAAATCATCTCAGCCTTTGGAAAGCAATGTGGTAACACTCATTTTGAGTCAATCGTGGATGTTTTGATCCCTAAATTAATTTCTTAGGAATCTGATAATTAAAAAAAAATGCAACAGCATCCAATATTACCTTTACTCTAGCGTGGTTGATATTGAGGCAGAATAGCAAAGAATACCAAAGAAACAAAGTCAACTGAATATCAAATAATGGAGGGATGTCTAGATGAGACCTATAAAGTTTTACAGTCAGTGAAAGAAATGAATTAAATTTTTATCATTTCTCTTTAGAAGATTGCCACAGTGTACGCTGCTCCAATGTTGTGAGAAAAGCTGCTGTGTACACTGGGATAGATGCGCAGAGGGATGCTGTTTCTATAACTACCAACTGCAATGTAATTCTAAGTAGTATGTTGCTGGCTGTAGACATTTGCTTGATCATGAAGAAATGGATAGAAATAGAAACACTCAACCCTTAATTTTTTTCCTGCTAGTGTGTGGAATGAAAAATGAAAACGTGGGGAGAGAAAGAGAAGCGAAGAAGGATGTTAGTAAAATTCAATCATAGAAAACAAAGAAAATGTTCGTAATAAATTAGTATGCATTGTTCTACTGAGGGAAAACTGCCCATGTATATACTTAGGAAAGAACATACATGAAAACATGCTGACACGAAGACCAAGATCACCTGCAAATGGCGTGACTTTAGGTGACGTCAACATTGGTCGTACTGATTTGTTTCTCATGGTGTGCAGAGATCGTGTTGTCAAAATGGCTCAACTTTTCTCCATCTCTCAACCCTCTCTTCAGCTGTTCTCCTTCTCAGTTAACTGTTCCTCAGGTGACACTGGCAAAGGCAAGCTAGGGCAGGCTTACATTCTGTCACTTAGCAGACAAAGGGCAAGAACACCATGTTAGTAATGATTTTAAACTCAAAGTCCCCACCATATTCTCATTGGTCCAATTTTGTATCGCGGCCCAGTCCTCATTTAATTACTCTCGTCCTTGCTGTGGAATCTGCCCATTGGCCAGGCGTGGGCCACATGTGGAGGCTTCATGGACCGAGAGGGAGTGGACCAGTTTTCCAGGAAAGAGCACAGGTAGATTATACGAGGTTGTGGCTAGAATATTCTAGCAGGAGAGGAGGAAATAGATCAAGAACATTAAATATTATAGTGACGAAAATGATAGAGTTTGAGGAAGAAGCAGAAGGGGAGTAAACAAGAGAACAGGAAGGGATTACCGAAGAGGGATTACAGCTAAGATCTAAGTTCCCATTTGAGTGTTTGCCCTTCTCCGCCCACAGATGGGCGCTTCGGCAGCTGACGATGAATCCACTCTGGTATGGTATATGACGCGATGTTTGCTTAACATCTGGAAGATCTGGAAAGCCAAGCATGGATGCTGTACGACAGGACAAATGTCCTATAGCTGCATTTTTGTCCCAGCTGCAACTCTGCTTCTGTCACTGGTTTTTATCTCAGTACCCATGGAGCTAGGGAACAAACAAGATATATGTTGATAAAACTACCACAAAAGAGAGCCATGCCTACTTTGTGCTTGCCAGGAGAACCATGTAATGTTTGCTCATTCATCAAATTCAGTTTAATGCAGATGCCAGGGGGAGCATTCCTCACACCCTGCAGCTCTTATGATCCTAAGAGTAACCTTGTTCCATTGAGGAACTCCGTACACCCATCTGCACTAAACTGAATTAAACAAATGCAGCATAAACAAAAGCAACACATGGTTACATGGTTAGACAACTGTTCCACAGATAAACAAAAGTAGTACACTTTAAAACGATATTTCCCAACAGGCAGTGTTGTGTGAGATGCTATGACTATAAGCAAGACATTTAGCTATTCTGATGTCTACTGGGACTGGAACGTATTATAAAAAAAATAACAGAAAGGCATACAGAGGATAAGTACCTTTAGATACAAATATCTGTCCTTAATAAAGGCGTAGTTCATTGCCACCGCTTCTCATCTGGTCCTCAGAAAGGCTACAGTGGCCTCACTGTCCACAAACTCATTCATGGGGGCACGTGTCTGGGTAATAACAATGGACATTCACAGACATGATTTGCACAAGACCCTGAGAATTTTCTAGACGATGGGGTCTTTTGTTGAACACTCCCATGGGACACAACCGCCTTGTTGTTCTGGACCCTCTTTGTTACTAATCCTCTAATCCGACTTCTTAAATTCCCGAACTTGCATATTGAGAACGAAGGCTTAGACTCTTACCCAGGGAACAACTCTCTTTTTCCCCTACTGTCTTTGCAAGGTCATCCTTAAATGAGGCTGCAATAGCGATGGACACAGTATGTCAGCCTTGAACTTCCTTGTCAATCAACATGCTGGTCTCTATGCTGGGAGTGTGGGGCTCCTGCCAACAACCTATGTGTGAAGGAGCTCCTTGAGCCCAGTTCTATACATACTTCATCCACATAGAGAGATGTCGTTGGAGGCTTCCTGACACTGAATTAGTAGTTCAACACATGGCACTTTCTGAACAGCAGCTCAGTATGCACAACTACTTGGCACTTGGGTGTGTTGAGAATGAGCTGTTTCTTCAAGGGAGACTGTCTAATTTCTGAGGAGAAGTTGGCTTTATTACTAATCCATAGGGGTTGGAACTGGGATTCCCTCGATTTTCTCTTGCCTCGATTCTCCTGTAGTACTCTGATGAACTGCAGTCAAACACCATCAGGCATCCGGGATCAAAGGGATCAAAAAGGCCAACTGATTGAGCTGGATCACCTGAAGAGCCTTCTCTTGCCCCCGGGTATCCTTCTAACTGGCTGCTTTATGGGAGACGTAGTCACTTCTCCTTGTGTTTTTAGATGATTGCAACGAAGCAAAATGCATTAGATAAATCAATATCTGTACATTACGTGCCAGGGTCTGTATTGATTCATCCCATTGAAAAGAGTCCTTCTTACTTTAGTCTGCTATAGCAAACATACCCAAGAGCTGGAGGCTTACACAGCAAACACTTGTTAGTCATCCTCCTGGAGGTCGAGAAGTCCAAGGTCAGGTGCTCTCAGAGTCAGTGTCTGGTGAAAGCTTGATTTCTGGCTTGCAGACATTCACCTCCTCGTCGTTCATCTCCAGAGATGAGGTCTACACACATGGTTCACAGTAGGCATCCTCATCGCTTTCTTACCATGTGGACGGATCTCATGACATCATCTCAACGTAATTACCTTCTAAGACTCTCATCATAATGTTATTCCACCTGAGGTCACATTTTACATGAAGTTGTTGGAAGAAAAGGAAAAAAGACATAATTTATAACATTTTACCATTGGTCTTTTAAAGTTCAATTTTTATTAGGTGAAAAATAGACCCATTTTATCCCAACACACCCCGGTAGGTATTCTGCTCTAGCACTCCATCTGGATGTTAATCCAGAGTCCCATCGGAATACTATATTACTCGGGTACAGATGAAACTTGCTACACAATTTATTGTCAGGCAAAATACCTCTCCAGTTGGGAGCTTATAAAAGCAAACAAGTTGTATGCTTCTAAGATACTCTCAGGCAAAGGAAAGAGATAAAAAGAAAAAAAGTGGGGGAGGGAGATGAATCTCAAGTAAGTATAAATCTCCCCAAGGCAAACTCCAATAAACCTTAAAGAGAGAGACTGATTCTCTTTGGCTAACACTGAACCCAAGATAGTGACAACACCCCTGAGACCCTGTTGGGTAAAGTTGCCTGTGTGTGGCTCTGCTGGGTTTCAGATTGTGATTCCCAAGGCTCTGAGTGGTCCAACCTCTATGTTGCCCAACAACCATCACCCTTTTGGAAATGAGGTGCTTATACAAGACTCTGTTACACAGAAAACAGTCTTGTGGTGATAAGGGTCTCTGAAATGCCTTCACAATCGTTTCCTGGTTTAGAAGAAGGATACACATTTGCACCTAGCCAAGGATCTACAGACCAGTTCTAGAAGAATTAAGAGACTCAACAGCCTTCTTTCATCCATCTTGCTTTCTCTGAGCCCTTTAGGTCAAGTGGGCAGTGTTTGCTGAGATCCTCCTATCTTTAGCCCTACTCTGTTGTGTGGCTAATACAATGCTTGTCACAGTTGTGTTGATCTTAAAGCTTCAATCTCTCTCTCTCTCTCTCTCTCTCTCTCTCTCTCTCTCTCTCTCTCTCTCTCTCTCTCCAAAACTGGCAAACTGAGAGTTTCCTGGTTTGCTTAATAGTTCCATCTTTGATTTCTTTCCTTGTGTCTTGTTATGGTCAGGAGGGAGCAAGTTGCTCCATTAACCCATTTTCATGGAAATTTCTCAGCTAAACATTTAATTTCCCTCTGATCCACAACATACTAGAACACAAACATATATTGCTCATATTCTATTCCACTTTATAACAAGGGTTATCTTCCATCCATTCTCTAATAACATACTCTTCATTTCCATCTGAGACATCAACAGAAGAGCATTTATCACCTCTGTTTCCACCCCCATCATGTACAAGACAAAAACGTTCTCTTCTTGATCCTCATCAGAAACATCTCTTAGAATCCTTCTTAGGACAGTGCCATTTTTTTCTAGCATGTACTTCAAAATCTTTGAAGTCCTTACCCATTGCCAGGTTGCACTGACACTTCTATGTTTTAGGGTATTTCTAATTGTGATCCTCTACTTCTTAGTGTCAATATTTGTATAATTGTGGTTCTCTAGAGAAACAGAAGTGCAAAGGCAATAAGAGATTATCTGTAACTACACACAGATAGCATCATTTATTTATATGTGTGATGAACATACAGTGCAACATATAATGCATTGTACTCTGTATGTCACATACATATAGTCTCTCTTTCTGTTGGAGGGAGTGAGCTTGCTTGTTCCTGGTCATTTATTCCCAAAATAACCACACAGAAACTATATTAATTAAATCACTGCTTGGCCCATTAGCTCTAGCTTTTTATTAGCTAACTCTTACATCTTAATTTAACCCATTTCTATTAATCTGTGTATCGCCACAAGGCTGTGGCTCACGGCTAAAGTTTGGCAATTCCTGTGGATCAGCCAACCATGGTGCCGCGACTGTACTTGCTCCACCTTCGCGTGGACTCTTCTGCCACCCCAGCAGCGTCTTGCATGACTATGTTTAGCTTACAGAGTGCAGCGGATATGAGGCTTTTTAACGTTCAAGCTTCTCTCATTAAAGTCTCAGTGTTTTGGTGAAGAGGGTGTGATAGGGGAGAATCAACTTGCTCAAACACTTCATCTCTGCAGTGGTTCATCTTGATTGCCAGCTTCATTGGATTGGATATTCCCATTTCACGGAGATCAGAGAAGCACTCCCGAGTGTGTGAAGGGCGCCTTTAGGGAAGATGGTGAAAGATATGGTCTGGATGAGGTTGACACCATCGAGTAGGCGGCTGGGAGAGTGACTCTGAGGAATGTGTCTTGTCCTAGTCCCTTGTTCTTTGTGCTCGCTACTTCCACTGATTCTGGGCCACCAGGAGGTAAGAAACTTCATTCTGACTGCCAGCCTACCATGACCCTACCTCATAACAGTGAAGCTGGCCGTGGAGTGTGAAAGGCAGCCCACCATCCTCTGAAAGTGTGAGCCGAAACAAATATATTTCTTCCACTTCTCAAATTAATTTCTCTTGGGTAGTCTCTTGTCATCCCATAGTAATGACAAGTCTATTGGAACCCCTGAATCTTTGAATTGCGTCACTATGGAATGTATTTACAATAGCCCCTACTGAGTCCAGGTTCCCATCATCCATTTAGAACAAGCCTCAGCTTCTTGAACCCATCCATGATCTCTGGGGAACATCACTAAGTTTACTTTCATTCAGAGATGTATTGTGTCCTCTTTGATCCATGATTTTCTCAAATATGTTCCCTAGTTTCATTAACTTAATTTAGTAAATACTTTCAGCTCTCTTAGTGTGTTCCTGGTTTTCAGGTTCTCTACAGCTGTGCCATGTAGCATGTTGAGTTCTGACTCTGGTTTTGTGTGCTCGACTGAGCTGTGCACTCAGCAGCAGCAGGCCAGATACTCGGCTCAATATTTATCTACAACATGGAAGAAGAAGTGGGTGAGCTAATCTCAGTGGAGAGTCTCAGCAGAGGAGCAGTCTCGGAAGGCCGCAGTATTACAGTCATGGGGGACTAGGAAGCTGGGGTCTAGACATCAGTATCCATACTTGGTCCAGGGGAAGGTCTTGCCATTCTCATGAGTCTGAGGCCTTAACTTCCTTGCCGTGAACTCATATAGGAGTATATTCACTTCCCACAATTCTAAGCATCCTATTTCTTCCTATCCAGTTCTCCAACTGCAATTCAAGAGAGATGATTGGGTTATTCATTCAACTTAGGCTGAATTTTGAGCAAACCACAGGGTTAGACTCAGAATCTTATTTTTATAGCCACACTCTTTCAGAATAATGGCAAAAACTCTTGAAATTTTCTGACTATACCTTGGAAAGAAAAAGTTTTAATTGACCTTGTATGGATTTTATTGTTTATTTATTTGTTTTGCTTTATATTGGG
The DNA here is from genome assembly GCF_950005125.1 of Chionomys nivalis. NCBI lineage: Eukaryota > Metazoa > Chordata > Mammalia > Rodentia > Cricetidae > Chionomys > Chionomys nivalis. Next base: position 35,837,478 of record NC_080106.1, read on the forward strand.
TTTCTCCATGTAGCTCAGACTTCTCACAACTCATGTTCTTCCTGCCTCAGCCTCCAGAGAGCTAGGATACTAGCCACCTTGCCCAGTTCTTAGCATGCTAGTTCTTAAGCTTGCAACTGCAGTTATTGGGTTGTTTTAGTTATGTATTGCTACCTAAAAAGTAGTGACTTAAAACAGTAACTATTACCATCACACACAAGTATATTGACAAGATTTCTAGGTCACTGCTGAGACTACAATTATCCAAGGATAGCAGGGCCTAGGTTGTTCAAGACAGATGAAAATGGATGGCAGTTACCTCTGGATGTTGGCTAAATATTCAAGTTGGGCTGTCAGCTAGGGGCACTAAGATTACTTACCTTGGTGGCCAACTTGGCTAATCTGGAATCAACTTCAATGCAAGTAGCTGGACTTGTAGGCGATTTTTTTTGATTGGATTATCTGAAAGAGGAAGACACACACCCTCAATCTAGGCCACACCTTCTGGTAGCAGCTCACATAAAAGACTTGGGATAAGGAAGCTTTTGTTTTTTTGCCTTTATGTCTTTACTGTTATGGGCAAATTTATCTATCCTCTTCATGAGGCATTCCTTCACTGGCATTGCAATCTGTTTCTTCATCTTGATGCTGTAGAGATGCAGCCAGCTTATCTTCAAAACCCATCTAAGGGTCCTAGCTCCTAGTGTTCAGTGGTCTTCTCTGACTTCAGACTTACTATTCCCATATTCCATTTTCCTGAAGATTGGTTCTCTTCGAATACTTGCTGAATTATGTTGAGATCTTGATTGTAAACAGTACATATTAACTAGGTGTAGCAAAAAAAAGAGTTATTATTGGGAATTAAGTTACTTGCAAAAACGTCTAGAGAGGGCATTGAAGCAAGACTGAACACAGTTGGCAGGAAGGGGACAAAGAATAAGCCAATCATGTGCAGAGTGGAAACCAGCCAGCAGGAACTTGATGAACTGTTCAACACTTGATGCCAGGAAACTAGGCATGAACACTCAAACCAGGGTCACTCTATGGCAGAGAATGGAACCCCTTTGCCTATGTATTTACAAGAGAAATTTACAACCGAAGGCTGCACACATCTCACTTCTGATTCCCTGTGAACTGCGAGTAGAATTCTGGTTTGTATCCTTTAAGAAAAGATTCACAAACTCAGCACTATAGATATTTAGACCAGACACTTCATTGTTGGGGGGTGAGGAGGCTCTTGGATGATGCTGTATTATATTTAGATGCATCCATCACCCGCACATGTAGATGTCAATGGAATCAGCACCACCCCAGGTCGTGACAATTGGAAATGTTACTAGGCCACCATTGCAAAGTATCTATTTTGAGGCATAAGTCTTCCATCTGAGAAGTACTTTTCTAAGGGATAGAAGGGCATGTTGGGAAGAAACAGGAACAAGACTAAGCTGTCACACCCAACAAATAGATTATTCAGTGTTAAAATAAAAGAAAGACAAGCACCTTGACATCTGAATAATCATTGATATAAATACAAACACTATTTAGATGTATTAATTTCTGTAACCAATAGAGAACGAAGCAGCTTAACAAGACCGTGAGACAGAGGGCCACACATGGTCATTATTGTCAGTGGTGCTGATGATTAGAATCTAGAAGAAGAGATTTTTTTCAACATGGTTTCTGCCAATAAACTTATCACAGAGTCTCTCTGCTTGGTCTTGACATCCTGGCAGGCAGGGGTAGGTTTTACTACAGATGTGAATACGTAGAACCATTAATCTTTCAGCATTCCTTTCCATAACTGCTTTAAAACCCTTTCTGTGAGTGCTTAAGTGCAATACTGATGCTGTTATCAATAATTCCTTATATCTCTGGCTTCTCAAGCCCAGGTTCCACTGGGACCATTTTTTAAAGAGTCAGGAAGAGACTGGCTCGGAAGAAGGAAAGACACGGAGCATCACTGAGAGCCACGGTTGTTATTCTGTGGACGAAGGCTCTCAGTCCCATGGGAAAGTGTGTTTGATACAGGAATCCCTGGAGAGACAGATGAAGAAGAGTGAATACCATGCTCTAGGATGGTGCATGATGAGAATGCAATCAGTCCTCCTGTGCTCATCTCTGTACTAGAGCAAAGGCTGCTTAGACGGTTACTCATCATTTGCTCTGTGTAGGGAGATCTAGCAACAGGTGTAGCTCTGGCAGAACTTCTTTACATGCCTGACATAAGTTTGCACTCATCTTTTCCACTGAGTAAAGTAGACAATTATTTGAGCCCAAAGCTCAGACCTGAGCCAGGAGGACTGTGCACCTATGAATCACGGTGGTGGCTGGTCTTGACTTTTTAGCTTGATTGCATTAAGATATACCTTATAGATCTGTGACACACACACACCTCTGTGTGTGTCTATGAGGGTGATCCCAAATACAATTAGGGACCTGATCTAAAGGACTGTTCAAATCATTGACAAATTATAAAGTTGAATCAATTATTGGGAGGTGGTAGATCTCCTTGCCTATTTGGAGGAAGTTGGCTATTGAGTACCTATGCTTGGGAATATGTCTCGTCATGGCCTCCTCTTGTATACCCTTCTCTCTGCTTTTTATTTGCCAAGAATTGATGAACAACCTTCAGTACACATTCCCACCACAAAGATGCTCTGCTCATGTGTATGGGGCCAGCATCCCAAACTGTAAGTATGAATGTTCTTTCAGGCATATTGGTCACAGCTAAATACAATTAATTATAGCACTCAATGTGCTTACTGTATACACGAGCCTATACTCTCTAATCCCCAGATGGCATCTCCATAAGTTTCAAGCAAGCATTTCTTTCAATCATCCTGTATTTCTCAATTGTTCCTACAAAAGACCCATAATCAGTTCTTGAGGATTGTTAGTTCTTTCTTGAATAATGGTCAAGTAAGAAGCACAGCACTGAGCCTAACCATTCACACTCAGTGTTGTTGAGGCTGAACAGGTAGCATGAACAGAAGTCAGTTAGCATCTCCCTTCTACTTTCTCCAACTGCTCAGTGGGATACAGAGGATAGGCAAACCACCATTCTCAAGTAGGAAAGAAGAAGACTAGGTAAGGCAATGCGAACAAGTCAGCCCTTGAGTTTCTGGTCCTTTCTGTTGAGTCTCTGCCACAAATTCACATAAACAAGATGAATGGGTGTCACAGAGTGACGCACAGAGTGACACACAGAGGAGGCTTCACCCCTCCCGAGAAGGGGCAAGCAGGTAGCTGAGCATTTAGCCTTATGCAATTATCACAAAGTAATGTGAACTCTCTGTCTCTACCTCTTCTTAGCCCCATGAGGATCTGAGCTTATACTTGAACTTACAGACTTAGTTGGAGCCTTTTTTTTTTTTCTAGAGAGATCAAGGTCTGGGCAGATTGAAATTCGGTCCTGCCCATCTGTAATGAGGCAGTGAAAGTCCTGTGTCATATGTCTGGGGTGATGGGAGAGGCACCCAATAGGAAGTCAAACAAACACACTTAGCCAGTTCTTGCACTATAGCACCGAAAAAGGCTGTCTTGCTTTTAAAAAGATGGTAAAATATGGGCTAGTAGAATGTCTCAGGGGGTAAAGGCACTTGCTGCTAAGCCTGCCCACCTGAGTTTGATCGGCAGAACTAACATAGTGGGGCAAGAGAACGGCCTCCTGAAAGTTGTGCTCCGACCTCCACATGTGTAATGTGGCATGTGTCCCAGATTTTAAAAGATAGATGTGAAAATAGGTTCCTGAGCCCCATGAAGTCTTACAAAGATGTCCAAAATACAAGAAATTCATCACTCACCATAATATGGAAACTTACAAGTTGAGTGAAAAAGATTATCAACGGATGTCAAAACCACAATGAACGAAATGTTGGGTTTTAGAGCAGACGTCTTAAAAAGGTTTTAGAACATAATCGTGGCTTTCCTTGAAACAGAGGAAAGCAATAGATCTCATCAAAATCAGGTTATAGGAGGAATAAAACAGAAATTATAGAATCAGAGTGTCATAACTGAGAAACTCCCTAACTAGGTTAATAACAGAGTAGATAGGATGACATATGCTAGAGGACTGACCATTGCAAGCAGTGGAGCCCATGAAAATTTTTAAAAAGACAACCTGTACCGTGATAACAAAACAGCAGACATTTGCATCTTTGGGGTACCAGAAGGGAAGGCGGCACTGAAGAAGCGTTTGAAAAAAAAAAATGTCTGAAGACCTTCCACATTTGGTAGAAATTAGAAGTCAAGATATTCAAGAAGCTAAACTAATTATTAACTAGGTGAATACTGCATTGGTGAGAGAGTGGTGAGCCTAGCTGCCTGCTAAATGGAATAAACACAAAGGAGTCCCGAGACAGGTACATCAGAGTTCATGTCTGAAAACTAGTTGTTGAGAAAAACCTTGAAAGCAGCCCCAGAGATGCAAAGCATTCTTCAGTGGGTTGGTCAAGTTGAAAACCAGTGGATTTTCTTTCGAGCCAGTGGAGGTCAGAATGATGACACCTGTCTCCAATACAGGTAATACCAGCTATAAATTCTATATGCAGCAAGTTCCATGGCTGATGGAGGTGGGTCTTGTATCTTATCTGTTGCTTTCATTGGTTAAGTAATAAAGAAAACTGCCTTAGCCCATTTGATAGGCCAACCCTTCGGTGGGTGGAGTAAACAGAACAGAATGCTGGGAGAAAGAAGCCGAGTCAGGAGTCGCCATGATTCTCCCACTCCAGACAGACGCAGGTTAAGATCTTTCCTGGTAAACCAGCTCGTGGTGCTACACAGAATATTAGAAATGGGTTAGATCAATATGTAAGAGCTAGCCAATAAGAGGCTGGAACTAATGGGCCAAGCAGTGTTTAAAAGAATACAGTTTTCTGTGTAATTATTTCGGGTATAAAGCTAGCCGGGTGGCGAGACGCAGCCCCGCCACTCTTATTACTACATTGGCCCAGAGGACAGGAGCCATGCACAGAACATACAGCTCCCAGACAGAGGGCAGCTACCGGGAGATGAGATGTGCCCTCAGAGAATATAAGGGGTAGAGTCATTAAAACAGCTCTTCTCTTTATTTCTTTTCCTATTATGACAGCTTTGCTACTTTTTTAGAATGGGTTTTGGATGCCTTCCATCCCTGACAAATCTCACAGCGTTTAACAGTGTATGCTCCACTTGTCATCATGGTACATGGCCTTCTCTGTCCCTACTGGGGTATAGTTTCTGATTCAGGCTGAATAAGCAGGGGATGGGAATGACAGGAAGGAATTTTTCTTTGGGGGGCATCAGAGAAGGCATCTTGGGGGGCGGGTATGAGATCCTTGCACTCTCTTTGGGACTGCAATAGAAAGTTGAGAGTCTCTGAAAGGGAGATTGAATTGAGTTGGGTTAAATTTTCATAATCATGATACCAAAGCTGTATCAAAAATAAACTTTCACCATTCAATGTAAATATTTGTTTATCGAACACACACACACACACACACACATACACACACAAATGAGAGACAGACAGGCACAGAGATTGTTTCTTCTGAGTCCCACAACCAAGAAAACCAAGGGACCAGGGAGGAGCCAGGGCCTCTGAAGACAGGCAAGGACAAAGGACAGAGCCTTAACAAATTGGGACAACAGGTAACTCTGTAACTGAACATAAGTTGAGGGAGTCCATTGGTGCCTCATTCTGTTCTGAATATTTTCTCTGTGTTCTTTGTTCTCTGTCTCCTTTAATGTTTCTTGCATTCCTTAGGCAGATCAGCCACATATGATTCTCACCATTCCACAGATGGGAAAATCCCTGCATAATTTTACAGGTTGTAGCTAACCAACCTAGAGAACTTGACCAGGTCACAAGACCTCTAGGTGTTCCAAACTAAAGGGAACATATGTTACAGACGTCTCTGTGAAGGTGACTCTGTAATTGTGATGGGGAATACACCCTTAAAAGTACTCTTAGGGGACTAGAGAGATGGCTCAGTGGTTAAAAGCACTGGCTGTTATTCCAGAGGTCCTGAGTTCAATTCCCAGCAACCCCATGGTGGCCCACAACCATCCGTAATGAGATCTGGTACCTTCTTCTAGCCTGCACACATACAGACAGAACACTGTATATACAATAAACAAATAAATCTTTTTAAAACAGTATTCTTAGGGCTGAGAAATGGTTTATGGATAAGAGTGTTTCCTGCCAAGCCTAACCACTACCTGTGTTCCACGTGATGAGAAGAGAAAAAAGATTCCTAGTAACATGTCCTGACCTCCACAGGCAGAACTGTATTTCTTCTGACTGTCCCAGGATCTTGGCTGTAGATTTAAATCTCCCTGAAACTTAATCATCCCCCAATCTTGGTCCCCATCCAGCAGAGGAACTCCAAATAGACTGTGTCACTCATGAAGGTTGTTCTGTCGTGACTAAATGGATCTTGCAAAGAATCACAGCAAAGAGATCCTTTTCATTGGGGGAAAACACAGCTTGAAAGCTAAAAGCTATGAGAGAAGAATGAGCTTTCCCTCGGACTTCATCCAACCTGCCAGGCAAACTGGAAGTAATTATTTTATGTGGGATGCTTATTGCCATTACTGTGGCAGGGACTTGATCTCACCATTTAGCAGAACCATCTGTTCCTTCCTTGGCAGGCACTCGGCTCGCATCTCACCTGGTGTCTTGGCATCCTTGGCCCTGAAGCAGAGCATGACCAAAGCTAAGATGTGCAGTGTAGGAAGAAGAGAAGACGTCTCTTCCACCCCTAGCATAGTTGGGTAGATATGGACAAATACAAAGTGACGAATATCATACTGAGACATACTGCTATTAAATGCACCATTGTCTAGCATAGGGTCTGGGCTTATTACTTGCTACCTCTGTGATCTTCAACATATTACATAATCTCCAGGTGTTTCAATGTTCTTGATGAAAAATTAGCACAATAGCTCTTACCTCACTGAGACTTCAATGCAAATCATCACGCTTAGACATTGGCAATAATGACAAATGGTTTGGAGCAGAGAGAGCAAACTGTGGGACTAAGAAAGACCTTTGTGGCCTGGAAACACTGCTTCCCTCCTGCTCCATGCTCACCCCGGCCCTCAGCTGTTGATTGGCTACTGCACTGGGGACAGAGCCCCTTAGGATTCTCTAAAAGAAAACGCAGAACAGAGGAAGCCATCCTGGGAACGGGAGAAACTTTGGTGAGAGTTGAAATCTTGACTCTTCACTTGGTAAACAAGAGCCTTAGGCAAGACTAGATCTCTTCCTTCAGCCTGGAATCCATGTCCTAGACAACACTTCTTAATGATCCAGAAAGTGAACTTAACTAGCTGCTGTGTGAAGTTTGTATGCAGGGTTTAGTGGCATTAATAGTCTGTAGTTTCTAGTGCGTTAACAACATTTTTCTCTTTGTAGGTATGGAAAAGCATTATCTTAGTGTTTTGCAAAGTGATAGTGATTTGGCAAGGCACTTGATGTTTTCAAAAAAAGGTGGGCCAGACTAGCAAGCACAGTCTGTGGTCTCTGTCTTTTACCCGTGATGTTTGTGGTAACTGCATCTCATCCCATCGATGGGAGTGTGGCCTTATGGTCTAAAGTGATTGGCTAGTTTGCACAAAGTGGAAGAGGGACGTTCAGGAATTATGCACCCCTATTGGGCTAACTACCATAGAAAACCATTCCTCATACAGAGAATGCTAACTGCCTTTATGGCTGAGCCCATGTCATTTTTCAGAGTGGACAACGGCCTCTTACTTTCTCATAGAGATGTTGCCAACACTGTGTCAGGAGCCATTTGGTGTTTGGTACTACATGCAGCAGAGAATGATGAGCACATGGAACCCTTCACCTAAGTCTCCATGGAAATGGTTCAGTTGTCATGATGAGACACATGCATTTGCAAGTACCCTCAGGGTAGATTAAATGGCTCAGCCTGTGAGGGCACTTGCTGCCAAGCCTGATAATCTGAATTCAATCCCTGGGTCCACATAGTGGAAAGAGAACCAGTTCCTTTATGTGTGACACAGCACACCCACACCCACATACATGCTCACAAAATAAATGTGATTTAGAAAAATAGGAAGTACCCTATAAATCTATAAGCAAATCAGTGATAAGTGACATGCCATTATATTTGTGGAGCTCAAATTCATGGGCAGATACCATGAACAGAAGAAACCAGTTGAGTTGCTCTGGTTTTTCTGAGCTTGATAGCCTGGACGTTGGGGTTTGTCTTGGTTTTGACATTTCTCTACCTATTTTTGTGGCAATGGCAGAAGGGGTAGAGGGTTGGAAGCTTGTCGGGTTTACCTATCTGTGACAAAATCCTGAGCAAAACAACTTGAAAGGAGAAATGCTTCTTTAGGCTTGGGGTTTTGGAGCTTTATCGCTTGATCCCATCGCTCTTGGCTGGAGACGAGGCTGAACATCACAGCAGAAAGTGTGGTGGAGCCAAGCTGCTTTCCCCTGGTGGCTGGAGAACAAGATAAGGAGAAAGGGGTAGGAGGCAAAATTATACCCTCAGATGCACACAGCTGGTGACGTGCCTCTCCTAACCGAGCCTCTGCTCCTAGGAGGGTCACCAGCAAGGTACGTGAGCCTTCAAGGAACATTCCAGATCCAATTATCACAGAAGGGATCAGTGAGGTAACACCGGGTCAATGATTTGAAAGAAAAAGGAATATTAGTTTTAGTGATAGCTCTTGAGAATATTTTGCCTTAAAACTGTCCTTTAAAGGGATGCTGTTTCTTTTGAAGTCTTGGCATGTTTGTCTTGAACAATCTATATCTTTGTGTGTGTGTTTAACTTTATGTGTATGTGTGTTTGCATGTGCGTGCACGCACACACATATGTACACAAAGACAGTTTGATGAGTTTTGACACATGCATAGATTCTTTTAATCAACAACCTTGTCCGGATTCCATGTATATAACATTCTGCTTCTTCTGCCCCCGTCCTCTCCCCCATCCCTGCCAATCCTCTTCCCCACCCACTTCTGTTACTCACACTCCTTTTTCCACATCCACGAGTGTTGACTTTGTTTTCTGACCCATTTAGACACGACTGTCTCTGAAACCATTGGATTGGAACTACCTACTGGAGCCTGATGTGGGTATCAGTAGGCACAAAGCTGAAAGCGATGGTTCCCCCTCTCCCAGAACCTAACAGTATCAGCCAGTTCAGCCTTGAGGGGTAGGACTCCTTGAGCCCACCCTCAGTCTCTGACTGACAGAAGACGGGTCCCTTTTGTAGACTAAGGCAAACATTTATAGTTGTGGGGAGTTTGAGATTGCAGTGACTTTATCTTGCCCAGAGGATGAGAATTTCACTGCAGTCTTTTCCTCTATCTCCCAGCTCTTACATTCTTTCTGCCCATTCTTCCGCAATGCTCCCTGAACCTCAAAGAGGACATTCAGGGATGAGAACCCATCTGTCTCACTTATTCTTGGAACTCTGTGCAATCATGGGTCTCTGCTTCACTGGAAAAAGAATTTTCTCGGGATAAGGGTGAGAACATCAATATTTAGAAAGCAGTTTGACACATCGATTTTCTAAACAACAGTGTTCAGATTCCCCTAATTCTATGACCCCCTTGACCGTGTGTTCTAAACTGGTTTTGCGATGGAGAGCTAAAACTGCGGGAGTAGATTTATGTAGAAAACAATAGTACCTGGCGATTGTCCCATGTGGGAATCATCATGTGGTCTCCACGCATGTCTCTAAGCTTGGTTTTGCTTAGACTGAATGTCTTCTATCCTTACCTCCTCTTGGCTCCCAGGATGGATCAGTAGCTTATCATGGATGACAATCAGAAAGTTGGATATCAGACTCCAGGAATACAGTTAATAATATAATATCCTCTAATATTTTTCCTATTCCTATGTGTATTTTGTTGCTTTAGGCAAATCATGTTTGTCTTGAAACCAACACGGAAAACTAAGGGCAAGCTCTCTAGGTGGTAGGACAGAATGACGTGACCCACAAGAGAGTCACAGATGGGAGGTGATGCCTATGATATTTGATTTCCTGGGTATAATCAGTGCTGAAATTACTTCCCACACATCCTTTCTTTGGTTTGGGTTCCTGAGATTACAAGGTTCTGTGTGCGCATGCACACGTGTGTTTCTCTCCTATCCCTCGGGGTGTGTGTGTAACTAAATTTTGCTCCGTGTGATAATCAATTTGACTTAAAAATTTTTAGTGGAATCATTTTGTCTTTTAGATTTAAATAAAATCAGTGACCCCCCACACACACACACACTCATGCAGATGGAAGGGGATCTGTCCATGTGGGCAGGGTAGGAGGCAAAGGAAGAGGAGGCAGACTGAAGCTTCTTTGGGGGTGGGGCACTGGCCTTAGTGGCCTTCCCCATATTCACACATCACATCTGACCTAACTTTCCTTCTGTTTCTGAGACATGAGTGTGCTCTGTGCCCTTGACCACTGAAAAACTCCGCTGCCCATGCCTGTACTGTTAAGATCTTGTTTGAGCCTGAGTGGCAAGAGGTGCTAGCAGCTTCAAATGTCAGCTTAAATGTGCACAGTAGCTGTAAAACCTTAAAATAGACAATGGCCATTGTTTGTCCTACGCCTTTGCCTCCCTTGGCGCCCTTGTCCCCTTCCCATAGCCCTGTCCAGTTCTGCACTGCGCCCACTTCCTGTGCAAAGGGATTAACCCCGCTTCTGAGTTCAGCGTTGTCCTACAGACCTTCCATGTTCTGCAGCCGGAAGCCATACCTTGCTTGCTAATACAGTCCACTCCAGGAAAACCCCTTCCAGCTGCTGAATAGCGAGCTCACTTATTTTCTGCCAGCTGTTTTTACGCCCTTAGTGTTTCTTTTCCATTTGATAATTTTATTACTACTCCCCTGTCTCAACGCAACAAACACACGTGACCCAGGCGGAGGAATTGGCTTTGTGGGGGAACTTTTCGCTCATCTACTGGGAAGAGGCTCTCGTCCTCCCCCATTCAGGTCAGCCATTCTAAGTTACCAGCTTGGCATTGGCTCTGCGTCATCCTTTTTATGTTGGGTAATAACTCCCTTTTTTTTCTCACTCCCCCTACACCCCATAAGAGCGTTGGCAAAAGAAAGAAGAGAAAACCCTGACCGGGCTCTAGACTTTCTCTTTTCCTCTGCTCCCAGGTCTCATGTTACTTGAAGGGGCCGAGTGCTGGCTGAACTTGCTGTGCTGAGCTACTTAAGTGAACCGCTTCTCTTTCTTCTCGTGCCATGAGGAAGCTTTGGGGGCTCGGGCATGCTGCTTTTCTGGCGCAGAGGAAAGACAATGCTGGTACTCAGGTCACACGGAGAGATACAGGGTTACAGGATGGTCCTGGCACCGCTTTCCGAAGAGTGATTCAGGTACCTTGTTCTAGAAGCCCTCATAGGGGCGGGTAGGTTTTCATCTGGTGTGCAGTCCTTTTTTCAGGACAGGCAAAGAGGAAGAACAGGGGCAGATGCTTGTCTGGCACAAACGTCTTGCTGGTACCTGTGCCAGGTGAACTTCCCTTCCTGTGACAGACAGAAAGAATGTTTGGAGGACAGAGCCACACTTGTGAATATCCACTCCATAACTGCTTCAAACATGCATGTACCTTTCCACTCCCTAAACTAAAAACCATAAATGCAAGCACTGTGTATTAGTTTTACATACCATGTAATCCCCAACCCCAAGAGAGGCAGAGTCAGTAGAAGAAACAAAAAGGTGTTGGCATCTCTCATAATTTTCATCTTAGTAATTATACCTTGAATCATTGTTATTATTATCTCATGGACACTGAACTATGGTATAGAATCTGTGATAAGTTCTACATGCATTGTTGATGGCCCATGCATCCCATTTGGTCGGCCTCCGTAGTTTGTCAACCGGGACAGGACAGCTGCCATTTAATCCCAGCAGGTCTCAAGTGGACCCATAATTTCAAACATGACACCCCCACACTCCATATATGAAATTGAGCAGCATGTTCGTGAATGTCATAGACATTTTAGCAAAGTGATCTTGACTCTTGTTGGATAGCGTACAGTTACTCTCTCTCCCTCTCTGTCTCTGTCTCTGTCTCTGTCCCTTTCTCTCTCTCTCTCTCTCTCTCTCTCTCTCTCTCTCTCTCTCTCTCTCTCTGTGTGTGTGTGTGTGTGTGTAGAGGGGCCATGGTGAATGTGAGATGACTTCTATAATCGCTTTCCACCTTATTCTTTGAAACAAGGCTTCTCATTGAACACGGAACTTAAATATTTGACTACAATGGCTGGCGAGCCAACCCCAAGGATTCTCTATCCCACCTGCCCAGAATTACAGTACATCCACCTTTAAACATGGCGCTGAGGACCCTGAAATGAGGCCTCTGTGCTTCTCTGGTAAACACCAGCAAATGAGCCACTGTGTGGACCTTTGGAAGAAAATTCTTATCTCTACAAGGGAAAGCACAGGGCCATTTCTCTCTCAGATGTTCTGTGCTTTCCCCCACTCCCATCAGGCTTTTCAGCTCACATCAGCATGGTGCCGGGTAGACTTGAGGCACCCTGAGAGGTTTCTTTGAAAGGAATTTGGGAGCTTGAAGACTCCTCACAGTCCTGTAACAGACATCGATGGACCCAAAGTTTGTATTTTCGTGGCGATTGTTCACCGCGGGGGACTTGCATTTCTCTCTTGTACCAGTGGTAGCTGAGCATCTGTGTTGGGCAGGCTCCCCGGAGGCTGCTGGACAATGTAGCATTGTCCAGCTTGGTCCTTGATTCCTTGGTCCTTGGCTCCTGGACCTTACATTTTAGGTCGAAGGCACTAATGAATAGAAACTAACAGGCAAACAGATGTGGCGGCTTCAGGTAGTGACAATCCACTGCTCTGTGCAGTGAAACAGGTCATGGAACAGACAGGCTCTCTTGACCCGGTTATATGGGAACCTAACAGAAAGGGTCAGTAGGTGAGGCGTGGATGGGGCCCTTCAGAGAGCAGATGTCCAAAAGATGACTTTGAGATGTCTGAGAGGAGGAAGGGAGACCAGAGCGACTGTAGAGCAGCCAGAGAGTGGGAGGGCAGAGTGAGAGGAAGTTGGGGGAAGGATGTGGAGGCTCAGGCAGGCTCACCAGCCCAGGCTTGACGCCACCCTACTTAACGTATAAATAAATGGTCTTGTTGCTTGCTGTTTGGAGCATAGATTTTTTAAAAATATTTATTTATTTATTATGTACATAATATTCTGTCTGCATGTATGCCTGAAAAGGGTACCAGACCTCGTTACAGATGGTTGTGAGCCACCATGTGGCTGCTGGGAATTGAACTCAGGACCTTTGGAAGAGCAGGCAATGCTCTTAACCGCTGAGTCATCTCTCCAGCCTCCTGGAGCATAGATTTTTGAGGAATAACCCCAGTCAAGAAGACTATCGGGAGCTGTCTGTTCTGCTCTTGCTGGTAGGGAAAAGAATTTTCCTTGTGACTGGGAAATTTATTTATTTGCTTTTAATTCATTTATTTTCTATTTCGTCCGTAATTTCTTTCAGTACTGAGACTCAAATCCAAGGCCTTACACAAACTAGGTAAATTCTCTACCACTCAGCTACTTTCCCAGACCCTTAAAATATTAAAGCATATTAATTATGAATTTTCATGGTTTTCACATCCACATTTGTATACCAGAATATACTGTGCTTTGATTGTATCCATCCTACCCCATTCTACGTCTTTTCCTTCCTCTCTCCTCCTCCCCTGTCACCTCTTCTTTCTTTATGTGGAGTGGACAGGTGTGTAACAACCCAGCTGCAGAGGCTGCAGAGCCCAAGGCACAGCCCAGTCTCTGGGAATAACCTCTGCCTACAAGATGCTGCCAATTGCTGCGTCCTCACCTGGCAGAAGGGAAGAAGAAAACCAGGGTGTCCTCTTTCGCATCTTTTATGAGGACATCGACCCCATTTATGAGAACAGAGTCCTTGTGACAAGCACACCCCAAAGACCTCTACACATGGGCTCTGAGGACAGCAAGGTTTAGAGCACAGCTGAGGCCATCACTCTTGGTGAGACATGGTGAGCACTCTTAAGAGAAGAGTGGGGATAGAGAGGCAAGGAGGAGATGTGGATGTGATATTGTTATGATTATTATTTTTAAAATGCTGTTCTGAGAACCCTGTATTCTAGATAAAAATCTTACATCACACATGACTACCGATTGCTTTTCCCTCGTTCATTGCCTGTCTTTCGTTCGTCTCTTACCTTTCTTTGAAGAACAAAGGTTTCTATTTTGAGGCAGTCTAATTTATCAACTTTTCCTGGACCATGCTTTTAGTGTGTGTCTAAGGAATTCTCATCCGACTCCCATGTTCGTTTTTAAACAGCCTCTAGGTTTAGGATTCACGTTGCACTCTGTGAGATAGCCATAGCTAATCTTACGCATGTTGTGTGTTTTGGATCGAGGCTATTTGTTGTGCGTTTGGGTATCTGACTGCCAGGATACTATTTACTGGAAATGACCCTTCATTTATTATTGTTGTCACCTTCTTGAAAGTCGTTTGCCCATACACAAGCAAGGACTTTGAATTTTTTTTCTTCTGCACAATGACTTATTTTTCTTTGTTTGTGTGATGCATGCTGTCCTGATGACGCCATCTTGATGAGAAGTACTTGAGATGGGTGTCCTGGATGCCTCAACTGCTTCTTCATTTTCAAAAGAATAATTTACAATCAGTTTTTGAGGTTCTAGAATTCTTGCAACGTTGTCATCGTATCATTTTGGATGTTTTTCTTAAACAGAAGTTGATGAGATTTTTCACTTTAACCTGTTGATTGATTCTTCCAATCCATGAACACTGAGCTCTTTCTCCATTCATTCAGGCCTTCCTTAATGTTTCTCGATCACATATTGTAGAATATTATTTTAAGATGGGCTACATTTGTTTATGCTGTGGAATATTTGTTGAATGATGCAAAGACGTATTCCTTTCTTTCATGTTGCATTTGTTTAACTCTGTGAAGCTGTGTTACTTTTCCTGTCTAAAACACCTGATGGTCTAATAAAGAGCTGAATGGCCAATAGTGAGGCGGGAGAAAGGACAGGTCGGGCTGGCAGGCAGAGAGGGTAGATAGGAGGAGAAATCTGGGAGGAGAAGAGGAAGGAGAAAGAGGAAAGAAGGAGAGAGGATACGGGGGGGGGAGCACCAGACACCCAGACACCCAGACACCCAGACACCCAGACACCCAGTCAGCCACGGAGTAAGAGCGAAAATGAGATAGATATACAGAAGTAAGAAAAGGAAAAAGCGCAAAGGCAAAAGGTAAATGGGGTAATTTAACTTAAGAAAAGTAGGCTAGCAACAAGCCAAGCTAAGGCTTGGGCATTCATTAGTAAGAATAAGACTCCATGTGTAATTTATTTGGGAACTGGGTGGCAGGGCTTCCAAAAGAACAGAGTAAAAGAGTAAAAAGAAAAAACAAAACAAAAGCAACTACAATCATGTTTTATGACTTTTAAAAATATGACAAGTCTTTCATTTTATGAGATTTATATGCACATATTTAATCTTTTTGATGTTATTGTAAATGCTATTTTTCCATTTTCAATCTCTTACAGACTCTTGTTAGTAAAGAGGAAAACCTGACTTTATCCAAATGATGCATTTCCTGTCTATGACTAATGTGCTGAGCATTTTTAATTAGGACTGACTATGTGATTTTAATTAGGACTGACTATGTGATTTTAATCAGGACTTACTATGTGATTTTAATTGGGGTTGACTATGTGATTTTTGTCACTTTTTTTCTTGCAATGTCTTAAGATGATCATCGGAAGATGATTATGATACATCTTCATCGTCATAACATGGTGAATTACAGTCATTGTTTTCCATGCAGAAACCCAAAAGGGTATGCCTGGGATTGCCTCTACAGAATCATGAAGCAATGGTCACTTTTCATGTACTATTTAACTCCACTTCGCAAAATTTAGTAAAAATGTTTTGGGTCTGTGTTCAAGAAAAAGTCTGGTGTGTGATTTTCTCTGCTCATACATTGTTGTCTGGATTTTGGTGCGTGAGTAACGCCAGTCCTGGAGCAGGTTGGAAGGTGTGTCTCGTCAGAAGAAGAGCTTGTGTCAATTTTTTTCCCCATTAAACATTTGGTAAATTCTCCAACAAAGTCCATGGGCTCGACCTTTCCTTGGTGTGGGTGTTAGCTACAGTCTAGATGCATAGTGGATCCCAAATGCCTATGTGAACGGCAGTCAGGATATCCAGTTCCTTGAGCTTTGTGGATTGATGTCTTTGAGGGATTTTCTCCATTTCATTTAAATTGTGACATTATTAGCATGTAATTATTTATGCAAAGCCCTTATAATTCTCTCAAAATCTGTAGACTCAATAATGATGTCATTTTTATAGCTGCTATTGGTAATCTGTGTCTTCTCTTTTGCTTGATCAATCCGGCAAGAGATTGCTCAGTTTTATTGATCTTCACAAAGTACTGGCTTTTGGTTTCATTGATTTTTCCATTTTTATCTTTTTCGGTGACATTGATTCTCACTTTTATCTTTATTTTCTTTATTTTGGGTTTTTTTGTAATTCTTTTTTACTTGCCTAAGGTAAAAATGTAAGGTTATTGATTCAAGACATTTTTTGTCCAATATAGCCATTTGGAACTATTAATTTTTCTTAGGCAATGCTTTATTGGCATCACATTAAATTTTAAAATGTGTGCTTTTATTTTCATTAATTTTGAAATATATTCTAATACAAGCTTTAATTTTTTGACTTCAGGTTATTTAGCAATGCATTAGTTTCTAAGTTTTTCAAGTTTTTCTTATGTTAGTCTGTTATTAATTTCTTATTTAACACTATTGGGATCTGAGAACATACATTGGCTTGAATCCTTTATAGGTCGTGTATTTTTTTATGGTCAACAGTAAACTCTGTCTGAGGTTGGAAAAAATGCAATTTTGCTGCTGTTTCCCTCAGTACCACGAAAATGTAAGTCAAGTTAGCCTGGCTGATGCCAACTGTGCACCTCTCCACCCTTGCTGACTCTCTGCTGGGCAGCTGTACCCCTCCACCCTTGCTGACTCTCTGATTGCTTTTCCTTTGACACTGGAAGAAGGGGTTCAGTTTCTAACTGAGGCTGTGGGTTTGCTTCTTTTTCTTGGAGTTTTGAGACTTTTTTTTATTTCCTGTATTTTAAAACTTAGTTGCTATGTTCATAAATATTTAAGGATGTTATATCCTTTTCTTGAATTGATTTTTCTCATTGTGTATAAATTTCCTTATCCTTTGCAGCATCTATGCTCTGACATTTTGCTGGAAGTGCGTATAGCAACTTTAGGTTTCTTTGACTTTTATTAGGATAACATATGTTAATCTATTCTTTTACTTTGTAGCTTTTTTTTTTTACATATTCCTATTTAATGTTACAAACAGCAAGGCTTAGATCTTACTTTTTAAAAATCTAATCTGATAATGCTTCTTTTATAGAAATTGTTTAGATAGTTTATATTTGATTTACCGACGTGACTACATTTAATCCTTCCTGTCTTTACTTATTTTTTTATTATTTCACTCAATTTTTTTTTGCTTCTTTTTCTCTTTCTATTGGCTCTATTTTATCTCCTTGCTGGAGGATTGGCTGAAATTCTTTGTCCTAGTGTCTTAATGATTTGCTTTAAACCCCAGTGTATATTTTAACATACCTGTATCTACCCTCAAGTGGTATCACTTCACATATACTATAGAAATCTTATACTGTTATCATATTTTCTCTTCTGCTGCTGTAATAAAATATACTAGCAAAAACTACTTCAGGGAGAAATGGCGTGTTCTGGTTCACAGTTCGGAGGGAATACAGTCCATCACGGGGTGGGAGGGAGGGAGTGGAAGGGATGGCAACAGGAGCTGGAGGCTGGACTATCACAGTGTATCAGCAGCCTCTAAGCAGAGAACAAACACAGCGTGCAGCTGGGTTATATAAAACCTCAAGGCCCAGCCCCAGGGATCACTCTGCCCAGTGAGACTCTACTTCTACCTAGTGTGGAAATACGTGAGCCTGTGGGAGAATTTCACATTCAAACCGTAGCAGCTACACTTTTATCTCAAGCCTTCGGTCTTTGTGCTGTTTTTATTGCATGTTTCACTTGTACAGAGATTTTAATTGTCCCCATTGCTTTTTTGTTTGTTTTTAAAGATGCCTATCTTTTTTATTTTATTTTATTGATTCAGAGTTTCTTTGTGTAGCTTTGACTGTCATGGAACTTACTCTGTAGACCAGGCTAGCCTCAAACTCACACACATCCACCTGCCTCTGCCTCCCTAAGTGCTGGGGTTGCCACTACCACCCATGTGAAGATGTCTATCATTAAAGAAGATTTAAATAACAATGAAAATACTTCCTGGTGTAGATGTTACTCTGCACGCTTGTTCTTCCTTTGTGTGAGTGCATGCTTGTTTTCGTCTAGTCTTATTTTGCTTTGCCCCGGAAGGCGTTTCCAAACATGTCTTCTTACATGGTGATAGCAGAGAATTAAATTCCTTCAGCTTCTATCTATTCCTTCTTTTGAGACAGGGTCCCACTGAATAAACAAGGCTGGTCCTCAGCTTGGCATCCTCCTGCCTCAGACTCTCAAGTGTTGACATTATATGTGCAGAATACTATGCTCAGATTCAGATTTTTTTTCCTTATGGTCCATCTTTGGAAAAACCCTCATTTTATCTTCGTTTTTGGAAGGTGTGAAAATCTCGGATTCTAGGCAGCTGGGAAGCTTTGGCTGTCAGTCCTGTGAACTGTCGGTCCGTACACTGTGTCTTCATTCTGCTGTTTACAGTGAGTCTGCTCTGAGCCTCATCTTAGTGTTTCCATGAAGGTTTTCTCGTCCTCTAGTCTTGGGCAACTTAAGTAGGTTCTGCTTGGCTGCAGTTTTTCCTTCGTGTATCATACGCTTGAAGCTCATCGCTCTTGCATTCATGTGCTTTTAGTCTACACTGGGAGGAAAAATAATCAATCTTTATTTTTTTTCTGCTTTTGTCCTTCCAGCTGCCAAACACTGCCCCACAGCTCACCAATGTTCTATTCATTTCTCTTTATTCCTGTTTCTTTCTCTTTTTCATGTTGACTCACTTCTGATTTTTGTATTCAGTTTGCTAATTTTTTCTCTAACAGCTCATCTGTTGTTAACCTTATTCACTGTAGTTTCTTCTTAAATATTGTAAGCTTTATAATTCCAAATTTCATTTTTGTGCATTTTTAAAGTGTGCATATCTGTTTCATGTGTATGTACATGTGTGTATGTATTTATATTTATATTATATTGTTTTGAATATCTAATGAAATCATAAGAATGTTAAAATTCTTTCTATTCATTCTAACACCAGAGACAATTTAACTCCTTTCAGTTATTTTTTCCCATTTATTTGTCTGTCTGAAAAAAATTAAATTATATTTATTAATTTGGGAGAGTGGAGAACGCTCTATGATGCTTGTATGGATGACAACTTGTAGGAGCCAGTTCTCTCTTCCTACCATGTGGGTCCTGGGTCTTGAGCTCAAATCCTCAAGCTTGGCAGTACGTACTTTAACTTGCTGAGCCATCTTACTGGCTCATGCTGGATATGTGTGGCTTAAAACAAAAACAAAAAAAAAAAAACAAAAACAAAGTGTTAACCAGCGACATTCTGAATATTTTAGTAGGACCTCTGTCTAACTCCTTGGGTGTTTTGCTCTGTGAACTCTGCTGCGTTCCTTTCTTGGACTGGGGCATCTATATTCTCCACCACGGAATCTACCCAGTCCTACCTGAGTTTCCCGCTTTTGTTCTCCAGGCTCAGAATTCTATCTAGGCTAACTGCGAGACTCTACTTGTTTCCCAACTCCCAGGGACAACCATCCTTATTGACAAACATCCAACCTCCTGAAAATTATGGAAAAATAGGGACAAAGATACCCATTGCTCTTTCGTGCCTGGAAAGCAATGTCCTGAAGATTATACTTAATGATTGACTCGTCATAGGTATAGAGATCCCTAATAATTTGGTGATCCACTTAGGGTTCAGATCTCTTGGGATGACGTAGCACAGTAGTGGCATATTCATTTCACATCTGTTACAAAAAATAAAGAACATTTCAATTTAAAGATGATCTAAAGTGTTAACACGTCCATGCAGCAATTAAGTATGTGAATCCTGATTCGTCCTTCAGAGCTCCGAGTGTTAAGCTTACCATGAAGTCTGTGAAGATATCCCCAGGACAATAGATCATTCATGGTGGTAACAGAACAACGAATATGTAAATCCTAGGACAGATAGACAGTTATTTCTATTCTGATCAGGTGATTCTCGAAATAAAAATAAGCGCATGTCAGGGGCTGGAGAGATGGCTCAGTGGTTAAAAGCACTGGCTGCCCTTCTTGAGGATGTTGGTTCAATTCCCAGGACTTACATGGCAGTTCATAACCATGTGCAAGTCCAGTTCCAGGGGATCCAGTGCCCTCTGCATGCGTACTTATATACATGCAGGCAACACACACACACACACACACACACACACACACACACACACACACAGCTTTTTAAATGAATTTTAGTGATCACTTCTTTATTTTTTTAACTTTCCTTTTACTTATTCTTTGTGGTCTTTCACATCAGGCTTCCTGATCTCCCCTATCCGCCTCCCTACCCAGAATAAAATGAAATAAAATTTAAAAGAAAAAAATAAAAGAGAAAGGAAAAATCTCCTCATGGAAGCTGCAGTGTGACATGTTGAGTCATGCAGTGAACCCCTTCATTCATACATTTTATCTATTTATTCATTTATTTGTTCATTTATTTTCCATACCAATCCCAGTTGCCCCTCCCTCTTCTCCACCCACTCTCCCCACCTTCCTCCCACCCCACCTCCCATCTGCTACTCAGAGGGGGTCAGGCCTCCCCTGGGAAGTCAGTTAAGTTTGTCCTATCACCTCATTGAGGCAGGACCAAGCCCCCACCCCACCCCACCCCACCGCATCCCACCCTGCTCCTGCCTAGGATGACTACCGTATCTTTCTATAGAGAATGGGCTCCACAAAGTCAGCTCACGCTTTAGGGTTAGGTTCTGATCGCACTACCCGTGGCTCCACAAGCTGCTCAAGTCACACTAATGTCACCTGCATTCAGGGGCCTAGTTCAGCCTCATGCAGGTTTTCCAGGTGTCAGTCTGGAGTCAGTGAGCTCCCACTAGCTCGGCTCAGAATCATTAGCTGCTTCTGTGGGTTTCCCCATCATGGTCGTAAGCCCTTAGTTCATATTACCCATATGAAAAATATATCCATGCATTTTTATACATTGGTCTGGTTCAGGTCCTTGGTCTCTGCTACACCATCGATGTTGGGCTCTCACTCGTACTTTCCTTGGGCTTTCTATTACTGCCCTGTGTCATGGAGATCCTGCAGACCCAGGTCCACAGGGCTGACACACCCCCACCCCTGTGCTCCAGCAGATCCCAGATGGGGTGGATGTTGGGGCAGGCCAACACATAACCCTGATTCTGGGCCTGTGTAATCATCAGGGTTGGTCAGTCTGCCAGCTCTCACTGGCTAGTCCACCCTTGCAGCTATGAGCAAGGTGGGGGGGGGCGTTCTCTTGCTTTCACATCCTCCACATCAGTTCTCCCACACCTACTCTTGCTGGGTCAGCTCTACTGAGTTGTCTAGGGGAGGTGTAGGGGCCACTCTCCAAAGTACTGCAGCTGATGAGGGGCAGGAACAGCTCTCCTGCTGCTGTTATGATCTCATGGCCAGCTCTTCCACCGGCCTCAGTCATTGATGGTGGGAGGATGGTATTTTAAAATTAATTTTAATTGAGTTTTTGTTTTTAAGAATTAATAGCAGGGTGATGGCAGTGTATGCCTTTAATCCCAGCACTCAGGAGGCAGAGACAGGCACATCTCTCTGAGTTCAAGGCCAGCCTGGTCTACAGAGGGTGTTCCAGGATAGGTTCCAAAGCAACACAGAGAAACCCTGTCTCAAAAAACAAATAAAAAAGAATTAATAAAAATATTTAAAAAGTAATAACCCTATTTTTACCTAACCCAGAGAATTTTACTCATTGTATGGGGAATTTTAAATTGCATTAATCTCTTACAGACATAGAGTGGGCCTATCACTGACTGTGAGGGCTAGGAAAGTTCCAGAAATGTGGCCATCATGTTAATGAGTTTCCATCTGATAATCAAGCAGCTGTTGCTTACAGAAAGAGTAAACTGGTATGCAGTATCCTTCTTGCTTACACTTATTTAAGAAAATTAAGTGAGTGCACATAAAAATTCAGCTCGTTCAGATTCTTTTTGATAAAAAAAAATCTTCCTTTTAGCATTTCAATACCTTTTATCTGTTTATATCAGCTATATGACCAGTGAATTGTTTTGAGTTTGTAATCTCCTTTTAAAAAGCATTTTGTTTATGTGTGCATATCTGTATGAGTGTATGTGCATTTGTATGTGTAGGTGAGTGAGCCTGTGCACGTCTACTATCCTCAATCAATCTCTGCCTGTTCTTTTGAGCCTGGTTCTCACCCTGAACTTGGAGCTCACATTTTCTCATGTAAGTGGAGAGCCAGTAGGCTCCATCCATCCTCCTCCTGCTTTTGTACTCCTCAGAGCTAGGGTTACAGATGTATGTGGGACACAGTGCGTGTTATATAGGTGGTGGGATTTGAACTCTGTTCTGCAGGATTGCACAGTCAGTGCTTTTAATCAGAGTCCCCATCTCCAGGCTCTGAACTCCCTTTCTTAATATTTAAACCTCATAATTTATGTTAATTAAAAATTCTTCCTGTGAAGATAAAGCCTAAGGTGTTATGTGCAATTAAAATGTGCTTTTGGACCGGGTTATCCCAAGACTTAAACAATATTCTGGGTTATCCTAAGACTTAAACGGTATTACTGACAGGCCCCAGTTACAATGGTTTGACCTGAGAACAGTTGGCTTTGACAGTGTGAAAGCAAAATGCTCTCAGTAGAATTGTATTTCTGATTGTAAATTCTGAACTTTTCTGTAACTGTTGAGACTTTTTAAGATATTGGGTGGCAGCAGGTAGCCTCTGTTGTCTGTCAGCCAGGTATCTCAAAAGCAAACAATATTCTAATGTCTTGTTAAGCCATGACACTCTGTAGAATACATCATTTATCAATTGAGAAAGAATTGCATCACTTCCCCCCACCTTTTCTCCTTCCAGTCCCTCCTAGCTACCCTACCTCAAAACTGTTCCCATGCTCCCAGTAATGTTGATAGCCTCTTTTTATCATTGGTGTGTGTGTGTGTGTGTGTGTGTGTGTGTATGTGTACAACCTGCTGAATCTGTTTTTGTTGGTGGCATGTATATGGTATCAAGATTGACAATTCTGTATTAGACAACCAGCAAAAGGGTTACTACTGGGTGTAAATGGAGACTGCATGTTGGTTTCCTGGCTGCCCAGACCCAAATAACCACACAGAAACTATATTCATTACAACACTGTTTAGCCTGTGGCTCAGACATATTCCTAACTAGCTCTTACATCCTAAATTAAACCATTTCTATTAATCTGTGTATCTGCACAAGGCTGTGGCTTACAGGTAAGGTTCTAGCATCCTTCTCCTTTGACAGCTACATGGCATGTACCTGGCTCCACCTTCTTTCTTCCAGCATTCAGTTTAGTTATCCTTCCTAGCTCTGGTCTGTCCTGCCCTAAGCCAAAGTTGCTTCTTTATTAACCAATGGTAATAAAATTTATGGACAGCATACAGAGGGAAATCCCACATCATCTCCACTTTTCTGTCTAAATAAAAAGGAAGGTGTTAACTTTAACATAGTAAAATTACATATAAAAAACAGATCAAACAAAAATTACAGGTATAATATTTGTATCTACTTTATCTTGCATCATAACTAAGGGAAACTATAATTATAACTTAATAGCTTTCAACTCTACCTTTGGTGTCCAACTTTTCGGGGCATGAATTTAAGAAAAAGCCATTCTCCTGAGACTTTTTAGCCACCAATCCAGGTCAAGGCTGAAATTGGAATTCCAGCTCTAGGAATTGGAACCCAAACCTAGTTACCTGGGTTCAGGAGACAAACTAGCACTCCCAGCTCCCAGCCACCTTGGCTTAGCTTCCATGTCAAAATGGAAATACACAGAGAATCTGGATACTGGATACTATATGTTATTGTGTTGTCTTTGAATTGTTTGACTGCTGAGGAAGGAGCAACAGCTGCTAAAATTCCTACAGGTCAAGCAGTTACAGAAAGATCAAATCTAACTGTAAATAATATGCTAAATAAACAGAAAAGGATGAAAAATACCCCTAGAAATAGATTGCATGATGCTTTATTACCTTTAAATTTTCTAAATGCTAATGAGAAAGGGACAACAGCTATGAGGGACATTGGGTAATTAAAAAAAAACTGTGGAATTAAATAAGACAACATACTTTAAAGATGTACTGACCTCAGAATGGAAACCAGGACATGTGTTACATTGGAGAAGGGATTTTGTTTTTGTTTCCATGGAAAGTGAGAGGCTGTGAATTCATTTTAAGTTATGAAAAATGGGTTTGATAAAGAAAATCCCCTGGAAAATCTCTGGTAGGAGCAGATGGTCCAGATAATACAACATTTCAGAGGACCTCTGTTTCAGTTTCCTCTGAGTTCTACATCCAAAACAACTTCAAGACTGCTGGGTGAAATGTCCCAGTCTCACTGAATACTCCAGTCAGGACTTGACCATAATCCTAAATTTTCTTTGGGTCCCCATAAGATTACCAGCACCCGCAGTGAGCAGGAAATAGCTTAGAAAATGATCCAAATATTCCCAAAAGGTGGGCTGAGTAGTTTTTGGTCATTAAATGGATTATGGATGTTTGTCTTTGTTTAATGTGTTGGTTACAAGTTCTAATGGATAATGGTCAGGAAATAAACTAAAGAAAAAAAGTTAGATTCAAGCTTCTTTTATTTTTTTTTAAAAGGGGGAATATAAATATGATAGGTAGATAATTGAATCTACTCTGAAAAGGAAAGGGGAGGATATAGATATAATAAGATAAAAAGGTAGATTATTGAATCTACTTTTTAACAGAAACTATTAGTTTTAAATATTTTACATTGGACTGGACTTTTGTATATTGTATATAAATTTTATATATTGAAACAAAATTGAGATCAATTTTGTTAAAACATTCTGTATATACATTTCTACTCTTGTTCAAGGTATTGTATCTATATTAAACTCATTTAACAATGTAATGCAAATTTCTATTCCTTAAAAATTATTATCAACTGTTTAGGATAATAAAATGCAAATGCAAGTTAGTAATTAGTCACTTAGTATAATTGGGCTTGTAATCACATTAGATATGTTTTCAAGGTCAAAAAAGATATATTTTAGATGGACAGGTCATCTTCAAACACTTCAGAGATCTACAGAATATGACATTTAAGATGATTTAATAACCTAGGTTCTTTTTTATGATGAGACATATCTGCTCCTGGCAGCACCAATCTACTTTAGAGAAGATAATGAGTATCAAAGAAATGCCACATGGAGTTTACTTTCTTTGTGGTAAAAGTAAGCCACTGGACTAGAAAATGCCCTGCTTCTCCTGCTGAGACTATGCTGTCCTAATTAGACAATCAGAACACAAAATATCCTGCTTCACAGAAACGTATGTCGAATATGCTAGGTCTTTAGGCCAAAGATGGATACCCCAACGTTGGTATCTTTGGGTGACTGTCCAGGCAGCCAGCTGTTTCTGTCATTACTCTCATTTTTTGGGAAGTTACTTGCTTGCACTTCCCATTTACTCAGTTAATATTGTTTCCTTCTTGGGTCTCCGAGGTAGTTGAAGACTAGATAGTTATAGTTATTGTCTCCTTTGTTTATGAGACTCAGAAAAAAAATTCACTAAAGAAATGGAAAGAGATATCAAAAGGTAGTTTTGGGTGGTAATGCAAGTTATGATAGAAAGTAAATTAGGTACAAGACTTTGGACTCACCAAGAGAGGATACATATGGGATATTTTCTCTGAATTTGTCATATGCAAATGGACTAGGCACTGTTGGTGTATTTATCACCTATATATTATATATATAGTTTTTCTTATATTAGTTATAGCCTTTTTTATTTTAGAATGCATTTATTTATTTCTTTTAAGAAATAAAGGGGAAATGTAATAGCATTTCAATTGTATTTTAATAAATACAGCTTGCCTGGGGATCGGGAGAGTAAAACAGCCATACTGGTCTGCTTTACAGTCAGGCAATGGGAACACACACCTTTAATCCCAGTAGCCACAATAGTAGCTATAGAAACCTGGCCATGCACATCTTTAATCTCAGCCCTAGAGAGGATTATAAAATGGGAAGAAACAGTTCTCAGACACAGTCTCATTCTGAGACTCCTGGAGACAGGATCACCATTTTCAGACTGAGGATGAGGTAAGAGCCAATGGCTGGCTGCTTTGCTTTTTGGATCTTCAGGTTGAAGCCCAATTTCTCTCTCTGAGTTTTTATTAATCATGCTTCAAGCGGGAGAGGCTAATTCTTGTTCTCCCAGCCATCAGTAGTTGCTTGTAGTTCTTTGTCTAGGGCTGGAACCCTGCAAAATTTCCCCTTCCCATGTTAACAAGCCCACAGATATTGCCATGGATATCAGTATATAGAGTCTTCAGAAACTAAAAATAATCTGCCATATGACTCAGCTCTACTATGCCTTGGCAAATGCCCAAAGAATTGAACATCCTTCTCTACAGACACTTGCTCGGCCACGGTCATCACTACTCTGTTCACAACAGCTAGGAAATGGGAACAACCTAAGTGTTCTTCAACCATAAGTGGATACTAAAAATGTGGTGTATACACGCAATGGAATATGACTCAGCTAGAAAGAGAAATGAAATTGGCAGGTAAAAGGAAAGAGCTAGAAGTGATCACACTCAGTGGCATAACCCAGACCCAGAGAGGCAAATACCACATAATCTCTTTCACCTGCATTCCTAGCACCAACTCTCAGTCAAATATGTTAAATGTGTTTTTCACTTACAGTGTTTTTCTATTTATGGTAACCTACAGGCGTTAGTTACTTCTGTGTTGTGACCCTGACATCTCCCAACAACTTAGGGAGGAAAAGTCACATTCCACTTCACAATTTCAAGCCGTAAGAGTAGGGAAGGCTTGGTGGAGCAGACAGGTTCCTGAGGGCGGGAGCGAGAGGCAGAGACTGTTCATATTGCAGCAGACTAGAAAGCAGAAAGCAAGGCACAGACTAGGGGCCACGTATGAGCTGCAAAGGTCTGTCCTGAGCGTTGACTTTTAGCAGCCAGGCTCCCATCTCTAGGGCCACGTATGAGCTGCAAAGGTCTGTCCTGAGCGTTGACTTTTAACAGCCAGGCTCCCATCTCTAAAGATTCCACACTCCCAAAATAACACAAGCACTCAAGCTATGAACCTGTGGGGGACATTTCAGATTCAAACCAACACAGGAATCAAGGAGCTTGCTCCCTTCTAGCCTGTGGTGATTTCGAATAGTGAATGCAAACAGTTGACTCTCCTCGCAGTGAAAGGCATGGCCCATGTCTCTTCTTCATCCACATCCTTTTGGAATCTGGGAAGATTTGAGAACTGGTTAAAACCAAAAGAATAGGCTAGAAGTAACTTGGGAGTCTACAGCTGCCAATAGGCAGTTCCAACAACCTGAGGTTTCCATGTTGTGGGAAGCTCACAATACCTTGAATAGGCTCCAAAGTCAACAACCTCACCCCAGGGCCCAGCTAGCAGCCATCAGGAGCTGTCAGACTAAAGAGAAGATATCTATAGTTGATTTCAGGTTTCACTTCAACCATCAGGTCACCTCAAAGGCATCAGAAGCTCTCAGCCGAAGGAGATCCCAGCTGTAGGACCAAGGCAAGTCATTGCTCTATACCCTATCTGGATTTATCTTACCACCTGAATATGTAAATATGAAAAAAAAACCCCAAATACTTTAAGATGATAAATTATGAAGTTGTTATTCTCATAAAATGGAAACAGGAACATAATTATTTCAAAAGAGTTATTTTAAGTAATCCTGCATTGAAGAACACACACATCTCAAATCTGGGAACCTGTCTGTAAAATGGGGATAATGTCTAAAAGAATAAGGAAATAAAAGTATATAATATGCTGACCCTAATACCCTAACTCCTGCATATGGTAAATAATTAAAACAAGAACATCATATATAATACCGGTTCCTTAATAGGCATTTCTAGTACTAGAGAAATTTCCTTAGTAACAGTTCTTACCCCCTCCACCATTTAATTCTTTGTTACTAGATGGAAAAGACGAGGGAGAAATTATTCAGATGACTAACCTTGCGTGTCAAGTTGAACCTGGGAAGAGAGAACCTCCTCTAAGGAATTTTCTCCATTAGATTGGTCTGCAGAATGTCTGTTGGGGACACTTTACTGACTATAATAGATGTAGGAAGGACCGGCTCACCGTGGGTGGTGGCAGACGGGCTATATAAGAAAGGTTAGTCGGAAAGCAATAAACAGTGCTCCTCTGAGGTCTCTGCCCCAAGTTCCTGCCTTGGCTTCCTGTGATGATGGCTGTTGTCTAGAAACGGACACCCTTGGCTCAGTTGCTTCTGGCCGGGGTGTTTATCACAGCAACAGAAAGCAAGCTGGGGCAGGTTCTGGGTGGAAATACGATCAGATGGGTAGCTCACTGTACAAAGGCAGCATTGCAGGGAACTTCACTGAGTAAACAGACACACAGTCTTTCTTGGGTTAATTGGCTGTAGAAAGCTCTCTTAAGTTTTTCAGATAATTGAAAAAATTGTGAAATTTCGGAAATCATAAACCGGTAGATACCTAGAGAGCTTAGGTCTTCCTTTTCCCTAAACCCGGCCTGTTCTCAAGCTCACATGCATGAGCTCCGTTTCTCCGGTTTCACTCTGGACCAGAGCCTTTTCATCAATTATGGCTTCTCCAATTAGGGTTTCATTAAGCCATGCAGCTTTGTACATTAGCTAGGATATTTATTTCACTTTCTTTAATCAGAGTGACAACTAGATGGAACTCGAGAAGAATCAAGTAGGGACTGTATTTTTGGAGACTCACAGTTCACTCACTGGCTTCTAACTAAAAAGCCCACGTTAAAGTCATGTAACTTTGAGATCCTTTCTAAAGTTTTTGTTTTAATTTTTAATGTCTGTCTCTCCCTCTCTCTTTTTTTTTTTTTTTTTTTTTTTTGTCCTTATAGTGCAGTAACAGACATGCCTATGAGCTGGCTATGGATACGGAAAGTCACCAAATCCTTTATGTTATTGCCTGTGTGTTACAGTTAAGTGCTGTAAAAGGATTCAGGTGTGTCCAACCTTTTACCTGCATTGAGACACAATATTATTTTCTACAGAGCCCAAGACACAGCTAAAATACAAAAACAAAACAAAGGAGACACACGCACCCATCTCACAGTGTTTGCAGTGAGTTTACAGTCTGCATTAGACTCACAGTTTTCTTGGGGTTCCTGAATCCTGTGGACCACAGGGAGACCCACTGGTGGATTATGCTCAGCCAAAGCAAGGGAGAGTTACAATTTTTACCTCTTTTGACGAATCTGGAAGGACGTAAGGGTTGAAACTAGAAGGCATAAGTCACAAACAATCCCACACCAGTTTGGAATTATGATTAATAGAATGGTTATTTATTTAAGGGGGAAAAACTTACAGATCACCATCCCAGACAACAGGCCTATGCGCAATCAGGAAGGGAGCCTAGTCGCCAGAAGCAGAGCTGGAAACCAGAGAGTGAGTGGAGGGAAGTGGCCGGGTTTTTTTTTAAAGGGAGAGAGACCACACCCCCAATGGGCTGGTATCTCAGCGGTTATTGACTGAAGGAATGGAAGGAGCTCCCACAACAGAAACTGGTAGAGTTACAGAGGAGATACAGAGATACATTTTCAACCCTTACAGTAAGGCGAAGCCACGTTCAAGTCCAGTTTAGTAAATAAACGCTAGCATCCAGCTTTTCTGGGTGCTCTGACCTCTACCTATAAGAGCCCCCTTAAGTTTAGCATTGATTCCAGATGGAAGTACCCTGATGAAGACAGTAAACTATGTGCAATCTCTGCCTGGAAGAGAAGATCAGAAAATAACAGTGTCAAGAAAGAGTTCCTGGTTTTAGTCAGCAACTGAGCCTCATGGAACATTTGAAAGAATCAGGGATGAGTTCTAGAAGGATCCTCATGATGACATTGTGGATTATTCAACGGGGTGAGGAGGGAGTGGGAAAGGCATTGAGGTTTCTGTTGGGCAGTACTTCAAGAATGAGGTCATGAGGAAGGCAGAGGCTGCAGAAGGGCAGAAGGAACCATGAGGAGTGACCATTGGAACCTGATGTTGCTGCATCAGCTTTGCTCACTTGTGAAGGAGACAAGAACTGCATGGGAGGTTGGGCTCCCTGGGGTTGTTTCTTTTGGGTCACTTGGTAACGTGCTTTAATGGTCATTCCAATCCTTCTGGAATAAGAATAAGAACTATGTGCTGAGGGTCTGCGGCTCGGACAGCTTGGAACTGGGCCTTACAAGTGTGCATCACTTTGCTGCCTAGAATAAACCTGGGAGTTGTGTCTAACACAACTACATTATGGAAGATGAAAAGAAAAATGGAGTCGTTTTGAGGACTGCTGTCTGGAGTCACTTCCCATCTCCAGTTCCTATTGGAGACTGGAGAAAAAGGAAGACATTTTCATGTGTGCTGGGGAGGGAAGAGGGGGTGGCCAGAAACAATAAGCACTTTTATCCGTTAGTGGGTGAATAGATTAATTAGAATGTTGGATATGAGCTTTTCAGTCCTAAATAAGAACACATCCTAGCTTCTATGGTAACATGGGTGAATCAGGGGGACAGTTGTACTAAGTGAAATAAGCCCAGACACAAAGACAAATCTCTCACTTGCGTGTGGAATATCAAACACTCAGCCTCTGAACTATTCTCTATAGTGACCAGGGAAGGGCTGGAGCACATGAATGGGAAGAAGTTAGTTAAAGGAATGGGAAGAATCTGCTGAAAAAGTCTTCAGTACAGCATGGTGACCATATCCACACACACACACACACATACACACCTACACCCACCCCAACACATACACCATGTTGTGTACTACTGATAAATATAATTTTTCTTAATTAAACCCAAAAAGTCATATTTTTAAAAATTGTGTGATCACGTCCTTTTGGAACAAGTTTTTTTTTTTTTTTCTGTTACCTAAGGCAGAAAAAATTGCATTATCCCTCAGTTGCCTCTGAGGCAGGCTGTAGAGGCTGTATGCCTATCTGATATCTGGAAAGCATTTGCGGAACAGTAAAGTACACAAGAGTAAGGTGCATGTTTGAAGGTGTGTATGCACCTCTCTCTCCTGCAAGGGCCCCACCCTGCCTTTGGTGCCCATTTTTCTCAGGCTAGAGAGACTCTAAACCAAAGCAGAGAAATTTTTGATAAGTTGGCAGCAGCGAGGAGTCTCTTTTCTTTTTTCTAAGACCCAGGCTCAGGAAAGCCATGGCAAAGCATAGCAGGCAAGTCACTTTCACGTCTCCTCCCTGTCAATTCACAACTGCTAGTCTGGAGTCTGATCTGGCCATTGTCTTTCTTGTCTCAAGAAGATCGACATTTTTAAGTATCTCAGAAGTTGCTTGGAATCTGTTTGCATGGAAGACATTGGTGTCTAGGTACTGTGTAGAAGGCTAACCAACTTGTTTGAAAGCTGGTTCCCAACTGCAGGCATCAAAATAGCTCTTGAGCCATCAGTTATTGTAGAATTTATGGTGGTGCCCATTCCCTCAATTGCTATAGGAATTCCTGCAGCCAGTAGCCTTTAAGTTACCTGCCCACTTGGGTGTGGCCTCTTATACTATTTATGCCGATGTAAAGCACGCATCCGGTCTCTTTTCTGGCTGCGGGATTTGGTTGCTGTTCCCTGTTCCAGCACAGGATTGTGATCTGTGAGTCTACCCCTAAATAAATAACCCTCTATTATACTCAGTTCTGAGCTAGGGTGGGACTTCTTTTAAGCATCGTTCTTCACTCAATAAGTATCTGATCATGTCATTCTGCCAAGGACTGTTCCAGGTCCTGTGAGTTTTTTACAATAAACATATTGGGCAAGCATCTCTGTGCTTGTTGAACTGAATGTTGACAATAACACAGTAAATAAAATACACAGCACATTAAAGAATGGCAGGTACTAACAAGACGGAAAAGTGGGGTGAGGAAGGGAACAACTTGTGTTAAGGGTAGATAGCCGGGCAGTGATGGTACATGGCTTTAATCTCAGCACTCAGAAAGCAGAGGCAGGCGGATCTCTGTGAGTTTGAGGCCAGCCTGGTCTACAAGAGCTAGTTCCAGGACAGAGAAACTGGGGGAACCCTTGTGATTAGGAGACAGTCTCGAAAGAAACAAGAGATCAAGCTCTATCTAGGCGAAGGATGTCCCCTGGCCAAGGTCCCCACAAATACAAAGACCCTGTTGTGATTTGAATAGGAATGGCCCCCATAGATTCATGTATTTGGATGGTTGGCCCATAGGGAGTGGCACTATTGAGAGGCATGGTCTTGTTGGAAGAAATGTGTGTCACCGTAGGGGTGGAGTTTGAGGTTTCATATAAACTCAAGCCATGCCCAGTACCCAGTCTCTCCTGCTGCCTACCGATCAAGATGGAGAACTCTCAACTTCTTCCCCAGCACCATGTTTGCCTGCACACTGCCTTGTCCCGCCTCGATGATAATGGACTAAACCTCTGAAACTAAGCCCCAGTTAACTATTTTCCTCTGTGAGACTTGTCACGGTCATGGTGTCTTTTCACAGCAATAGAGACACTAACTAAGGCAGATCATGGAGTGACATTTTAAGAAACAGTCCAGAGGCCAGTTCAGAAGGTTGCTTCACCATTGTGTCACACGTTTTCTCTGGATGACAGAGAAGCCCTGGAGTGTTACTTCACACACCCATGTTACCGGATCTACTACGGAAGAGCTGTTTAGAAAGTGCAAGTGCCTGAATCTGCATCCAAGGCAGTAGAGTGGAATTTGTCAGGGTGACAACCAGGTCTCTGTCTCCATAAACAGCTTCCGGAGTAGAATGGATTATAGGTCATATCCATCAAGGACGAACGTGAAGAGCCACCTAAACCTAATCCCCTGGTATCTCTTTTCAAGAGCATCTGTGGGTGTTTTCAGGGCAAGAAGACATGGAAAACAAGATGGAAAGGGTGGTGTTTGGGTGTTTTCTCAGCCAGGCCAGATCATATAACGACAAGCTACTAGGAATCACAATACAATATAGGATTCACAGTTATTTTCTGTGGCATTGTAGATTTGTGTTCAGTTGCCCCACCAATATGGTGTAGCCACTGTCTTCAGCAGACACCGGTTACTTATACCATGATTAGTTTCACCCCCACCCAAGAAAGACTTAAACAAACCTCTAGGTATGGGAGGGGTACAAGTAGGAGTCACCAGTGCCTTCCTTACCTCTCTCAGTGGAGGAAACAGGTGAAGGGGAGGGATTTGTCTTGCTACACCTTCAACAGAACACTGTGACACAGAGGTAAGACCATGTCCAGGAGAAGAACTTGTGGCTCCCCAAAACGGTCCAAGAATAATTTACTCCAGGTACCTAACCTCAGTGACCTACTTCCTCTAGTGAAGCCTGCCTCCTAGAGCTTCATAACCTGTTAGCGTATACCACCAATTGGGGTAAGGCATGAGTCTCCACGTAAACCACAACAACCAGGAATTAGGATTCACCATGAAAAGTTCTACTCTTTGCTTTTGCTGCTCTCTGCATGTTGCCTTCAAATTCCACCATGTCACAAAGTAGGAAAATGGCTACTCATGACTCCGAGTTTCACACCCAAGAGTGTCTATCTTATGGAAGTCTGACTTATATATTCTCTGGGTCTCAAGTCTAAGAGGTCCTCAAGGGGAAGGTTGGTTAACCTAGTTAAGGGTTTAAGATACTAACTAGATAAATAAACTGGGGAAAGCATTGTGATAAGGGGACATTCTAGGAGATGCTCCAAAGAAACAAGAGATCAAGCTTGCTGTCTTCTCAAGGGAGAGACTTAGTTAACTGTGATGAGTAACTATCCCGCTAAAAGACAGAACATGGCCAGCATCATGCAAGGACACAGCTACTTCACTGGTAGTTATCCATGGTGCAGATGACAGTTCCTTCAAGAAGTAAAGGTTAGGGAGCCGATGAATCTTTCCTTAGACCTTCACACCAGAACTGAGGCTTTCATTACCCTTTCATTTGGAGCTATGGTAATTTAAACCAGAGTCCTACAGCTGAGTAAATGACTTTACCACATGTAGTGAGTCTTTTCTTGTCTACTTTACTTAAAAATCGTCTTTCTCCCACCATGGGGCTCCCAATACTGTTGAGTAACTTTATCCACAGCATTTAATACCATATGACTAATGATGTCTTACATATTTATTGTCTCTTTTATGAGCTACAATATCAGATCTGCAAAGCTAGAGTGTCTCCCAAGTCTTGTGCACTCCTATATGGCTAGCATTTGGGAAGGTGTCAACAACACATGATAGACATTCAATAATACATAATGAAAGAGTAGAGACAATCATGCATGAGTATCTGGACATTGATGACTGTTCCCCAGCCAAATTTCCCTATGTCGTTTGATGAGGAGCCCAGGAGAGGAAAGCCCCACCTCAGCTTCCTTCGGATTGAATCCAGTAATGGCTCTAGAGAACACGGCAAAGAGTCGTGAGGCTGGTGTTGGTGCAGCAGCTGCCGAGATGCAGAGAGAGGGGAGCATCTGTATTTCTCAGACACTGTGGCATCCCTGGGGAGTGGGTAACCCCAAGGCTCTGCAGGTCTTTTCAATATCTTGAATTAAATGAACTGTGAAATATTTGTTTTATTGGAAGAGCTTGAGTTCATTTCTGAGGCCTTAAATTGTGTCTGTTGTGGGCAGCAGCATGGAGCTCATACAGCGTTTAGTGAACTCCCAGGAACCTCCCCCATCATTCTGGGAGCCTGTCTTCATGGGCCGTTTTCATTTCTCCTTTAAGACCTACAATCCCTTTGTTGATACAAGGCATTGGGGAAGACCGTCCTCCAGATGGTTTTAAAAGAATACAGAGAGAAAACACCTCATACGGCATGTTGTACTCAGGAATGCTTAGTGTTTCCTGATGGGTTGGTGTAAGTCCTTGAGGGTTAGACAAGTGTGAGTCCTCGATGAAAAAAAAAAGGATTCAGGAGGAGTCAACTCTCAAGCTAATGGAAATCTGTAAACAATAAGGAGAAAAGCCCCGTATGTATGTCCGTGGCTTTGTGTTCCCTCACAGGGTCTATGAAAGATGGGAGCCTGCCTCTCTGGTCCAGGAGGGGCAAAGATGAAGCCCGTATTCTATGGTGAGTTCCTGTGGTGAATTGTGAGGGAGCATCCCCATTTTAAGCTGAGCGTGTCAACCTTCTTTTTGCATGCTAGCGGTCTGTACATATGTGGCTGCCGTCAGTGTGTACGTGGACATGGATGGGTAGGTATGGAAGAGCATGTATGAATATGTGTGTAGATGTCTATGTAGATGTGTGGCAGAAGTTTGAGGACATATGTTCATCTAATTCTTAAGTGTTTAGTTCTGGGAAGGGAGAGAAAAGTAGTCAGGTGTGATGATTAATTTTGGTTGTCAACACCTGGCAAAGAGAAACCTCAATTGAGGAATTACCTCCATCACACTGGTCTGTAGAGATGTGTGTAGGGGCAGGGTTTGTTTTTAATTCATTTATTTTGGAGGCCCAGCCTGTGGGCAGTGCTATTCCTGCACAGGTGGGCCTGGACTATATAAACAAGGTCAGAGGACAGAAGGCAATAAACAACTTTCCTCTGTGGGTTTTGTTTCAAGATCCTGTCTTGTTCCTGCCTTGGCTTCCCCCAACATCGGATTATAAACTAACAGGAAGCAAACCTTTTTCTTCCCCAGTTGGTTTTGATCAGCGTTTCATCCCAACAGCAAGCGAGCTAGAACAGGCGGAGAAAAGAGAAGGATGCCTGGGGGTGGGGCTTTAGTTTTGGCTTTATATAAGTTTCATAGCTTTTGATGCCAAGATTCATCCATGTTTTGATTATCTACGTAGTTAAAAATATTGCAGTTGTCCCACTGAAGAGGAACTGATTGGTGCTTCCTTTCCTGCCCGCTCACGTAACTGTCAGTCCCAAGTGACGGCAGGGAGAACAGCCAGGGGAGGAACTCTAAGCAGGACACACAGTATTTGATGTCCTTGATGCCAAGGACATGCTCTTAATGCTTTCATGTTGTCCCTTTACTAAAACACATCTTTCCCCGGCTCATCAATAAACATGGTCACCTTTTAAGTGCTATCATTATTAATCATTTTGAAATCAGCGCCATGAAGTTTTCCTCAGTAGTCCATCATCCAATCAGCTACCCTTCAATGAGTGCCTATCAAACACCTTTGCTGGTTAGGGTTTCTATTGCTGCAACAAAAACCATGGCCAAATCAACGTGGGGAGGAAAGGGTTTTTTTGGCTTGCATTTCCACAGCGTTGTACATCATCAAAGGAAGTCAGGACAGGAACTCGAACAGGGCAGGAACCTGGAGGCAGATGCTGATACAGACGCCAGGGAGTTCTGCTTACTGGCTTGCTCTCCATGGCTTGCTGTTTTTTTTTTTTTTTCTTATGAATCCCAGGACCACCAGCTCAGGGATGACCCCACCCACAATGAGCTGGGCTCTCCCCCATCGATCAGTAACTAAGAAAATGTCCTATAAACTTGCCTGCAACCTAATCTTCTGAAGGCATTTTTCCCAGTTGAGGTTCCCACCTCTCAGATGACTTTAGCTTGTGTCAAGCTGACATAAAACTAGCCCAGCACAACACCCAGAACTAGAAAGTTTAAATAATGTAGAAGAAAATAATATGCAGAGAAGAGAGAGAAAGCAACAAGCACATGCATACATTTGTGGTTTACAATTGCAAAAATAAATATGGTTTGTTTGGATAAAGAACATTGTGGCAATCCTCCTGCATCAGTCTCTAAACTGCTGGGGCCATAAAAGGCATAAGTATAAGAGGCATAAAAATCATTTTCTGTGCTGTTAAGGAGGAGCATTTTCTCCCTCAGTCCTGAGTACTTGTATGGAGGAAGAGAGAAAGGATGTTTTACTAGACCAGCAGGTATTTTGTCCTTGTCCTGTCACCTCCGTGCCCACCAGTCCAGCTCCGCTCTTATCCCAGCTTATGAGGTTAGTATCAGTCACGCTGACTTTTCTCTAGGCAAAATAATAATCATATTCAATTATAATCATAAATTATTTTCCAAATCAGCAACTAGTAAGGACCTTTGTTCTATCCCCAGGTTGCAGCATCTTTAAGGAAGGACTACAGAAAACATTTCTAATTTCAGAGACTGAATGGTGGCCAGAATTAAAAGGAACCATCTTGCCCTATTTGCAAAGGCATGGGATCTTAGGAGGAATTTTAAACATCACCTGAGTCATTTTCCTGCCCCGTCCTGGGATCTGTTTACCGTGACCCCCAAATGACCGTAAGTCTCGCTCATATTCCAGCCCTGCCTTTGGTGAAGAATTTCATACTTACTAAGAAAGAGGACTACGGCTCTGAGTTAGCGAGGCTGATTCCTGATTCGGCGGCGTTACCTCCTCATCCATAACCTGCGATGTGACAGAGCCGGTGTGTCCAACATCCTTCCAGTAATCTTACATATGCTTATTAAAAAGGTAAGGAACAAGTTTTATACGCGCACTAATTAAAATTAAATTGAGCTTTAAATCAGAAGATTTAAATTATGGTTGCGCAAATTAACTGACCTTGGGCAGGTATTTAATTTCTATCCCTCAATTCCTTCCCCTCTAAGATTTAGATAGTAATGACCCTTACTAGGGAACTGTAAAAACTGAAACAGGAAACGTGTGAGAAATTGGCTAGGGTGTGTCCAACACACAGTAGGTGCTTACACTTTTTTTTTTCGCAGTCTGGTGATGAAATACGTGGTAGAAAATCTTAAGAAGAGAAAGATCCAATCTGAGCTCGTGATTTAAGGCTTCACCTCATTGTGGTGGACAGGACATGATGGAACAGAACAGTCCACACCTTGGTGGTCAGGGAGCAAAGGGGAACAGGAAGAAGTTAGGCAAGATACAGCCTCCAAAAATGGCCCCAGGGATCCACTCCCTCCCCTCAGAGCCTGCCTTCTCTGGTTGCAAATTTTGAACCTATGAATGGATTATATTTTCTTTAGTTCAGAGCCCTCCCGACCTAACAGGCTCTGGAAATGCCCTCACAGACACACCCAGAGGTATGCGTCGCTAATCTCAGGCATTTCTCAGTCCAATCAGGTCGATCCTGAAAATGAACTATCAGGGTGCCTAATACATTTTCTTTTCTGCCCAGTTCCTTTTCTTGTGATGACTTAAAGACCTCGAGGGCAGGCCAGGAGTACATTTGGTTACAAGTATCAGCCTAAAATGCATCATCTTGAATCATACCCATGTTCATTGTTTATTTAACATAAAGGTTAAATACAGGTAACGCTGTGGTTGGTCTGCTAATTCATGGAACCCATGATGAAGCCAGGCTCTATCTCTGCTCTGTCATTGCACGGGTGGCTTTCTCCTTTCCTTTCTTTCTGCAGTACAGAAGAAGAAGGCTGCAGGGTCCAGGCACTGTGGATGAGTTCAAGGTTGGAAGAAAAGAGGGGTGGGGTGTGCATCCTTTCACACTTTTCTCTTTGCCCTCTCTTTCTGTGGGGAGTGGATACTATTTCCTGAAATGCCACTGTGGACTTGTACCTGACACAGCAGAGATTAGATAGAATGACCATCTTTGACTGCAGGGTAGGTTGGAGAAGCAATACAGGCCAGAGGGAAGGTGTGGGGGAGGCCATGCCAATGCCACAACCCTTCTCCAGTTTCCCTGACATGGCAACTTCTCCAGACTTATCCCCTTGGCTTAGTAACTCTGAACATGACCTGATTTGCCTAGCTCTCTACTCCTCTGGTGTCCCTGGCTTGGCTAAATGATGGTCAGAAGCAGGCAATGGCTTCTGGGGTTCAAGTAGAGAACAGAAAGAACCAGCGTGAGTTCCATGGACTTTGAGATTTACTGTGGGGTTCAATATAGATGAGGAAGGTCCAGAGACAGCAAGCTGTGGGTCAGAGGAGAGCCAACAATGAGCTCTCCCTAAGTCTGGGCACAGGGATAAGCATTGCCAGAGATAGGTGTGTCATGCTGAAGAAATTACAGAAGTCTCTGGAAGCCAGTTCCCTGATTTGAGGTCAACCAGAATGAACACTGCTCAATCTGGAGCAGAATTGTCTTCAGGAGCAGGTTGGTACCTACTGACCCTTCTTGCCTTTTATTTCATCTAGTTATAGTGATCTTCTAAAAATAAAGTCAGGGTGATGTGACAGGCTCTGGAAGGGTTCCCCAGTTCCAATATGTGTCAAAGAGTAGGACAGATGCTAGGCACCCAAAGGTGCTCTGGCCATCAACAGTCTACTCATTCCTAGTGTGGTAAGAAGCATTTTTAGGATTGTTTGAGGGGTGTCTCAAATTATGGAAATAGAGGCAATTCCAAAGAAAAGAACACATTGTTGACTGAGGTTCTCTGTCCTGCCCGGTTCCCACAGTTGTTAAGTCCCCCCAAAATCACACAGAGGTCTGCATTAGTTATAAACTGATTGGCCCATTAGCTCAGGCTTCTTATTAACTCTTATAACTTATATTCTTGTCTATGTTAGCCACATGGCTCAGTACCTTTTTTGGCAAGGCAGTCACATCTTGCTTGTTCTGTGGCTGGGTCACGACTGCAGAAAGCAGAATCCTCTTCCCAGAATTCTCCTGTTCTCATTGCCTACCTCTACTTCCTGCCTGGTTGTCCCGCCTATACTTCCTGTCTGACTATTGGCCAATCAGCGTTTTATTAAAATACAACTGACAGGGTACAAGCCATTGCCCCACAGCAACACGTTATGGGACTATGAGTTGCTTTAATTATGCACGAGGTGAAGAAACACCCTTGACTGTGAGAGGAACCAGGCCTGGGGATATGCACCTGCCATTCCAACACTCAGGAGGCTGAGGCAGGAGGATTGAATGTTCAAGACCTTCCAATGTGTTATATAGCAAGACTGAAAATAGAACAAGGTCAAGGGTGTTGCATGGGAGAGGAGGCCCTGCCCCCATTGCGTGTCCCTGCAGGAGCTTTTCCAGACTTTATCATTTGTTTTGTTCCTTTACTTTTTCTGTTTCAAACCCCTGTGACAAAGATTTTTCTTTAAATGTGTTTTCTCTTTGGAATAAAATCTTTTATCTTTGTCTTGACTCGTATATCAGCGTGTATGTAGCAGTACAGTTAGCTGTTATCTTCTGTGTACCACAGCCTCAGCTTGTTTAGAATAATTAAGTCACCAGCGTCTCTTCCACCCATCTTGGCACTGACACTCTTCATTCCGATGATAAAAGCCAGACACATTCACATCAAACTGTCACATGGTAACTTGAAAAATTAAAAGAGAGTGTTATCTAATCACGAAAATACTTTAAATTCATCCTTTCTCGTAAATAAGAATTGGTGTTCCTTTCTTCTTTGCTTCTGTTTACAACGTGGACAGAAGATCAGTGAATGGAGCCATTTTTCTAGTTCATTATGATGAATTTATTGTTTCTGAGATCTGCTCTTTAGGGTTAATTTGTCAGAAGGATGGCTTGACCTATGTCTTCGCTGTGCAGCACGCAGGATGCCAAACAAATGTCGTCTTCATTCCAAAGACACTGTTTGATTTGATTTTGGCAAGAGATGATGCAGGCTTAACCCAGCCACGGAAGCTGCTTGACCAGCATGCCTCCCATGGCAAGCTTGTTTCCCGAAGCTTCACAGACAAGGTAAGTTCTGTTGTCAGTTAAAGCAACGGTTCCACTTAGAATTCCCATTCTCACCATCCAAATGGAAACATCATGTGCTAGGATTGCCTTATAAAACTTGTGACCCTGGAAAAAGTCACTTTTCAAAAGAAATCACCCGACCTAATGGTATATACAAAAGCTAACACTGTAAATTCCATATTGCTCTGGACATGGAGAACTAGCAGATGGGATATATTGGAAGGGCTGAGGACACAGATGTCTTCTTGGCTTAAATTCAGAGTGAAAGAAATCCATTTGAAGCTGAGTCTGTGGTAGGATATGTTAAGATACACAGAGAATTGAAAAATCGGGGGTATGAAGCTTCATCAATTACTTTTCAAGATGATGATTATGACATTTATTTACAAGATTGAGCTATCCAGGTCGGGGAGTATGAGGTTCTAATTCAGCAATGCTTGAGCTGTGTGCAAAGTGACGTAGTGCTTCTGCGTGCTGTGATACTGTGATGGCTCTGGCCAAACAGAACTGTCAACCTGTTGCCGCCCTAACTCCTTGTTCATCACACACTGTCTGTGTAATGTTCTGCAGACTGGGAACCAGGAAATGGGTGTTTCTTGTGGGATGTCTTCCCTCAATACATTAAAGTTGCCCATGGTATTCAGTATAGGGATTCTATTTCTAAGAGAAAATGAGGCATACCTTTCAGTCTTTAGCTCCTTACCGTACAAACGCATGCAGTCTCACCGTGGAAAAGGAACACCGCACAGACAAAAAGTAAATGTTGAAATCAGAAAACTCCTATAGGAAATAATCACAGTTAATAGATTATAATCATCTAAGGTCTTCTTTCTTTTCCTGTTCTTTCCTTCCAACCCTATCCTATAGAGGTTGTCCCTTACAGAAACAAACTAAAAATTTTATCAAGCAGAACTGACTGTGTGAAAAGGTCATAAGGAGAACCATTATTTTCTATGCTAATTTAAAAATAAAACAAAGTCTATTATTTTAAATGGAGGGGGGGGTAAAGTGGGAGGAGAGCAACCAAAACTAAGTTAGTATGAAAATGCCATACTTTTTGCATGTTAATAAAAAATAAAATTTAAAAAAATATTTTCAAA
This sequence comes from Chionomys nivalis, assembly GCF_950005125.1. Lineage (NCBI taxonomy): Eukaryota > Metazoa > Chordata > Mammalia > Rodentia > Cricetidae > Chionomys > Chionomys nivalis. Next base: position 35,879,458 of record NC_080106.1, read on the forward strand.
GAAAAAAGTTGACAATTTTAATGGATCTCCATGTAACCTGACCTGCTATTTATCGAATTGATCTACCATTTGTAGGCACTGGAATTACTTTTAATTATCTACTATACATCCATTTACTTATCTTAAAAGCATATCAATGTCCCTCTTCACGAATGTGTCTCTGTGTGCTTACTGTATTAGTTCTCTGGGTTCAGTTCCCAGAAGTACAATCACTGGATCAAAGGGTCTGCACATGTTTAAATTTGCCAGGGACCAACCAGATTGCTTGCCAAAACTGCACGACCATTGCATGGTGCAGACTGTCTTCTCTTGAGGTGTCTCCTTACCCTGGCCAGGGGCATCCCAACTCACCTGTCACACTGAAACCCCAAAGCAGCCGTGGGAGCAGTGTTCCTTATTTGTTTATTTAAGGCTGCTACTGTCTTTCCCCTCTCGTTATATGCTAATTTTTCCTTGGCACAGAGTTCTGTGAGCCTTCAGACTGTGGACTTCCGCTGATTGTGTTTGCACTTGCCTTGCATTTTAGAGTGGTTGTGTGTGCAGCCCGAAATGTAGAAGGTGGCTAGACTGTAAGAGATAGCGCTCCCCTGAGCTACTCCTGTAAAACAGGAGATAGCCTAACACAAGCGTGGCACAGCCTGCTTTCTGCTGTCATGTAATCAGAGAGGGAAGAATTGTGGTTCTAGTCTTAGCCCCCAGGATTTTGGTTCCCAGTACTCACACTCTCAGCTAGTCTTCCTTTGACTAGGGTTGACCCCAGTCCTTCACCTCCAGTAAAGCGAATTCAGCCAAAGGGATAGGATGCCATGTCCAAGGTTAAGTCAGTGATGGGTACTGGGCTTTCCTTTGCCCAGCCTCATTCTCACTTTCTCTGTTACTCCCTGATGGAGTAATCACTCTAGGGGAAAGTAAAGTAATTGCCACGCTGTGAGTACTCCATGGACAGTCCTTCTAGGTGGCAAGCATCTGATACCTTTGATTAACAGCCAGCAAGAACCTGGCTGTGTCTGAAAGCAGGTTTTGCCTAGTCTGCTCTCAGGAGCCAGCAGCCCAGCGTGTTGTAGCCAAGAATCGCTCTTTGGTCTCACTGGTCTCTGGGGCTCTGCACTCAGTGTACTGGTCCATGCCCATCAGAAAAGCTGATGAGAGCTGGACCCTTGTGTTTATCATGCTCCTGCCTTCTGCCCACTGGGTCTGAACAGGTAGCTCCTGGCAGGGTGAGGCAGTGCCCAGCGATGACAATTGGCTTGCCCACAGTTTGCATTCCGAAGGCTGGGTCGACACCCCAGCCACCTCCTCACAGAGTTCCCTCGCCTTGGATCTGCCGGAATCATCCAGTCCTTGTGAAAGACTCTCGTGGAGGACCTTCCCTCAAGAGGAGACCCCTGAACCCAAGGAACAGTCCGAGACCACTGGCTGCAAATAGCAAGAGGTTTATTGGGTGTGCACAGGTACCTGTGGGTGGTAAAGTCTTTTTGGAGGATGTACGCGCCTGCAGTCTGGGAGAAGGTCTTTTTATAGGAAAAGGGCGGCAGAAGCAGGCATACAGAAGCAGATGCATGGTTACAGGGATCTCATTGGTCAGTTCGAATGAGGCGATGGGTTCACTTGGGGACAAGCTCCTCGGGGACATGTAGATCTGATAATAGCTGACTTGGCCCTATCTAGGGCACATGTGGTTTTTCCCAGAACTTTCGCTCCCCTCCTAGGCCTGATGTCTGACCACAGATATCCTGTTTGGTTGCCTAGGAGTATTGACTTCACCTTGAACTAATACTTGTTTGTGTGAAAGCCCTGCAAAATGGCATTACAGCAGCTAAGCTGGGGTCTTTCACTCACTCTGTCTTGCTCATTTCAAACTCTACAATATAGGCTCTTCTCCACAGTGCCGTCTTTCTCTTAGCTTCTTTGCTGATCTCGATGCGTCTCCATGTTCTCCACAGATGCACGAGCACGCCTGTCTTCTCAAACCCGTGAGTATAAAACTATAAGATAAGGTGTCTTTAGAATGGCAGCCGTTTCCTGGTCTGTTGACTTGACAGTGTCTGAGTAAGATTTCTATTAAAATGGCTTCCCTGTGCTGTGCAGCTCGTGGTAGCCTTATTCTTACATGTCCTCTGTGTACTTTTCTTAGGAGACTACTAGCTGCTACCACTGGTTAGGAGGAACATGTGACCAAATGTGAACATTGCTTCACACACACACACACAAAAACCCATACTAGCTAAAAATGCAACAGTGTTGAAAGAGAAGAAAAACCACACTCTGTGGGAAGTGGATGGAGCATTGTTAGTGGATGCAGCCTGAGACCTCTCCCCTGTGGAGACCTCCCACCAAGACCAGCTCACTCATCTTTGTGCTGTAGGCAATAAACTTGTTGAATGTCCTGGTTGTGCAGTAGGTGTCCTCTGTCAACCTGAGAACAATCTGCCTGATCACAGCTTTGCATCCACGTGTCTGTGTTTTCTTCCCTGTCTGGGTCTTCCTTGTGTCAGGTTTCCAGGAAGTAGCCAGTAACCTTTGTCAGCGCACAAGATCCGGGTGGATTCCCTTGACCATTAAGCTGTAAACCAACATCCTTTTTCCTGTGTTTATTGTCATTTACAGTTTCTGTCTTAGGTTTCTTCAGTACCAAGGTCAAGAGAACAGACCCCCAAGGATAACAGCATGGCTTTCCCAAAGCCCGATCTCCAGCACCAGGAAATTCTTTGGCCTCCCTGTGCTTCTCATCTCCTTCTCTTACAAGTAAGAAATGAGGAAAAGACAAAGAAAAAGGTTAGGTTCCCAGATATTTTATCAAAGCTGGTGCTAGACCAGTATCACTCAAAATTCAATTTCGAGCCAGAGTTGCTTGCTTGTCTGTAACCCGGTTCCCTACCTCAGAGGGAGGGGACCACTGATCCTATTGCTAATTTTGTTGATACTGTTTCTCCTTCTCTCTCTCTCTCTCTCTCTCTCTCTCTCTCTCTCTCTCTCTCTCTCTCTCTCTCTCTCGCTTTGCTTCCCTTTCTGAAGGATGAGCAGTCCAGGGTCTGTGACCCATGGAAGGAGGTAGGGAGTATATTCTAGCAATCTCTATGTGTGCTGATTGCCCACACACCGTCTTCCTAGACAGGATGTAATCATCCGCACATACAGGGAGTGTGCCTCAGAATTATTCCATAAGCGATGAAAAAAAAAAAAAGTTGTGCTTCCCTGAAGTACAGTGGAATTTGGAATTTTGTCAGGATTTGCATGTAACGAGCCCATTTGTCAACACTGTACCCCACCTAAAGGAGCTTCCATCTACTCTTAGCTCTCTTGAGCTGAACTAAATAGTATGTAATTTACCAAGTCACTAAAACATGGAGAAGAAAAGCGACATATTTCTTACTCTTTGTTTTGCATCTCATCAGCGATGTGCGATGAATTTTGTCCTTCAGGACTGTCAATCATGCCTCATTCTAGAACGGCTTTGATAAAAAGTGAGATAGTCTGACAGGTTGTATTCAGACTTGTGTCTTTTGTTACTGTTGTCGTGTATTTTGTTTTCCCCTTTCTCTCCTCTCTGGGTTTAATAAGCTGCCTCTTGAACAATCCTCTCCCTCTGTGGAGAAAGAGCACTATTGAGTTTTCCTGTGTGTTGACTAGCAAAGCGCGTACATGTGGGGACGGTAAACTGCAGGGCTTCTGCAGCCCAGCGAAGTTTGCAAGATGTTCCATTGTTTGGGGAGCCTCGGTGTTTCTCGGATTGACCTTGAAGGCTTGAAAGAGCGGCGCAGGGAGGGGTACAAAGCCAGCTTTGGTGTTACATGTAAATTGTCAAAAATGGCGCAGGAGTAACATCTGCCTTGGAGTATGCCTTAATCAGCACTGTGAAAAATGAAAGTTTAACGACCTGCTACAGTGGCTTCTGAGAGAAGGAGAAACAAAGACTGAAAGAGCTTCTTGCATGGTTTGTAACTGATGCCATGAAAAATGTCAAGAACCATCTGCCTCAAACTTCTCCAAACTGTCATCAAGTATTCTAATCCAGTCAAACAAGATGCAACTAGAACAACCTCTGTAACTTGCTGAAGGCTTATCAAAAGGGCTGTAAATAAAGGAGGGGGAGGAACCTATCAGCTGTGTAGCTGCAGACTGTAGCCAGCTTGCCTATGGCTTTGAAATTCAATCCCATTTCTCTAGTCTGACAAACTGTACGAAATAGCAAAATGGATTTTTTCCCCCTTCCTCAGCCAGTTTCACTTTAGTTGTATTGGGAGATAAAGACACGGTTTCCTAATGGAATTGAAATCGTGATGTATATGTGTTTTTAAACATCCATATTGGTTGGGACTTTACCACCCTATCCACAAGTACACACCATGAGTGTGCAGAGATGATAAACATCCTGCCTCCATCCAGTGAGAGATCGCTCACCCATGTGTGACTAGATTTTGCTGGTCTGAGTCCTCACGTTTGTTCATTGTTTTTATGGGAAACATGCCATTTGCTAAATCACTTTTTTCATAACCTACTCATTAGGAGTCTGGGCTTCAGAAGCGAAGTGGAAGGGTGAAGATCCCAACTCTGTCACCCAGAACCTTAGGCAGGTTGCCTGACTTTCCTGAACTTAATTCCCTCATCTGGACTACTTTAATAATTATAATCAACTAGATAATAAACACACATGAATTTATGCTTCTAAGGTTTCCAAAACAAAGGTCAAAAGCAATGACCTCTGAGTGTCTGTGAGCTTCATTTGGTCTTCCAGTCTCCTTTGTGATTGGGTTAGATCTTGTACTAAGGATGTAAAAACTGTTGCGGGGAGGGCAGAAAAATAATGACATAAACAACCATCCCACCCTGGAATGTTTTTACAGCCACAGAACAAGGCATGGAAAGATGGCACAGATGGTAAAATGCTTAGGAGCCAGGCTCGAGGATGGGAATTCTGATCCCCCCACATAAAAATCTGGGTAGAGCCACGCGATCCTGCAATCCCAGACATGAAGAAGCAGAGACAGGTAGACCCTTGGAATTCACTGGTCAGCTAGCCTAGCCTAATCAGTGAGCTCCAAGACAATGAGAGACCCTGACTCAAAGAGTAAGGTGGGCAGTACCTAAAAAAGATGCTTGGTGTCCATCTCTGGCACACACACACATATACACACAGGGGGTGAGGAGAGAGAGAGAGAGAAAAGGAGAGAGAGAGAGAGAGAGAGAGCACAACACCTAGAAAACAGAAGAGGAGATGCTGTGTGAATGACGTTGGAAAGTCTTCAAGGATGCTGAGTCCCTTAAACTAGCACTGAATGGCAAGCTAGGTCTAGACACTGAAGGGCAGGAGAGAGCTAAGTTTAAAGATGTGACGGCATCTTGTCTCTACCTTCTTTCAGCTTCAGAACGAGAACAATGAAGTGTCTTCAGCGGAACAACCGGGACAATGGCTGATCTACCTATGAAAAGATATTTACTCCACAGGCATGAATAATCAACTTAAAAAATTAAAATTGAAACAAAAATCAGATATTATTTTTTATCCATCAGACAGGTCAAAAAGAAACTGACAACGACTGAAGGTGACAGAGAAGGGCTATCTGCGGCTTGCCGACCTCCAGGGCAAGAGCAGCATGCTACGTTTCTGAAGATTTGGGCAATAGAAATTAAAACCCACGGAGCATGCTTTTCTTTCCCACAGTTATTTCATACTTAAAATGATTTCCCAGAGATAATCGGATGGAGATAGTCATTACCAAGACAGTCTGAAATAGCAAAACCAACAGAACAATCTGTGAAAACAGGAAGCCATCTAATGCTACTCAAGAGGAGATTGGTGGAAAAACAGAACTTTTGCTACATATGAGAATATTAAATTAGGTAAAAAAGATACAAATATAAACTCATTGACAAAGGAAGCTCTGTAACTTGTAGTTAACTAACAAAAATACTTTAAAATGCCATGGACTTCATGATCCCATTTGAGTTCCCATTTGTGAATCTGGTATCTGTTTCCTGTGTATTATAAATATAATTATGGGATTATATAACACCTAATCTACTTGCATACAGATTTCCTAGTTCTCTTTTGTCCCTTGCTGTGATCGACACCATGACCAGAAGCAGTGTGGAACAGGGAGGATTTATTTTACCTCCATCGTAAAGGGAAGTCAAAGCAGGAACCCAGAGCAAAGACTCGAGCAGAAAGCATGGTGGAACACTGTTCACTGCCTTTCTTCCACAGCCCAGACCCACCTGCCCAGGGTTCGCTCTCCCGCTTCAATCATCAATCAAGAAAACGTCTCCTAAGCATACCCACAGGCCAATCTGATAAAGACAACTCCTTAATCGAGGTTCTCTCTTTCCAGCATGTCAAGCTGCCAGCTGAAGGGAACGATGACATACATTAGGTTATGATTAGATTTATATACGTGTGCATATCTTTCTGAACTGGAGTGTACCAGAAGTCTCCTAGCAGTCATCTTTGGTAGAGTTAGGGTCATGGATAGTGTTTTTGCTTTCATTTTCCTCATTGTTTTCCATGTGTGTGTGCATATGTTACGTTCATATTAATAAAAAGATGCTTTGCAAAGAAAAGGAGGATCATTTGTCTTCATATAGTCATGTAGATACAGATTTCTCCAATGCCCTCATATGTAAGATTGATATGATAATAGCCTCCAGCCTGTACCTACTCCTAGTGTAAGGGGAGAAGCTGGACCATCAAAACAGGCCATTTCTACTTCTGTAAGTCACTGCAGACTGAAGAATACTGTCTGTCATCGTATTATTAAAAATATCTTTGAGAGGTAAAGAGACGAATTAATGGTTAAGGGCACACATGGCTCTTGCAGAGAACGTAGGTTCAGGTCACAGTATACAGAGGCTCACACCACCCCTAACTCCAGTCCCAGAGAATATGATGCTCTTTTGACCTCTGAGGACCAGCCATGCATGTGGTGAATATATACACATACAAGCATATCACTCATACACAGAAAAGAAGTAAAACCCTAAGAAAGTCTTTTTGATATGATCTATCATTTCTCTAAAAGCAATTCTGCCTCCAATTTTGCCATATTTGCCCCATTTGTCTAAAGTGTTCGGCAGGCCATGGGAGAAAGCAGATGATTGATACTTTGAACAACCAAAGGCCTGGAAATGTCTTGCACTGGAAAGTCAAGAAGAGCTACCACGGATACATGCTATCTGGCATGACTGCCACTAAGTCCTTCCTTCCTGAGTAACATATTGTTCCGTCCTTCCTAGAACCTCATGACGTCCGTGCAGTTTTGATTTCTACTTAGTAGCTGAGGGAGCAGAGTATGTAACTTGTGGCCCCATGGCTAAGCAGTGACAGAGTCATCGCTTTGTCTGATGACTGGGGTATGATCAGAACCCAGAAAGGGAGACAGACTGATGAATGGGAAGGAGCCAGGTGTGGGTCTTAGATGATAGAGGTCATGTGACCCCCTAGTTCTTGGTAAGTGTCCTTCTCTTAGGTTGGAGGGACCATGGTAAATAGGATGTACCTGTATATTTCTTCTCTCACTCAGGAGAGAGCAAAGGCCGTACATGTGTGTGTCTAAATGAACCCCAACAGGCAACGAGAGGGAGAAGCTTCAGACAAGGGTGGCAAAGGATTGTGGGAAGACTGATAGCAGAAGGGAGCTGGGACTAGTTCCGCGGAGCAGAGAACTGCCATCTAAGTGCTCGTGGTGCAAGGACATGATGGAGGGATTGCTCAGAGTCACGTGATCGCAGAGATGAGAGGCATTCCAAAGACAACCATCCACCCGAGCAGGCCAACCGCTTTATAGACTCCTTATCCTCTCTTACACTATTCCATGGTTTTACTTTTTCGTATTTTTTTTTTTTTTCAAATTAAGAAGTCCTGGCATTCTTGTAGTGTCCAAGTGTAGCGTTCTCAGCTGCGGAAATTTCAAGGAATGCAGAAATGTAGATGGTAAGAAGGAAGACGGCCCCCCCCTTCCCATCCAGTTCTCCAGCTGTGCCACGCAGTCCCCTACCCACCAGTGACATGTTGCTCCTTGTATCAGAGTCAATTAAAATAAACTAAAAACAGAATTGTATCCCTTAGTAGCGCTGGGCACTTTTCAGGCACCCAAGGGACACCTGTGACTGGTGGCTACTGCACTGAAGAGCCCAGAAGTCCAGCATGGCTGTCATCACAGAACCGTGAGCGAATACCGCCCTAGAGGCTCTCACTTTTAAAGCATGCTCTATAATTTTTTTTTTAAAAGTTACACACAGAAAATCAGGATAACACAGGCTCATGGTGTTTGCAAACAGTCCAGGTGTTTTTATCCCTGCTTTACCTTATCTCCCAAGGTGCACCCACCTGAAGTGTTTTGGTGAAAGGATAGTTTATGCATTGTAAGCAATTAAATGATACAGGAAAAATACCATTCCGGTCCCTCACCACAGGGACAAATTTACTTAATGTTGGCTTCTGGTTATTTTTGTGGCCGCTCTCACAAATACATTTCTCGGTTTGTCACGTAGTCAATAGCTGTTACATCCTCAATGTGGAAGGCGTGGATTAAGCCCACCCGTATTGACCTTCCCACCGTACGGCTCCTGCTAGTTTTTAAATTTGTATTAGTACATCCTATTAGCTGTCTGTAGCTCCAAATAACACTGTTGGAGCTTCGTCTCCTATGTTACCAACTTTCTCTCGACTTGAAAAAGTGTGGTATCAACAACCTCGTACCTCTTCCCTGCATCCCATCCTCCCTCCCATTTCAAAGTCCTCCCTTCTGCTACGGCTCCTGTTTTGTGCACCCATCAAGTCTTCCATCTGCCCAGCAACACTGCCTTTTCTGAGTGTTCCACACAGCCCTGCACTAAAAGTCCCAAGCCTATTAGCAACATTTCCCTGAACTAAATAGAATGTAAAGTCCCAAGTTCAGCTTTGCGACAATCTCCTTAGCTGGGTCAGATGCTAGACTATCTGGCAAGTCTTCCAACAGCGAGGGAGTCTCTCAGTCCATCCCTGCCCGACACATGCATGCATGAAGGTACTCATGTTTGTAGGTTAAATGATCACTGTCCCTTTAGCATGTCAGGCTGAGTTCAGGTTCAGGTTAAGGATTTTGCAGAGCCTAGCTGATGAGTCGCATCAATAGTCTAATCCCTTTGATTTTACACAAACTTCACATCCCTTATCTTTGTTCAAACACTGTATCTGTAGACTAGCCTGGAGGCCATGAGTACTGCTGAACCTCCTGGTCTTCTAGTGTATTGGTCTCTAGACTCCCATAGTTCAAGGACTAAAATGTACACAGGGTGTAAATTCAATCCCAGAGATGCATGCAAATGCACGAACACATCTATATCGCAGGAAAGTTGGTACAAGTTATTCATAATTTCAGCAGCCATATTGAGTTGTCTTTCATGCACACTAGTTGAATGAGAGAAGTAACTGAAAACTACACCTGAGGCTTGTTTCCAAGCAGCTGGGAGATCCCTAGAACCACCGACTATCTCCTGCGAAGGTCAGCTCCCCATGTCTATCCAACCAAGATCAAGTTGGCTTGTGAGAGCCGCTTTCGGCTTTTGCCTTACTATACATTATGTATGATTCCTAACTGCACATTGCATGGACAAACTACATGAGGCTCCATTAGTGATTTCAGGGCAGTGACAATGATTGATCCTGTGCAGATTAATGCATTGCAGAGATGCCGTTGAGTCCTCTCTTACATTTATATCAGTAGGGATTCACGCTTCGGAGAGTGGGGCTCATTTTTAGAGGGTAAATTATGATTATACTGCATCGGTACTGAGCAGCAGACTCCTCCCGGAGACTTGTTCCCTGCTCTTCCCACTGTGACCTTCTCCGGGAAGGTGAAGTGACACTCCTAGAATGAATCAACAGGTTAAGAGGAGCCAAAAATTGAGAACACAAATCTTTGCAGTTTTAATGGGAAGAATAAGAGCTAGATTTTTAAGAGGTTGTGTCCTCCTCCCCATTCAAGAACTGCCCCAATTTTCCTCTCCCTTACAGAGTCAAGCAAGGGCCAAATATGGTGTCCATACCACTGTGTATTTGCTGTACTGAACTAACCACTAATGGAGAAAGCCGGCGATAATCCCGGAAGGTGTCTGTATACAGCAGGTACATTGGGAATCCAGGGTATTAGCTAGTGGGTCTGGCAAATGCATTGATGGAAAATGTCCAGGCAGGAGGACAAGATTCAGTGCAGGAAAAGAGAGAGTCAGCTTCTCCTTACTAGGAATACCAGAGGCAAGAAGAAAGTAGTCATCAGTTCACGGTCTCTTTACAGTTCTGATGATTCAACTTCAAGTTGGGTACCATTAGTTTGGCATCTGGTAAGGGTGACTCACTATAATAAGAATGCATATAATATCAAAATATTATAGCAGAGGTTGTGTGTGTGTGTGTGTGTATGAGTAAGAGAGTCACTTTTGAGAAAATGAGGAACACCCCCCCTCAGTGACCTATGTACCTCACAAAAGGCTTCACTTCTTGAACTTCCAAGGCTCCTGCCAAACTACCACTCTAGAAACCAAGCCTTTTCATATAGAACTTTAGGGACACTTATCTAAGCCATAGCCAAAGTTTAGAAATGATAATTACAAGTCAAAGAGGACCCTCACAGCCAGGAGAAGAAGTTTGTCTCTATTTTGTGCTGGAAACAGGGTTCAAATTCACTCCATTTGATCCTCATCATACACTGCCCCCTGCATCTGTCTACAAGGCTACTTCTGCTGCATCGGGTCTGCCCCCACTCCGTCTACTTCTGCTGCATCGGGTCTGCCCCCACTCCGTCTACTTCTGCTTCATCGGGTCTGCCCCCTCTCTGTCTTCTGCTGCATTGGGTCTGCCCCCAATCCGTCTACTTCTGCTGCATCGGGTCTGCCCCCACTCTGCAGACCATTCTTTTCATTTTAAATATCTTTAAGTTAGCAGAACATGGTAACTTTTAATGAATATTCCTTTTTAACTTGTATTTTATGTGTATGGGTATTTTGTCTGTGTGCATGTCTATGAGCCACATGTATGCCTGGTATCTAGCTCTTGCAGAGGTCAGAAGAGGATGTTGGATTCCTCGGAACTAAAGTTCCATGTGGGTGCTGGGAATTCTGGGTCTCTGAAAACAACCAGCACCCTTAACTGCTGAGCCATCTCCCCAGTCCCACATGCTAAACTTTTAAGAACTGAAAGACAAGAAGAGAAAAAGAGAAATTCTCTTGTCTACCTTGTCATCCTCCAACCATGGATGACTTTTGGTGGCCATATTCTATATGAATGAAGAATGTGGCGGACAAATGACATCAGACAATGTACATTATATTCTGCAACCTGCCTCGATGACTTAATTAAGAGTTTCACATATCTTTGTATGACTTCACATTTACAGTTCAGATTTTTAAAAACTGTTGCATAGTATTTCATAATATGGATTGACATTAAGACTTTAATCATTTAAATAGTACTTATTAAATATTCAGGTTTTCCCATATTAAGCTGTGAAAAATATACACATGCAAATTTAACTATGTAAATATACATATATACATGCATACACATATACATTAATGCTTCATGAAATGCATATATATAATAGATGTATACTACTACACAGACATAACATCGCTACTATGCATGTACACTTATCTACAATCAAAAAACACACAGTAGGAAAAGTATCTGATATGCATTAGCTGCACTTGGAAGCCTTAAGAATTGTCATCCTGAAAGAAGGGAAGGAGAGGAGACCATTAATAAAATCATCTTTATCTGTAATATTTTATTTCATATACATATATGTATGTAGATATGCATATATTATCTACGTTTCATTTCACACACACATATATATGTATATATATACATATATATATACACACACATGCACACAACAAAAAGTAAATACATTGATAGTTTGGGTATTATCTCCTTTACTTCTCTACATTCTTAAATTTTAATTCTCTGCATTTTTCTCTAGGTACAATTTAAAGATTAGAAACAGAAAGCAGATTGACATCTTCATCCTAAAACACAAAAAATTTTTACTCCCGGAATGTGTGTTCCTGAAGAAACAGCTTGTGATGTCAAGAAAGATGTCCTGGTGTCGGGTTCTACCCTGCTCCTAGGACAGTGTTTCCAAAAGGCTCATGTGCTAGCCTGGAGTACTTGCTAGAAGGTGAAGGAGTCTCTAAGGTTTGGGTGTAGGTAGGTGGGTAAAGGGAGGAAGCTAGGAGACAGGTGGCCCTTCCTCTCACTTTATTTCCGAGCCACAACGAGGCCAGCGGTTTTGCTCTTCCCTAAACACCCCGCAATGCTGTTCTACCTTATCACAGACTAGGAGTCAGCGGACCAGTCAGCCATGGCTCTTAGAAGCCTTGCCCAATTTAACCCTTCCCCCCCTCAGATTTGAACCTCTCACACAGCTGGCCCAGTGGTGGAAAGCTGTTGAATCCTGCCCAAGGTTAATGGCGAGCTCTGGTTCACACCTGTGTTCCTCCATCAGGCCAATAGGAGGGAAGGGTCATTCAAAGACTTCTGTCCTTTCTTTGCTCTTTGGTTCCTTCATGAAGCCCATACAGAAAAAGTCTGTGTTAAGCAAATATACTCACTGCTGTCCCCTGCTGTGTTCCCCAGAGGCTCTCTGTGAAATGTTCAACCAAGAGGGCCATCTTCTCAATGATGTGGAATCCTTCCCTTTGCCACCGTAGCCTCCACCTCCAGAACAAGATGTCAGTCCTCAGCTTCCCTCTAGCTCTCTGGAGGACTCTGTGCATCCCCCACAGCCCCCACACAGCCAATGGCCCAGGGCTCATGTAGAACACTGACGACCTTGTTCTAAAGCGTTTCTAGAACCCAGGCAATGTGGTGATGGAGCTGTGGAGCCAGGTGACCTAGATACAAGCTTTGGCTCTTGACTTTATTAACCATAAGGCCTTTAATCTCTCTTATCAGCCTAATGGAAATAGTGCTACCGGTTTCCCTTATCTGGAGATGTCATCACCAGGATCAAGAGGCTAGGAGGGGAAAGTAATGTGGAAGCCATATAATAGCATACAAATGATAATTTTCCTGTCAAACATAGATGCGGTCCAATGAACTCTTCGGTCCTTTGCTGTCAATACAAGTTCAGCATTAAAAATTTATGATGCTTGGGGAAACTTCAGGGTAGATCATTGCTAGGTTTTTAGGGCTCCAGTAACAAAACACTAAAAGTGGGTCTCTTAAAAGAAATGTATGACAGTTCTGTAGGCTTGAAGTACATAAAGTGGTGGAGGGCCATACCCCTTGAGAGGCTAGAACCTCACTTTTCCTGGCTCGGGTGACCCTGGTATTTCTTGTCCATTTTGCTACGTGAAATACGAATAGAGCCTTAACTCTTGCCTTGTTACATGGCCATCTCTCTGCATCTGTCTTCTCATGGTTCTCAGCCTCCTGTAAGGATGCCCAACATCCAGTTTAGGAACTTACCTTAGTCATTTTTCTGTTGCTGTGATAGGCTCCCTTGACAAGACCGTTCAAGGGGGAACTGTTGATTGAGCTCACAGTTCCAGAACGGACACATTCTATCAAGGAAGCGAAATCACGCTTGCAGGAGCTTGAGAGAGCTGGTTACATCGTTTCCACGGGAAGAAGCAGAGAGGGCTTGCATGCTGCTCTCAGCTCCTGTTCTCATTTCAGGGGGATCCTAGCCCAGGTGCCAAGCACAGTGGAGGGATGCTCCCACCTCAGTTAACTCAGTCAAGCTAATCCCCCAAGGGCAAGCAAGTCAAGAGAACCACAGCTCTCAGTCTGACTCTAGACTCTTCAAATTTACAACTGAGATTGGCCATCTCAGTCCTAATTCAGGACGATTTTACCTGCCTTCGATGACATGCGCTGACTGCAATTTAAATAAAGCCACATTTCTAGCCACCTGGAATTAGGACTTTAGTGTATCTATCTTCCCAGGAGACAAACTACACCTACCACAGACGTGTGGTATGATGCGTGTGTGTGTGTGTGTGTGTGTGTGTGTGTGTGTGCGCGTGCACCTATATAGCATGGAGGTAAAGTACTAGTCTCCTTAGCGAGATGATCTAGCTCCTAGAAATCTTTCCTCAACGTTCAAACTGTTATTTTTTTAGCTCAAGATCACCATCTCAAAACACATCATAACTCTGGCACGGCTGCTGTGAAACCACCCCTCTACTGAGTCCTGTCAACATTCCGATGTTAAATAATCCAGGGTAAGGGAAAAGGGAGAAATACAGAGATGAGCTTGTCTTTCCTTTTCATTTGCTGACTCAATATCAAAATAGTTACTCCATTTATTCATCAGAACCGATTCTCTACAAACTGTACATTTTTGATGGGCTGCTTCGTAGGTGAGCAACTAAAGCACACAGCAAAAATTCTTATCTATATAGTCATAGTAAGTGGGGGCCCTTGGGATGCAAATGTGGGTGTTCTGATGCATAGCAACCAGAGAGTTTTCTTAGTCTCAATTTAATTTTAGACATTTTGTGTGTTCGCTGCCTCAACATGGAGGATGTAGTCCGAGCAGTGGGGGGACGGTTCCCTAGTCTTTCTGTGCCCTTTGCTTCCGAACCATTGTTGAGGAATTTCTGATTTAGGCACTGAGTCCAGATGACCCCAAATACCTGGTCTTCATTTGTTAATCCGTTTAGTAAACACTGGCTGGCATATAGTAGACACAGGGCAACACAGGTCAGCAAAATGAGCCCTCACAAAGCTGACCATCTCAGGACAGCTAAAGCATTTATCCGTAGGTCAAACCAACATTTCACTGTCTGCCTTAATGATGAAAATGCCTTTGTTTCGACTTCAGACAAAAGTCAAGGAGAAAGAAAAATGCATATACCTGATTGATACCAAGTCCATCAGTTTCTACCAGGCATTGGAAGTTCCTTGGTTCCCAGGCCAGCAAATGCAAGTTGGAAGGAGGAAGGAGTATGGAAGGAATTGAGAATCTGCCCTCCATAAAAGCAAAAGAGATAAAGGGAGCATTCCCACAGGCTGCTGATGGTTCGAAGGCGAAGGATTTTAAGATATCCCTTTTCATTCCATAGGCAATAGTGGACGAAAGAACCTTGCTGCTAAACACATAAATACTGACCCACTTTAATAATTCAAATCAGAGCACAGGTCTCTGCTCTTTCAGAATGCTGGGTTAAATTCAAAGGCACACAAAGCCGGCAAAGGTACAGGCTCATTAGAAGTCCAGAAGGTAGACAGCGTGGGTGGGGTGGGGTGGGAGGGTCAGGTGACTTCACTCAGCCAAGTGCCAGCAAAATGTCTAGTGGATATTAGGAACAACTGGAGAGATGGAAGAGTTGGGGGGGGGGGCTCTGATGTACCTCGGATTTCTTTCTGTAGACTCCCAGGTTGTGGAGTCTGTGAGACCTTTTTTTTATCCCTCCCCTTTGTCTTTGGAAACTCATGAAAAGGTTCAGTGTAATCCATTTATCATCAAGGCGGATAAAGCGCATTTGCAGCTGGCCAAAAATAATGCAGCAGTGGCCTAATTGCGTCGAGACCTGGATTTCACTAGCGGCATGCACTTCTCAGACCTGGGCAAGGCTGGAATCGGGTCCTATCACTAGGCTTTACCAAGGAGCCCTGGGTCTACAGGAAAGCAAAGCCTATCTATTGCCTGTGCTACTGGGCTTTATAGTGAAGCGAGACCAACTCAAATATTAGTCAAAGAGGAATAGGAGCACAGGTTACCGTACAAGGAAAAAATATGGCAGCAAGGAAGGGTGCAGGCAAAATATTCAGCAGCACTGCAAAACTGGAAACCGTTCCTTAAGGACTTCTGACTATTCACCCCGACATGATTGCTCATGTTTGTGTTTATCTATTTGCATTAGGGGCATGTCAAACTTAACCGGTGCGTTTTATACTCTCTACATATCTACTAAAATAAAAATTCAAAAGAATTGAAAACAAATAAAAACCAGAGCCAGTAAGATGGCTCAGTGGGTAGAGGCACCTTCTCCAAAACATGGGAACCTGAGTTTTCTCCTCGGGATCCACACGGAGAACGGAGATTGTTGACCCCTGAAATTGTTATCTGGCCTTCACATGTGCTCTGTGTATGGATATACAAGCGCGTGCATGCACACACACAAAATACATACATACATACATACATGCATACATACATATATAAATACATAAATAAGCAAAACAAATAAATTTCACAATTGCAATGTGAAGATTGCAGCTCTGCCCTGGAGCACTCATAGTAAAGGGCAGAACAGTTAGCATTTCCACCACAGGAATTCAGTTGCATATACTCATTCCTGCTCTCAAAAGGGGAAAAACGGGGCTCTGAGAGGTGGCTTAATGGGTAAGAGCCCTAGTTGCTCTTCTAGAGGATCAGTGTTCAATTCTGAGCACCCACATCAGGGTCTCAAACCCATCTGTAACTCCAGTCACGTGAGATCCAGTGTCTTCTTCTGACGACTACAGGCACCGGGCACAAACATGGTGCACAGATGTATCCAAGCAGAGAAAACACTCATATACATAAAATAAAATACTAGAAAATCAGTTCAGTGTGGAAACAGTCATGACCATTGAAGTTTCTGCACTCCAATAAGCCTCTCTGCTGATGCAGACCAAATCAAACTGCATTTTAAAACGTTCAGGTTTAATAAATACAAACATTACTGGATGGCCTTCCAGTCCCCCAGGGAGGAGACGGGAAAGGAAGACCAGAAAACCACATGTTTGTTCTGGGGGATGCAGCTTAAATACACTGTGAGAGTGGTCTTGAGCATCTCTGGGGAGGAGTCATTGTTTGATGGGCTTTCTCGGGGGTGGAGTCTGGACGAGGCAACTCCCAGGGGAGGAGGCTTGGGGTGGAGCCTCCACGCAAACATTTCAGACTCTTTTGAATATATGGCTGGGGTGTGGCTTCCATCCAAGCAACCATATGTAAGAGAATAGGTGTGTAAGTTCTGATAAAACTTTATTTACAAAATGGACTGCCCTGAGGGCTGGAGGGTGTAGCTTAGTGCTAGACTACCTATCTAGCATGAATTCACAACTCTATAGCACACAGACACATAGACACACACACACATACACACACACGCACACACACACAACAAACAACCAACAAAAAGGCACCTCAAGAATTTGCTTCCCAGATATTATTTGTTCTATTGGGCTGCAATTTACATAAAACATGAATATAACTTGTGAAGCAGTTTCAGAACTCTGTCAATTTTTAACACAGCTGTTGTTTTGGCATAAAGAGGTCGCTAAGTTCATTAGACCAAATTCTCGTATGATAGTAACAATTACCATTTGTGGACTACTTTATGGCTTACGTATTGCTTTCTCTGGTTTATACCCCTTGATCCTGGTGATGGCATTTCCAGATAAGGAAGGCCAGTGGCATTATTTCCATTAGGCTGATAAGAGAGATTAAAGATCTTGCAGCTAATAAAGTCAGGAGCCGAAGCTTGAATCTGGGTCACCTGGCTCCACAGTTCCATCAGCACAGACTAAGAGCACATTGCTTGGGTTCTAGAAACACTTCGGAACAAGGTCTTCAGTGTTCCTCTGAATTCTAGGCCATTGGCTATGTGGGGGCCATGGAGATGAACTGAGTCCTCTAGAACACCGAGGTAAGTTGAGGATGTACTTGCTGGAAGCTTCCATTTGAAGGTGAAGAGAAAGGATAGCTTGTAGGGAATTCAGGAAGGTGGCTTCTGAGATACCACTTCCCTCCAAGACACGGTGGAGCATGACAGTCCACACAGGGCTTGGGCATCCAAAGCTTTCAGCAGAGCCAGAAGGTGAATTCATGTAAGAAGGAAGAGAAGGGGGATTATCAGGTTCCTTCCTCTTCCTGTTTCTTATTGGCTAATATTCACCCTGGTTCACTCACTCTAGGGAACTTCATCTGTCCCCAAGGTCTGCAAAGATAAATGCCAGGGAGAGGACAGAAGACCATGCTGTTCATCTATGCTCAGCATTGGATAGGTCTTTTTAGAGGATCGTCTCCTCTTTTTCAATATCTCCTGCTCTCAAACAGAATGGAAAAGGGAAGATCCTATGGAACCCCACTGAAGCCGATGGAGACAGGAGCTGTGTGGGAATTGAAAGCATAGTGCCCTCTGCTCCTGCAAAAATAAAATAGGAGATACAGTGTTATATATCACATAGTAGTTCCCATATTAGTCAAATCCCCAAATGAAGTTAAACTGTCCTTTTACCTGTGATTAAAGTATTTTTTACAATGTAAATTAAAATGACACGAATTTATTATTTTGCGTGTGGTGTGTGTATGAGCCTAACAGTACCAGTGAGATGTTAAAAAAAAACTTTTTTGGGGGTGGGGGGGCATTGGTGTCCTTGGGGTTGAACCAAGCTTGTCAGGCTTGGCAGTAGGTGCCCTTGCTTACTAAACCATTTCACTAGCCCATAGGGGTCTTCTCCATGGTGTCCAGACACACTTTTACTTTAGATAGAAAAAGAAATATAAACATGGAACTGTTAGGATATTCCCCAAACATCTCCACTTTTAAATAGCTTTCCATCAGGGTTGTCTATGCCTGTACTCTCTATACTGCTAAAGACTGTGGTTATCATAACCGCCCATGGCCAACAATGATTGTGATATGTGTCCCAAATTAAGGCATGTAAAAAGATGATGAGATGCATTTTCATAACCTATAAAGTATGGAGATTTTATCTTTGCCTATAATGACTAGTATCTTCTATTTACTATAGAATGTTATGCTTTCAACAGTCTGGGTGACTTCTGATGGTTGTCTAGGCTTGTCTGGGGAGGGGGTAGCGGTGGAGAGAATCTTCTGGTTGCTAGGTTTTGGTAATCCCAGCAAAGGCATTAATGAATTGGATTATTTGATGGGTATACCTAACCCTCAGCATTCTTTGCAAGCTATGAGATTTAGCTGTGTTTGAGAAAAGTTTTCTACTAAAACTCCAGGGTTTTTAACTTATGTGGAGCCTTAAATACAATTCATCATCTTATCTAATCTGATATCCAAGGAGAGCTTTGACAAAGCAGAGTCAAGTATTGGCAATCCCCCAGAAATCTCCAAAGAACAAATGAAAGAAAAATGATTTAAAGCTGAAAGATTTAAGGAGAGCTTTGAAATCTTTAAAAAAAACTTAACAACGAACCCCTTCCAAAATCTGCTAATGCTGGCTTTAGAACACGAATAGAGAATCAGACGGAGGAGAGGAGGAAGAGAGGTGGATGGTGGATATCGCTTTGACTACTGCTAGAGGGGCAGCTAGCATCCTGGTCAAACAATGTGAAATTATTTGGAAGATTCACACAGAAGAACTAACTCCCTAACTTTGGGTAACTTACTTGTCATGTTGCTGTGTCTTCTCTGTCCTTGGTAGCTGTGAATTCATAAATGGTGGACACACATACCACCTTTTACAACAAAGGGCTGTGTCTTAGAGAGGGCCAGACTCAGATTTGAATCCCGATTTGGTACTAACTGGCTATGTGCTCTTGTGTTGATTCTGTAATCCTTCTGTGTATTTGTCTTCACCAATAAGATGGAAAAGATACCTATGTTTACTGAGTGATATGGTTTTAAGACTAACTACGAGCAGTTATTAAAACCTGACACATGATAGAATGACTAGCACCTGGAAGATATGTGTTAGTTTATTTTCTGTTACTGGGATAAAATGCCTGGGATGATCCATTAAGAAAGAAGAACACTTACTTTTTTTGTTTCTTTGTTTTTTGTTTTTTTTTGTTTTTTGTTTTTTTTTTGGTTTTTTGAGACAGGGTTTCTCTGTAGCTTTGGTGCCTGTCCTGGAACTAGCTCTTGTAGAGTAGACCAGGCTGGCCTCGAACTCCCAGAGATCCGCCTGCCTCTGCCTCCCGAGTGCTGGGATTAAAGGCATGCGCCACCACCGCCCGGCAAGAACACTTACTTTTGACTGACAGATTTGAAGGTTTCAGTCCATGGTAGCTAGTCTCTGTTGTTTTGGCCCATGGTGGAACAGTAAGTATATTGGGGTAAGAGTGGACAATATGGATGGCCTGTTCACCTCATAATCAGATGAAAAAGAGGAAGAGACCTAAGCCCACAATTCCCTTAAGGACATAGCCCCAATAATCTAAAACCTCCTAGTAGGCTTTAGCTACTGAAGGTTCCATAGCTTCCCAGTTGTGTCAAGCTGGGCCCAATGCCCTTCATACATGGGGATTTTGTTGCTTTCCTTGCTTGTTTGTGTGGGAAACTTGCAAGATTAAAACTCTAGCTGTTTGAGCAAAACAAAAGTAACCACTGCGCTCACGATAGTTCCTCCCACAGGCATGTCATTTTCCAATTCTTCATGCCAAGGAAAGAACGGTGAACAAGCACGGCTGGTTCTTTCTGTGCAAGACTCTCTCAAAATACATATTTAATGTTTTCATAAATTCTCACAGTGGAGATGGGAATTTTTTTTTTTTTTTTGACCAGGGCATATGCTACTCTGTGTGAAAGCAATACACACACACATTAAACTTTCTTTTCCATCAGAGCTGAGTGTGTGCTGCATGCTACATCAAGACTGCTGGAACTCAAGGAATCTGGACATTGCCTTTAAATTATTTTTGGCACCAAAGTAAGAGTTCTGAACTGCAGGATAGGAGGCTTGTTATTCACTACTCAGCTCTTTGTCTCAGGCTCACACTGAAGGCTGCCTTGCTCTGTCCTCACCATCTGGCCGTCTCCATGAACTTATGGTCCTAAAGAAGAAAATCTATAGATCGGCACATTTTTCTTACAGTCTGGTTATTTCTTACTCTATCAGCTAGCTCCACCCACCTCCCTGGGAACCAATCAGAACTGTCTTCATGGGCTAGGGGATAAACAGAGACCATGGCCAGATTGTAAAGGACTGACTTTTTTTTTTTTTTTTCCGATTGGAAATATATTGGCAAATCTATTGCAAACACATTGTGCCTGCTTTCCTCGTTCATGGAAACAAGGTTTGGAAAATCATAAAAATCACATTTCTTTGTTCTAGAAGTTTCTTAATGCAAACTCAGAATTTGCTGCCCAGAGTGGTCTCCATCAGAGTAGGAACACGTGACTGATCTAGTCTCTGTACCCCTGCTTCTTCAACATCTTCATGTTGCTCAGCTCATGAAGGGCCTCGTTTGGCGTTAATCAGGGAAAAATGTGTTGTTTCCGTGACTGTGTTTGCATCGTAACTTAATTTTTTGGCTAGAAAATGGCCAGTGGTTACAGTTGCACCAAATTATTTTAACGAGTGGAAGTAGGGGAGCAATGGAAAAAGGAAGAGGACATAGAGGAGGGAAGGAAGACACAGACTCCATTTTTCTCTAACTAGTGGAGTTGAGAACGGCTTCCTGCGCTCTGCCTTGTGACAGTGATCTGAACCACACTTGCTTAGTGACCCAACACTTTGTCCTAGTAACTGCCAAGAACGTCAGCTGGGTTCTAAATGAATATGAGGCTCTGAAATGCTCTAGAGTATTACAAGATATGTAGTCCTCATGTAGCTTTCTGAGACCTTCTCCCTGCTGTGGCTGCTGCTGAGATGCCCACTGTTTGAACTGGCACGGTGATGGGGGGATGCCCTTCTGTATGGAGTTGCTTTTATTGGTTGATGAGTAAAGCTGTTTTGGTCAAGGGCCTAGCAGAGTAAAGCCAGGCAGGAAATCCAAAAAGAGATAGAGAAAGAAAGTAGGCAGGGTCAAAGAGACAACCGTATAGTCGCTGAAGGAGAATGATGCCAGAACATTGGTAATCCACAGCCTCATGGCAATACATAGATTAATAGAAATGGGTTAATTTGAGATGTAAGAGACATCTAGGAATATGCCTGAGGCCAAACAGGGTTGTAATTAATATAGTTTCTGTGTGATTATTTGGGCCTGGATGGCTGGAAAACAAAAGTGCAGTCTCTGCCTACAACATGGTCCCTTCTAAAAAGCCCTGGCAAACTCTTCTTGTAGCAAGTGTTGAGGTTGGGAAAGGGGATGATCAGAAACAGAAGAAGACAGCATTTTTTTTTAATCACTTAGAAAGACATTAGATATATGCTTCTACACTGTTTCACGAGAAGCAGTCATAGGATATCATAACACACAGCTGTGTTAAAATTAATTTTAGTTTACCCACAAAACTACCACATGCTTCCTAAGGAGCTTCCATAGCCACCCTGCTCTCTCTGACAGGGAATTAACAGCTTTCAAAGGAGAAGCACAAAGAGAAAATTGAAACTACCTCTTGGTTGGTTTCAGCTGGGTTTGCACAAAATTCTTAGCAAATAAATCCTTTTCTGGTGTGCTCAGAACTGTACGTCATATTTCAGCATAAATATAACACTATCCTACTGGGTAGTTTATTCCTTGGACAGTGAGAAAGATGCTGGCAGCCTTGGAGAATGATCTCCTCTGTCTGCTCACTGGGCCCCCTGAATTTCCTCTTCCCCATCACATAACATCTCTCTCTCTCTCACCCCTGTCAAAAAACGCACATATCAGAGTCTGTCTTCCTATTTCCTTTCCCTTCTATTTGATCTGCTCTTTGGCTTGCTTTGCCTATCTGTATCAGAAGCCCAGCTCTCTCTAGCATCATGACAGACAAAGTCCTTAATGAAACAGCACACAGCAAGGGCATGGTCACTTCACACACTGCCAACAACCATCTTTGTTTAAAGCAGTAGCACGAATCTTGTGAGCATGGTCAAATGGAATCTTGTGAGCATGATTGAGTCGAAAGGTTTTGCAATTTGAGCAACTCAGTTTGGATGGGGGAAATCTAGACTTTTTCACAGCATCGTCCCAACTTGAGCTTCAACCGGTTCAGTTAAGTAGAGGAACTTTCAGAGATCCAAGATTGACAGTGTAAGGTGTGCAGCCTGGGAACATCCATCACCCTCTCTTATCTGATTGCCATTTTCCCCTGCTGTTCACCAAAATAGAAAAACCAGTGCATTTTGGGTGATGTGCCCTTGCTCCTGCAGTCAAAAGTGTCTTGGCCACACTGACGAGGGCTGTTGAAGCAAGAAGTCAATCTTATCTCTCGACTCTCGACATTTCTATTCAGGGTAAATCTAGCTGCTACCTGAAATCTCAGTATCTTTGCAGATAACACATAAGCCTCCAAAATTTATATTGAAGTAGTTAATAAATCTTGGTATCAATTAAATCCCATGCTAAGAAGGAAGGGAAAGAAATTGAAATGCTTTGTCGTTTTACCGTAGCACTGTGGTGACTTCTCGTTACTCTCTATTTTAATGTTTTCTGTTATTGCTGAAGACAAGGCTGTGACATCATGACATGTAGTCTACGGTACTCCATTTGGTTGGGCTACATAAGGTGTGCATATTATTTGTTTATTTGTTTTGAGTCGTGCGTCCGGGTGTAGCAGCAGGAGAGCACAAGCATGCCTGTGGAGTTCATCTGGGAGTCAGTTCACTCCTTCCACATTGTTGAGAGTCGCCATTATTATTTTAGCCACTATGCTACATTCTCCGGCTAGCTGGCCCCCAAGCTTTGTGGCAATTCTCCTGCCTTCACCCCCCCATCTCTCTGTAGGGGTTCTGGGATTAAAGAGGCTTGTGATAGCGTCAAGCTTTCTGTGTGGATTCTGGGATGGAGATCCAGCTCTCAGGCTGATGTGGCTTCCTGTCTCCACCTCCCATCTCCGGAATTTGTACTACTGTATCTAGCTTTTCATGTGGATCCTGGGAATCGAACCATTGTCAGGCTTACAGGGCTAACACTTCTACCTGCTGGGACATCTACCCAGATGAAGGTGCACACGTTTAATGTGTTCAAGTTGTTGAGTTTGGAGACAAGTCATGAAATCAAGGCCACAATAATAGCTATTTCTCCTCCAGTATTTTGCCAGCTCAGAGGGGGTATGGGACCAACTGCACAGGGGCCGTAGGAGAAAAGCCGGCCACAAATTCGTTTTAATGCCCAGTGCACTTTCAGACTCGCTGCCAACTTGCTACATATGTTGTAGGACATTCACAACCATCACCCAAAGCTCCTATCTCCCATTCTCTGAAATTCCCATCAGCTTTGCGCACGGAGATCTTTGGTACCCTTTAAGGACACTGTTTTCCCAGTGATGGCTGTGGAGGTTTTGGTTTTGCTTTGTTTTAAGCTGAGGCCAGAGCTTAGGGATAAAACTTCACTTTATTTTCAGAGACAGGTGAATCTCTGTGAGTTCGAGACCATCCTGGTCTACAAGAGCTAGTTCCAGGACAGGCTCCAAAGCCACAGAGAAATCCTGTCTCAAAAAACCAAAAAAAAAAAAAAAACCAAAAAAACAAACAAACAAAACAAAACAAAAAAAACAACAAAAAAAAACCTTCGCTTTATTTTCATGTCCATGGCTTTTTCTAGGCCACTCCCCTGCTCTCTGTTCCTCTGGCCAACTGCTTACCACAAACTCTGATACATTCATGGCAGCATCTGAGCCAGTCTGCCCTGGATGCATTGGCAGCTTTAACAATTCAACTGGTGCCTCCTACACTCAAGCCTCCCTCATTGGTTGAGGTCCCGAATCTGATAAAGATGATCCATTCAGCCAGTTAGCATCTCACGGTCTCCTTTCTTTGCCTTCCTTCCAAAGGTCTTTTCCTACTGGATGCTCATTTGAGTATTCCATTTCCATGTTTTGAGCTAGGCGTGAAAACTCATTCCTGTTCTTCTGCATTCACCATCCTGAGCTAGGTGTCCAAACTCACTCCCGTTCTTCTGCATTCATCATCCACCAGGAAAGGCTCCCATCTCCCTTTCTTCTTGCTATGCTCTACCTGTGTTTGTGCTTCTCAGTGCCGCTTTGATGATGCATTACAGAGGAAACCATTCCCGTCTCTCCCTAGAGTACATGCCAACAAACATAAGATTTTGGCTTTGTGTTCTTATTGGTTCCTTACATATATCAACACTCTTTCAATTCATTTCAGCTCCTTAGTAGGTGTTTAAAAATGAAAGAATGAGTAGATTGTATATGTTTCTCTCTATGTATTGACTATGAGTAAAATACCACATCACCTCAGTACTCAGAGGGTAACTCTGACTTATTAGAAGTATTTGGGGGAATAATTCCCATCAGAAATTCCACAGTTTCCCCTCTTTCTTTTCCTGATGGGTTCTAATTAATCCAGTCATATTTGTAGCTTTGCCTGAACTGCTCTAGATTCCTCCCGAGAGAAATTTCAAACTACATATTAGTGCTTTGTAATATGCTCAAGTGTAAGTTTTTATAATTCTCTTTTAAATGGGTTAAGAGAAAGGGCATGGATGCCGAGGGTGAGGGAACATGGGTCACTCTTATGAATGAGAAGGTTCATGGCTTGCTCAATGAGAAAGGAACTGCGTTTCATTCCTCCTTAAACGATAACCAGTAGACTCACCTCTGTTTAAGTTGTAGCTTTATTCATGGGCTTGGTATTTGTCCCCTTCTGGGAATTCTTAGGGTGCGGGTTAGAAAAATACTCTGCTTTGTGCAGACTTGGGATCTTCTGACCTGGCCCCGTGGGGTCTCTGGGCCACTCACCAGAAGGCAGGCTTTCTTCTAAAGTATTAATAATTCTTTTCTGATTTTCTTCTGATTAGTGGCAGGAATTTGTAAGATGGCCAGCCGTATCCACAGGCACAGACCCATGCTGAAGAAGTCGCTCCCCTAGTGCAAGCCTAATTATGTTCTGGATAGATGTTGGCCTCATTAATTCTGTAATGTGATCCCAGGGTTAAGAAGCATGGATCAAGGCCTTCCCCAAGGTAACCTTCTCTGAAAATTTAATTTTATATTTGAGGAAAACTGTAGGGTCCCTGAACCCTTTAAGCTTCCCTGTACTTTATAGAGATCCATACCCAAGAAGTAGGCAGAATTGCCTAAGTGGAGATCGCTGGGCAGCATTTTCACTGGGGAAGAAAATCCTTAGGTTGTGGTAGAGAATTTCTAAATTCATACTAGAAAACACTTGGTCTTAAACATTAACCACTGACCTGCTAAATGGAGATAATATATTAATAACACAAACTCGACTTCCCTGTGATGGGGAAAATCATAAGCATTAGTAGCCCCTCCTTCTGAATACTATGCAGGAAAAAAAAAGCGACTTACTGACTTACTGAACTGGAGAAATGGGACCAGAGAGAACCAGAGCCAGGTTGGATGTGTGTTTGGGTAGGGAGTGGTTGCTGAGGGGAGAACATGTCAAATATAACAACATCAGCAACAACAACAACATATTAAGAATAGCTGTGTCTGTATGTGTGGTTTCTTTCATTCTCTTTATTCAGTATTGCCTGAAGACTGTAAATGTGCATATTTGAAAATATTTAAATGCTTTTTAATCATATTTTCCATTAAAGTTATTTTAAATCAATTAATTATTTGACTAGTATCATTACAGAGCATGTGTTTTGAGATTGGGCTTCATACACCCATGCTGCTCTCAGACATGCTGTGTCATTCGTCCAAGGTGACTTGAACTTTGGAACTGCTGTCCCCTGTTTGCCATAGACCTGCTCAGCGCTGGGACTGCTGGCCAGCTCCACCCATCTTCCAGGTCTCAGAGTAGTCTTCGCTTTTCCTGATTCCTCTTCAAATTGCTCAGTGTGAGCTCCAGGGACCAGGGTGCTCACACCCTCTGGACCGCCCACCTTCAGGAGATGGGGGCAGCTTTGCTATGGAAACATCCTGACTTCCCCTCTCCGACTGCTAGAAGCACAACACATGTGAAATAACTGTCTCAGAAGAGAGCAAGAAAGGAAGAGGGGAGGGAGATGATGAGGGCTACGGAGAGAGTGAGGGAGGAGAGGAAGAGCTGCCAAATGAGTTGATTACTTGGCCACAAGCAGCTATAGTCAGAGGAAGACTATAAGGAGACCTAAGTCCTCCCCTAAATCTTCACAGTTTATTATTATCACTTATTATTATTATTATTGAGGAAAGAGATGAGGAGAAGGAAGATACCCAAGCACAGAGTGAAATTTATGGTGGCTGCAATCTGTTGATTGCCATGTGGGTACTTTCCTCCTGTGCCCTGTGGTTGGGTACCTTACAGATAAAATATATGGTATTATTTTCATTTCAGAACCCGATGTTTGCAGTCGAAGACACAAAAACACTGGGGTGGGGGAATGGCTGAAATGTCACACCCGGAAGCGTAGCTAAGTCTCCCAGAAGGGACTGCATTTTTTGCTTGGAAATATTAAATATAGACTCCATCAGCACACCTCCCTCACTCCTTGTTCCAAAGTCTATTGTCAGTGTTGTCAATCACAGGTGCTCCATCTTTCGCCCACTCACATTTATATTGAATGCACTTGTGTGACTTTAAGGTACAAGGAACCACAATAAGAGATTTGAAGTAATTTTTTTTTCTCCGACTGAATTTAGAAGCCCAGTAAAATGTAGCCTTAGAATAACCAACTGAAAGATGATGAACACATTAATCACATTGGCAAATAAACAAAATGATGTGCCCTCTTAATTTTCTTGGGAGA
Organism: Chionomys nivalis; assembly: GCF_950005125.1. Lineage (NCBI taxonomy): Eukaryota > Metazoa > Chordata > Mammalia > Rodentia > Cricetidae > Chionomys > Chionomys nivalis. The sequence goes on from NC_080106.1 coordinate 35,906,940, forward strand.
TGTAAGTGCGCAGGGATGCTGTGAGCTCAAGAACTCAGTGGGTTTTCTGTGTTTATGAATCCAACGGTAATTGACCGCAACAGCCTTGCACAGACTGGCCCTTCACTTCGGACATCCCTGTCTGATGCACAGAAGAGTGAGGAGCACATGAACACAGTGCAACCCTTCAATAGTGCTGTCCATGGGAAGAAACCTGAGAACTCAAACTGGGAGGAGCCACCTAAGCATCCAGATAAGGACACCCTCCTAAGGAAATTGTTCTTAGGACAGGGTAATAGACAGAGGTCTCCAAACAAGCAGAACAAATAGGATGCAGACAGACACACCAATATTTTAAGGAACTGCCTAACAAAACTGTGGAATCAGGAAAACTATGCTAAGTTTCCTGGACATACATTTTTTGTTTAAAGAGAGACTGGACAAGCTGAATGTTTTAAACAGTGGTATTTATTTTCCTACATTTCTGGGGATTACAAGGTCAAGATCAAGAAATTTGGTTTCTATTGGGTCCTCCCCCTGACTTGTATTTGGCCACTCTGTTGTCCCCTTCTGTGTGTGCCTATCTCCGATGTTTCTCTGTGTGGCCACATTTCTTCTTATCATAAATACACCAACCATATGGGAGTAAGGCCCACTCTCATGGCTTCATTTTAACTCAGTCACCTCCTGGCAGGTCCCATTTCCCAGCCTAGTTACATTCAGATGAACTACAGGTAGGACTACTTCAATGTATGAATTTTAGGGGTGCACAATTTGGCCCTTAACAGATAAAATCTGATATATAACTAGCATTTTCCAAGCAGGACAGAAGTAGAAAAAAATTCTTTTTTTTCCCGCAGAGAATAAAACACCAAAAAGCTCCACTGCTAACTCATCTTTGCCTCAAGTTATTAACTCACAGTGATGCTAATCATCACTTGACGTAGGTCAGGCTGGTCAGTGGCCTTGTGGTGTGGGCGACTATCTAGATTGTGTTGTTTGAGATGAGATGACTCAGTGCTACCCTGCTGTAGGGCTGTATGTCTCTCTGTGAAACAGTCTTGGCTATCCTTGAACTCACTCTGTAGAACAGGCTGGCCTCAAATTCACAGAGATCCACCTGCCTCTGCCTCCCGAATACAGGGGTTAAAGGGCTCTTCTTGACTATGGATGCAATGTGACCGGCTGCTTTGAAAACCTGCAGCTGTCCCTGTAATGATGGACTGTAACCTGGAACTGTGAGCTAGAATAAACTTTCTTCCGTACACTGTTTCTGTCAGAGTATTTTACCACATCAACAGAAACAATGCTGCCTAGTTTTGTCAATTTAAGATAAAACTAGATGTATTGGAGTAAAAAGGGAATCTTAGTTGAGAAAATGCCTCTATTAAGATTTGCCAGGGTGGTGCTGGTGCATGCCTTTAATCCCAGCATTAGGGAGACAAAGGGAGAGGAGTCTTCATGAGTTCGAGGCCAGTCTGGTCTACAAAGCAAGTTCCAGGACAGCCAACAGCTACATTGAGAAGCCCTGTCTTGAAAAATAAAACAAAAACAAAACAAAACAAACAAACAAACAAAAAGACTTGCCTATAAGCAAGACTATGGAATAGTTTTTGATTAATTATTGATGTGAGAGGGTGTTATCTGCTGCTGGCTTGTCCTACCACTTGGGTATCCTGTCCCTTTAAGAGACAAGCCTTGTGTCTCCCCCCACCCCTCACCCCCGCTTCCACTGAGGCAAACAGATCTTCTCATCCAGCCTGTGCTTTCTCTCTTCCTGTGCTTCTTTGGAAGAGGTGGCTGCTGCTTCTCTCTCTCCACTGCCCTCTCTGTCTCTCTCTCTCTCTTCTTCCCCTTCTCCCTTTCCCCCTTTCCCACTTTCCTCTCCATAACTCACTAAATAAACTCTATACCCAAACTCTCTCTACATGGTATATTTGTCTGTCTCCCACCTGCCGTGGTCTCCCATGCACCGCTGCCCAGCTTGGGGCACCTGCAATATTTTTTCGAGAATAACAGAGGACCCTGTCCACTGTGGGTGGTGACACCCCAGGCAGGTAGTCTTGACTTAAAAAAGCAAGCAGACTGGGGAGGCCATAGGGAGCAAACTGGTAAGCACTGTTCCTCCATGGATTCTGATTCTGTTTCTGCCTCTGGGTTCATATTTGAGTTCCTTCCATGACTTCCCTCAGTATGCACTGTGACCCAAGAGTTGTAAGGCAAAACAAGTCCTTTCTCTCCACATTGCTTTGGGCACAGTGCTTTATCACAGCAATAGAAACCTCAACCAAGTCTAACCCTATTTTGCCTGTGCTGTTGATGAGACAACTGGGGAGTTAGGAAACTTGCCTAAAATCTTATCTAGGGGAGTCAGGAAACATCCCTTGGGGAGGCCTTGATATCAAGAACTAGAAAAGTACCTTGGTCCTTGTGTAAGGTGACCTAGAGCTAAGGACGCCCCTCTAGAGTACCTTCACAAGGAATGCGGCAGAGACCAAACGGCAGGATGAGAGAGCCTTTAAGAAAGCAGAACTAGAAATCTAAGCCTTGACATACCAGGAGAGAACAAAGAACATGGGGCTTTGAGTCTTGAACTGCTGAGCTTTTTTTAATAGGGTGGGTGTGAAAACTGCCCAGGCTGACGTAAATCTTAGACGGGAAAACTGTACTCTACCTTCTTGGGCTAACCCTTGGCGTTAGTGCTGGTCAACTGAAAGTGATTCCGTGTATCCCAAAACTCTTCAAGAAGGGCGTCTGAGACTCATTGCTAAATAGGCAATGACAAGCAATTTAAGGTTTGCTTGCAAACACTAGTGTTTGAGAGTTTTAAGATGCATCTTTGAAAGTCTAATTTTTCTCCCAGTCCTCATTCATTGCCCTCCCTGTCAGCCTGGCCTTAGAGATCATGTTTCCAATTATTCTGGAAGGATTGTTTCCAGGCTGGACATAGAGGCCAACAGGGTTGAACCAACAAACTATACTGAGAGACCCATCCAGGAAGGAGACACACATAAACACAGGCCTTGCAGTTTCTGGAAGGAAGAAGAACTCCAGCCATAAGTAAGTGTGGATACTTCGAGGGACTTAGATGGGAGGCCACAGAGTTAGATGATTCCTCTTGTTAGTGTCTGGATGATGTATTAGCTTGGACAAGAAGGTTTTCAACAGACATTCACAGAAAGACAATGTTGACATGGAGAAGGCCTACAGCAACAGGGAAAGAAAGAGAGAAGGAAAATCAGAGGCATTTTAGTGACAGGTGAAATGGGCCTTGGTAACTTACTGGGCACTGAAAGATGAGTCAATAATGATGGGCCAGGTGTGGTGGTACATAACTCTATTATTAGTACTTTGATGGCATAGGCAAGGCAACCATATGCTCCAAGTAAGCCTGAGCTATATAGGGAAACCGTGTCTGATGAGTAAAATCAAACAAATAAGCCTTATTATAGTTCCAAACTGTGTATAATACTCAAAATGCATGCACCTATTCTCCAATACCTTTTTAAGTCACAATATAGCCTGGTGAAGAGGAATAGTTTAAAATAGGATAAATAGATTTCTGTTTGTTTTTAGTAAAACGTTTTGTTGCTCGTCTCTCACCGTTTATCTCCTTCCTCACCCCATTAAGTAATGCAAAGAAAGAAAATGTGCACACAAGAGTCACCTTCGTGTCTGCTCTGGCCTATTTGGCTTGTATTCTCTGGCTCAGCTCTCATAGTTTTTGTACATGTGGCTTTATTTTATGCGTGTGTGTGTGTGTGTGTGTGTGTGTGTGTATTTGTAGGTGCATGTGAGTGCACTTGCATGTGAGGACCAGAGAGCAACCTCAAATATCATCCAACTGGGCTAGGATGGCCAGCCAAGGGGCCTCAGGAATCCTGTCTCCACCTTCCCAGTGCTGGAATTGCAAGTAGTGATTGATGACAGACAGCATTATTTTTATGTGGGGCCAGGGGTTAAATTGAGAGCCTGGAGGTTGCAAGGCGAATGTTACTGAGCCTTCCCCACAACCTTAAGCTGCCCTGATAAAAACAGACAGCATATGTAGAGATACTCAACTCTAAGATGTGTTCTCTTGGTCACCATATTCAGACAGACTGTCCTCTTTGTGGTGAGTTTCCTTTATTGCTGACCAAACGAAAGTTGGGGCCCGTGTTGATCTGGATGGTACTCAGCAAGATGCTCTGGGCATACTTGCAGCATTCCATCCATCTGGCAGAAATTCAGCAGCCACTGTGTGGTAAACTCCTTGAATACCTCCGAGGTACAAGACCAGACCCCTTTGCAGCTGAGCTTCTCATTCGGCCAGTTTTTCCAACTTACACTGGAGAGGACGGTGGGGTGTGGGTTCCAACTGAGTTCTTAGGATCCGTTACCATGGGTGACAAAGATTCGAGCTGGACAAAAATGAGTCTCCAGCATTGGGAAATGGGGACCTGGGCTGTTTCCATAGCATCCATGCAAAAATCCAAGGATGGTGGCAAACATTTGAAAACCCAGGTAGGGGAGGTAGAGACAGGTATATTGTTGGGAGTCCTCTGGAAGGTCAGTCGAGTCTCATCAGCAAGGATGGGCCCAAGGAGAGACTATGTTTCAAAAGATAAGGTGGGCAATGCCTGGAGAAGAAAACCCCAGGTTTACCTCTGGCCTCTGCGAGTACTTTCATGTTTCTGTACGTGTATACACATGTACAGACAGGTGCCTATGTGCATGCACACACACACACAAACATACACACACGGGCACACGCATGTGCATACACGCACACATGCACACAAACACAGTGATTCTCTGAAAGAAAGGTTAAATAGAATGAAATGAAGCAAGTGATTAAATACAAAGAAAGGAGTGGAAAGATTGAAGAGCGGGTAGAACCAGGACCCCCTGCTCCTCCCTGCTATGTTGTCTGGACACCCGGCTGGATTGGCCTTTGCTTCCTCAGGCAGATTAACCCTGTGCCACTCCTGCGCTCACAGTCTGACACATAGCTTCTCCTACAGCATAGGCAAAAGTGCTCCAGCTCTGGGAAGCCAAGCGTGAGTCCTGTGACTCAGCTTCCCCTTGGTCCCTTCTACTCTCTGGCTTGTCAGTCTTTTCTCCAGATATGTGGCAATTGCAGGCAGTACCCAAGCATGGCCCGAAGCAGCATCACCCAGGGAAGAAAGTATTTACCTCCAAGACTTCAATCCTTGTCTTTAAATTTACGGGAAAGGGTACTGGAGAGATGGCTCCATGGTTAAGAGCCAGAGGACCTGGTTCTATTCCCAGCACCCATACGGCGGCTCACAGCTGCCAGTAAATCCAGTCTCTGGTGATCCAATGTTCTCTTATGGCCTTCACAGGCAATGCATACATGTGGTGAACACACATACATGCATGCAAAATACCCACACACTTAAAACAAAGACTTAGCTTTTTTTTTTTTAAATTCACAGCAAAATTTCAAGTTGGGTACTCATGCCTTGATCAACTCTCTGATACTTACATGACATTTTGCATGTAAGCAGAAGTAGTCAAGCCTTAGATGTGTTATGGATTTGGCCCTTTAAGGGGCAAGCCACACCCGCTCCCTGCGACCCCACCCCCACCCCCGTCCGCCATCTTGGATCTCTCTCTCTCTTACTGTCCCCTCTTGGTGTGCTCACATGTCTCTCTGTCTCTGTCTTTCTCTCTCTCTCTCTCTCTCTCTCTCTCTCTCTCTCCCTCTGTCCCCCTTTCTTCCTTTCCCCTCCATAACCCCCTGAATAAATATTCAACATGTTGTGTCTGTCCATGTTTCTGTCTCCTGTCCTCCCGCCCCCTCTGCTAGCTGCTCCAGACCCGCCCACCTCACGGCTGCTATGTGGGGGGGCCCACTAGCATTTTTAAAAAATCATAAAAAAAGATGGAAGGTTTTGCAGCAAACAGGAGAACTTAGTAACAAAATTGTGGTTTTGACCATTTTTGTTTATTCTTTGATATTTTTGCGCATACACATAATGTATTTTAATCATACCTGCTCCCTTTCTTTTACGTCTGTGTTACAGAGCTTCCGAGGTATTAAAGGAAAACAGAGAAACAATGTGTGAAGGGATAGTACAGGTGCTTTGAAAATGTAGCAAGGACATCATCAGTGCTTAGATATATAGCGTGTATGGCATACACACACACACACAGACAGGAGCGTCTCTCTTTCACATCGCAGAGTGTCAGGAGCCATGTCCCCCCAAATTATTATAGGAAGCACCACCGTGAGGAGTTTTGCAGAGAGCTCTACTTCTCAATTGTATTGAGAATAGTTTTATTGACAAAGCCTATCCTACACCCAAATTAACTGTTAATAGAGAGCTATCTGTTAATGGAACCCGCCTCACATTCCAAACTATCTAGAGAACTAGGTGTGTCAACTTGTGACTTCCTGACCAAGGAATCGTGACCTGACCGATCGTAACCTCTTGGCCTACATGAGGGGCATGGACCACGTGGCAAGATCCCGTACCCCAGCCCCCCAAGCTCCTCATCCAGGGGCTATATAAGCTGCAACCATGACTCTAATAAACGAAGGCTTTGACAAGAATTATGCTTGGCCTTCTTCCTCTTATCGACCTATGTCTTTCAGGTGGTACCTCTCCATGACCCTGGAATAACTGACCAGCCAGGCGGGTTACAGACCCTAGACAGAGTAACCCGTCAAGGCAGTCTACAGCAGAGAGTTGCTGAACGATACATGGAAGACATATGCATGTCAGGCAGACAGATGACAAGAGCTTTATAAAAACTGCCTCTCCCAAGAGTCTGGTACGCATTTGCTAATGTCTTCCTTTAGTTGCGTGATGTATTATGTCCTGCTGTAGAGGGAGGCTTGCTGCTAACCGGGTGGGACCCCGAGGACTCTTTCTTTCTAAGGCCCTAGATTCTCCCACAGAGAAAGAAATGGAGGAGCAAAGTGTCTAGTTCTTGCCTCACCAAATGCTGCTCATGCTTGAACTCCACACCTCCATGAGACAGTATTTTATAACAATTCCACAAGCCCTTCTTCTTTTCCAATGCATCATGCAATAGAAATCAGCACCTGTGTTAACACTGCTGGAAGCAAGGCCAACTCTGTGTGACACTCAGAGGTACACTGATCCATTAGGGTTATCTTGGAAAACAGGCACTGCCTGATACTATGATGGTTTGACTAGGAAGTGATCTTTCCTGGGGACTTGGTTGTAAACTGGCAGCTTTAGCAAGTGGCTAGATTTAGCCAATGGATTCAGTCCTCGTTAGGTTTACAATATGATGCCATTATTGGGAAGTGGTAAGGGTTAGAAGTGATGTTGTTGGAGGAGATAGGGACCCCGGTCTGGAAAGATGTCTGTTGTCCCTTTCCCTCCAATGCCCCACCCCACCCCCTACTTCCTGGACACTATGAAGTATGTACCCTCTGGCACATACTCTCTCAGCCATGTTTCTCCCTCATCTCAGGCCCAAGGAAATGGATCCAGCTGCCATGGTCTGAATCCCCTGAGACTGTGAGATTGACCAAGTCCTTCCACCTGTCAGGGGATTGGTTCAGGGATTCTGCCACAGTGGTGATGAGCCTAACACAGACCTGGAAATCTCGAATCACAGGTGGGCCATGGGTATCTGAGCATAGCACAGGGTTGTAGGGCTATGGTGTGGCTCTAACCAGTGTGTTCATGCTATAGACAGAAGCCTGACTCAATCAGACATGATTTTATATTATTTATGAATTAGTGCTGATTTTTTTTCTCAACAAAATAACAACTCCCTACAGTTTAGGAATTTCTTATTGCTTTGGCATCCAGCCTTTTCATGCAGGAGGAAGAGGGCTTTTCCACCTCTTCCCTTTCGCATCACCTCCTCTTTTGCATGGAGCACAGCATTCTTCTCCTGGAAATTCAAACTTGGTCCAATTAGTGTAGTTTAAGGAGAAATGGCCACACTCCTCAGTTCAGGTTCAATATTTGACCCAAACTCAGTTAAGAAAATTATTACAGTCTATCAATCAGCAAAATTAATCTATTCGTGGGCAAATAGTCCAGGTTTGACCAAAGAGAGATCAATCAAAAATGAAGCCGAGGCAGGGAGAGATGAGCAGTCAGTAATGCTGGGAGTCCCACCATCCATATGACTATCTTCCTGACCTAGATCCAGCCATTCCTGAGAGCCTTCCCCTTGAGCTTTTCATTACATGAGTCAGCAAGCCCTTCTCCACGCCTGTTTAAGTTACAGCTACTTCAGATGAGATTTTCACTTCTTGCTTTTCAGAGTCCTCGCCATGCCCAGCGTGTGGGAAACTCTTCACACATAAGCGTGTGATGAGTGCAGGGTAAATTGTCTTGGCGTGGTGCTAGGTACATGCATGTCCATGGAAACAAGACTCAGAGACACCTTAAGAACGAATTTAGCTTTTCTCGGCTGCAGGGGGTGGGAGGGTAGGGGGGTAGGGGGATGGGGGTAAGGGTGGGGAAGGAGGGGGCATCCAGCTTCTAAGGACCCAAATGCCTTCCCTTTGCCCAGGGTTTCTATTGTTCTCCAATTTACACCTTAGCCAGTTGATTTCCATATGCTCAAAACACCCCGAGGAAGCTTCCAAAGGTACAAAGACAGGTGCAAATTCTCGATGGGGGATGGTGGTACCAAGGTTTTCTGGGTTTCTCCCTCCCCCCAACCCCAACCAAGTTTTGCATAGGTTTTGTATCCTTGGGAAACTCTCAGACAAGATTCTCATAGGGCACCAAGAGAAACAAAAAGTATCAGCTGAACAAAGGATGGATTAAGACTAGGTGCTAGCCCTCCGGAGTCAGGCCAGGTGTAGCTCAGCAGGGATGCTCCCACAGTAAATTCTTGTCTTAAGGTCTTCTGTGTGTGGTGAAAAGGATGGTGTTTTCTAAAGGGCTTTGGAATAGGAGTCAAGAGGCTTACTGAAATCACAGGGTCACTAACACTTTTATTGACTATCCCTTTTATGCCAGGCACTGTTCTAGATGCTGGCGATAAAACAGTAGACAAACAGACAAATTATTTCTCTTACTAGAAAGTGTATCCAAATAGAAGAATATGTAATGTGTTAGGGGTGAGCATAATCCATGTAACTATAGAGACAAGCTTGCTTCTATTTAGGTTAGGGACCCTGAATAAGCTGGTTTATCTTTCTCAGGCTCCATCTTCTCATATGGGAAATGAATTATGGTTGCTGCTTTTTCTTCTTTTCATTTTCATTTCCCGGGCCATCACCACCACCACCAGTATTTCCATTGCTTGACATGTTTTCATGGGTCCAAATCTTCTATCTTCCTCTTTTATTGGTAAATGTCTGTCTGCATAATTTCCCAAGCCTGTGGATTCTTTCTTGTTCAAGCCTTCCAGAAATGAGTGAGATTCCCACAGGACGTAGGGGGCTGCCTCCACGAGCTCAATTCCCTTGAGGCCCTCACCTGAAAGCGGTATCTGTGTCACTCCGTTTGCGAGCTGTGCCTGAGATCACTGACAGACAGTCTGCTCCATCACCCTTCATTTGGTGAAAAGTTCTGTTATCACGGAACTGGAATAAGCTGAGATGATTCTACCTATAGCCCTGGCTCCTCAGTTAATGACTTCACTTATCACTGTCTCTGGTCTTGGCTGCTTCCTCCCTCGTGTTCTCAGAATCTTCAGGCTCCTCTCCCCGTGGAAATGGTCTCAGCAGCACTCTTGCTTCTGCCTTTGAAAAGCGAGACCATGAATAGAATCTGGCTCTGAAGGGCAAATGCTGTCCCTTTATATTTTCAAATGATGCTTTGAACCAGATTTCTAGTTTCATATTTGTCAATTCTTCTCTGTTACTGAATACACATTGTGTGCCTGTGGATACTTGCTTGGGTCTTCTTTCTGGCAGGGGTAGGAAAGATGTTGATTTGACTCACAGAAACCACCAATTATTCCCTTCTCAGACAATTCCCAGGATGCCTTCTAGGCCACTAAAAATTCCAAGCTTTTGGCAAAGAAAAATATTTGAGTTTTCCTTGAAAGTCTTTTAGAGGGTGACGGTCACCCTTCTGGCTATGGCTCTCCCATGTGTGACTCCAAACCTAAGCATGTAGTGACCCCTTCAGCTGCACTTCGTCTTCATCCTGCTTATAGAACAAGTTCGCCCTAGGTTTAAGGCATTTGGGCTGCCCCCCAAGGAGATTAACCCTGCACTTCATTCCGGATTGTCATTGCATTGGTAGCCCATTGAATTACTGTCTCTGCTGCTGCTATGGCAAAGCCCCTGGGAAACAACTAAAGGGTTAATTTAGGTTCATAGTTTCAGAGGATTCAGCCCATTGGTTGGCTGGCTCTGCTGATTCTGGGCTGTGGCAAGGACTAAATATGGTGGAAGGGTATGGTGGAGTAGGAGAATTACTTACCTCATGGCTCCTAAGAACCAGAGAGACAGGAAAAGGCCAGGGACAAGATGCATGCTTCAAAGACAAGTCCCCGTGACCCTCTTCCCCTAATCAGTGACCCCCTAGAACCCATTCGGTTATTGATGAGGTTAGCATCTTCATGACCTAAACCTCTCAATAATACTACTGGTTGAAGATCGTATCTCCAACACATGAGCCTTTTGGGGACAGTTCCCAATTCAACCTTCAACAGCTTTGTTGTTTGGGTCTCTAGAATAAAGTAGTTTGTCTAAGCCTAGTACAGTTTCGTCCTGCTGACTGGGCCTTGGGTGCTTTTCATGTTTGCTTCCCAATGCGTGCCTGATCTTCCTTGGCCATGGTCTACGCTGTCATTTCTTCCATGCATCTATCACTCTTCAAGTTCCCAGCACCTGGCTCGCTGCTTTGCATGCAGTGAGCATCCCGGGACTGAGTTGACCATCGGATTTTGAATCAGTTGCTTTCTTGGACAGCTGTTGACAAATAGCTCTGGTTCTTTATAGAGAAAAACCGTATGTTCATCACTGAGCTCCTATCAAAGGCATTACGAACTGGTTATTGATTTAAAAAAAAAAGGAAATAAATTTACCTCTTGATACTGTTGCTCTAACTTGTAATTAGGACGTAACTCAGGAGTCATATGATACCCTGATGAAATTAGCAAAATAAAAATAAGAGCACAATTAGTGATTCAGTTAACTTTAGCCAACATCCAGTTATATTATTTGAGGGGAGTCTCTAATCTTCTCTATAATTTGGGGGAGATTGTTTGATTAAACTCTTCTCAAATTTCTGTCGTATTTAACATCTGCCTTCAGCTGTGCTGCCATAGGCTCATCTCGCTCTCTATCAACCCCGTACGATGCTCACAGTTTCTAGTTTCACCAGAAATTTATGTGCACACAGCATCTGATGAATTTAGTAACATTATTGAAGAACTGAGGGTGGAGAGAGAGAGAGAGAGAGAGAGAGAGAGAGAGAGAGAGAGAGAGAGAGAGAGACCCAGGGACCAAAGCCTTGCTATCCTCCCCGTTCCTTACTCACCCCTCCCTCTCCCTTTCCTTTCCTTCCTGAGATCAAGGCCACTTTATTAGTCCTCTTATCTCACAACCCACTCCCCCACTCACGGTCACACCCTCTTCAACTCAAAACAACTCCTCTAAACAGGAGAGCTAGCAAAATCAAAGTGTCTCCCTGTCATTATGTTGCCTTATTTTTTCCAAAAAAGCCAATTTGTATTTGTGTCAGATAGAGAGGGTAATATATTAACCATTTGGTAGGATGTGTATCAGAAAGGAGGCAACAATCTTGCAAAGGGGCAAAGGAAAACGGACATTGATGACAATCGAGGGACCATCTCTACTACACTTGGGCATGGAAGTGGAGTCGTGTGTGTTTAGCATGCGCATCAAGTGCACGAGCTGCTATTCGAAACTCCACTTCACTGAAAGGCAATGAACTTCCAAAAGAGGAACACGTGGTCTTTTTGCGGCCTCGGGTTTCCCCTCAGGGGCACCCTGAAGAATCCCATTAAACCTGGATATTTCTTAATTTGGCTTGTTTTGATTTGGCCTGATTGGGATTTTGCATCAGCAGAGAGCTCGTGTTAGGAAAATATTCCTAACAGGGTGTATGTATAGGAAATTCCTAGCCTGGAACGAGTTCCTTAGCTTTGTTAGGAAAACCTCTAGACAGCTTACCTGCACCTTCAGAATGAGGTTGAAAGCTTCTCATACAGGCTCTGTAACGGGTTTTCTTTAGTGGGTTCATGGGACAAGCTATGTCAAAGCAAATATCAGCCCCTGGGGGTAAGTAAGGGCTCTGACAGGGAAGACTGTTCCTGATAGCAGCTGATCTGTGGTTTGGAGGACACTTTCTTAAGTGTTCCAGGCTGTGTGTCCTAGAGTGGGAATTGCGCAGATGCAGCTGCAGCAGAAGCAGCATCAGAAGAGAACGACTTCCGAAGGAGGAGACAGAACACATCAAAAAGAAAGGTTAGCCGCCCTGGGGCCAGCACAAAGCACAGGAGCTTTATGTCTTTTTGCACAAGAAGAGTGCGGGGGTTTCCGCACATGCTCAGTTAAATGGAATTTACCTACAACTTCATGCATCATATATCATACAGTTCGTAAATTTTCATCTCAACCCAGGTTTTGTGTTTTCATATTGTTACCTCCAGACAGTCTGGAGTGTCTTCTTGGCTGGAGTTAGGTGTCTTCCTGCCTTGTCTTTGCCAACTTGTGTTTTCTTTTTTTTTTTGCTTTTGTTTATTTGTTTGCTTGTTTACCTTCAAGGCCTTAAGGCCTTACTCTCAGTCCTGTTCTCCGGTCTCGCTGCTACTTCCGATGTCAACTCAACTGAAGCAGTCCACTGTGCTGCTGTCCCTACCCTTCAGCTGGAGGGTCCCATGGGCTGCTGTCCCTACCCTTCAGCTGGAGGGTCCCATGGCTCCTCTGTGCCATTGCACAGCTGGCAGAACTCAGGAAACCTTTACTGACAGGATTAGTGACTTATTTTAAAAGAGTTCAATTCACATACATCTAGATAGAGGGGTGGAGGCAAGGCATGGCGTCGGGAGGATGCAGAAAAGAGAAAAATAAGAAACCAGAGTCCTCTTCTGGTCTTTCTAATCTCCAGTCAAGTCCAAACCAATGATAAGTCCACCTTCTGGTCAAGAATCAAGGTCCTTATCTTTAATTGGCTAACCCAGTCTCTGTCTCCTGTTCTCATCATCAGGCTGATCCATACCTTTCACCTGAAGGCAGCTATCTAGTAACCCTGGAGGCCCACATATCCTCTACCCGCTCTACCTGCAGGCAATAAGGGCTTCCTTAAGACACGGTGGGTGGGACCAAAGCATAACCAATAGTGGTTAATTCTGCACATCTCTGTTTCCTTGTCCAGTCCTAGCTCTGTTTACACCTAAAGCGTATGTGAGTACCCAAGCATAGACCTAGGGGTCACTGGGCCACCTCATTATTCCTCTCCCCAATGAAGCCATGGATGAATTAAGCTTGTCTTTCTGCTTTTCTGAGTCTTCCTCAGTGGCATCTGGGGACAGGTGGTTGAGCCCAGCCTCTTGCAACTGCTGCGTTCCAGGCTTTTGTCCTCAAAACCTAAAAGCTACGATACCCCACATAGTCAACAACCTTGAAGTCTGAAACTTTGTCAAGTGAGATTTGTTCCTTGAGATGTCGTTCTGCAGACATGGCAGGTTAAATCATTGGCCACTGGTGATTCAATCAGCCTTTTTTACCTCTTTCTCTTTTCCAGGACAGAAGCATGAAACAGGAAGTCCCAGCTCTCTTGTCACATGCTCATCATCCCTGGTACCCTTCTTTAGGGACTTTCTAAATGTCATCTCATTAACCACAATTCAGGTGTAGGGGAGGTGTCGGAATGGTGATGAGTAACAAAAATGCTCCCTTTATGTTGATTTCTCTTAGAGCTTGGAAATTCCAAGGACTGGGGGAATCCTGTCAAGAACCAGGTCCAAGACCAAACACATATCTCTTAAAAACATCATAGTGTTGTGACTGGGCAGTGGTGGTGCATACCTTTAATCCCAGCACTTGGGAGGCAGGAACAAGTGAATCTCTGTGAGTTCGAGACCAGCCTGGTCTATAAGAGCTAGTTCCAGGGCAGCTAGGGCTGTTATACAGAGAAATTCTGTCTCAAAAAAATCCAGAAAAAAAAAAAAAAGAAAGAAAGAAAGAAAGAAAGAAAGAAAGAAAAAATAAGAAAACCAAACAAACAAATCATAGTGTTAAACTACTGAGGACGATGCGATTGGACTTGTTAAAGGAGCCTTGTCCAGGAGAAATCGGAAGGGTTACAATGCAGCTAGCATTTATTGAGAACTGTTGGATTTGTTAAACACTTTGTGTAGATTTTCACACTCCTTCTTGACAGTAACACTATAACATAAATTAGCATCTGGCAAATGAGGTTTAAGCATGTTAATCCAGCCAAGATTATCTGGTTGTCCAAGGGCAGAGCTGGGATTTGCAACCGGATGTGCTTTGGGGTCAGGCTGTCAGTGAGTAAAAGCCTGTTAGCTGGAGGCTGGGTGGACGTCTTGGGAAAGAATGGAAGCAGTGTTGAAATGCAAGCCTCATCCTCTTGCTATTTATGAAGTTGCGGGTGCTAGTGGGGGGTTGGACTTCTGGAGAGGAATGGGAAGGGGAGGGGCTCCCAGATTTAAGCCCCTCACTCAATTGAGGTATTTCCCTGGTAGCTCTCATTTTTTCCAGGTCAAAAAGGTTAAACACAAACCCCTCCTCTTTCAACCCGAGGTGCACCACGGAAAACTTAGACATACTCACCAGAATATTTACAAGCAAACCCCAGGTGAGACCTGAATGGCACCCAGTGAACCTGTCCAATGCAGGAGTCTTTCTGTGGTTGAATTCTTGTGTTTGTTTTTTGGGGGAGGAAACTAAGCTTTAAGGTGGTGAATGAGGCTACTTAAAGTGAAACGGAAGGGGAAGGGGGCATGGTCTGTCCGGCTCATCTTCTTCCTGTGAGGCTATCACGGTTTTTCCAGTTGCCAGTTTCAGGACCAGCCTGATGTGGAAAGGTCCCTCATCCCCTCTCCATCCACTTTTTTCAAAATTCATCCTAACAAAGACCAGTCTAGTGATTCCTGGGGCCTCCACAGAGCTGGGTGTGAGCTGTCCCCTCTTGGACCTCTCTGTGGTCTGGTCTCTGTTGAAGATTTTTTTTTCCCCTTCAGGAGGCCCAACTGCTGCCACATTGTCAATTGCTAGCTGGTTACTATGGAAACAGGTCTCAAGAGGGCTCTGCTTTTCTCCCTTCTTGAATGAGGAGTAGAGGGCTTTGTGAGGGGCAGTGCTTTCCCCTTCATGGCCAGGAGAACTGGCTTTGGGTAATGGGGCTTACATAATTTTACCTAAGGACCCCACTCTTTGTTAGCAAAAGATTGTCTGTTTTTCTCTCTTACTTGCAGAATATGTCCTTGCTCGCTTCTGATGGTTCAGATCTGATCTCTTTTATGAAATGATTATGACAGCAGAAGGAACAGTTGAGAGCACGTTAGCCCTTGATGGAGTAAGTCTGTTGATGAACACACATGGACGAATCTCCAAATCACTATATAGAGAAAGAAACCGTACCAAAAAAAGGAGCACCCGCTGCAAGATTCCATTTATATAGAATTCTAGAAAGTGACACAGAAATCAAATCAGATCAATGGTTGCTAGGGGATAGGGTGGGGGGGGGGTGAATTATAAAAGAGCATGTGGAAATTTGGGAGGGAGATGAAAATGTTGCCTGACCGTGGGGCTGGTTTTCCAGGCAGGTACAGATTTCAGAACTGAACAATTGGTATACTTGAAACGGGCACAGCTTAGCACACATTAGTTAGAACTCAGCAACGCTAAAACAAAACAGCAAGCTTTTGCTGGCTCCTAGTTTTTATTTATTCATTTTTGTAATTCCTCTTACCTAAGAGTGGCTACAGCCTTGGAGGCAGCAGTTTTGGATAGAATCACACAGCAGGCAAGGTTTGCACCCTTTCCCTTTTTGTGTCTGACCTGGACCCCCAGGACTCTTGCCATGATTTGAGTATCAATTGTTCCCACTAACTCATATAGGGCTTTACTCTCCAAAGCCTTGTGCTAATAATATTAAGAGGGTGAAATCTTAATCGGACTATTGTGTTTAGAGATAGAATTTTGGGAAGTCATTAGATTAGATTAGGTCCCTAGAGTGGAGACCCATGACTGGGTCCTGGTGGCTTTATAAGGAGAGGAAGGGACACATCGAGCTGTGTATGTGCTCACTTCTCCATGATAGGAAGCGGCTGCGCATGGGCCTTTATCGGGTTCTTTTGATGGCACATCTCCAGAATCGCGAGGAAATAAAAATTAGCCTCTTTTCTCTCTATAGAATATCCCATCTTTACCGTGCTATTACCCTGACCAGCACTGATCTCCAGTGGTGGGATTTTAAGAGCTAAGACACCGAACTAGAGTAGGATCGGAAGTCTCTATCTGACTACCTTTGCCAGATGTTAGAATTAATGATTCCTTCTGTGTTCTGTTTTCCAGCTTAGTATTTCCTTCTTTATAGTTATTGTTCATCCTGGAGTTTCTCATAAATAAGATGCATACAAATGTATGTTTCTCTGTGTGTAGTCGTTTGCCATGGAAGGGCATCTCAGACAATGACAAGCCAGACAATGACAAGCGCATACGTGACAATGGTCCCATAAGTGCTATTATATAGTAATTCTTTAACCATCCTACTCAGTGTAAGATCAAGAACTTCCGACCATGATGGCATTTCTCAACAACACATTTTTCATACTATAGACCTATAGATGCATATGCATTTGTTCATTTAGTTTTTGACATAATTTATATAGATGGAGCATGGATTAAAAAATAGTTTGCAGCTCCCAAACCAGGTGTCTCCTACACCGTGTACTCGGGACTATTCTGGGCACTAGAGACACACGTTAACGCAGTCCTTCAGTTGAAGGTTCTAACAGTGTAGTAGGGAATGTAGCTTAGGATGTGAGTTATAGAAACTGTGGGGATACTGCAAAGATCTTGGTAGATGCAGGAAAACAGGACTCACGGAAGTGAGCTGAAAAGGGGAGGCGCGATGGCAAAGCCAAAGGACTCATCAGCAATGAGCTGGAGACAAACCTGCTGTTTGTAATGGAAACAGAGTTCTAGGAAGACACAAACCTCAGAGAAGTATTTAGGACCTAGATCATCACAGTTCATTTGAGACCCAAGAAGGGAATTAGACTTTTGTATGTGGTCCATCGACAGTTTTTACAAGGTTTTTATCTGACAGAAAGCTAGATCTTAATTTCGAAAGATTACTTAGCTATAGATGTATCTTTGTATAGACAATAAAGCAACTGGAAATCAATCTAGTAATGGTACCCAGATCCAGGCTATATGTGGGGATAGAGGCTATAATATATATATATATATATATATATATATATATATATATATATTTATTATTAAGAAAATAGAATCAATAGAAAACTGACTGGGCATGAGGTAGAAAGGCAAATAGGCAAGTAGGGAAATCTAGAAACGATGTCCAAAGGTTGGAAAAACTTCTGAGTAAATTTTTATGTAACAGGTTATGAGTTTAACCGAGGTTAGAGGAGATCATAATTTCAGTTTGAGACAAGATGGCAGGTACCAGAGTCTCACTGAGCAATTGGGGAAGAAGTAAAAATTATATGCATAAAATTCTGGGACTGGGTCTAGTATAGAGGGATTTAGCACACTGAGGGGAACTGAAGCCACTAGGAAGGAATGAAAGAGTAAGAATGCCTAGAATTAAAACTGTGGGTGGCTTCCATGCTCGTGGATGGGGGAAAGTGATGTTGTAAGAATGGCATCCTACCAAAAGTAATCTACAGGCCCAACACAATCCCCATCAAAACCCTAACACCCTTCTTTAATGAAATAGAAAACCAATCTGAAAATTCTTACGGCAGCACAAAAGACCCCGGATAGACAGTGATCCCAAGCAAGAATAGTGTTGCAGCACCGCCTTAGCTCATCCAAAGGTATGCTGCCAGATCGCAGTAATAAAAATGTCATGGTGTTGGCCCTAAATCAGACAAGCAGACTATATGCAGATTAACGAAATAAAATGGTGTACTCAGATAAAAGCCCACACAGATACGGACAACTTTGCTCTTCCAAAAAAAAAAAAAGAAGAAGAAAAAAAAATCAGTCTCTTCAAAAAAATCGCACTGGGAAAACGGTGTATCAACATAGAGAAGAATGAAACTACATCCTTATCTCTTACTGTGCACAAAATGAACTCCAAATGAACCAAGGACTACAATGTGAGATCTGGAAGTGCTCGAAGGAAAGCTTTTTAAATATGACCCCCTCATTCAAGCCAACAAGAGTCAAATGAGACCCCATGTTTTATAAAGGGAATTGTTAACTGGGTGAAGAAACAGTCTACAGAATGGGAGAAAATCTTTGTTAGTCACACGTCTGATAGATGATTAATATCTACTAGCCAAGGAATTTAAAAAGGTAAGCACCAGGAAAATGAAAATCTCACCCCCACACGAAACAGCAATAACAACAACAAACTCACAAACGTGTTAAGGAACTGATCAGAAAGTTCTCAGAAGAAAAATGCAAATAATCAAATATTTTTAGTATTTATTCAACATCCTTAGCCACCAGGCAAATGCAAATTGAAGCTAATTTGCTATTTCTCCTTGAAGTGAGTAGAGCCATCATCAAGAAAGCTGGCTTGAGTATGAGGAAAGGGGAACTCTCCCTTACCGATGGTCCTAGTCTGCTGGGAACCCAGGGTGGAGTTTTCTCAAAACACTCAGATAGACTTTTCATATGACCCAGCTATGCCATTCTTGAGCACACCCCCACATGACTCTCCATCCTATCACACAGGTGCTTGTATGTTCATGTTTAATTGCTATTTAATTCATAATTTCAAGGAAATGGAATCAGCCTGGTTGGCCAGTAACTGGTGAATTGATTAATGTCAGTGTTGTATTTTGGAATTTTTGCTTTTTTTCCGTTTTGAGACAAGATCTCACCATGTGGCCCTGTCTGGTCTGGAATCCGTTATGTAGACAAAGAAGTTTGAAAAGTTACAGAGATCTGCCCACCTCTGTCTCCAGGGTACTACCACTCCAGGCTACACAATGGAATTTTATTTGACCACGAAAAATGAAAGTATGAAATTTACAGGAAAATATTATATTAAGTTCAGGCTCAAAATGACAAGCATCAAATAGTCTGTAGCTACACATGCGCATTTCTGCGGGAGCGAGTGTGTCTAGAACTCGGGAGACAAGAAGGAATGCAGGATTCTTTACGTAGGAGATGGTAGTGGAGTAGACGCGACGTGAGAAGGCAGGAGATAGAAACTGGGAAAGGAAAGATTTAACTACCTAGAAGGCAGGAGATGGGGAGGGAGGAGGCAAACTCGGCCTAACATTGTGAAAAAAGCCATGAGAAATCTGATACATGATGAGCTAAGTAAGAACACAAACATTTTTAGAAAGAGTGTGGGCGAAGAAAGCTTCTTCTAGAATCTATATGTCGTTGTCAATAAATGAAAATCCCAGTGTAGACATAAGCAACTTCTCCATGAGTTCTTAGTCAGGGAGGCCTCTGAGATCCTTACGAACAATATGGCCACTTTCCACTACTGTGGATTGCACACAAGAACCAGATGGTAAGATCCTATTGCTGAAGACGCTCTATATCTTGAATGCAAGATAAAGAGAAGTCAAGTTGAAACTAGATAGGTGTTTTCTCTCCGCTGGTCTTCCCCGATAGTACCAGAAGGCATTATGCAGGCTGTTATCAATTGGCCGGGCCAGATGGCCCACTGGTAAAATAGTGGTATGCTGTGGATGTAACCAAACGCTTTCTGATTGGATTTGACAGCCGCTTTGCAGGAGGGAATTCACATCTGGCCTGTATACCTGGTCAAGGGCCCATGGCTGGAGTCATAGGTCACAGGCCCTAGTGGAGAAGCTACCGCTGTAGTTTTGCTAAATGCACATGATGTGCTTGTCTTAAATCACCTCCCAAATAACTTTATACCCAAAGAATGATGTCTCTGTCAGCTTTGCTCAGAGGGAGCTTCTTTTTGCAGTGACCAGCAGTGATTGTAGAGACCCACAGACCAAGGACAGAGAGTAAGTAATTGTCTTATGTCCAGTCATAAATAGGATATCTATATCAACCCCTCCAAGGCTCAGGGAATGGAAGAAAAGGCAGAAAGGATATAAGCGCCAGAGGCTATGGTAGGAGAGAGGTATGGAACACTGGGTGTGCACAGGGCATGGCTGTTGCCCTTGTGAACTCACAGCTGCCATTAGTACATGCGCAAGTCAGACCTGTGAATAGCCTATCATGGAAGAGGGAGGGGCTGACGGGGCCGTCCCTTCTCTGAGGCTACGTGTGCAGTTATTGGTTGCTGGGAGAGGCACAGATATTTTCTCCTGTGCTCCAGTCACTGGTAAAGTGTCCACACTCTTGCAAACACACTGTTACCCTGACTTCTCTAAACCCGAATGAGACTCATTAGTTCATCTCCCATCCCCACCAAAAAGAAGGGGAGCTAGGCGGGATAAGGGAAGTTGCCAGGGGCAGAAGGGGGTCAAGAGGTGCAAGAGTGAGGAATATGATAGGAATATAGTAGCAGCGTGTGCAAAAACGCTGTAATGAAGTGCACAGTTATGCGTAGTTAATATGTGCTAATAAGAAATTTTAAATTTTGAATAATTTTAAATTATAAAAATTGTGGAATCTTAGTAGAGACTGGCCCATGATTCACAGGTACTAATGTTCATATAACATGGAAAAAAGTCTCTAAATAGTGCTAAGCATGACTGATGTCTGATTGCTGATTGGACAATTTTAAGAGCTCCAATGCTGTTCCTTTTCATGACTCCCCCCCTTTTTTTAAACCTAGACTAACATTATATACTCAGGCGGGTATTATTTTTTTGCTCCTTTGCAACAAGCCTTTAAGGCTAGGTACCAGCCTGATTTATTTAAATTTTGGCATGTGATAAGGTGCTGGAGAGGGAAATTGAGTGTTTCCTCCTCACAGTTCCCACGTTGAGCTTTGTAGCAAATTGTTCTTGACGTCCCCGTTGACATTTCGTGAGAGCAGATTTAAACGGGGAGGTATTTGTCTGCCCTGAGAGAAGAATTGTAGTCATTTTCACGTAAGGAAGGAATAAGGAGCTGCTGGAATATGTTCCGAATGGTGTAGGCATGCCTTTGCTGCTATGAACTGAAACCGCTGGACAGCTGTTCTCTCGGTGTCTGTGAAAACATTCGGGAGATTTCCTTTTGTTTAGCCCCTGGACTCTTTTGATTTCTCCTTAGCTTGCCAGACCAAATCATCATTCTGCCCAAATCACCCAGAAAACATAAGTAACTCGCGGTCTTTGTTTCTGTTAAACACTAAGAGAAACCAGTCACGGGGCGCAACCCATTCACGTTCACGTCTTAATGTTAAGTGAACGTTTTTCGTGTTTACAGTCCGCATTAATTAATTAATGTAGGGCATCATGAAAATGGTTTTTGTGTGTGCTGGTTGAGTTTCATAATGAGCAGAATTTCTGCAAGGGATTTCTTCATCATTTAGCAGTTGAGAACATGCTATTATTTTATAAGCACTCCTGATAAATCATTTGACAAATAGTTCTCAGCCTTTTACAATAATTTTGATTTCCTGTGATTTCAATTGTCTCTGCATTTTTTCCTTGTAAATAGTTGAAGAGTAAGCACATTTTCAAAGAGCTGCAGGGAGGCTGAGATGCCAGTTGCATTTTAACGATATAGGGCATTATCGTTCCTACTGTAGCCAATTCTCTTTTAAATCATTGCAGTTTCGGCTCTAGCCTCCAGCTATAGAATTCTTTTCAGGCTGGCAGTGAATTTGGCAGGTTGCCAGAAGAAATATAAAGGTGTTTTGGTCCACCAAAGTATTTTGAGTGGTTCTTAGGGATACAGTGTTCCTCAGTACATCTGCAAAACACCCCCCCCACCCCCGAAGTGAATTTTCATGTGAAAAGCCCCCTTAATCATCCCCAGTATTGTTTATCTCAATGCGGCCATTGCAGTGCCCCCCCCCCCCGGGGTGCCTACAAAATAAACAAGGGGATAGCCTAAAGACTTTTCAAAGTGGCAGGTGCTGTGGCTGTACCCTATTCACTTAGTTTGCAATAACATTTCTGGGCTAATCTGCAGGCAAACAAGAGACAGGTGACACACAGAAGCAAGTACAGGGCACTGGGGAAGCTGGTTCCAGCCAATGGGGGTCAGCTTCAGATAAGAGCTTCGGGAGGCCAGTGTGGGAGGAGAGCAACTGGGGTTTAACTCTCTTGCTCTCTGGGTACTCATGGTGAAGCTCTAATATTTAAACTGAAGACGTTAAGTAAGCCTTCCAGTTTCACATGGAAACAAAAGGAGACTCAAGAAGAGAGGGTCTTATGATTGACTATTGTGTGTGCGCGCATACGTGTGTGTGTGTGTGTGTGTGTTTACACATATGCTTATTGAAACATATTTGCATTTAAAGAAAATAAATACATCCAAACACGAGGAAATAACCATCCGCTTGCTATGTGGGCTCTGAATTCGAGCCAGGTATGTCCTGTTTTCACAACACACCAAGGTATTTGCATGCCAAACACCGACACGCACAGTGGAATTTAAGAAATAAATGATTAAACAGATTTTTCTATTCTTTCCTTTTCGCTGATTGCCACACGTGTGAAAAAAATGACTTCTCGCAGACATTTTAAGGAGCTGGATTAGGCATAGCCGCGCAGAGACTCACTGAGAAGGTAGCTGTAGGAAGCTGCAAAGAGAACCACTGTTAACCAGCACCCGGCCCTTGCTTCTTAAAAGTAGTTAGCCAGAAACTGGTGACAAAAGAAATGTTTTGTGCAAGATTCTTTATCTTCAAAAACTTTTTTTTTTAAAGAAAATGAAGCACAGCCATCACGAGCAACATCAAATGCACAAGAACATTGAAATGTCATTAAATCTACTGAGCTGGCCCTGTAGGACCTTGGGATTGACTCAGTGCTTGGGACAGGTGGAAGGCTTCGCACGAGATCTTAGAAAACACAACAAAAGCCAGATGGTAGCATTTTCCTTGGGAAGCTGTGGCAAGGTCTGTTTTGTTACTGTGATCAAGCAGAGGACGTGCTTGATGCACCTGTTACGTCTTCACCCTTGGCTCTTTTCAAGCCCTGTCTTTGGTGCTGAATCTCAGCTGTTTCCAAGATGGTCAGCCTTGGTTAATAAAAATATGTTATTTACTGAGTAGTGAATGAATAGAAGGAAGCTGTCTCCTCGTAGGAAACAGAGAAACTAGAACCCCCAAACCTAGATCTTTTGGAGACATGGTGAGAATATGAACTCCAAAAAAATCCATCTGGGAATCTGGGATGCAAACGTGACACATGGCATATTATCAGGCATCGCTCGTCTGAGATTCGGGAAAGGGATAGACTTCTCTACGAAATTCAGAGGTGACTGTTGGTAAAGCAGTACTAGCTATGGCCAAGGGCCTGCTGCCCTTCCTCAGAGGTTTGCTCTGGTCGGTGTGCCATTAGAAGCCATCTGCGCAGGTGTGTAACAAGCAGGATTGCCTATTGGCCATCCTGAGTCAGGACCATAGTGGAAACCTTTGATGTTCCAATCTCTAGGATGCTTTTATTCTTAGCATAAAAATGACAGTTTACCATAAAAAAGTGACTTGAGATTTTTTTTTTTAAAGTTAACTTTTTATGGTTGTCATCTTTGGGTTTGGTTGGCAAAGTCACTCTCCAACAGTCAGGGAAGTTTTGATGTTTCAGTGCTTGCCTGAGAGCGAAAGTTAAACAAATCAGAAGTGTAAGGAAATAGCAGCTTTTGTGAAAATAGATGCATTAAGGGACTACATCATCTAAGTTTTACTTTTAAAATATTCGTTTAAAAATGTGAAGAATTTCAATGAAATATAGATGATATAGGTGATAGGTAACTGCTGAATGGAAGCGATACCTCTTGCTAATAGGAAAAGGTTGACATGGACCTGTAGTAATGATAAAAACACATGCCATTTTTTTTGTAGAAGTACACAGATATACATTACGAATATATAATATGTATATATTATACATATACATACAATATATTTATATAAACATATATAATGTGTATATGTCCAACATATATGTATATATTCATATATATGAACACACATAGATGATATAACCTCAGAGGAAGTAAAGACTTCCTGAAGAGAAGCCATGGATCTTTCCAAGGATTGTGGTGATGAAGTAGAAGGTTCTAGATAAAAGCATATAGAATGTTGTCAACACATAAGTATAAGCATTCTCTCTGCTGTTAGCACAAAGCCTGGCAGAGTATCTTAAGTAAGGAAAGATTTATTTATGCTCACGGTTTCAAAGGGTTTAGCTCACAGTTACTTGACTTCATGAGCTGGGGCAGAACACAGTGGCAGTGGGGACAGGAGGTGGGGAGAGACATTTCGCATTAGTCTGGAAACAGAAAGAAATAGGCAATCAGGAAGAGCCAAGGGCACGGGAAGAGATAGAAGACCACAACTCCAGTACCTCTGTCCTCCAACTGGCTCCACCCCCTACCTTCCACCACTTCCCATTAGTCCATTGTATCACTAATCCAACAAGGAGTCAATCCATTGACTAGGGCAGAGCCCTCAGGATCTAATGTGATCTAACCATGTCCGGAAATGACCTTGCAATGTGCCCAAGGGTGTATTTCATGAATCTCCTGGAGGGTTCTCAGCTCATACTCCTGGCTTGTTTCATGTGTGGACATCACAAAATGTTACCTTTATATCTGAAACCATTTTACTCTGATGACCAGCTTCGAGTGGGAAGCACACAACCAAATACTCCAACAACCAAGAGCGCTTGTGCTTCCACGGGGCTCTACACTCTTCGAATCTCATGCCTGTCAACAGCCGTGTTCAACAGAGAACAGGCATGGCAGTATCAGGCCCACTTTTTAGGAGGATAAGTAAACTGAGAGTTAAATGGCTATGCCCAGCAAGAGACCCCTACCCTTACTTTCTAGATACCACTTCACTGTGAGAAGGACTTTTTTTTTTTTGAGTTGGAATCAAATCCCTGTCGATCTTAGCCTTTCTTTCTTAGTTTCCAAGCACTTAGGATAGGCTATGATATTAATATTAATAGAACCCACTTGTCTTCTTCACTAGGGTCCCTGAGTAGGTAATATCGATTTTAGGTATTTTAGACAGGCCGCTAGTTGGGCAATTTATAGCCACACCCTCCCCCCCAAAATCTCCACATCATTGGAACCAAAGGAGAACATTTGCTGTTGCCTCACTTCTAGAACTTCCGTGATGATGCTATCTTCAGAATCTTTCCAGAATGAGGCGGCAGCTCCCGCAGCTGGTTCATCATTGCACTTCGGACTCCCAGCAGCAAAGGAAATGGGGGACAGTGACGTCCTTCCTGCTGATTCGTGCAAACAAAAGAAAGACAAGAAAAAAAAAATAAGACTCTCATTGTCTACTTGGTGTCTGCAAAATTTGAGAAAGGCCTGACTCACGTGATGAGACACGGCTGCTGTCTCCTTGTCTCTTTCTTCAGCTCTTGGAACCAGGCACGTGCTGAAGAAGAGAGGCAGAGAGCCCCTCAGGAATAACGTCCCGGATCCCTGCCCCCTCCGTTTCATATGACAATGCACATCTGTTTTCTCTTACGTCCCACAACACATTGTTGGCACTCGGTTCTGTACCCTGAGAACTCAGAAATGGATCCATCTCTTGCCTTCCGGAGGATGAGCCATGAACTCAACAATGTTGGAAATTCAGCTAGGTATCTGAAAGGTAAGCCAACCTCTCTCATATTTTATGGTGGTTTTGCATCTACAAAGTAGTTTCAAATTTGTATTTTTGCATGCGGCGCTGGGGCTCAAGTTTATGGCTTCGTCCATCCTAGGTCACAGTACCCCACCTTGGGGCTACATCCCAGCCTTTATTACCACATTTCATGGTTTTCTGTGGAATCTCGTGCTGGAAAGAGGACAACTTAACTGAGAGACACTGAAGAACCGAGCAGGGAACAAGGTCTTCTCAGTATGCACCCTTCCCCCACCATGGTGTTACTGACATGATTGTTATGCTAGGGAAGGGCCAATGAAGTCACTCTTTACTTTATACTTCTTTCTTCTGAGCCCCCATGTCCTTGCAGGCGGCACCTCAATTGACTTTGAAGATTCAGGTAACCAATTTTCTTGCTGTTTGCTTAGGAACACTCCTTTTGGAGCACACGTAGCTGGCTTGGATTTTTAGACAGATCCCCAGGGGATGACTTATGTGTGCAGTGCTGAAAGTCGATTTAACAAAACCATTAATTTGAGTTTCTGGGAATAAACAGTAGCTGTCAGCCGCCATCAGAAAATACACAGATAGCGCTTTGTAGTCCAAATCACAAAGGGCCTGAGCCGACGCAAGAATCAAGGAAAATAACTTTGCTGGTTGTTCCAGTCTCTGTATTGCTTTAACTTTCTGGCCAGGACGGCTCATTTCAGTGTGGTTTTCAGAAAACTCGATATTGTGTTGTGCTTGCCACATCTCATCAGTCACGCTGTGTTAAGTGCATTAGGGGGCCCTATGAATTCTTTCACTCTCAGATTTACTGCAAGATGAGGCAGAAATCCATTTATGAACCCAAGGAAAAAGACGGTTAAAGATGGTCCCCTTCACCAGGGGAGACGGACCTCGTTTTTGCTCACCATTCTCTTGTGACAATCCTCCTGCCAAACTCAACCAGCTCTCCGACCCAACCCCCCCGTAAAAAAGACTTGGAACTCAAGGAAAGCTAAATTTCCAATACAGGGAAAATAGTTTTCAAAGATGCACGTCTGATCTTGAAGTTATGTTTATCTTTTTAAAATTGCAGGAGATATCATTACTATGATGAACTTAAAAAAAATAACAATTTCCATTCAAATCTCCAATGAGCTGATGAGCCAGGAGAGAGTACCTCCTGCTAAACTCTGCCGCCTGGAGTCCAGGCTCTTATAGGAGCATGTTCATTGATTTTCTGCTCTGAAATCTTAAAAAGTATTTAATATGGAATATTTCAGATGCACAGAGAAATAGAGTGCCATATCTCAAAGCATCGTTTAGATAAGTGTGAACATTTTGCCATTCTTTTTAAGATCACCCATTTCTCTTTTTTTTTTTTGAACATGTATTTATTTTTGTATTGTGTGCATGAATGTTTTGCCTCCTTATTCAACTTGCACATGCAGTGCCCTAGGAAGCCAGAAGAGGGAGTTGGATTCCCTGGAACTAGACGCAGATGATTGTGAGCTGGCATGTGTGTGCTGGGAATTGAACCCTGGTCTTCAGCAAGAACAGCCAATGCTCTTAACCAGTGAGCCATCTCTTTAGCCCTAATATTTCTCATTTCTTACATGAACAACTGAGCAACACATTTTTATATATAGATATGCACAGATATATCCAAATATTTTGTGCCTACTAATGCAAAGACACATGCATAAAATACATGCGTACATTTGTCTAACATATGTGCACATATCACTGGCTAGAGGTCATACAATTTGAAGACATTATTAGTCTGCATGCAGTATAGATTTCTAGGCTGACATTCATGACACAATATGCTTGCAAGCATTCCTGGGAGGAAGTAAAGAAACATCTATGCAGAGCGTTGTTGCATGTACCTGCATCCTAGCCTTGGGGAGTTGAAACAAGAGGATTCCAAGTTCAGAGCCAACTGGGGCCACAGAGAGAGAAAGAGTGTGTGTGAGAGAGACAGAGACAGAGAGAGACAGAGAGAGGCTGTCTACAAACAACCCAATAGCAGAATCAAATATAATCCAAAGACCCAAGAAAAACTCTACCCAATCATTTAAGTCTTTGATTATTCAAAAGCATATTACTTTAGTCTTTATTTAAACAAAAATCTAGTAAAATGAAGCATTCTAGCTGGATGCCAGACAGGACTTGCTTGCATGCTGGTTGTTAGTGTATTTCTCTTCCACTAGAGGCTATTAGTGGGTTCTCTCCTAGGGTCCCCTGTAGTTTTTGTTTGTTTGTTTGTTTTGTTTTGTTTTGGTTTGGTTTTTGTCTCTTTAACACTTTACTCTTAGTTCTTTGGGGGCCATGGCCCAGCTCCCAAATAATCACATTAGTTATTAATGTCTGGTCTCAGCTTGGCTTATTTCTCACCCAACTTTTCCTAAATCTTCTGCCTTTTGCTTCCAGGCTTTTATCTTTTCTATTCTATGTTCCTTTCTTTCCTTCTTACTCTGTGGATGGCTGTGTCACTGGGTGACTGACCCCTGTCATCCTTTTTTGACTTTTCTTCCTTTTCTTGCTCCTTGATCATCTCTTCCTAGATTTCTCCTCCTATTTATTCTCTCTGCCTGCCAGCCCCACCTATCCTTTCTCCTGCCTCACTATTGACTGTTCATCTTTTTATTAGACCTATCTGGTATTTTTGGCAGGCAAAGGAACACGGTTTCACAGAGATAAACAAATGTAACATAAAAGAATGCAACACATCTTTGTTTCATTAAATAAATGTTCCACAGCATAAACAAATATAACACATCTTCAACTAATATTTTACAACAGTTCCCTCTTTCTGACTTTGACCATTCTGAGTTATAGCCAGACTCAAATGCTCAGTGGGAGGCAAAACCTTTGCTGTGTGACTCCAGCTTCATCTAGCTCGTTGCTGTGAATTTGATTTTCTTCTCTGTCAAGATATGAATCTTTTAGGCTTTGACTTTGTTTTTGCCTCCTTTGTTTTTCATCTTCTATTGGTAGATGACACTGATCTAAAGGGGAAGGGTAATAATAATAATAATAATAGTAATAATAATAAACAGTAACAATTTTGGGGGTAGAAGTTCAATTCCAAGTCCCTTCCCCTGGGAGTTGCTTCAGTCTAGACTCCACCTCTGAGAAAGTCTGCCAAACAATGACCACTCCCCAGAGATGCTCAAGACCACTCCTACAGGGTATTTAAATTGTACCCCAGGGAACAAACAAGTGATTTTTCATCTTCCTTCCCAGTCTTCTCTTTGTGGGACTGGAAGGCCACTGGGGAGTGTTTGTAGCCATTAAACCTGGGCTTTTCCTAATTCAGTCTGATTTGGATTATTGTGTCAGCAAAGATGCTTATTGGGGTGCAGGAACTTTTCAATAACAATAAGCTAAAACTTTAAAATGTGACTCTCATTACGATTGTGTAATATTATTTAAAAGTAATAGCAATCCGCCCTGCTTCAAAAGACATGAAGTAATTGGGCACGAAAAGCGTTCACAGGAAATGTATGTCACACAATTTAAAAATAGAAAACGGACACAAAGCAACTGAATAGTGAAATAATAAGCTGACAAAAATGACAGAAAACCATTTCAAAACAGAGGAAAGAACCAAAAGTTACGCTAAAATGATGGGTAAGAGAGTAACTATACAATATAAATCCAAGGGAAGGCAAGGTTCTCTTGGTCCTCTGCGTTGTGCATGGGCATGCCTGTTGGGAAGTGAGTGGGTGTGAGGATGAGTGTGGGGGCCTCAATTTGACATCGGGTGGCTTCATTTGCTAATTCCAGTGGTCACCTTGCCCTGGGGATTCTGTCGAAACCTTCCGAATGTCATGATTGCAGGAGAGTGTCCCTACACTTGTGGAGCTTTGACACGGATCTGGGGGTCCCAATTCTGGTCCTTACCCTAGCAGGGGAAATGGGCTGTCTTGCCAGTCTCCAGGATGGGATATGGCAAATGGGAATTATAGAAAGAGAAAACAGGAATGAGGAGAAAGGAACAACAGAACAATCTGTACTTTTAGGTCACAAAATTTAGCACAGTGGATACCAGGTGGAGACGTGAAAAAAAAAAAGACACAGGTGTGCACTCATTAGCATTGTGTTTTTTGAATTATTGGAATATGTAGAAAATAACCTATCCAGCCTCAGAATAAAGAAAGAGTGTGGTTTATATTAAGGAAGGAAATTCGTCGGTCAATGGATGGCACACACACAGCAAGCTATGCCGAGTCTGAGAGATTCGAGGTTCAGTGTTCTTTGTCCCCTTAGAGTTTCCCTCACGCGTGAAAGCCAAAGCATGGAAGATCATATAAAAGCGATTAGAGCAACAAAGTTAAGGAAAGGCTGTTCAATTGCAGGATGATTTGGCCTAAGGTTTCAGACAGGGTGTGGACATACGCTGTTTAATTCTTAACAGAGACATATAAATTTCTTTTCATGTTTTTGAACAGGGAGTGTTTGAACAGGGAGCTTGGTTGTGTTGTATAGGGAGAAGCATCTTGGAGCTAGCTGAGGAAAGGGGCCTTATTTTAAGGACTGGGCAGCTGAATTCAGTCATAGAAATTAGAAGTTAGAACCCAGTGGAAACCAAAGGCTCACGCTCAGTCTCAGGGGCTAATTGATCCATATCTCTCCTTTAGGAGCCACATGGTTTATACTACCTTTATTTCTTTTTCAGTTAGTCTATCTGTCCATAGTTCAATGACGCCACGCATCGTCAGTCTACAAAGTAGACAGCTGGGCCTGGTGACAGATCACGTACATTTCTGTGACTCTCAAAGTCTCACGGGCAAGGACTCAACTTGTTGACCTCAAGTTGCAGACAGTTAGCCAGACTGTAACGGTGACATAACTGGCTAATTTTCTAAGAAGCTAACTTCTGACAACATACCCTACTTAGGAGAGTTCTTTCTGATGATGAAACATGTCTTTTCCACATTTAACCAGATAATCTTCTGGAGCCACACAGAGGAATGCTATTCTGTCTTTTCTGTGCAAGTCCCTCAAATCTCCACAGAGAGTGGTGCAGGCCCTCAGCCTATTGTTTATTCTTCAGGTTGTGCTTATGTTATTAATTTTAAAGAGTTTTGAGAGAAATACAAATTGACACTGTTTTGGTTCCATGGATGTTTCTGGAATTCCTTTTGTCTCACTGTTGATCATGCATTACTTCCTGAGATGGTCTTTTTGTTTCTTATTTTGTTTTCTGAGATACTGACCAATGAACCTCTATGGTCACTGGCCATGTTTGTCAAA
The DNA here is from genome assembly GCF_950005125.1 of Chionomys nivalis. Classification (NCBI taxonomy): domain Eukaryota; kingdom Metazoa; phylum Chordata; class Mammalia; order Rodentia; family Cricetidae; genus Chionomys; species Chionomys nivalis. The sequence goes on from NC_080106.1 coordinate 35,937,968, forward strand.
TATGCATTTTACTTTAAATTAGGTATTTTATTTTATAGTTCTATATAATTTTATCCTATTGGTGATCATTCCATCATGAGGTAGGTGTGCTAACTTATATTGCATTCAAGTCAAACGCCCCCCCCCCTTTTAAAGAGGGAATGCAGTGAACTTTATTGATGGTATTCAAGAAAGTAGGGCTCCCTAAGCCCCACGTCCCACCTTCTTCAGTGCCCCTTCTAGGCAGATACCTTCTCTACGAAACCATCACAGTGTTGCAAGGCATAGGGAAGTCAGCCACAGTCCAGAGACATAGAGCCAACTTCTCCTGGTTGTTGAATCACTTGGGGAGAGTGAGGGAAGGACATGGCTCTTTGACTTTGTCTTCTGGAGTGCTGAATGATAGCCACTGCTTTTAAACAATAATTGACATTTTCAAAACCATATCAACATGGTCCGGATTTCTCAGACTGAGTAACCTAGGGATTCTTAGTAACAAGAGACAGTTTTCCAGCTATGGACTCTTGTGACCCATGCAACCCTGTACAGCCATCTACTGCTGATTGGGAAGGACGAAGCAGCTCATGGCTGGACCATTGAGGTGAAGAGCAGGTGCACCGTTCAAACTCTGTGCTGAATCTCCTTTGCAAGGCAATGTTCATGCCAACTAGCAAAAGCAACCTGATCCAAATGGAACAAGCCATTTTCTGCTCTGTTGCCACAGTCAAGGGGCTAAGGAGAAATTAACACCCATGCTGTTGGTGATGGAATTCAGTGCTCATAGCCCAGGCCTGCTTATTACAGCCTTTCATTGTTTCTTATCTGACCCAGATTCTCAGTGCTCCTTGGAACTTAATTCAAGGAGTGGTTCAGTATAATGAGTTTCCAACTCTGTGCAGAAAACAAATTTGCATTTTTTCCAACTGATTAGTTTCTCTACTGATTAACTCAGCAAGGTCAGCCTTTGGCCACTGATGCTGAAGATAGGCAGGGCTGATGTTTTGCAGTGCCAGAGTGAGGAGGTCTACCTTGCAGCTCTGGTTTTCCTTGTTGATGGACAAATTACAGCTCCAAGAGGGAAGGAAGCACAGTCAGGCTTCCATTTTTAAGGGGGTTAGCAAAACTGAAGATCCCCTTCCCTTTTCTTTCTTTCTGAAAAGAGGGCAGGGCCTTGCTATGTAACTCAGGCTGTTGTCAAACTGGTGATCCTCCTGCCTCAGCTTCCCAATCATAGGGATTACATAAGGATGTCTCCACACCCAGGGCCTCTTCATTCTTGGCATCAACCACAGAGCTTTTCAGTGAGACTTGGCCAGGATGGCCTGGGGCCTTCAACTCAGTTTCACTGGAAATAGCATGGAAAATAATGGGTTCCGGAAACAAAGACCTCTGGAATGAAGCTACCATTGTCCCATTTTCAAAACTTGAGTTAGTTTTGCTCCTTGGTTCTCTCATCTGCTAAATGGCGACCATAGCAACTTCCTTATGCTGTTAGAATCAAATGAGGAAATATTGAAATGCCTAGCATTGTGTTGGGAACAGGGTAAGTTAAAGCTTACTCTCTGCCAGTGTTAAAGTCCGAGGCTGATAAACCTTCGGTTGATATAAAAGCTTAGCATGCTTGTCCCATCCCCACGTCTGAACTCTTCTCTGTAAACAACCCAGCTATTTCTGCTCCCTGATCCAGCGGCTGGCCAGCTGTGACTGTGTAGTCAAGATGTCCTCACATGCTGAATTCTCCCTTGGTCATCAGCAGGTCTCCAGACCACAGACTATTCCTCCATCCCCATGCCAAACAGTATGTCTGTGAGTCAAGGGCACACCCTCATGATGGTGTTAAGATTGTTCAGGATGGGGCTGGAGAGATGGCTCAGCGGTTAAGAGCATTCCCTGCTCTTCCAAAGGTCCTGAGTTCAATTCCCAGCAACCACATGGTGGCTCACAACCATCTGTAATGAGGTCTGGCGCCCTCTTCTGGCCTTCAGGCATACATGCAGAAATAATATTGTATACATAATAAATAAATAAATATTAAAAAAAAGGTTGTTCAGGGTGAATTAAAAATAATTTGAGATTATAGAGACACAGAATTCTCAGCCTGCTGTGGCCAAAGGTCTAGCTCTCTGACATTTTGCCCTTGTCATCTTCTTAGCTGTTTGTTGTTGTGCTTTCTAATCTCCAGCAAACTGCAGGGATTTCCATTTTTGGTAGTGTTCTAGTTTCCTCTGACTAGTGAGGTTTTGTATTTTTTTTTTTTTTTAATTTTCGAGACAGGGTTTCTCCATAGCTTTTTTGGTTCCTGTCCTGGAACTAGCTCTTGTAGACCAGGCTGGCCTCGAATTTCAAGACACCAGAAAATGCAAAGCTCTCCCATGCTCTTGGGTAGGTAGAATTAACATAATAAAAATGGCAATCTTACCAAAATCTTACAGATTCAATGCAATGCTCTTCAGAATCCCAGAAAAATTCTTCACAGACCTCGAAAGAACTATACTCAACTTCATATGGAAAAGCAAAACCCCAGGATAGCCAAAACAATCCTATACAATAAAGGAACTTCTGGAGGCATCACAATCCCTGACTTCAAACTCTACTACAGAGCTACAGTACTGAAAACAGCCTGGAATTGGCATAAAAACAGACAGGAGAACCAATGGAACCAAATTGAAGACCCAGATATCAATCCACATACCTATGAACACCTCTCATCATAAAAATACTTTTCTACTTGATTATTGAAAGTAAGGCTTAGCTGGGGGGGGGCACACTCCTTTAATCCCAGCATTTGGGAGGCAGAGGCAGGTGGATCTCTTTGAGTTCAAGGCCAGTCTGGTCTATGATAGCTAGGGCTGTTATATAGAGAAAACCTGTGCCAGAAGAAAGAAAGAAAGAAAGAAAGAAAGAAAGAAAGAAAGAAAGAAAGAAAGAAAGAAAGAAAGAAAGAAAAGCAAAGGAAAGAAAAGCAAAAGACAAGCAACCAAACAAACAAAAAGAAAAAGAAAGCTAAAGAAAGAAAGCAGCGCTTTAGTTAGTAGAGGGAGCAAAGACCGTGCAGGAAATCCTTTGTTAGCATACAAAGGCCAGCACTCATACTCAGCAAAGGTCCCACACTCTCTCCAGAAGAGTTTTATTTGGGCACAATTAACTATGCACGTGGTGGAGGGATTATGTTTTGCGAGTTCCTCGGAGTTCCTTATGCGATCTGCTCATCCTACACAGCCAGCGTGGTGTCACCACTCTCCCTAAAGCAACCTTTCTAGAACTCTGTTCCCAAGTCAAAAGTGTCTGGCACCTCTTCTTTTTAAATGATTCATTAGACCACCGAGGCTGGTGTTTTCCATCGAACTGACCTGTAAGATGTCCTCATAGCATGCACGCATGCACGCATGCACGCATGGCTGGTCAGCTTTTCATTTTCAAGCATTTGATGTGTCTCTTGTGTTTTGTTTTTGTAGATCTTGTTCATCTAGCACCAGGCAGCTCAGCCATCCAGATGGTGTGATATACTTCTTTAGGTTTGGTAACACACACTCACACACACACACACACACACACACCCCTTTAAAGGTAGATGTAACCCCCATGACTTGCGCAGAGTATGGCAACAGAAAGGTCCTTCCTGCTCATGACCTTGCTGCTTTGCCTTGAACTAACTGTGCACTGGCCATGGTGGGAACAAAGCCAGAGCAGCATCTGTGAACTTCTGTAACTTATGCATAGCCTGGAAGAAGAAAACCACGCTTTGAAGGGTGAAATCTAGCTGTATATAGGATATGAATCTATATCCAGAGATTATACAGTATTGAGTTTTCTTAACCCTTTGTTGTTTGGCTTCGAAGTTCCTTTGGGGAGTGAGGGAGTAACCAAAGCCTCTTTAAAGCAAAATAAGACACTGTTCTTAAGGCTGTTAATTTGAAGAGTATCGGTCAGTAATATTTTATGCCGATGTCAACATCCATTTCACACTAGCCTACAGCAAAACAGTTATTCTCTTGTACTTCCATATCTTAGAGCTGGCTCATATAGCCTATAAAATTTAGGGTCCTGGCTTAGGCTAACTAAAGACAAGGACAGGGCTTTTGTCTTTTCCCTGTCTGTACACTAATGTCATTCTGTCCAGTTGTAAAACATGTACACAGACAAGGAACTATTTTATAGCACTGTAGGGCCAAGCTAGGAAATAACCCTGACCACCCCAGCTTGGGCCACAGCTCTATTTCTTGGGCAAATCACTGTGGTGATGGAGTCAAGGTTATTTATTTGGATAAATTTTATACTTGGAAAAATGCTAGAATGCTTTCTTTTCCCTCCCTCCCTCCCTCCCTCCCTCCCTCCCTCCCTCCCTCCCTCCCTCCCTCCCTCCTTCCATTAAGACCTTACCTTCTAGTCCAGGCTGAGATCTTAGTTTTTTAGCCTCTCCAGTGCTGAGATTATTGTCCGTGGTCTACCAACCTTGGCTCTGAACCTAGAATTCTGGGGGTGGGGGACGGTGTAAGGGGGCTGAGAAGGAACTAGCAACAGACAAACACACACAAAAAGAAACAGAAAGAAAGAAGACTTCCAAACAAGTCTATGTAAATTTTGGCTGTGACTTTGATTTGTATTTATCTTAATGAGTGAAGGGAACAGAGGGAGAATCAAGAGTAAGATAGAATGTTTGGTGGCATGGACAAATGGTAGGATGAAAAATACGTTTTGAGAGACGGGCGGTGGTGGCGCACGCCTTTAATCCCAGCACTCTGTGAGTTCGAGGCCAGCCTGGTATAGAAGAGCTAGTTCCAGGACAGGAACCAAAAAGCTACGGAGAAACCCTGTCTCGAAAAACCAAAAAGCAAAAAAAAAAAAAAAAAGTTTTGAGATCTAAACTCAATACTCAGATCTGAACTGTCAGTTGAGATGGAAACTATACTTACATTTTAAAAAGGACCGTAAGCGCAGACCACCTTGATGGGCACTTATTTCTCTCTCTGCTAATGGAGTCTAGAGTTGGCAGAGGTAAAGGGTGAACAGAAGCAGGGTTAATTGTATCTTGTCACTGTGCCTTAGGTGTAGCTTCCTCGAATAAACTCTGGGCCTCACCATGATCTTTACACCCCAGCCTACAGGAAGGGAAGAGGAGAGAGTGAACAAGAGCCCACACAGAAAACTCTTTAAGGTACACATGCACCTTCCGGCTCCATCTCCTCCATCCAAACATCATCAGTTGGCTGCTCCGGTTTACAAGAAGTCTGGGAAAAGTGCTTTTTAGCTTCATCTTGAGCTCAGGTTAAGTTTAGAGGATGCTATTGTTACAGATGCAGGAACCCATTAAGCACTTACCATTCCCCGAAGGTAGACTATTTCAGAACAATCCTACCTTCAGTGGTGGTGAAGTGGGGGGAGTGTTCAGTGCTGTGATTGATGAAAACACAAGCAGCCAGGGAGATGAGGCTGACCTGGGTTTCTACAACCCTGCCGCTGCCAGTCCGTCTTCGCGACACACGCCCTACTTCACTATCAATGTTTCTCTTTTGCACCCCGCTATTTGTTTCTTAAGCAAAAGGTTGGTGATCTGTGGTAGCACATCTGCCTGGTTTAAGTGTGAGCAAAGAGAGAACGAACGGTGGAGAGAGGCTCCCTGAATGCGGAAGCAATGACACACATCCTGGAATCTCTAATGAGCCCATTTGGACCACCATCCCCGTTATGCCTCTCTTGTAATGTTTCCTATGTATTCATCCCAGCTTCCAGGAGTGGGGAACATTAGCCCTCATAACACCTCTCCTGTCTCAGGCTCTGCCAGCCTTGTCTTTCCGGGTCTCCAAGCAACAGAATCTTAAAAATGAAATATTCATTTTCAGAAACCTAATTTAATTTCAGTGATGACCGAGTCGCTTATCAGATCAAATATTCTTAAAAAAAATCTCTGCATTAACAATTATCTGCTGGTGATGGGTATTGCTTATTTTATTTATTATTATTACCCCCCCCACACACACACACACTTTGTTAAAATATACGTGTTTTAACCTTGGTTTACCTGGCAGTGATTAATTCACTTGAGATCTCGGCCTAATGAGAAACATTTCAGGCAATCATCTTGCTGTCAATAAATGAAATACATCATTATTTTTCTAAAACAAGGATTAGTGTTTCTCCCTAGTGCTGCTTCAATTCTGAGAGAGAAATAAGCTAATCTTTAGTTTTATTTTGGGAGCACGTTCTAAAGTCTGGTAGCAAGGCATTCATGTTTCATAACTTGTGGGGCTGATGAGGATTTGCTGACATGGAACATCCTGTTAGAGCAGTGACGGATGGAATCGTGTGCCATGCACCGTGGGGGTGACACATTGTGCCACTCTGAAAGGCGTGTTCTGGTAAATGCTGTTTTGCGGAAAGACAGCAATTACAGCTTGTTTTTTCAATGGGCTGTCTTTGTTTTAAACACAGGGTAATGGAGTTCTAAATAGAGAGATTGAGTTAAATGGCATTTTGGAGGGGAGTTTAACCAGGATAACACCCAGCTGGAGCTTGGCTACCCTTGTCATTTCTGCTGGTAGCCACTATCTAGCCAAATGCCTTGACTATGGCTGTTCCTAAAAATGCCTGGTTCAGGTGCTGAAGTTCTCTTGAAATCCCTGGGACCACTGGACTGGCACTTAGACCCTTCATGTTGTAAGTTCTCAAGACAATACAGAAGCTTAGGAATTGTTTTGAAAAGTCTATATTCAGACAGCTTCTGAGTTTATCTTGTATTCTTCAGAAGTTACCTTCTGCCAAAAGGATTAGCTATTAGGAAAGTGGCTGAATTTTGAAGTGGGAAGATACTTTTCCATTTCTTGGTATAAACCTTCTAGAGTTTTATGACTGTCCCTCTCTTATGTGTGGGTCTGGTCTAGAACCCAATCATTCTTGATCTTGATAAGGTTAGGCTAAGTGGTGATGACGACATACTGTGTTCTCTCTTTTTGTCAAACCAAGGGCAATGGATGTTAAATATCCAAGTCGTTCTCAGACAACGTTAGTATTGAGAAAATGTTACTTCTTGCTGATTATCATCTTCTAGAAACATCATAAAACACTTACAAACTAATGATAGTAACAGGTTCTATTGATCAGGAGCCCTGCTGTGCTGAAAATGATATCAATTTCAGTCTTTGCAAATTGCTTCGCTAAGCATGGAGTACCTGACTCCAAATATCTCTGTTCAGAAATACATGGTGTTTACCTGGAAGAAGAAACAGAGTGCTGTATAAAAATGCATCCACATGTCTCCTAGCCCAAATGTTGTTAACGATATTCAGCTACAAGTAGATTATAGACTCCAATTTATACCTGTTGGTCAGATATTTGCTTTAATAGTGTGGGGACCATTTTTATTTCTTGTGAGCATGGATGTGTAAACCACACACATATCTCAGGTAAATCACCTTATAAAGAAAGAAATTAATCTGAGCTCCCAGTCGAGAGCTTTCTGTCTGTGACCATTTAGCCTCATTGTTTTGGGCCTCCTGTAGCAGAGGAGGCCGGGTATGAAAATGAGAAAGAGACAGCGGTGCCACAATCCTCTTCAAGGACATATGCTTCTGGTGACCTGGAACACCTTACTAGGTTCCATCTGTTCAAAGGTTTTACCTCCTTACCACAGTGCCGTGCTAAGGTTCACACATGGGCTTTCATTCCAGAGGTCTTTGGGGGACTTTTGAGATCCACACCACTGTGATGACTGAGAAGATGACCCGTGTGGTGTGTGCTGTGCTGTCCACATGAGGAAAGAGGAAGGAAGTTTAAAAGGATATTGCTTTAAGCAATTGGAGAGCTTCCAAGACGGAAGGGATTCAGGTACATTTAGCTTTGCGAGAAGAGGGGCACAGAGAAGTGAGTCCATAGTTAGGGCCACTTTTCTGCTTAGAGCAATTTCTACATCCAAAGCAGTGCAGCTCAAACATAGCAGAAGGGAGTTTCCACAAGAATAAGAAGCAGAAAACACTGGACAATTTGAGAGAAATGGGTATGTTTATAAGATGAGTCATTAAAACTTACTTCAGAAGGAAGAAGATTTCAATAATCTTAAATCAATGAAGTAAAATATTATCCACAAACCAACTCTGGCCTCAAGGCCGTCACTACGAACTGGTTGGCTCTGCTAAAGAACACCAAATGCTAATCTTACAGAAACAGAGGTAGCGCTTCCTGGCTTATTGGCTGACGTCAGCATGACCATTAGAGCAAAATCTAACACAGCACTGAAGTATATAAACATAGACTAATTTCTCAAAACCACAGATGGGAAAATATATAAATGTAAGATTCTAACAAATGACATCAAAAGGTAAATGCAAGCAAGGTTGGCTTTACTCCATGAAGTAAGTTTAGTCTAGCATTTTGAAGTCACTATAAATTACTGTGTGAATTAGAAAACAAGGTGACAATCTCAGTAGATCACATCATTATCTCAACAGAAGCAAAGGCCATTGAATTAAATCCAGCATCTGTTATTTAGAATGCAGTAGGAGAAGAGAAATTAACACCTAGCAAAATGCATGAATAGAAACATGAGCATCAGCTAAGAGATGGAAGGGCGAACGTTGACTATTTTCTCCTGAAGTCAGGAATGAGACAAGAATGTTGACTGCTATCATCTGCATTTGCTACCACAGCAGTGTGCCCATGCAACAGGGGAACGTGGGAGAATCCCAGTGTCTGGATTAGATGAATTGAAATGAAGATGTCGACTCGTTCTGCTCCACATGCGTTAGATTCTAACGTGAACCAGGAGCCCGGAGCTCTCCTCAGATCCCGCTTTTAGCATTTCACAACCACTACAGGGCAAGAAAGCCACTTTGCCCGAGATGATTCCCCGTTCATGGAGCAGCCGTGTCCAATGACTTGTGGATATAAATTATAAAAACTCTTGGAACTCTTTCTTCAATTTCGTCACCCACGCATAGTTGCCTAGGCCTTTGCTGAAACTATACCACAGTATCCATCTCTATTACGGATGCCTATCCCCAAAGCTGCCTAATAAGCCTCTTACACACTAAACTCCACTTTAGAGTTCTGCTTCCTGGTGAGCAACATCTGCCAATTGGTAATAGAAGTGGCTGTAGAAATCAGGGACTAAGATGGGATTTTTGGAGCTGGGTCTCTTGAAGCCGGAGTGGCAATGAGTTCACATCATTGGAGGTACATAAGGGAACAGGACAACTATCAGATGTTTTTTTTGTGGCAATAAGAGATAATATACTGGCAGAAAGGAATCCACAAACTGGTGTAATGACTGATCTCTGGAAAGCGCGGGGGCCACTGCAATATAAAGAATGGTGTTTGTGGGTAACTGTTGCTAGGTTCCATTGCTTCTCTATAAACAGTTAGCAATTGAAGGATAAGGGATCCAGAAGGTCTTGATGGCAGTAAATATAGGGACCTCAATCTCATAGAAGCTAAGGGCAGAGAAGGCTAAGGAGCAGGCCCAGGTCATTAAACTCTAAAACTAGGAAGGTCTGCCCTGGCTGGGTCCTGCTTAGGAAGAGGAGGATGAGAACATATTAAAGCCTCGTATACGGAGTGTCCCCCATTCCTCCGAGCTTCAACATTACTGCACATGTCTCTTGATTGCCATTATTTGAAGATCACATACATTTCCTTTCAGGACATGCGCCACCTGTCCTCCGGGATTTGCTCTCAGTTTTTGACCAACAAACCTACAAACAACGAGTCACAGTCAAGGTAAATGGGGCAAAGAATCACCGGCCCTGATAAGTGATAAGAAGTAGATATACAGAGAGTATCAGATTAACATTTAACATTTAACTATGAGGGTGCTGGATCTGTGAGCTCTCTGCACTGAGAGAGGCAGGGTTTGTAAAATCAGGAACACTGTCCGAATCCACAGCTGAGCATCCTGGGAAGGACCTTACGAAGATGAGGAATGATGGATACTTCTCTTGGTGCTTGGAAAACTCCCTGACAGAAACCACTAAGTGGAAGATGGATTTGACTCACAGTTTAATGGAGGAGAAGGCATGGAGGTGTTTGTGCTGGAAGCTGAGTATGAAGCTGCTAGCTCATATCTCTTTGAGCCAGGAAACAGAGCCAGAGGGTCAGAGAAGGAAGGGGCTTATAGCTTCACTTATGTGGCTGCCATCTTTGCCCCTGTCCCAAAACAGCACCAGCAGCTGGGGACTAACTGCTCAAACACCAAATGCTGGGTATCAATTGCCAACAGCTTCTTGGTTAGGGTAGGAGCCTGATTCCACTTCTCTCAGTGAACAGCATTAGTTTTAATGGTAAATGAACCAGAGAGTAGAAATCAGGATGGGATAAGAAGACTCCAGCATATCCAGTCAAGGATGGCCAAGTGATACTTTAGAAACCAGCCTCACTAGAGTAGCACAAACCAGCCTTAAACTCACGATCCTTCTGCCTCGCTCTCCTGAATAACAGGCATGTACCTTGGTTCCTGAATACCATTTAGAGAAATTAAAACCCAAGTGAAATTGATCTGCGGTGATAAAAGGGGAAGGCTAAGCGGCACACACCAGGTAGACTTCTTTGGGCGGAGTGGTTACTGACAAGCTCGGTGTCTTGATCTGGGTAGATATGTGGGTGTATTCACTTGGACAAGTTCACTTATGATTGTGAACATTCCTGGAGGCTACACTTCAGTTAATGTGTTAAAAGTAAAATTAGGCAGGCAGTCAGCAGAATCCAGGACCTATCAGCCACCACGTAATTGGAAAAACAAACAGTGGTACTCTCAGCTCCGAATCTTTTTGTGTAGGTGGCTTTGTGCATTTCCTTCTGTGCAACTCTATCGCCTGTGCCCTCAGTCATGTGCACAGGTGTTCTCTAAGCCGCTGGCCTTTTGTCCTCGTGGCCCTAATTACTCTTTGAATTTGTTTGCTTGTTCTTGTGCAAGGCCAACTCGATGGCAGGGGTAGGAGCAGAGATAACTGCTTCTAGCTTGTATCTTTGCCTCCTGCACCTAAATCAGTGTGCGCCACACAACAGGAGCGTAGAAGTATCTTTCCCAGGAATAAATGAAGGAGAAGAAGTCTCCAAATGTTTGTGTGCTAGAAAGACAAAGGGCTTTGAGCAGGAGTTAAACTCACTCCACGGTCATATTTGTTCAGTGGTATTTACATTTTATAGCCATGCACATCTGTTCTTACATTTGTGCAAGAACTATAACTTTGTTCCTATAAACACGCAGCTCTCGATCTCATAATTCCCATTTTCCCCATCAAAACAACAGGTTTCAAGCAGTACTTTTCATAATGGTAATTTCTTTGGGATGCAACCACACATTAAGGTGGAGAATGATGCGTGTAGCAAGGTGTCGAGGTGGGAGGGAGAGATTATAAAGACTAAACATTTGGAGGAAGAAACAATCCGGGGCTGAGGCATCTAGAAAGTTCCATGAAAGATGACTAGAATGTGAGAAAGGGGTAGGACGCAACGAAGGTACATGGGACATGGGGCCCATGTTCATATCCTGTGGCTGGAGCCAGGATGACTGCCAGGACTGGGGTCAATGGTGGAAACCCAGAGAAGGCGAACAAATGGCCTTCAAGAGCTCAATATCCGTGTTTCAGAGTTGCCCACTTCTGCCCTAGAACCATACTCTTTAATGTTGTTTATAAGTAATCTTGGTTTTTCATCCCCAATGGGCTTAGCACAGGATCTGCTGGGGTTGCGATGATATTTTCAGAGTTTTCAGAGGTAGGATACACACACACATATACACCTATGTGTATATGTGTGTGTGTGTTATATGCAGCATCATAGGGAATCTTATTCCCTCCTGTAAATCAACAAATTTGTTCTTTGTAGAAGCAGAGGTTTAAATCTTCCTACCCACAACTGACTTTCAGAACTGTGTATAGGGCACAACATGGCAGAGAGGACAGTAAAGGGGGAGGTGAAGCATCAGGAAAGATAATTTGCCTCTTTGATCCTCCTGGAGATAGTGATTGGGCTGTTCTGAGTCAATGATGTCTTCAGTACCAATTCAGAACAAACCAAAAGGAGAGGGAGAGACAAATGAAAGAAAGCTCATGAGATGGATATGCGCACACGCACACAGCACACACATATGTAGGTGTGTATGCACAGGCTCATACATGAATGCTCAGACAAACTCACATGCACGACCCACAGCCACAATACAGACACATCTATAGACACATACACCAAGACATGTACATACAAACACAAACATGCATGCAGACATACACATGCAACTCATGCACATGCACAGATAGGTACACACCCATGCAGACACACACATACACACACACACACATCCATGCCAATGTTGCTGACCGGGTTGAAGAAGAGAGTAAATACATATCGTTTCTCACTTAAAAGTGGGTTATAGCAGCAGACCAGGCATCACAGCTTTCATGTCTCATGGGAGCAAATAGATCTAGGCCTTGGGTTTGTCACAGTCTGACTTAGCCCTTATCATGCAATTGTTCTTTCTTGCTGGTCCCTGTGAGGATTTCAACTTGATCCTTATTTAATGGGAGGATGGGGACAGAGAACAGCTGAGGGCATGTGTAACCTAGGATACCCAGTAGTCAAAAGCTGTGCTTTGTGTTAAAGGTCCCCCAAGGAAGATGGTTAATATGTGATCGTATGTCAGAGCATTAGGAATTACGCATCTGCTGATGAATACCGAATCAATAGTAGCAACCGTTCTTAACAGGCTTCTCCCTTCTGAGTGCTGTGAGGACTAAAGAATAACAAGCAGAAGTGGCTTACAAACACAGAAAAGGGAGATGCCCTTAGACACTAACAAGTGATACAGAAACTGTCCCATTGGGGGCCAGAGGTCTCCTGGTAATGCTCCTCGTGCTGCCTTTAGTACCTACGGATGAGTACCGGAAGTGACTAAAATGGTCGTAGACATTGGTTCCAACCCCAAGCCACAGCCAAAGTATTCCTAACTTTCTGTTGGTTTTAGACTCACTCTAAATGGATTTAGACATTTTCCAGTCTGTTGAGCGGTAAAGCAAACAACAGATTTAAGATCCACCCCCGGGATGTGGGAGGAGCTTTCCAGTCACCATGCAGCCTCTCTCCTCCAATGAATACTCTCTCTGGATATCTTCTGTCTTCAGGGCAACCTTAGTTGCCCACACCAAAACTTGCTGGTATTTCTCAAAACCAAAATCAGAAAGACAAAACAAACAGACAAACAAAAAACAAGCATCATTTCCACTAAGATGAAGAATTGTGGCAAAGGGCAACACACACCAGCATTAATAGAAGGAACAAAAGAGGCTAAGTGTTTGCATAATCAGAAAGCTCAGTCGTGACTCCCCCCTTGAACAGCCAGACACAGTTGGGGTGTAGGCTCCGCTTTGGGAAAGGAATGTGAAGTTTAAATGGAATCACTTCTGTCAACCCTGGCAAGTAAATGAAGGTCAAGTTTCTAGACTGTTCTTGCTTGAGAGTACGTATAGTGACTTCCACAAAAGGCTGCACAACACTACACACAAGGGCCAGTGCAAGCTCACACGACCAAAAGCACACTGCAGAGAGACAACAGGGCAGACACTGTCTACTTAACCTCAGATGATCGTCATTACTGTGATAATCCTTGAGGCCAAAGATTATTATATCAAAATACCTGACGTAACACTTCTCATGGCCTTTAAAGCTGTCCCATGTCTCCGCTGCTTTGAATATAGCTGATGCCATAGTATGCTTGATCCCACTGTCGTACTCTGCCAGCCCCAAATAACCACCATTATGCTTGGGAACATCTCATTTTGATTTCTCTTTTAGGTTTCCAATTTTGGTGTTGTGTCTCTTCCATCTTCCTGGGTAAGGGACAATACAGACAGCCAACAGAAGACAGGTTGAAGCAGGGTCTTCCAGAGTTCCTCTCATGGGGAACACGAAGAGCCTTGTAAGAGTGGTTGCTTTGAGTTAGTTAGTTCCTTTGCTGATTGGCGAGAACCAATGCAAGCTTGTACTCCCCTCAGGGTCCAGTCCACAAAGGGAGACCCACAGAAGATGGGTTTTCAGTCTCAGACAATGGCTCCACTGAATAAGAGGAAATATTGTGTAAGATTTGGGGGCATTCAAGAGTGTTATAGATAGCAGGTATTGGGGAAATTGTAAGCGCTAGTCACTGTATTCGTATTTAGGCATAGATACCAGACTTTATAGCATGTAAATATATAATACATTCATTTTATATATGCCATATAGTCATAAGAGGCTATTCTTGCTTTTTTATTCATTTCATGCATGAAAAATTAAGGCAAAGGGGCTTAAGGACTTTGCTCATAGTTATAGTCATAGAGTTCCAGAGGTGGAATTTGAACTCTAGAATCTGTGTTCCAGGGCCAGCAGGATGCTTCGTTCTAACCTGCACAAGGCCACGCACCCAACACAGAACAGTTTTGTCCGTTTGGTGGAAGGTGAACAAGGCTGCAGGACACAGAGCTATAGATGAATGCTGTTGTCAGATGGCTTTCTCACATGCAAGAGCACGGAGCCACCATTTCCTCCTGATGGAATGTTCGCTCCATTGGACGTGAGCTTGGCTACATGAGTATGTGCTGATTCAGGGCTACTTCAGGGAGCAGGGAGGCCAGTGACTCAGGAATCAAGCTCTGTGACCATATTGCCAAGTTCAAATGTGGTATTCCTTCAGCAAAGACTCAAAGGGTGTTTGTTGCTGGAATGAAATGGTTAGTGACAGATCCTCTTTTAATTTAATATGGAAGTAACACTTGATTCCCTGGACATTTCATGTCTAACTAGTACTCCAAATCACAACTTAATTAGCAGCATAGACTCCAAGATGGAGTCTTTCCTCTTTCATGGGATGACGGGGCTATTAGAGAGGCTTCCTGTCCAGGGTCTCCCATTTTCTCTACACTGACTTCAGCTTGTTCAACTTCTGTCTCCTGGCCTCAAACAAACCCCGGGAACAAAGAGAATATAATCTCACTTCTGGCCACACCCCACATTCTGCTCCCCTTTCCCCACTTCTCACTAAAGCTGAAAAACACAGTGTTTCCATGTGGCTGTTCTCTCCTGTGGGTGGAGAGCTGCCCCAAGATTTCAAAGAAACCTCCTTTGTTCAAGATTTAAGGAAACAATCACCACACAGCAAATATTGATATGACTTTTAATGGCCATTTACCTGATTAATATCCTTTCTTGCTACGAGGCAGCGTGAGGTTCCGTGCTTAAATGAAAGCCAACAACAAAGCGTGGACCAGGTGTGTTACTAAGAAACAATCTTTTGTGTGATTTAATTAGTCAAGGCTTTGGCTGGAACAATTATAGGCAACCTTAGAGAAGTGTCAGCAGTGTGGAGCCCTCTGCTATAAATTGGTTTTTTAAAAGAAAGACATCATGGTTTAATAACTGCACATCTCGAGTGGTGGAAGAGTCCACTTTTAATTGGGGGCACGGAAGGAAGAAAGACAGACATGCCCATCATAATGCTTAGATCTTCCTTGTTCTCCTTGTTATTCTCGTGGAAATGTATAAACAGTTTACAATTATATCTGGTATTTGACAGTGGCTGTTCCTGTTAGGTTTCCCTTTTTCCTTTGAACTTCTCATTCAATAGCATTTTGAAACTGGCGTTCCCATTGGTGTGGCAATTTTGGAGAAAATAATCCATGTGGTCAGGCTGAATTCAGGACACAAAGTTGGCTTTACTGCATTGTGACATATGAAAGAATAGGAGTAGGGGTGGTTTGATAGGGTCTTTTTTTTTTTTTTAATCCTCATGTGTTGGTTTTAATGATGTGTCAACCTGCCACTGCAAGATTGACTGCCATAATGCTTATTACTTAAGATAAAGATAGATTCCTTGTGCGATGCCGGGGCTTTGCAACAGATAGGGTCTTATCAGGAAAGGCTGCCTAACCCAGGTAGGATTTGTGACTGACTCCTCCATGTCAGCTCTCTGTATGTCTACTTAAGAACGAAGACTCACTGTAGAGGGAAATAAAGACTGCAGATCCAAAAGTGAAACTTCTTCATTGGGCTCCCTTGATGACAGTTTTCTCCAGTGCGGGAAGCGTAAATTTGTACACCCTGAGGACTCGAATTTCCTGAAAACATCAAGGAAGTGAACATCATGTATTCGTGTAGAGTCCTTTCTCTGGGGTCACTGGGTGAGCTGGGAGGAACCACGTACAGATATCTTAATGTATAAGTTAATGCTACTTAGTGTTCAGGAGTTCCACCTGGCACTGGGTTTGGGCATGTGGGGCCAGGGACGACTTATAGATAAGATATTGGTAAGCATCCTCAGTCTAACCTGAGGCGGTGTTGACGAAAAATGGGTGTCACATAGTCACCCATATTGATGTTTGTGCACTACAATGGCCTGGTTAAATGATCTGCATCTCTGTTCCACAAACCCTAAACTGTTGACTCTCTAGTTCTCCAGGACTGGCCTTTGTGCTTTGCCAGAGATGATTCCGATCAACAGTCCTTGCTGATGTAGCCTCTTATTAAAAATGACCCTAGAAGGATCCACACCCATATTTCTCAGTGTCTGCCTTTGGGTTTCTATTGCTGTGATAAAAAAAAAATACCATGACTAAAGTAACTTGGAGAGGAAAGGGTTTATTTCACTCACAGTTCCATAGAATAGTTCATCATCAAAAGCAGTGAGGGCAGGGACTCAGGCAGGCCAGGAACCTAGAGGCAGGAGCTGATGCAGAGGCCATGGATGGATGCTGCTTACTGACTTACTCCTCATGGCTTGTTCAGTCTGCTTTCTTATAGAACTTGGACCACCAGCCCAGAGGTAGCACTACCCGCAATGGGCTGGGCTCTCCCTGTCAATCACGAATAAGAAAATGCCCTATAGGTTTGCCAACCGATCATTGTGAGCATTTTCTTAATGAATTCGCTCCTTTTAGATGACTTTAGCTTGTGTCAAGTTGACATAAAATTACCCACCACAGTGCCTATATAGTGCAGGTCGAGAGGGATCTGAAAAAGAGGTCATGAGTGCATCTCAGAACAGTGAGGGGTCTTTTCCAGGCAGGAGCTGGGATTCCAGATGCAGTCTGAGTCCCTCTGTAAAGAACATGGAAGCCTTCCTTCGCTTTAAATTATGGGTTGTGAAATGGATCCGTGTATAAGTTTCTGTGTTACAAAGCCGTATGCTCTGAGCTCTTTTTGTAGCAGAAATACATATGTTTTGCACATATGATTTTTTTCGTATGCATAACTTTTTATTTTCAGAACAAACATGTGAATTTGTTTTTTTTTTTCTGAGATCATTTGTACAGTAAAGACAAGGCTGATGACCAAGGATGATACTCAAATACCTAACCCCAAAGGGCCCATGACTGGCCATTCAGAAGGGTGACAGCCGCCAGCAGTAAGGACTGTCTAATGGTTTGTTCTAGTGCAGTGTGTACTCTACAAATGGCCCCTTTGACCATCCACCCCTGACCCCCATCCGTTTTGTTTTCTTTCCCTTTGTTCTTGGTTTGACATATCACTTTTTGGAGAATGTTGGATACTTTCATGTAAACGTCTAGTGAATCTAGAGCACTTGGAGATCCATATTTTAATAAATAGTACTGAATGCATTATTTAGGAACTTGTTTCTTTTTTACTTCTCTGGTACCAGGAGATGATGCGACCCCATTTCTTCTAGTCACTGCATTGTAGACATTGGACAGACGTTCTTAAAAATCTCTAAGTGCCTCTTAAAAAAATGACTGCAGATGTTAATAATAAGACACCAGTTTACTTGAAATGTCACCAAGTTAACTGTCTGAACACAGGGAACTAAAACTAGTAGTTACAGTACTATCATGGTGACTAGCAAATGTTCTTTGTTTAATGGAGGGGCAGGAAACGAGCGGCCATTGTGTATATTCACACGCTAGCCTGCTTGCGCATGAAAGTCTTGGGAAGGTTCCAAAATAACAAACTTAGAAACAGAGGAAGCCATGGCCTTTCTGATGCGAATTTGGGGATACAAAGTCGGGAGAAGGGGAGATTGAATTGTGTGATTCTACTGTTTGTTTCGATGACTAAAGCAAAATAAGCCAGGAACAAAAGCAGGAGGAATTGTCCTGGAGTTGATGCTGTGGTTGTCTGGTCATATCTTCCACTCCTAACAATTGTTCTCGGATCAGACCAAATCACCAAGCACTTATATCCCTATCAACACTCTCAGGGGAGAGCAAGGGCTCTCCTGAAATGAACTATAGATTGAATCTTTTCTGGAAAACACACACACACAAAAAAAAACCTGAACATAGAATATAGATCCACTTAATTAAGATCATTTAATTGAAACTTAAACAAGTATTCCCCTGAGGACCCAGTCCAGCAATCAGCAGCTGCTGTTCCTTGGGTCCCTCCCCGTCCCAGGCTGTGCCTGACCTCTGGGTCCCAGGGGTCACCCATTCAGATGTGCCTCCCCTGACCCATGCAGCCTGTAAGTGGCAGGCAATGGAGGAGCAGCTGTTTTGGGTGCAGTAGACCCAAATGCCAAGGCCAGGATTCCAGGCTTAGTCCCAGCCCCATCCCCAAACAGCATGGCTGCTTAGGGACCTTTGTCTGCTATTTCCAGGAACTCTATTAGCTAGGGTGGGAGAAGAACTTTGTGTGGACATTTTTATTAAAGAGAATTTCTCCAGACTAGCAGCTAGATTCTCTTTTGGTTTTGTTTGCTATACTAGCGAACATTTTCTTCGCTTACTGTGTGTCAGTCGGTTTACTGAGTGGGCTGTTGAATTACCTTTGAGATGTATGATGATACGATATCCATTTTACTAATGAAGAAGCTCAAAGTGCTTAAAAACATAAGTCACCCATCCAATCACACTTCTCTTCGCATCTCAAAGGCCCACCTTCACTTCCAGTTGCATGACTAAATACTCAGTCTTGCAATGCAGGACAAGATGCCTGGATAATCTCACACCAGGAGCTGCCCAGTGTAGCGATGGCCTCTGAAATAACTGCTTAGAGCAAGAAAACCACCCCATCAGAACCAAGTGATGTACTCAGGCATGTTGAGGGTCTTCCAAATTCTGGAAGCCGGACAGGGTAGAGAATGCCAGCGTGCTGTTCATTGTGACGAGTTGTGTGTATGACTGTGACCCGAAAGAGCTGCTGTTCAGTTTGAAAGTTTGGTGTCCTTGTCACCTAGTGCAACACTGAATCAGCTGACTCTGGGGCTGGTCTTGTAAACAAACCTTTTATCTGCCTGTTAT
Organism: Chionomys nivalis; assembly: GCF_950005125.1. Taxonomy (NCBI): domain Eukaryota; kingdom Metazoa; phylum Chordata; class Mammalia; order Rodentia; family Cricetidae; genus Chionomys; species Chionomys nivalis. The sequence continues at coordinate 35,957,158 of NC_080106.1, forward strand.
AAAAAGTAGAACTCAGTGGCTGTGTACAGTATGCAATCCTTGATAACAATCGTAAGTAGCTCTGCTACTGGCTTAAACATTTACCATACCACACATGTGATCATCACCTTAGCATACCTTCCTGCTCGTTAAGAGAAAAGCAAAACAGGGTGTTGGGTCATATTAGCCATTACTTTATACACTCAGTGTTTACTGAGCCTCTTGAATACACCAGGAGGCCACACTGGGTGCTGCATCGCCTTGCCTAGGTTCATGTAGGTATGCTTTATGATGTCGGCACAAGATTGCCCAATTACCAGTTTCTTCAAAAATGTTCCAGTCATTAAGCCACTCATATAATGCCCAAGACCAAGGGAGTACTGGGGTAGGCGTTACTGCTAGAGTTAGTTCTACTTGTCACATTAACTCAGGTCATTCTCTGGAGGAGACTTGCTATTTCTTTTGTTTTATAGCTGAGGAAATGGAGGGCTTGAGAGATTCAGAGTCTCATAGGTAAGACAGTTTCAGAACTGGGAGTCACACTTTGATCTCTTTTTATATAATATGCTCTACAGCATGAATCATGCTATTCTATAATAGCATATCTAATTGATCTACCACAGATGATATTAATGGTTGCCTCTTGCTTCATACGTCTGGTATGTTATCTGCTGTTTTCTCCTTCTCATAGCCTAAAATGTGTAAGTAAGTAGCTACATCTAGCCCACACTCACAGGGAGAAGACTGATGTATCTACATAGCAAACCTGGACCCTTTTAGTGAGCAAGATTCCCCCTTTCCTCATGCACTCACTCATTTGAGTCCTGACATCTGTATAGACTCATATGTATGTGTGTCACATGCTCTGTGGGACCATCAAGTATATCTAATTTTGTTGTGCAAGTTACTTGCACTTGGCCTTTGAGAGCCTTTTGGAGTTGGCTTTCTTGTCACTTGGACATGTTTTGTGCCATGTTGTGTTTTGTGTTTTGGGCACCTCCTTAACTTCTGTAATACATATTTTAATTTCTGTACATCATCATGAAAATCAATTGTTTTTCTAGGAATCCTGGTTCCTTTCAACGAATAACGGTATCTAGACACCAAGGTATAGTGTCTGAGTATGCTCATTCTTACCCAGAGCATACAAGCCTATGCCTGTGCTTGTAGCTGTTGTCAGTGGGCAGAGCTAAAAGATTATATACACATATACATTAATATATACTATTACATATGATACATCAATATACATGCTGCTATAAATATATGCCTATCATTGTATAAGCACATCTGTAATTATTTTTACATCCATCCACTTTAGGAGTTTAATCTATTATCTCTGTTGCTAATTCAGCACTTTAACCTTCCTTTCTTATTTATCTGTAAACGTTTTTTCAGAGGGTGAAAAATCTGTCTCCCACAAATCTCCCTTTCATATTCTTTGTTCAAGTTCAGTGCGCACGTAGGTCCAGAATTGTAAGTCTGTGCATAAGAGCAATAACTTACTAACTCGAGTGCCATGATTTCATACAATTCTTTTTGCCTTTAGCATGGAGTTTCCGATCAAAATACCATTCTACCTGGTGACTTAGCTCAACCCTATGCCCTTCTCAGACATAAATAAGCTAAGCTGTGAAGGCATCAGTGATGCTCACAGTTGTTCTCAGTTCTCTTCTCTAAGCAACATGGGAGGTTTGAATTTCTCTGCCCTCATTTGCATTAGATAAGAACGTGTCACTTTGCCCAATGGAATGAAATAAAGGATGTAATGTGTTGTTTCTAGAAAGGAGCCCATAGCTTGTTCCTAGAGTCTCTGGGCCTCCCTTCTAATCTTGCTGATTATGGAGGGGTCCTCGGCACTGAAATTACAGAATTCATCACATGGAAGATAGCATCCTAAGAGGACATTTAAGACTCAGAATGGACCTTATATTGATGTGGGAGGTCCTTCTGTGTATGTGTTGCTTTTATCATTAATGAATAAAAAATCTGCATTGGCCTGTGATAGGGCAGCATAGAGTTGGGGCGGGGGGAGTGGGGAACTAAACTGAATGAGGGGAGAAAGAAGGCAGAGTTGTGAGAAGCCACATAGATCTGCCAGAGACAGACACCAGACGGAACCTTGCTGGTAAGCCACAGTCACGTGGCAATACACAGATTAATAGAAATGGGTTAAACTAAGATGTAAGAACTAGCCAATAAGAAGCTAGAGCTAATAGGCCAAGAAATGATTTAATTAATACAGTTTCTGTGTGGTTATTTCTGGAGTCTGGGCAGCTGGGAACAAGCAAGAGGCCTCCTACAACATTATGTGGAATGACACATTTGCTGTTTTAATACCTGAGGTTTTAGAGTTATTATGTTTTTGTTCAATATACAAAAAAGCACAAGTGAGAACAATGAAACATGAGAAATAATTCTAATGTATTCTGTAGGGGAGATGACAAATATGGAGATATGCCATGCATTATGGTCTTCAAAGCTATCTGTGCTCAAAAATTCCTTTGGAAATCTAATGACCACAGCTGTTCTTCTCAAGTGCAATGAGTACATGCTAATTGTTCTTCTCATCTCTGACCAATTTCCTGGCAGAAACAACTTGAAAGAGGAAGGATTTATTTTTGGCTCATGGTTTGAGGAGAAATGGTCCATCATGGTGAGGAAAGACATGGTAGCAGGTGGCCAGGTCCCTGAAGGTGGGACCTTGTGGTGGTTGGTTACATTGCCTTGGAAGTCCAAGACAGAAAACTCGACCATAAGTAGGGCCAGCCTAGAGCCTTCAAAGTCTACCTATGCTCTGCATAATCAGCAAGGCTCAGTGTCTCAAAGGTTTCAGAACTTCCTGCAAGAGCTTCACATGCCGTTTTGGCTGGCTTTGTGAAGGTCACATGCCCTGTCTCAAGTAGACCTGTCATTCAGCCAACAGCAGCCATGGGTTGGGGTTGGGCTCAGAATCGGGTTACTATCCTGTGCCCCTCAGATTCAGGTGGATCTGGGTGGGTGGGGCACAGATGGAAGCTGTCCTTTAGAGGAGCTCCTGTTGCAGAAAACTCCAGAAGAAATGCAAAGCGGATGCTGAACCACATTTCAGAGGCAGCATTTGAGCAAGAAGGGAAAGAATTCTTGAAAATCAAGCCTATTTTGCTCTGGGTCCCATTTAAATTTCTCTGTGATGGCAATGCTAACTCCACCGAAGCACTGTTCTATGTTTCAGCAAAACAGGGTGGACTCCTAAGCCAGATGAAGGTGGGTCAAGGATTCTAAGACCCCAAGAGTGGCAAAGTTCAAAATCCTCAGTGCTCAGCAGGTTGAATCGGGCGAAGGACAGCAGGGTGTGAAGCCGACTGCGGTGAACTGAATGAAGCATGGGGCCGTCTCCAATGCACACTGTGCACCATCTTCAGCAGCTGCCGCCCTGAGGGAATGAGGGTAGTGCTCCATCGTTCTAGGCTTTTGAGGGGAAATGTAAGTATGGGGAAATGTAAGTATTCCAGAATTGTGACAGGAATCTTTAGCATCATAATGTAAACCTAAGTTTCACAAATTCCCCTCCACTGGCATGGAATTGATTTTGGTCCTATGATGGCACATGGTGTTCCACCACGAAGGTCCATTGGGTGGATGGTAGGTGGATTCAAGATATCTCACCTTATTTACTCTTTTAATAAGTATGGATCATGATTTCTTAGAACAACAATAGAAAGTAAGTATGTGAGCATGTACATGTACACAAATATGCACACACATGGAAACATGCATACACACATGTAGACATATGCATGAACACATACAAATACACACATAGTATACACACATGCATGGACACACACAAATACATACATAGTATATACACATGCAATATATGTATACTCAAACTTGTACATGCACAGCACACACAGACACACATGATTGTACACACCTGCATGCACATATATTCATACGTGCATGCACATACACAGTACACATACATGCACATGCAGATACACATGCTTGCCCACATGTGCATGCACAACACACAAGGCACACATACTTGCACATACACGTATGTACACATACATATATACATGAACAAACAGGTACACACAAACACACATATTCATATGTGGAGACATACAGGTACATATTCAAATTCACACACACGCATGCGTACATGTACACACATACTGTGATAGTTATTATATGTCAGTTGTATGAAAACATGTTCAGACAGCTAGTAAGGCATTACTGTTGGGTGTCTGTGAAGGTGGTTCAGTTGAATTAGTAGTTAGTAAAGAAGTGCTCCACGCTGTATGGATAGCCTCCTCCAATTTGTCAGACTCTAAAAGAGCTAAAAGACAAAGGAAGGATGAATTCTCTTCTGGTTTGTAAGCTTGGGCTTCTGGCCTCAGACATTCAAGCTCTTGGGTTTCTAGACTGTGGACTCTGGAGCTTACATCAGCAGCCTTCTTACCCCAGTGCTATCCAACCCAGGCTCAAAGGTGTTTGCTTACTACAGAATCAGAAAAAAAAATGGACATATGTTTGTTAATATCAGACAAAATGAACATCAAAACAGGAACAATTACTCCACAAAGGAAAGGCATTTATGATCATACAGCTATTTTTTGAGAAGTCACAGGACTCTTACAATCCTAAACTTTAGTAATGTTTCTCTCTAAGAACTTGGGGCCAGGTGACAGTGAACATCATCTCCAGAACTGGGAACCAAAACAAATTCTCCCTCAGTTGTTTCTCCTAGGTAACTTGTCAAGACATGAGAACAGTGACTATGACAAGTGTGGACCAATGAACGTGAGGTCCGTGTCATGGCGCAGTGGGCATGCGGGCTTGCCGTGCAGAGGGGGTCACCTGAATCGGTCTCAGAAGCAGCATTAAAAGTCAATGTTGGAGCACACACTTATAATCCTAGCACTCCTATAGCAAGTGGGAGATAGAGATGGGAGAAGTGACAAGAAGCCTGGGGACCAGTGCTGTGCGACATGGTCTGTACCCTGTCATTTGTATTTTAAATAAACGCTGATTGGCTAGTAACCAGGCAGAAAGTAGAGGTGGGGCAACCAAGCAGGAAGTAGAGGCTGGACAACAAGAATTCTGGGAAGAGGGAAGTTTCAGTCTGCAGTTGTCATCTGGACACAGAGAAAGCAAGATGTGACTGCCTTGCCCAAAAAGGTACCAAGCCACATGGCTAACTCAGACAAGAATAATGGGCTAATGTAAGTTATAAGAATTAGTTAATAAGAAGCCTGAGCAAAGGGGTCAATCAGTTTATAACTAATGTAGACCTCTGTATGGTTCTTTGGGACTTAACGGCTGCAGGACTGGGAGGGACAGAAAACCTCAGTCAACAGACCAGCTCACTGGGAGTCCACAATGTGGGAAAAAATGAGAGGCTCAGCCTAAATAAAAAAGGAGGAACCAATTCCTAAAAGTCATCCTTTGACCTCCATATGTTCACCAGGGTACCTGTACACAGACACACAGACATATAGATGGACAGAAAGACAGACAGACAGAGACAGACAGACATGTGTGTGTTTGCTTGCGCGCACACACACACACACATCAAACAACCCTTCAAACCCAAGCTAGTAAATTTGTAGAGATCATACGAATGAAGATATCAGAAGCTGTCTACATGTGAATCTGTAAAATACTGTGAGGAAAACAGAGTTAAATAGATAAGGGTTTACCTGCTCAAGCAGAAAGACTCAATCTCATAAAGATTAAATTCTACAGAAATTAATTGATAAAGGTTTAATATAATTACAACCACAAATCTGTCATACCTTTTTGATAGGGATAGATAAGCAGCTACTAAAATTTATCCACGATTGTAAAATAACCTCAGATAGTCAAAACCACATTAAAAAAGGATTAAATTGGAAGATGTATCTGACCTTATCTTCAGACTTACTACAGTTCTACAGTACTGACTGAGGAAGAGACAGGCAAGTAGTTCAATCAAATAAAAAAAGAAGGTCCCAGAAAAGACCCGCAGCACAGTCAATTGATTTTTGAAGCAAATACAGATCAGTTTAAAGGTGCCGGGAACACCTTTTCAACAGGTGGCACTGGAGCTGCCTGTCAATACAGACTAAAAATCGACCTTTGGTACATGGTTCACGTCATACCCAAAAATATACTGCAAACTGATTTCAGAGCAACATACAAAAACTGAGCTGGGAAGCTTTAAAGTGGAGAGTGACTCTTTTGTGGCCCCGCTAGACAGGAAAGACATTTTTTTTTTTAGACAGAATTCAAAATGCAAACAATAAAGAACAATGACTAAGCATGAGGTCATCAAAACTTTCTAATCTCAGTATGAATGGTTGCCACTGAAGAAATAAGAAGGCTCAACGTCAGAACGAAGAAAATCTCCACAGCGGTTTTCCCAAGGAACTCCAGGTATATCAGTGTTCTCACAGGTAGAATGTGTGAAGTCTAGAAAATGAAAATCAAAGGGATAAATGACCCAATATATAATGAGCAAGAGACTAGACAGTTCTCCAGAGAGGATATGTTAATGCCGCTAAGCCCACGAACAATTATTCAGTTGTTCAGGATTATAAACCTGCTGGCACGTTTATATTAAAAACATAAGAAACTCACTAAAAATCTACACAATTGAAAATACCCAGTCTTGAAGGATGCAGAACAACTAAGCTGTTTGTGTATTTGAAAGGTAAAAGTATAAAATTATGTAACTGCCTTGGGAATCTAGCAGTATATTATAATGTTGACTATATACCATCCCCTATGATTCAGCAATCCTGCTTCTGTCTGCTTACCCCAAAGCTGATGTGTGTGTGTGTGTGTGTGTGTGTGCAGTTTGATCTGTGTTGAATTCTTACTGTGATTTTATTCATAATAGTTACAATACAGCACTCAGGAGGAAAGGGAAGGAGGGCCTTGAGTTTAAACCCAACCTGGGCTACCTAGTGACCTGTCTCAATAAACCAGAAAGAAAACAAAATCCAAACAATTTACAAGTTCATCAACAAGATAATGGAGAAACAAATTGAGATAAATCTGTGCACTGGAATAATATACAGCAAAAGAAGTAAGCCAGAAATGTGAGTAAGCGTCAAAGATGTCATAAGAACAAGTCAATCGAGATACAGAATATTGCACAGTATATGATTTCATTTATGTGATGTTAAAGGACAGACAACATCGTGGATGAGGCTAGAAACCAGGCTAGTATTCGCCTCTGATGGAAAGATAGGCAAAACTGGATAGAGACAAAGAGAACTTTCTGGGCTGATGGTATTTCTCCACACCTTGATGAAGATTCTACTTAAATGATGGTAGACGTTTGATGAAGATTCTACTTAAATGATGGTAGACGTTTGTCTAAACGTTCCTCTAAATGTTCACAGAAGAGCTGTGCCCTTCATTGTTTGCAGTGACATCTGAGAAAGGAATGTGAGGCTATTTGTGATGTCCTGACCTCTGTGCTCAGCCTTGGGGTGCAAACATGGCTTCGTGGAGTTCAGAAATGAGAAGAGAAGAAAGGCATCCGTGGAAAACATCATTCACTTGAAAAGTTTAAAAATACAGGTGAGTTATAAGTTAGAACAGAGGAATGGAGAGTGAGCATGCGTACTGCTCCTGCAGACAACCAGAGTTCAGTTCCTAGTACCCATATAGGAGGGGGCTTGAAACAGCTTATAAGTGCTCAAGGAGAGCTGATGCCCCCTTTTGGTCTCCTGGGGCACTTACATTCGCATATAGACACACACACACACACACACATGTACACATGCGTGCGCTTGTGAGCGCATGTGCACACACAATCAGATAAAAGTAAAGCAAATGCTGTAAAAGAAAACTGAACAAAGCTTTACAATAGAACCAGAAAGAGAATTTTAAAAATCAGTTTTCAATAATAACGCCTCAACTCGGGGATGTAAAACCTACTATCTGCTCCATTTCATTTATTTCAACTCATCTTGGTTCTTGCATGTCTGGCACCTAGGGAGTTCCATTTCTACCAACACTGGAGTCACCACTGCTTCCTGGTCACTTTAGACACAGGCTTTTCTAATAGTACCTGGACAATAAAAAGAGTTTCCATTGTTGCCCTCGGTGAGTTTTGTTTGGTGCAGGAATGCCTCAAGGAGCGGAGATGCACTGCTATCAGCCTCACGAGGAATTCTCTAGAAACGCTGTGGAAGTACCCTGGAGTGTAACACCATCTCTTTGGGGGCTGCCTAGGAGAAGAGGTCTCCACAGTTTAAAAAGTTTCTCAATCTTTTGTTGACACCCCACCCCACCCCTACTCTACCCCACCCCCACCATCCATCTCCTCTTAGTGCCAAAGCTCTGTATTCCATGGGATTGTACTACTTGCAAAGGCTATGTAGTTGTGCTTTCTCGTATACAAAGGTTGATAAGGTAAGGGGAAACAAAAATCACAGGCTGGAAATGTGAGAAAGAGGGAGATAGTACTACGTGTGTTGAACATATTTCAGTTAATCATTCTGGCCAAGACTATACACCAGAGCAGAGAGTCTGACAGAGGAGGCTGGGAATGGGCTCTGAAGAACCTGTCATTGAACTGGTATTTGAGAGAAGTGTCAAGGCAGTGGGCAGGGAGGAATGCTCCAGGAAGTAGGACACAGAACATGCCAGGGACATGTTTCATTAAAGAATGGAAAAGAGGTTACTGTGTATAGTGGTCACAGCCTGACGATACAGGACAAAGACAGACAAGTAGGCAACAGGCTTGCAAAGGCTAAGATTTGTCATAGGATAAATGGGGACTCCTTTGGCTCCTCTTTCCTTTGAATATGTTTGCCTGTCTGTTTACATGGGGAAAGGCTGGTCCTCAGTTCCACCCACTTCTGGGGATGCTTCTAAATGGAGGAAGGAAGCTTTAGCAAAACATGATGTTACAGATTTAGGAGGGCCACTATGCCCAGAGATAGATAGCCCCTCGCAAATGGGAAATTTACTCCAGCCAATTTTTTGCTAAAGAATATTTTAGCGATTTGGGCTATGGGATCATTTTCCCATTTGATTCAAAGCAGTAAGGTGAAATGGCTGGAGAAATCAAAGTAATTTAGGTTACAAATGAGAATGCTAACCACATGATAGGTTTCTATAAAGGAAGACCAACATTAACATGCTGGGATATGCAACTTGAACGTAGGGAGGGATGAATTATAGCCTGCAATAATGAAGAGGCGAAAAAGTTACCCGTGTCCTTACTGCAGGGAGAGTAGTTTCCACGGTGAGTCTTTCCCAGCCAGGTCCATGCCCATACATAAGTTCCTTATGAGTCTCAGATACCGTATGTTATGTCTAGAGACAGAAAGGGTTAGTGTCCAGGGGAAGAAAAAAATGTCTTATTGAAACTCATTAATTTCAGGTTTCTGGCTGTAGAAAATTGTGAAAGGCAGTCATTTCTCGGCTCAAATATAGTCTGCATGACATTTCTAAGTGTGAACTTGTGAAAATATTGAGTACATGTGTTAAAAGAAGCGAATGCAGGGTGAAACCTTGTTTATTTAACCTCCTTTGGTCGGGAATAGAAGAAGGGTGTCTACGACGATAGGAAGGGTCTTTTTCAAAACAGAACCCAAAGAGAATAAAGGGGAGTGATGTACTTCTAATACTGAAGAGAGTCCATCTTAACTTCCGGTCTTAGCGCCTTCTATTCCTTCAGAAGTATACATTTTCATATCAGTTATAAATCAGGTGCTGACTGAGACAGCATTTTTATTAGGTGTCGGTTTGGATGTGCTGGTTTAAATGACTGTGTTTCTGGAAGGGGCCAAGAAGTTCTGTTTCTTTTTATGTAAGTTCCCTAACCCAGGACGAACAGCTTTCCCTGCCAAGGAGTCCTACCTCTAAGGCTTAGGTGCCAGGAGGAGATTCCAGTCGGACATCGCTGGCTAGGGGGATGTTCATGGCCACAGGAAGCTATAAGGTCCAACCAAGCATGGGGCCAGAGGGAAGAGCACTTAGCCAGGGGCATGAATATATGTTCTACTCAACTAGTGACCCCAAAAGATAGTGGCTTCACTGACAGTGCGACACCATTAAGGACTTTGAACATCTCAAGTTCTTGTGAGCTCAACTCCCTTGTCCCTGAGAGGCACCCTTTTTCCATCAATAACTAGACTTTTCTGGTTGTTTGACCTTTGCCTAATCATACTTGCTCATCGGAGCTGACAGAGACAAGCAAGGAGAGCCAAGAGAACACTACTCTGTAGACCCTGCCTCTTTGTTGCATGGGATAAGCTGTGGCTCTCTAGCCATACCTATCTCAGCTCTCACTGGCTTCTTTGCCCTTCTCTCCTTTGCTCACAGTTACGTCTTTGTTTATTGTTAATGTTTTTATTAGCACATATTAATTACACATAATACAGGTTTTATTATGATGCTTTCATGTGTGTTTGTAATGTCCTTCGATCATACACCTGGCCCCATTATCCTTTCTTGTCTTCCTTTCAGTCTTGTGGATTTCTTCTTATCAGCTAGTTTCTTTCTACCCCTTTATGTTGTCGTGCTACGGTCCCAATCTCTTTCAGGTCACAGGAGCACGATCATGTTCCTAGTAGCTACACAACCAAAGAAAATGTCTCTCCACTTTCAGCAACCACTAACTGTCTATAGATCCTCTGGAAGTGGTGGGGCCCCACGAGTTCCTCTCCCCACCCCAACACTGCAATGATAGGATGTTGATGGGCCCAATCTTGTGCAAATCTTAAGCAGATAATCATAGCTTTTGTGAGTCCAAGAGTGTTGTGACCTTGTCTTGCCACTTCACTCCACCCCTTCCCCATGCTCTTGCCCTCTCTCTGCCCCCCTTCCACTGTGCTGTGAGTCTTGGGGGAAGGAAGGGACATGAAGGCTCCATTTACGGCTTAGTTTTTGACAGTCCCTTGTTCTCAAGACTTTGGCAGGTTACATGTCTTTGCAGTGATGGCCAGACAGAGGCTCCTCTGGCCAAAGCTTGCTCCTGTCTCTTTCGACCTGGAGAGAACTTTTGCGTTGTGGAATTCTTATGTGCACCCCCGAGCTGCTGTCCTCAGCCTTGTTTTGCTCATTTACATCTTCTGTGTATAGGAGCAGAGAAAACATTTTTTCAGGCAGGGTTTGCATGGCTCCAGAGACTCCGGCTCTCCTCCCCAACTGCTCCCACTGGGCAAATGCTCTCTGTAATTATGGGTTTGAATGACCAGTTGTGCCACTGACTGACTGCGTGGTCACTGGGTTCATATTATTAACCTCTATGAATTCTGGTGCTTTCGTTTTTTTTTTTTTAAAGTGAAGTGGCACCAAATAGCATCCTTGGGTTTGCAAAGATGAGTGCTAATATTGACAAAGTGGTTAAAGCTATAACCAGAAGAAGGCTCTTCTTCATTTTGTTTACTTTCTGAAACAGAGCCCAGGTTGCTCACCAGGTAGCCCAAGTTAATCTTAAACTTGTAATCCTGCCTCAGTCTCCAGGTATGCACCACCAGGCCCTGATCAACAACGTGATAATAAAGCACTATGATGTCATTTATAAAGAAATGGAATCTTACCACACACACACACAGCTTTATCACTTGTCATTTTCCTGAAACATTTTAAGGAAATCAGTAGATTAGTCTTTTAGGTATAGCAGTTTAAATGGTTATAGAGTGCTCCATTGTGAAGCTGAACTTGAGTTAGTACTCATCGGAGGAACTGTTGTCGATGTTATATGAGAAACAAGGCTTCCAGGCACTTCCTCAGCCATGCCTACCTCTTTCTCCCGGCGTGTGGTTTCGGAAAATGGAATTCATGGGTCAGTACAGAAGCACATTTTAAAGACTCTTAAATTGCTGAGTTGACTTTCCCTTCCTATCTCCATGATGAGAATAAAAGAAGTTTTTGTTTTATGTTTCTATTCATTGTTTCAGGAAGCCCCAGGAACTTGGATTTAGAATCTTTCACTGTGTCCCACACAGCTGGTTCCTTTGCACACACGTGCATCTTCCTAATGGATACCTGGCCGAACATAGACTCGATAGATGGTTGAAAAAACACATACTCATGAGGCTTCAGGAGAGGGAGAGTGGTCCCCGGGTTAGCTAATGCCTTCGGGAAGGTGTTGAGAATTCAGTTAGACCCTCGAGGTTGTTCTTAATGAAGAGGTCCACACATTTGTCTACGTGTTGCAATCTCGGTGGAGGGATTGGGAGCAGGGCATAAAGACACTGGTCTTGAATCCTGCCTCAGTGGGTCTGGAGTAGGGCCCAGGCACTGAAATCATTTGAAAACTCTGCAGGTGATTGTCATGCATGATGGGGCGTAAGAATGGATAAAAGTTCTTTATGGCAAGGGACTAATACATACACCTGCTAGAGGTATCATCCCATTTCATTGCCACCATTCAGTCACGTCCACGCCTACTACACAGAAAAAAAGATTGGCTTCAGAGTAGTGGTGTCCTTTGGAAGCTCTGGTAAAATACATTACTGGCGTTTACTTTTCTCTTTCAGCATACGGTGGGGTGTGGGTTGGGGGGGCATCCCAAAAATAATCCACAAAGCTACCAATCATCTTTCTGTAATCAGACCCCACCTCTCTCAGGACACTAAATCTCTCTTTTTTGGGGGGTGATTCTATCTACTGCTGTGTTGCAAAAGTTAAGCAGGAAAGAGAAACCATTGGTTTTCACTTAGTTTTACTTATAAGACAGCCTCAGTCTTGGTTGTGTGTATGTGTGTTGGCAATGTAAACTCTTGATGCAGCTTGCTGAACTTGCACTTTTTCAAACCCTTGGGAACCCTTCAGTAATGGTTCCAGGTAGTAGCAGGGATGTCATTTGATGACGGCATCTTCCTGTGTTTTCATGGGTTTATTTCAAAAAGCACGTGTCGGGGTATGCCAGTGAATGTGTGTTGTCAGGAGGTAACACAAGTTCAAGATCAAGGCCAGGCCAGGCTATGCAGCGAGACCTGCCTCACACAAACCAAGACACACACACACACACACACAAAAGACGGGATTTAAGAAATATAAATTGCCAACCTGCCTACAAGAAGATAGTCAGTCATAGTCTGCAATTAAAAAACAAAGCCCGATAAAGACAGATGGCTGCACTTGCTGGGCTAATGAGATGTGACCACAACTCTTGGCACATATTTAAGTCGGTGAAGACGTTTTGAAGAGATGTTTAGCAATATTTCCTACAGTTAAAATGGAATAGCTCCTCTGACTTAGAAATTCCAGAGCTAGGAATTCATAATGTAGATAGTCTTATTAACATGTTTCGATGCATATGTACGAGGTTGCTCATTTAAACACTAGGGTAGCAACACCAAGCCATCTGTGATAACCCACATATCCATCAACAACATCCCCTGAAAAGGCGGACCCACCTGGCTGTGAGAAGCAAGGCATCTGAGTGGGATGTGCAGCCTGGGACTCCTGGGATGTATGATTGAGGGGAAAAGAAAAGCCAAAGGATGGTCTCCATGACAGCCTTTATCTAAACTTAAAAACAAAAACACAAGTATGGTTTTAATTTTTTTTTTTTAAATTTAAAGGCTAAGTGAAACGCTGTTAATGGCGGTTGTCTTTAAAACAAACAGTCAGAGAGGACAGATTTTATTAGACCTTTACTTACTCTCAGATTGAAAGGCCGCATTTATGTACTGTTTATTAACATGAGGTAAGATTATGGTGGTCTTCTAGGTACAGTTACTCAAAAATGGCAGAACTAGAAGGAAGGAAAGGAGTGAGATATCAGCAGATAGTAAGTGTAAGTTCTTCGCCTTTATTTTTCCTTTCTTTTTAAATTCTAAAATATGTTTTACTGTCTAGCTCAGGATGGTCTTATACATGTCTTCCTCTTGCTTCAACATCCTGAGAGCTGGAATTGCAGGGGGCCCCCACCAAACAGGGTTCTTTTCTTTTCTTTTTTTTTTTTTTTTTTTTTTTTTTTTTAGATAGGGTCTCACTATGAAGTCCTGGCAGACCTAGAATTTACGATGTAGACCAGGCTGTCACTGGACTCATAGAGATTCTTATATTTCTGCCCTCCCAGCCTGGATTCAAGGGTTTGTGTCACCACACTTGGCCAAATCAAGTTTTTGAAAAAAAATTTTTTTTTTTTTTTTGTCTTGCAGTCCTAGGGACATAAGCCCAGGCCTTGTGTATGCCAAACAAACTCCCAGCCTCCCTCCCTCCCTTTCTCAGCACAAGACATTCTTAGTAAGCTGAGACCAGCTGGAGAAACCACAGCACTTGAAATTCTTTTCCCTATCTGCAGAGCTGTATGGGATCAGTCTCATACACAGGCATGCTTTTGATGGGCTCTTTCATGGAAACAGGGGTGCCTCCTTTCTTTAGACCACCCCTCAGCTAAGAACTATGTGTACTTTCCGACAACAGTTGCTGGGAACCCAGGCCCTGGGTGGGGAGAGCGGATTGTAGGATCCTGAGCCAGGGAAGCAGTTATTAGCAAGCACTCAGACCACGGTTTTCTCTACAGGAAGAACATCCTCTTGCAGGCCTCTGCTGCGTGCCTTCCCATATGGGATGACCCTCTTTGGCATTAACCACAGTGGTCACTAGTATTAGAACCAAAGGGTTAGATCAGGGTCTGAGCAGTCATGGAGCCCCTAAGCTATTTTTAAGTACAAAAGCCCAATAGGGGTAATATACCTTGGACCAGGGATACAGCTCAACGGGAGAGAACTTGTCTTGCCTGCCCATGGTTCTAGGTGAAATCCTCAGCATTGCTGAAGGAAAGAAAGACTTAAGTATCTGTGGCCGTGTAAGCACCGCATTGGCTAGCCCCGAGTTGGTGCAGTAGATGGCAGGCAGAGTTTCTGAAGATGTGTAGTCTGGAAGAGAAAATAACCAGAGTTGGAGGCCAGTTGTCTATTCTTGGCATCCTTGGTGTCCTTTAATTCAGCCCCAAAGGTCCATGAAGCCCCAGGTCCAGGCAAAGTGCACTCTTCTCACCTGGTCTTTTGACTATCTAGACCAGAAGTTCTTGACTATCTAGAGCGTAAGTTACCGCTGGGGCATTGCCCTTATGCTGGGTAGGTGTCCAGATCAGACTTTACCAGCGCCATCTACTCACTCTGATTCAACAGGATCTGTCAACAGAGTTTTCTGTTTGCTACTGCTTCTCATCACCTTCTCCGTCTGCTGCATGCATTTTCTTGTGTCTTTTCCCAACGACTGGGCATGTGCTTGAGTATGTGTTTTTTTCCGGGGTCAAGCTTCCCCACGGTGGCCTTATGGCTTTTCCTCACAGGCTGATATTTGCCCGGCTATCAATCGTCATGGATGCGTTGTCCTCTTGGAGCCTTTCATGAAATTGCCTCTATTAATATGATAAGTGAATACTAGCAAATGAAGTTCAATTAACATTTAGTAATCAAAAGGACACTGTGAAGCGTCAGCTGTAGCTCTCCCTCGCGGTAAGGATAAGCGAGAACCTGTTCTGTTGTGCGCTTACAGTTAGCTGCATAGAGTGCTCAACATTGCTTTTAATTAAATAATAAAGAATGTTACAACCTGTACAGTATCATTATGAATTTTGATGTGGCTCAGCAATTTGATTCTTTAAAAATTAATTGCCTAGGAGCATATTTAAGCAGTATTGATTATGTTTGTACCTTGCGTTGATCTGTGATGCTTAACCCAACATTTAAAATATCTTCTTTCCATTATATGTTGTGATGCAAGAATAAAAGCAAAGTAGAAAACAAATAGGCACTTGAATTCTAATAGCAATAAGCAATAAATGTCAGGCATCTGGAAATTATGGGCGCAATTTTGCCAGAGTACACTTTGTTCTTCTATTATGCCTGCATGAATTTTGCTACAGGCAAAATCTATTACAGATAACAGTTAAGAACCTTTCTAATCTACACAGATAGTCATGGCAGAATGCTAGAAAACTAAATGTTGGAAAATGTAATATTGCGGGGGAAAATTGACACTTGCAGAAAATAATGTGGCCCTATTTAGAACCACAAATGGCAATAATTTCTTTAGGACCACGGTGTATTACATGTTCCTGTGATGGGTGACCCAGATGAAGGACACAGCCCTGGTAATGAATCCTGCCCTGCTGCCAGTGGATGTGTGCACGTAAGGTAGATGCTTATCTGGAACCCGAGGGGCGGGTGTGTGCTTAATGGTTGCCAACCACGTTGTAATTACTAAGGCAGGTCGCACGTGAGAAGCCTGGGTTTTTTCCACTGCCCTTGGGTACAGTGGGGAGGAATATTTCTATTCTGGGCCCACTTGAACCCCTCCAGAGGGAGATTAGTTAGTATTCACCTCTCTTGATGGCACACAGTGACCCTGGGCAGTTGCTTGGTAAATTTACTCACTGAGTTTTTAGGGAAATTGGTGGCTGGCTATTAACTTGCAGAAATGGTTTTTCTGCACTTAAGTTCAGCTTAACCTGCCACTTGGAGGTCTCAGAGAATTGGAAGAACTGTTTAAAAACGAGGAGTCTGTCATTTTCTTTATTCCCTAATTTTTTTTTTTTTTGCCTACCCACTCAGTATCTGTAAGTGGTACCACCTGGATTAATTATCTATTGCTTTATAACCAATCACCCTCAACTTCACAGCTGATAGCAACAGATGCTTAGAATCTTCCAGTTCATGTGGTAGGAACTAGGGAAAACCTGTGATGGTTGGCTCTGGCATGAGGTCGCTTCTGGCATCAGTCAACTATCTGATGTCAAACGAGGGATGAAGGACCTTCTTTCAAAGAGTCGGTTGTGGCCAAGAGCTATCTGTTTCTTGCAGATGATTGACAAGAGGCCTCTGCTCAGTGCCTTGCGGGTTTCTGCATGGGCTGCTTAAGTGACCCGACAAAATGGAGGCTGGCTGACTGAAGCTCAGCTCAGGAGAGACTGAGGGAGGAAGCCCTACTCCTTTCCAGGGGCTGATCTGAGAAGTCACAGACGTGTCTTCTCCCACAGTGTAGACTTTAGCTGTTAGGATGGAGTTGTTGATTCCTACTTAAACTGAAGAGGACAAATATACTTTATTTCTTGCAGAAATACTGAGGATTTGTTGAAGTATTTTTAAAACACCGCACCAGGATGGACTCAACTTACTTCCCTGACTGGATGGTGACTTGTCTGGAAAGATCTCCCTGACTTCTCAGAAACACATTCCTCTGGGAATCCAGGTAACTGAGCCCCACACCTCTTAGAAGGTAACTTTTTAATTGCTAGGATTCATTATTCTATGCAGTTTCTGTTTCTCCCCGGTAGAATGTGAGGTGCTTATAATTTTATTTTCTTTCGGTGCTATCCCAAGTTAGGCAAACAGTTGGTGCTTAATCAGTCATCATAGAGGACAGAACTTTTTTTTTTATGGCAGACCACAGCTCCTCTCTAGAGTCATGGAGTCCTAGACCAAATTCTGACCCCACCATTTTATAAACCTATCCTACAGGGATGTTGTTAAAATATAATCTACAAGCCAACTGTGAAGATGCCGTGGGTTACTGTGTTTGAGAACATGGGAGGTACTGGGATTTGACAATGACATGTCCTTCATAGGCTCTGGTACTGAGCACTTGGTCCACAGTTGGTAACACTATTTTGTTAGGTAGAAACTCTGGAAGGTAGGACTTATATAGAGGATATAAGTTGCTTGGGGCCTTGCTGGGGGACTTTTTTTTTCTTTTTAAATAAAGGTTCAATTGGTTTCAGGTCCCCTTCTCTCTGTTTCCTGTCTGTCATGAAATGAGCTGCTTTGCTTTACCAAGCACACAGCCCCCCACTCCCCCCCCAACTGGTGCTGGAGAGTTGTCTGTAATCTGTCAATCATGTTTCAAATAAATGCTGATTGGCCAGTCAGGAAGTATAGGCAGGAAAACCAGACAGGAAGTAGAAATGATGCAATGAGAACAGGAAAATTCTGGGAAGGAGGAAGTTGATTCCTCCGACTCCTGCCCAGACCACCGAAGCAGCAGGATGTGATCTGCCCCATTGAAAAAGGTACTAAGTCACATGGCTAACATAGATCAGAATAATGGGTTAATATAAGCTACAAGAGCTAATAAGTAGCCTGACCTAATGGGCCAATCAGCTTTATAACTTATAGAGATCTCTGTGTGCTTTTTCTTTGGGGCTAAACAACTGTGGGAAACTGGGCGGGACAGAAACCCCAACAAGCAGGACCCTTCATGTTACACTGCACCATAACATTCTGTTTCACCATGGCCCAGAAATGATGGAGTAGACTAAACACACACTGCTTTAGAGACACAAAACAGGTAAGCCAATGACATGGATTCTGTCACTGCTTGTCATCTTCCACCTTGCACACACTTTTGTTGACCTTTGTCCTCACTGAGCTGAGTCCTCTATAAGTAGAGAAGAACTTCTGATGTCAGAGGGAGAAACCGCAGAATTCAAAGACCCCAATTCTCCCTCCACATCCCCCACACCTACTGGACCTACAGATCATTCATTACAAACAGCCAGGGACCCTTGGAAGGGTCTTCAGTTTGCATTGCCCCATTGCTTGAAACTCTTTATCTGTCCCCAAAGAAAACCTAAATATTTGTGTACTAAAAGACTACACATCTTAATTGTGTATATAGTCTTTAACTGGAATGCTAGACTTCTGTTCCCAGAAGTAATTAAGGTACATCGTTATTGTAGGTTAAAAGGCTATGACATATTTTCTTTCGACTAAATGCCTCATTCCAAGGCAAGTCTAAACTAAATGAGCCTAATTGTAGCATGCAATGCAGTCGTCCCTTGGAAATGTGTTTCTTCTACTTTCTGACTGCCCCCTCTTTGGAAATCAGAGCTAGATGGCTTGTTTATTGAAAAAGAAAAAGAGGATAATTTTTGAAGCAATTTCATGTATGACATTGCACACTCTGGTGTTTCCAGTGGTATTCAGGGCAAAACCCTAATAGCTCATGGACCGTTGGGCTGCGAATGCTCTGCTAGGGCCCCTCCAATTGAGCTGCCCTCCGTCTCTCTTGCCCACCCTCTGCAGACAACAGACTTCTTTCTACCCCTTTGTGATGACACAGTTCTGCCACTCACTGTCCCTTCTGCCTGCAAGGCTCTGCGGTATATCTTGGCACAGTTGTGTCCTTGTTATTCCCACTTCAGGTCTAGGTGGCCATGAAGGAGTGTCTCAAATCATGCTACCTTGCGAGACAATTAAAACCATGGCAGTTGTCTTGCTCTTGTATTAGTTTACTGGTTATCGGTTTTCTCCCTTCCAGTGCCTGCTCCGAGACAGCAGAGATGAGAGCCTGGTTTCTTTGACTGGTGGTGTATCCCAGGGCTGTGCCTGCACATGCAATGAGCAAACGTTCCCTGAAGAAATGTAGCAATCTTGCCTCTCGCATTTGCCACCTGTGTGACTTTGGGCACGCCACTCTCCTTTATGTTAAGTTACACTGTGAAATCTACTGGTTAGGAAGATTAATAATATGTACCTAAAATGTTTAGCAACATACCAGGTACACTGAATGTGTTTAATAAGTAGAATTTTGCTTTCCGGAAGGGCCTCATGGGTGTGCGTCCATGTGAGCACACACAGCAGGCACTGGATGGATGTGCGTTGATGGAACGTGGTAAGTTCTCCAGGTTGTTGGATCATACTGCTGAGCAGTCAATCAAGCTTCTTTATCCTTGTTTAGGATTTGATGCATCTTTGGCAATTCTCAAGGCCTGTGGGTTGGGCTAGAGGAGTTGGAGTTTAGGGAGGTGGAATACTCATTTCTCAATGACTTCCTGGAACCATTGCTTCTGGATGCCGCTCTGCCTTAGGCAGAGTTACAGGGGGAACCAAATCATGTCTACTACCAGACCAGCATCTGGTATGGGAAGCAGAGGTCATTATTCTTGCTTTTCTCTTTCTTTTTTAGCAGAATCTGTCACCTCCTCTGTGTCAGGAGGGGAGACACAACTCCACCCACATTGCCTGTGTTCTGACTCAGGAGATCAACTGTAGATATTTATCCCCAAGAGCAACAGATGACTCCACCAGCAAAGGAGGTCAGAGGATAGTTGCTGGCTCACTTTGTCACCAGAGGCTATAGGGCCCAGAGTCATCTGGAAGAGAGGTTTGAATGGACTCACTGGACTTGGCTGATGGACATGAAGTGAAGTAGCACAGGGGCCTCCATCTTGTTCAGAAGGGACTATGGCTTGCCTGAAAGCAATGGATCTGTTGTGTGTCCCTGCCACTCGTCATACCTTAGGGAACATGTGGGGTCAAGCCTTCCTTTCTTCCTGTCCTACTAGGTACAGTGTGGCAAAATGGCAGAAGGATCACAATTTGAGTCAGAAATCTGAACTTGCATCTAGACTGTTCTCCTCATTACATTCTTGGAACACGGCTTTCCGTGAGTAGTATAAACTCACAAAACCTCGGTTTTCTTCTGTGGAAAATGGGCCATGCCACAAACTTTGTAGGATCATGATGGATTACATTGTAAAATATAGTGTATCTATCCCATTTGGTACAAAAATATTGCAAATGAAAAAATGACATGTTTTTAAATACATGGAAAATTACTCAAAGGCAGACTATAACATTTATTTATTTATTTATTTATTTTTGATTGCATGTCATCTAATTATTGGTTAGTTTCAGTTAGGGTCCACATAAATATTTTTCATATTTCTACCCCGGTTCAAATTCCGACAGTTTTGCTGGTTTGTTTGGCATGAGCATCTGGCTAGCCTGTGAAGGTGGAATCAGTAGATTTGGGGAACCTTCTCTACACTGAGTCTTGAGGAACACACTCCTCTTCAGAACTGGCCACAGGAAATAGGGGTTTGTTAGCCAAGAAAGCTGGGGATTCACACATTTCAGGGAGGGTTCTTTTGATCCTGTTTCTAAAACAGCTTTCTTCATCCTTCTTCACTCCACCGTTCATTTCTTCTGAAGCATTCACAACTAACAAAGCTAACCTCATGTGCTTACCATCTTCATGGTTTTCTCCTGGAACTGGATGCCGAGGTGAGGCAGGCCCTCCTTCCTTTTGTATTTCCTCAGATGTGGGGAGTGACAGAGATCCCCTCAATCAGCTCATTGACCGAAAACCACCAAAGGACCTGTTGCTCACTGCTCTGCATTCCTAGTATGACCTCTTCCACACTTACGACGAGCCATACTTGATGGTTTCAGGTTTATTCACCTGGGAAGAGGTCAACCAGTGCAGGTGAGGTATAACAACCGCAAGCTCCACTCTTAGACAAAACCAGCCAGAAGCCAAATGTGCAGGAAAATGCCTCAAATGGTAGAGGTGTAAACACGGACCCCATGTCTTCTCCACTTGGAAAGTTGTCAGGTGTAGGAAATTAAGTATGCTGCTTTTGTCTGCAGTGGTACTTGTGTCCTCCAGAGAGCTATGGCTTAGGAAAGAGAGTTACCCGCACATGCGCAGCTTCCTAGTGGTCGTTGAGGCCAGGACAGTCCGGCTGCTGAGTCCACAGTTAAGTTTTTCCACTGAGGACGTTCCCCACTGAGGATGTGCTGCGGGAAGCCCAGAATGAACTGTACTGGAATGTGAAGAGAGGGGGCCTCCCATGTTCCTTCCTGCAGAGGCTGCATGACACGTGACCTTTGGGACCAATGAACTCTTTCTTGGGGGTTTGTGTTCATTATTATTAAGTTTGCTGTCAGCTTGCGGTTAGCATGGTAACTTCTATCTTCATGCCCAATGCTCCCTTGAATAGAATAAACGTAGCATTTGAAAGTCTGTTTCTGAATCCTTACTGTGATATCAGCTTGGAGAATGCCTGATGTGAATCAGAGGTGTTGATCGTGAGCTGGAAGTTTGTATTTTCATGTAAATTTCAGAAAAGCCCTTTCTCTTACATATTTGACATTAACATCACCGGGTAATTTTGAGATCAGTGTCCAGGGGAAGGATGTATTTTTCATCAGCCTAAAGACCAGGTGTTGTAAATCTTAGAAAGAGACGGCCAAGCGAGTCTGCTGTTTGGGCATCTCTTCCGAAGGCTCCATGAATGCTTCACAACAGGGCACGGACAATGCTCACTTTGTCTATCACTGCAGGCTTTAGTCAGCACCTCCTCCCTTAAGGCCCACAAGAGTTTATGTGAAGCATCTCTGTGCATTGCAGTCCTTTGAGCTTCCCTTTGGTTCCTTTGCATTAGCCACCGTTAGAAGTGGGGAAAAGGCCAGGGACAGATGTGTAATCCAGCAGTGCCCAAACTCATTTTTGTTGACTGTATCCGAGTCAGACACCTGAGGATCTTTCAACCCAGAAATCCCAGGGCTCCTGCTTCCTGGTTACTTACTTAGAAGAGCAAAGCTGGTCCTAGAAGTTTTATCTTTGAAAAGCTGGTGCATACCTGGGTTTAGGAACAGAGTGTTTCAAGCTCAACCTTCTGATTCTATAAAGGATGAAATGAGACTCAAGAAGGGTGGATCACAATTAGCCAGAAACTGAGAACAGCCAAGCCTGGGCCCTTCCTTTAGACCTTGTCAGTGTTCTTTAGTTAGGATGACAACGGAACACTCAATAACAACCCCATGAGTACAGCTGTATAAGCTCACAGTAGATGTATGACTGTATATATAGCTAATTTATATATGACTATACATTCATTAGGTTCATATATATATGACATGTCACATACACACAGAGAGAGAGAGAGAGAGAGAGATAGACAGACAGATAGATAGACAGACAGACAGACAGAGAGAAGAGAGATTATGGATTCATAAGAAACACCCCCAAATATTTGCCTGATCAGAGTTCTGATGGACACAGACCTGGATTACTTCACAGGGCATGAGAAGGGTTGTGGGAGGGGAGAGAACACAGCTAGACGGCTAGACAGGTACTTGTCAACACAACTCCATATTCTGGAATGCCTTCCCCTTCTCCTAGGAGGACAGGGGCTACTCTCCTGGGCAGGAGAACGAGTGAGCTGACACTCTCAGGACTTCAAAGCTTGGGATTCAGACCCCTTCTCTTGGGATTCAGGGTCCCCTCTCTTGGGATTCAGGGTCCCCTCTCTCGGGATTCAGGGTCCCCTCTCTCGGGATTCAGGGTCCCCTCTCTCGGGATTCAGGGTATCTTCTACCAGGAGCCACGACACCGTCTCCAGGCTTGGCAGATCTCTCATGTGCTCAAGTTGTTCAACCTAACCTGAGCTTTAATTCTCAACGCCTTTACCTTTTGCCTTTAAGTTGGTCGTATCTTTTATTATCAAAGTAACTTTTCTTTAAAAAGAAAAGAAAAGAAAGAAAGAAAGAAAGAAAGAAAGAAAGAAAGAAAGAAAGAGAAGAAAGAAAGAACTAACTTTCAGGTTCTCAGAAGACAGAGCAGAAAAGCGGCATGTTTACATGTTCCCCTCTGTCACCACTATCAATGCCTTGCATCAACAGAAACCCCCTTGTTATAGTCAACGGGCCAACACTGACAAGTTTCATCATGCGAAAGCCACAGGTTACATTAAGGTTCACTCTTGGTGCGAGAAGTAAGTTATTATCATTACTGTAAAAACTCTGAGATGGCCAAAAAGTGGAGGAAAAAGTTAAAAGTAGTGTATTTCTCCACCTAGACTTGAGCAGTGACCACCTTGTGTCTACCGCCCCCTTTCATCCCTGTGTCTATGTGTGTGCATGTGTTAAGCGCTCCTTTGTTTTGACAATGGAGTTTCATAACGTTAATAGCGTATTGTGTGCATTTTAGATCTCTGGTAGGCTGCCCCTGCTGCTCCTTCAGATGGAAATATTGTTGTCACAGTCTTGTTTGTGCAGTTGTAGCGAGGAGAGGTGGTTTCCCAGCAGACTCCTGTATTCTGGCTCTTAAGAACTCCCTATCCCGCTTTGGTGATGCTGTCTGAGCTACAGATGGAGGAGAGATGATCTTGATGTATTCCCCGGGGCTCGGCTCCCCATGGTCTGTTGGGCTGTGCACTCCGTCCAGTCTGTGCTGGTCTCCATTGGTTGGAAAGCGAACTTTTGATGATGGGTGGACTCACCTGTGAGGATGAGGATAAGATTTCGGGTGAAGGAAGGAATTATGCTAGTCTAGCAATGGCAAAATGGTAGCAATCAACTCCCTTTAGACCTCATTAGCTTTAGTTTGAGCCCTGAGCCCCATTACCAAGCTTTTGCTGACCACCAACATGTGAGTGTCACTTACTGCACCTTCGCAGGTTTCTTGCCATGGTAGCCATTGTGATTCATAGGAGTTGCAGCTGGGTAGGCTATTCATTGCTTCTCTTTCTCAGCAGCTTAAATGATTGTTTATAAATGTTTGTTTACATTTAAAGAGGGATACGCCATAGAGATTTGCATTGGTATGAATCGTGGTTTATTGATTCAGATTTAAGGTCAATTTTGTTATATGTGTATTTCTGTTCTTGATTAAACTACTATGTTTGTGCAGCTCCTCTTGAAAATGTAATGTATAATTAAAACCACAGGTTAATAGATACTCATCTATAATAACCAAGTTTGTAGTCATGTTAGTTAGGTTTTCTAGATATATAGAGATATATTTCAGTTAGGTAGATAATCTTCAAACCTTCGGCTGAGAGGAGCCTACGCAAAGTCTCAGTGTTCAGGGAGGTCTAGGGAAGTATAGGAGGCCTGGCCGGGCCTGAAGAAAGAATGGGATCAGTCGGGACTTGGGGAGAGACGGTCAAGTGGTGAAGGATTGGTGAGGATGGTTTCCTTGCTTTCTTGTTTCCTGGTGGGAAGATAAAGGACAACGAAAATTGAATGGGAGGTGAGGCCGCAGGACTTTGGATAGGGCCGGCTGAAAAAGTCCTCCACAGTCTGTAAGTAACATTTCTTTTCCTGGCACCAACCTTTTATTATTTACTTGTTTGTTTTTCTTGATGTTGTCGAGACAGTGTCTTGCTGTATAGTCTGTAATCAAGGCTGGTTTTGAAACTCAGCATCCTCCTGCCTCAGCTGTCTGAGTGTTGGGATGTGTGAGGAGGGGAGGAATCTCTGAGTATGTGAAGTCCTGAGTGAGTTGTTGATGTGAGCTGATGTGTTAGGGACAAAGCGCCCCCCCCCCCCCCGCCCCAGCCTCCAGTGAGGTTCAGAGAAATAGCAAAGCCTTCCTTGGGGGTCCAAGTGTAAAAATCAATAGTGTTTGAAGAACATGTTTACAGTATCCTTTCCCCATGATATTTCCAGCCTGAAGACTGCTCCTTACAAAGCCTGTTCTTACGGGGATTTGCTAAACCCGCTTCCTTGTTCAGCTGTATGGAGTAACCCCACCTCCTTGCTTGTCTCTATATAATAACCCCACCTCCATGTTCAGCTGTTTGCGATAACCTCCCCTCTGTTCAACTGTATCTAATAAACATGCTGAGCTTCTGGGCAGCTGTGGCCACCTCAGAGCACCCACCTGGTGCCAGCTTTGTTGTCTGTGTTTCTGTGAATCTATGTTTCTGTCATTTCTTCACTCCATCACTGCCCTAGTTAGGTCTGTCTCTGGCTGGCGGTACAAGGATAAATGGCCATGTCTGGCCAGCCTGTAGTTCTGAAAGCCCAGCTGAAGGATCACTGGCATGTATGAACTTCAGGAGTGTAAACCAGGAGTTAGTTCAGTGGCAACGTCAGTAGATAGCTGAGGGTGCCCTGGCACACTTGAATTAAACATATAATTTTTAAAATTATAGATGCCTGAATTATGAACATGAATATGAGTGTGAAATCCTTCTAGATTCCCTCCATCCTTACCTCTAAGGGGGGTTAGGTCTACCAGAAGAACTGCAAGGTCTGGACCAGGACTTTTGCTCTCTCACGGAGGCTTTGGGTCTAGCATATCAGATACCAGTATGCACCCTGTTTTGGTCCTGTTTCTTCTAGGACGGATCCAGTTATTTGCAATTGGTTTCTTTCTTCTGAGAAGCCAAGACGATGACATGGTAATTGTTAATAGATCTGGATCAATGTCTCAGCAGTTAAGAGCACTTGCTGCTCTTTGGAGGACCTAAGTTTGGTTCCTAGTACCAGGTGCAGGCAGTTTACAACCGCCCTTAACTCTAGTCCCAAGGGAGCTAGTGCCCTCTTCTGGCCTATATGTGGCACCTACACTTGCATTTGTGTAGAGTAACACAAAATAAAGAGCAAAAAGCGGAAGAAATCTTTAGAAATGAAAAGATAATAGCTGATGAATATTTAATAGGATGACAAGGGGTCGCTTCCCTTTACGTGATTTTTGTGAGGGACAGCTGCTCAGCAAGGCTTCACGGTGGGAAGAGGGAACATGAGATGGTCACAGACCCACATCTTTGGAATTCAGGATGGTTGAGGAGAGGGTCAGCATCCGCTCAGCCAGGGCAGTCCAGTCTTACTGCGGTCCCGCAGGAGTTCTGAATTATACCACTCCCCCACACCCATAAGTGTCCTGGTTTGAGATGACATATGTCCTGACCATTTTGTGACGGGCAGGAAACTCAGGCCAGCATGCCCATTTTACAGTGTGGGCAGTCACATGATCTGCCGGGTTTCTGTTGCTTTATTGGGGAGTGAGGAGCATCAAGAAAACTCTAGGCTCCCCTGCTATTTCCAAGAGTTTTTTTGTCTGTGTCTGGGCAGGGTTGGTAGTCAGAGGACATGGGCCGCCTTTCCTGTTTGGGAATCTTGTGTATTCAATTTTTCCATATGTTTGCTTGTTTATACTTAGCAGAATTATATTAGTTTCCAAAGATCTAAAGCCTAAAGCTCGTTTCTTGTCCTGGGGATGCGGAGACCAAATGCTAGTTAGTGCCTGAAGCAATCATTTTAGTGAATGGCGGATCATAAAGACCACACATGACTCCGCTGATCAGGGCCAACTTGTGTAAGCGACTTTATGGACTCTTTAGAAAGGGATTGCACGATATGATTAGCATAGCATGGTAAAAATCTCCACCTTTTAGTTCTGGGATTGGATTTACAATGCTTCTCCCAAACCAGCTTTATGTGAACCCTTTCAGACCTTGTAAACAGAAGTTTATGTTTGCAGTCAATTATACCCATACACATGTGCTTTAAAATGTCTATTCCTAGTTTTTAAATGCATTGTTATTAATATTTCTCTGCCACCCCTCCCTTGTATTAAATGCATATCTGCCTCCTTGTATTTTCCAAGCCCGGGACCTTGTTCATGACAGGCAATTTTGATACCACCAGCTTTAGTTTACCTTTATGGTTTTATCACTATATTTTTTCTGTTTTCATTTTTTGTTTGTTTGTTGCTTTTAGTTTTTCTTTTTTTAGCTGCAAGGTATTTTACAGTATGGGTATATCAAAGTATATGGAAACAACTTCCTATTGATGGGTATTGAGGTCATTTCTAATTATCTGTTACAATAAATGTCTCAGTGGGTTCTTTCATATTATCATGCATCTATTGCTTATGTAGGGTAAATTCCTAGAAACGGAATAATTAATTGTGTGTGTGTGTGTAAAATTTTAATCCATGCCCAGTGAACCTCTAGAGATCAGAGAACAACCTCAGATGTAGGCCCTCGCCTCCCATATTGATTGAGACAGGGTCTTCTGTTCACTGCTCTGTATCAGGCTGTCTGGCTCATGAGCTTCTATGGGTTCTCCTATTCCCACCTCCCATCACACAGTAGGAGCTCCTAGGATTCTCCTATTCCCACCTCTCATCACACAGTAGGAGCTCCTAGGAGGTATCCTATTCCCACCTCTCATCACACAGTAGGAGGTCCTCTGAGTCTCTTGTTCCTGCCTCCCATCACACAGTGGGAATGGGAGCATTTTAGATGCATGCTATTGTACCCAGCTTTGTGTGGGTTCTGGAGGTCTAAACTCCTGTTGTGATTGAGCTGCAAGCAATTTACCCATTGATCTCTCTCCCCACGCAGGATTAACTGATTTTTATTAGTGATTGGTAAATTGACATTTTAAAAGGCGTTTTTTCAATTGCATGCCAATTTGAAGGTACTTTTCAGAACTTGAAAAAAACTTTTACATGAAGGTAGGTTTCAGGCACTGGCTCTCCCCAACCTTTCGGAGTTGTTTGGCAGTTATTCCTTGACCTGTGCAATTGGATCAAACTGAAACAAACTGACTCTTATTTATGTAGAAACTTGGTCTCCACGACCTTGTATTTATGTGCTGAGTGATTGCTTAGCCTAGGCTGCAGCCCAGCCATGATCGGGCCTGATGGGAGAACACTTTTATCCCTCAATCTATAGAAGCTGAATTGGGCTTACTGGGATTAGCTGGTACTGACGGGCTTGTTCATCTACTTTAACTATCCTTCCAATGAGAGCTTTTTCCCAGACTGGATTTTGAATCAGAGGAAGAATGGCAGCTGGAGAGCGTGATGGGCGAGATCAGCTAAAGATCTTACAGAAAAGGTGCCCACAAGGAAAAGCTCCAGTCCAATGAAGTCAGAAAGATCTTATTTTATTTTCTAAAAGACGGGGCATTAAAGAAAAGTATGTCTTGTAAACTTTGAATGATTTTACTCATCGACAAAATTATTTTTTTTCTGAGGATTCACGTTAAAAGGCCGAGGGAAGAAAAAAGAATTGCTTTCCTTCTTCTCAAACCAGCCAGGCTGTTCTGTACTGAAACTTGCTCTCAGAAAGCCAAAAGTTAACAAAAGGATGAAAGCTGGGAAAATTGAGGGAACCTGAGAGTGGAAGACAAAGGCTGGATAAAATGGCCCTGGCCATCATCGTGTTCTCTGCTGCCCTCCCGTGGCCTCAGGAGGGAGCTGGGCATTAAGCTGTCTCAAGGTCATCTTCACACAGCAAACCTAGAACTGCTGTCTTGACAACATCCCGCGACCACCCTCTCTCAGAAGGCAGCAAACAGTGACGCTTCTGCTGTAATGATGTGAGCAGACGTCAGAGAACGAAACTGGAGGGAAATAGGAGTCCTTTGCCACGTAACTCAGTGTGGTTGTTTATGCTTGGCACGAACCGCGCCATATTCCGCGCCCGGCTCTGATCGCACCAGGAGGAATGAAACGTGCCTGCAGCCTTTGAAGAGATCCCAGTGTAGACGGCAGGGCACAAATAAACAAGACAGCCTGCAACCAAGCATGCGAGTGGCAGTTGACAAGATGTGTGTTCTTGATAGTAATTCTTCTCCAGTCAGAATGAGATTACTTGCCAAGTTTTCATTTGCTACCCAATAGGAAAAAGCAAACAAACAAGACAAAACAAACAAAATGCACGTTCTTCTTTCCAGTAGAGATGATGTTGTGGGGGGGATGAATGATGTTTTCTTTCTTCCCCTGCTTCTGTAAAACATTGGATTTGGGACGCCGAGATGGCATACGCATGACAGTTCAAAGTTGAAGCCTTGGTTTAAAGATGAAAGTCAAACTGGGTACGTGCGCTCTTTATTCCCGAGCAAAACACAGCACTCTGTGCATGGCAGGGGAGTAGCAGGCTCTGAGGAGGCCGATGCCACACCCCCACACCGCATGCAGCAGGGTCAAAAGTGGCCAACTGCCCTTCTCCTGGAGGGGCACCAAGGATGCTGCTCAAGGGACATATGTAGGCTCCTGTCCTCAGCAATCCTAAGGAGCCTCTGTACTCAGGGACATGTGGTGGTGCTAAAAATTCTTGCTCTTGCTAAAGCTTTAGGATGGATTTATAGGAGCCAATCTAGTCTTTGCATTAAGCAGTCATAGAGGATTGAGAAAATTGTATTAAAGGCATAGGCCTCTTTTTCCAGTATGTAGGGGTGTGTGTGTGTGTGTGTGTGTGTGTGTGTGTGTGTGTGAAGCTACTGTTATTTTTATCAGAAGACCAGGGGAAACGCTTCTCATGGCTACTTGTTGCCTGGCTGACAGGCCGTCACCTGGCCCTCTGAATCCATGCTGGGTCTTCTAGGGCCGACACCTCATTCATTCTTTCTCTTTGTGAGTCACTAGTTCAAAACAGCTCCAACCTGTGAATGATGAACTGGCCACCCAAGTGTCCTCAGTGGACTGCAATGACTTCAGAGAAGAGCACGGAGCCTGAGCGGGGCCAGTCAACACAAATGGAACTCCCCCACTCTCTCTCCTGGAGTAACCAAGAAGATGGTAGCATCCTGAAGCTGGAGACATCTTGTCATGATAGAGAGAGATATGCTATCTAGGAATACAGCCATGCTGAAGAGGAGATGAGTGAGAGACAATGATGTCTGGACTCAGCCACACTGGAAACACTACGTATCTGTTGATATTGCGATTTTGTGGTCCAATCTATTTCTCTGGTTGTTGCTCAGATCAATAAGCCTTGTGTTTTGGTCTATAGTAAATAATCTGAGGGGCATGTGGAGATGCGGGCTGCTGTTCCTCACCATCAAGATGGTCTGGGCTTCAGGACTTGTATATGGAGCAGTTTCAAGGAGATGGAGTTCTTGCTAGTCTGGGAAACACACCTTGAGAACCCTTGGCTTAGAAACCTTCTAGTTGTTTCTGTTACTTATTACCCAAGTTAAGTGGACTGATAGCAGAAGACCTTTCCTCATAGGGCAAGAATCTCAGAAAAATTACTAGAAGGAGCCCAAGGATGTACTTGAAGTATGTCAGGAAGCACTTGAAAAGGTGACGTGACCATACCCCGTCATTATGGGGCCCATTTCAGTGGGTCTTTTTTTTCTGAATCTTTTTTTGCTCATGTCCTAGCCCCTTTGTGGCTCGAGGCAAAACCAATAGAGTAGATGACAAATGAGCCTGAGCAGCAGGACTAATGCGTGTTTTGTCAAAGACTTAAAACACATGCACTGAGAAAATGCACGTTTTTTTCCACTCTGATCCAGTCTGTCAACAAAATGCTTTTCAGGAGAAACATCAAAGCTGTCTCATCTGCAAATTTCATTTTTCCCCCCAAATCCCTTCATCTACACTGTTGACAAAAATTCCTGTCAAGTGCCTCCAAGCATTGTATTAACAAATCTCGTTTTGTCAATCATGATTTAGGCTGCTTGCAAATGCGTTTTGTAATATTCCACTCAATCCTGCAGGAAGAATACCTCACCGTCGCTGCCTCAATCTTAATACCGAAAGTGAATGAAGAGAGGCAAGGAATGGTGGTGTCAGAGGCTGCATGTTCAGCAGGCCCATTGGATGTCCCAGGGCAGTTTAAATAAGTGTGGGGCATGTCAAGTCTTCTCTTAGCAATGCAAGCCTCGGAGAAAGGAGTGAGGCTGGGAGGGTTGGTGAGGCCACGCCATACAGTTGTTCACGCTTCCCCCTTAGTGTTTTAGATGTGAATAATAGCCTGTTGTCTTTTCCTTTTAGATGACTCACTGTGCCTACTGCTGGTGGCTCCCTTGACCTTTTCTACCACCCCCGACTATGAATTCAGGAGAATGCCATGCATGTACCAGTGTTATGAGATTTCAGTGTGTCTTTTTGTCAGTTGTCACACCATCGAGCTGGAGACGGCCACTGCTGTCTCTCCTAGCTGCTGTGAGAATGGCTGGGGATTTCTGCTCAACGAGGAAGCTGCCGTGGTGGGAGAAGTTCAAGCTTGAGATGTCTGTTTTCTGCCTGGCTTATCCCTGAACTCGTCATAGCGGGATGCCCAGCAGGGGATGGCGATGGGGTTCTCAATAGCCTCTGACATGGGAAGTCGCTCAGTTTTCTTGGTACAGACATCACCGTGGCCAGCAAAGTGTGGTGGATAAGATACCAGTTACCGCAGGAAATAATAGGTGTGCTAGGTTAAGGGTGAGAAGATCCAAATGTGAGTCCCAACTCTACCTCCTTAGAGTTACTCCATATGAGAAGCCACCATATATTTCTGTCTCTGGACATCTCAGATGTATAATGACACACAGCACCACTAAGCTATAGGAGCAGCAGGGAAAAGGAGTTTATTAGTTGAGGTGAAAATCATAGTCAAATGCAAAGAACACAGCCTCCAAGAAATGCTGCTTCAGTCTGACTGTCTCAGAGGAGGTGGATCCTTCTGTACTGTGAGACCATGCTGACTGGTGATGGGAACTTGTCTCAGAGAGCTTCAACATTGTCCTAGATGGTCTAAAAACCTGTTCTTAGGGATCATCTATGTAGGGCACCCACAAAGGTTGCATGCTATGCACATGTGAGTTCCACCTTGGCTTCTTGAGTGGCAATTTGTGGAAACAGAGATGGGGTGCTCTGAGGAGGAAGAGTTGAACCCTGGAACCTAGAAGCCTGACCTTAATCAGCAGAAGCCCAGAAACCCGGCCTTGACTAACAGAGACCCAGAAACCCAGCCTTGAGTAGCAGGAACACAGAAGCCTGGCTTTGAATAGCAGGTAGCAGAAGACTTTAAGCAGGGGACAAGAAGAGTCCTTCTGATGCCCAAGGGAGGTAGCAGGCCACACCAAGGCCACTAATGTTTGTCTCTCTCACCACAATCTTGCTTCCAGTCCATCACAAATAAAGGATGACTTTATCCTCAAGAAGCTGTGTCCAAGGACTATAGTAACTGTCAGAGT
The DNA here is from genome assembly GCF_950005125.1 of Chionomys nivalis. Taxonomy (NCBI): domain Eukaryota; kingdom Metazoa; phylum Chordata; class Mammalia; order Rodentia; family Cricetidae; genus Chionomys; species Chionomys nivalis. Next base: position 35,989,536 of record NC_080106.1, read on the forward strand.
GCCATGGTGGCTGTTATGGTTAATTGTCACTTTAAGAGACAAGCCATGCCCACTCCCAGTGACCCCCTGCCTTCCTCTCACCATCTTGATTCTCACTGTTCCCTTTTGATGTGCGTGCTCCCTCTCTCCCGCTCCCTTCTCTCGCTATCTCTATCCTCTTCTCTCTCCCGCTCCCTTCTCTGTCTCTCTCCTTTCTCTTCTCCTTCTTTCCCCCCTCTTCCCTCTAAGTAACAAATATCCAATTCTATTCTTTATAATGTGTCTGTCCATGTGCCTTCTATCTGCTGCCTGCTCACACCCCCAGGCTCCCTGGAACCAGCCCACCTGGAACCAGCCACCGCTTGGGAACTGGCAGCCATCTATGCCTGGGACTAGCTGCTCTGTGGGCCCACTGCCTACTGCCACTAGGGATCTTGCAGCATTTTTAACAGTGGCTCTGCCTTAGATACCCAAATCCCTGTGATCAGCACTCTATCTGGGTCAGGGACTTCTTTTTGCATGCTATCGTGTACTCCTTGATGGCCTTACACTATCCACAAGCTTCTCTTCTCCCCGCCAAACAACCCCAGTTCCTCTTCACTCTTCCCAAAGCCTTCATCATCTCCGTAGCAGCCATAGCCACCCGGATCCACGCTCTTCCACGTGATAAGTGATGTGCCTTCAGTAATAGGCTTCCCGGAGTTCTGGGCCCTAGATTCTGCTGCCTACAGCTAAGGGAATCGAGATTGAGCACACACACGGAGAGAAACAAATCAATTATAATAAGTGACAAACAAACAGACCCTGTTCCCTCAGAAGCCAGAGCTAATGTACTGAGTTCACAAACAAGGACTCTAGGGGATCGTGGTTTCTGGAGAATCACCCTCAGGATAGGTGTCCCCAGACACTGGGAGAGAAAAGGCCGGGGGCAGCCCAAGGGTAGAGAGAGAAAGCAAAGTGGTAGCCTGTGGCTACAGGCTCTGCACATTCTATTGCACATAATTAGCTTTTCCCAGGGAATATTTGCACTAACCTTAGGCTTCTGGAGGCAGAGACAGGCCAACAGAATGAATGAGTGCAGTGGGCAGTGTGACAATCAGGACTTTATCATCGCCGATGATGGAACACGTAGCCCCAACCTGTTTGCAGAGAAGGGGTAATTGCGCAAGAGCCTCTTGGTTTAGGGACTCCACTCTCCTAAGGGCAAATCTTACTTTCGGCATGACTGGATTCAAGAGTTCATGCCACTATGGTAGCGATTTCCTGTTCTTCATCGACTCAGCTTTCTCTTTGCAGAATTCATTTTCAGATGCTTCAGTCTCATGGATGCAGCAAGATGTTCCTGCTACCCAAAGTCACACCCCACAAGCTCCAACTCTGGCAGAACAGAGTTCTTATTTCTGTCCTTCCCAAAAACTTTCTGAGACTTGGTATGACAAGGGAGCCTTGGACCTTCTACTCAGACATGAAGCAGGACTTGGTCTGGGTTGTAAAAGCCTAGAAGGATCAAGGTGAGGTAGGTGGGCTAGGAAACTGAGAATCAAAGGTGCTGATGGGAAACAGGTTGCTGTTTCAAGCTAAAAGCAGCTAATTACAGGTGTCTGCACTTTGCTGGACCCACAGTGCCATGCTGGCATATGAGCTTCAATCAAGCGATACCAAAGCAGAGAAAAGCCCCTCTGTCTGGTCTCCTTGGGTTCCCTTACCCCCTGCACTTGCTCTTATGCTTGAAGTTGATTCGTGGCTTGGCCCACGTTTTTGTTATTATCAGTCTTATAGAATAAGTTTTTTTTTAATTCAGTCAAAATTTCTGTTACAAGTTAAATAATTTGACACCTTTCCTTTGTAGTAAAAGGGGAAAATCATCTCATGCCATTGAAGTTCAGCAATTTCACGTCAGCATTGGAGACTTTTTCCCGTGGGTGACTTCCAGAGTCCCCCTCTTATCTGACAGAGATGTCAAGTGCAGGGCTTTTCAATCTGGGTGCTGGCAGCCAGAGAGGACAGGCCATTTTTAGTTGTGGGATTGTTCTGCACATTGTAGACACGTGGCATCATCCTTGGCCTCTGTCCACCAGATGCCAGTCCTGGACATGTAGCTGGCTTTGTCTTACATTTCATCACCAGATGCCAGGCACTTGAACTCAATCTTATTCCAAAGAAGGCTGGAAAATGTGCCCCGCCAGCCCTGGGTCCCCAGAAGAAAAGGTCTAGAATAGATTCAGAGGGCATCGTGGAGTAGAGGTCTGGGCCTTGCCTGAAGTGCTCTAAGAGCGTAGCATTAGGGGTAGAGAGAATTGAGTGGACCTGGTCAGTCTGTTGATTTCTTCGAGACTCAACTGCACCATGGACCTGGGCACTTCATCATCATGCCGATGTGGGAACTGACATTACCTGAGACACGGACAATGATTGCAATTGCTATTTTCTCTTTAAAATCTGGTCTCTCTTCTTCCTGGACACAAACCAGTCTACAGCTTCAAGTTTCCCTTGCAGCAAGAGAGTATTCAGCTGCCTGGGTTCTGGCAATGAGATATGAGCGAAAGTGATGTGTACCAGGCCCACAGAATTCTCTTGTGGGCAACTCCCCATGACCTTCCTATGACTGGATCTATTGCTGAGGTCTCTGACACTTATCCCAGGAGGAGTTCAAAGGGGCAAAATGAAAGCAGGGAGTGATTCCCACAGGAAGGAACTGGTGATTTTTTTTTGTTGTTTCTTCTGCCATAATTCTGTCTTCTCCAATATTTAAGATGCGTATAATATTGGGCTTTCAGAAGACCATAAACATGCCATACATTTCACTTCTATTGGTTTTTGTTGCACACCAAGCATAGTGTGTTGAATAATGGCCCTTCGAAGACACCCATATCATGATCTATGGGGTGTGCGAATACGCTACCTTCCACGATGAAAGGGGGCTTGCAGAAATGATGCATAGTAGCTCTTTCCTCTGTGTTCTCCCTGGTTATCAGCCATCATGGAGCAGAGGCTGCTGTGGTGGGTGGCTTACAGAATACCTGGGTCCAGTAGTTACAGTAGCAGTAGGCAAGCAAAGCAATTCGACACAATCTAGCTTTGAGAACGGGAATGGAGTTGTTACCATGCCCTTGGAGAGAGGGGGAGAGGATCACTAGATCACCAAAGGGAGTCTATCCATCACTCCTTTCTGGCCCCTGGCTGTACCTGGTGTTGGAGGTGGTGTATATAAGAGGTCAAAAGTTGACTGAGGGTGGAACTCTGCTCATGGGTGGTCCAGCTTCCATGGATTATTACCCATGCTGGGGTGGGACTTTTCAGTAATGGAATTGCTCATATAACTGACTGCTCACCAATTCTGCTATAACTAACCTCTAATAAAGGCATTGGTTCACCAAGCTGGACTTGGGTGGAATCATTTTGTCCTAGTTAGGCTTCCGTTGCCGGAATAATACTGACCAAGAGCAACCTAGGGAGAGGATTTCTGACTCACAGGTTACAGTCCTTCATGAAGGGAAGCCAAAGCAAGAGCCTAAAGCAGAAACAAACCAGGCCAATGTGATCTGGGCAATTCTTTAGCCGAGGTTCCCTCTCCCCAGGTGACTCTGGGTTTGTGTCAGTTTGACAGTGTGAGCTAACTTGGACATACTCATTTGGTCTGTTGGTATTCTACCTGAAGAGTATAGATGTTTTTTTTCTTAAATCTTCATCTGAAAGCTAACATATACAGGCATGCCCAAGCTAAAAATCATCGAAAAACAGACTATCCTACACTATTAGTGCTCCATGGAACCAAACACAGAGGAAAGAAAGCAAAGGGACCAGGACTCGATGGGCCAAAGATTCTAAAGATGGGAGTGAAAGAGAAGCTACCAGTGGAGGGGTGCAGTGGTACCCAGGAGCTTTACTGTGTATGGGGGCAGTTTCTTCCTTCAGAAGCAGCAGAAGGAAGCATCCCTGCCAACACCTTGACTTTAGTCCCGCGAGATTTCCTTTGGTTTCTAACTTGCAGAATGGTACAATCATTTTTTTTTTTTTTAAAAAAAGAAGTAAAAGCCACAGCCGTCCATCCACAAAGGAAGCTGACACGATTCCCTTCAATGAGGTTTATTAGAATGAGAGGCCTTGAGGCCACGTTTGAGCCTGGGGTGGGAGTGAGAACATTAGACAGAAACAACACAGTATATGGAGATCTGAACATGAAAGAGAGGCGTTCTTTTAAAGCCTGCGGAGGAGCTTCATTAAGAGTAAAATCGAGAGAGAGAGAGAGAGAGGAGAGAGAGAGAGAGAGAGAGAGCTCAATGGAGACTATGTGTGAGAGAGACAGCTACCATGAGAGGATAGTAGGAAGAGGAAGAAGGAGGCTGGAGGAGCCTCTTCAGAGAGCATCCTTCATCTCTGGGCCAGATCTTCCAGTAGTCTCTCTGAGGAATCTTGAACCAATCTCTAAAACAAAGGAAATGTCTGGTTTTTTTTTTTTGTTTGTTTGTTTTCAACAATCTTTTAATGGTGTTGAGAAGGTTTACATGGCATGAATTTGTTCGCACAGCAAGTCTGACAAGGAGTTCGGGGGAGCCAGGTACCATAAACTGGGAACTTTCCAGTCAGAGCACAACCTGACTCTTAACTCTATCTCAGAGATCGCTTCAGAGTAGCATGGCCCAATTCATTCTACGGGACCAAGTCTAAAGGCACAGGCTCAGGTTCTCACAACATAGGCTTGCTATAAACTAAACAATCCTGTTACGAGAGGGGTTGCTGTATAAGTCAGGATTTCTAGTTGTGGTGGAAAACGCACCACAAACGAGCTCTGGGAGAAAGAATGGAATGGTTCCAGGCATGTCCTTCTCGAGGAGCTCAACACCACCATGAAACATTAAATCCAACTCAACCAGTGCGAAACAGATTTCTTCTTCCAGAATTTAAAGGTCAATTGCAAGAAGCCTTCTGATTGGTTGACTGGGGTTTTATGATTATCCTTAGACCAATCAGTCATTGAGAAGAAGAAAATCCTGAGGAGTGAATGGTTATTACTGAGGTATATAGCAGTACTTGGGGTCTGGCTTCAATTTTCAAGATAACTGAGGGGGTGTGGTAAAGAAAAATACGGGGGACAGACTGACTCTGACATGACCACAAACTGAGTACAATAAAAAAATCTTCAGGGAGGGTGGTGAAGGTGGGGAAGAGAGTCAGGGAGGGTGGTGGATGTGGGTAGACAAGATCCCACTCTGTAATTCAGGCTAGGCTCACATTCTTGATCTCCTGCCTCAGCCTCCTGAGTGCTAAGATTACGGAAGCATCCCGTCATGTCTGGTTACGTGACAACAGCTTTCGGGGGCTGGCTGAAGCAGCTCATGGCTAGCTCCCATCTCCTCCCTATTTTCTCATCTCCACAGCTAAAAAAAAAAAAAAAAAAAAAAAAAAAAAAAAAAAAAAGCCACTAGTAGTAAGGTCCTAGCCATCTTACCCTCCCCCCACCCCTTTTTTTTTGCCAGGCATCCCCTTCTATTTGGGGGTAAGGATCTTTGAGACTCAACTGTTAGGCACAGCTCTTAGCATGTTGCCTGCAAAGATGAATTTGAACGGATGTAATTAGTCGGGATAACTGATTAATTTCTCACAGAGAATATCTGATTTTATTAAAGAAACCGAGCTCCTGAATTCTGGCACCATTTCATGCCTAGAATGAGCTTGCTGTCCCTCCTGCCCAGGCCATGATCTTTTCTGCACATTAATATAGTTTATTGGGTTCCTGTGGCGTTGACCATGAGAGCTATTGAGTGAGTTTTCTTCCACTGTGGCGTTGAAATAGGATAATACCAGTGAGAACCTGCTGATTTTCTAAAAATGGCTCAAAGAGTATGTGTCTGGCTCCATTAATCTTGCCTAATTTGTGCCAGCCTGCTACATAGATTGGAAGCCTTTCTCTGTGTCCTGATATTTAAACACTTCTGATCAAGATTCCCCACCCTCAGTGTGTGTGTTTGTGTATTTGTGTGTGTATGTGTGTGTTTGTGTATGTTTGTGTGTACATGTGTGTGTTTGTGTGTGTGTGGTGTTTTGACTACTGTGATGTGTGTGGTGTGATATAAGCATGGTCTTCTAACTAGCAAGCTCCACTCTTTGTTCTGGGGCCTGTGGTGAGTACCTAAGTGGGAGTCTCCAAGGCTGGGAATGTGAAGCAGATATGGCTAGGCAGCTCGAGGCTTCTCATAAACCACCCCGGGCCAGGCTGTGGGGAAGATCTTGTCTCTCAGCATCCAGGACCACGATGTCCACATGTGGAGGAGCTGTTTGGTGCTATGCAGTGAGGAAAGGGTCTGTAACTCATTTCTGAGAGAGGGATGCCTGCTTCTTCCCACTGAACTCAGAACTCTCCACCTTTCTCCTCTGGGCTGGGGATCTCTACGTGGATAAAGTACACGCATTTCTTTCTTTCTTTTTTTTTTTTTTTTTTTTTTGGTTTTTTGAGACAGGGTTTCTCTGTGGCTTTGGAGCCTGTCCTGGAACTAGCTCTTGTAGACCAGGCTGGTCTCGAACTCACAGAGATCCGCCTACCTCTGCCTCCCAAGTGCTGGGATTAAAGGCGTGCGCCACCACGGCCCGGCAGTACACGCATTTCTTAAGCTTGGCAACAGACGGGCTCTGAGTGGTGGCTTCAATTTCTTCTCTTACAGGTGCTTATTTTGTTCTTGCTACATAGCAAGCTCCCTGCTGGACACAGAACACGCCACTTTGAGGACATACTCAGTCACACATGTCACAGGACTACTGTTCCAAGTGGCCCTACGTGGGTACATACAACCTAATTGTATTTTTCCTGGAATAATAGGTCTTTATGAGTTTGTTCCCCAAACCGTTCTCGGGAACTAGTTTATAGACTACAAGGATACATTTTGAAAGAGAGAATTGCAGACCCTGTTTGGCGAATCAGAACACAGGCTTTAGGATGAAGTGCCTAGGTCCCCCGGCCTCCCTTCCTTTTGTGGACACTTCAGTGCACACTTGTGGTGCAGGTGAATTTGACCATGCTTGACTCTGCTACTTGCTTTTAAGTTCCTAGAAGGTGGCAGCCACCGCCTTTATCTTCTCACTCATTTCCTCCCTCTGTTGAGAATGCAGTTCTGCTGGGGTCATTCTTGCATTTAATAACAGGACAACGAAAAGAGCAGGAATAAGGGAGGCTTCAGATATTGCAGACACTGGGACCAAACACCAAGAAATCCTTTTCTACTTTTCACCTCTGTCTCTCTGTCATACATACTTTCATGCATGTCAGCATATGCATGCATGCACACATGTGTGTTCATCTATCACGTACGTGGTTATATACACATGTATGACACATGTATGCTCTTGCAGAACATAGATTTGCACACACATGTATGCCTACACCCACACACAATTTCTCCCATTACATATATGCACACATACATATGTGTGTATACGTGTGCACATGCATCCTTTTATATCACACATGTATTTGAATCTACACACATGAATGCATGCATGCACACACACACACACACACAGACACACAGACACTTTCTTCCTTCATTTCATTGGCTTTTCTGTCAGCATTCTCTTCCTCCTGCCAGAGGGTCTAGCTCCATGCTAGATACAGTAGCTGTGCTCTGAAAAAAGGAACGAGGAAAATTCTGACCATGGTCTCCTGTGAGAAAGCTCCAAGTGGGGCTTTGATGGGGCTGAGTCCATGCGCGATGCCAGGTCATCCTGATTGGGCCATTAAGGCAGAGTCCTCATGAATGAGATCAATGGCCTTGTTTTAAGAATGGGTTAAATACCTGGAGAGCAGGTTGTCAGGAAAATGAGTGCCTTCTGGGGGCTTCCCTTGGCGTATGCTGTTTCCCTTTTCTACTTTGGGATGATGCAGAAAGAAGATGCTGGTGGCCTACCATTGCCTTCCCAGCCTGCAGGACAGAAATGTCTCGGCCAGCCGGGTGATGGTGGCGCACGCCTTTAATCCCAGCACTCGGGAGGCAGAGGCAGGCGGATCTCTGTGAGTTCGAGACCAGCCTGGCCTACAGAGCTAGTTCCAGGACAGGCTCCAAAGCCACAGAGAAACCCTGTCTCAAAAAAAAAAAAAAAAAAAAAAAAAAAAAGAAATGTCTCGGTCAGTGGTTTTGGTTAAAACAACATAACACATACCAGTGCAATACCAAACTGGGAGCTCCAGGCAGGCATCCACAAACAAGGTGTGTATGTGGGGTTGTGGTGGAGGCAGAGGTGGAGTACCGTGACAGACTGGGTAACCGGTGTTGTCTCTCTGTAAACACAAGGCCAAGTAAGGACCATAGTCATCAGGCAACCTGCATGCAGCCACCAGATTCAGAAATCTACTTTTGTCAGAAAGAAGCAAAGCTCGTTAGCCGGCAGAAGCTGGGGAGGGACCCCGGAGTGCACACTCATCGGTGCCTGGGGCATGGGCATTAATACAGGGCAAGAAACAGATTCCATGGTGGCCCCTAGGATGGGCTTCTTCCCATTGCCTGCGTTCTGGGGAAGAGAAATAGATTTTCTTCTCTTTATTGATCAGGGAATTATTCACAATGGCTGATTTTCTTGCTTCAGATGAATTCTGTGGAGACGGTACCCTAGGCCTGCAGTGCTGAGGGAATGACCTAACAGTAACGGGTGATCTTAAGTGACATCTGCCTCCACCCCTCTCACGGTGTCCCCTGTCCATCAGCACTGGCACTCCATTCTGACGCAATTAGAATCATAAAGTGACTGGGACTCAGGAAACATGTTTTGAACTTGAAGTTGCCTCTTCTTATTTTTTAAACCGTTGCATTTGAGTCTAATTCAATATGATTCCGTGTTTCCTTCCCGTTTAATCTGTGTGCTGCTTTGGCCTACTTGTTGCCAGGACAACCAGCGTCAGATCTGGCGTTCACTTGTTGTCCAGGAGGAGACTGTTAATTAACTCCCTGAAATTGCAGGCCAGGTAATCAATACCAAATGTATGGACTTGGCTGGAATGTTTTAATTAAATTTACAGTAATTTTATTTGCAGCTTCTTTTGCTATCTGCATGGCCGCTCTTGATTTCTGTTTCAGACACAATGGCCTATTCACCAGTCAGGTCATCCCTTCCTCTGATGCTTTTTCCCCATCAGCTGAGCCCGTGCTAGATGAGGAACCACAAGGCAAATTGTTAGTTAAACTGATAACGCAAAAATGAAACAAGCCTTAAAATATCAGGAGGGCTGGGCTTCAGCCAGTTTAGCCACCCCCACGTAGACATGTTTTGTGTGAACGGAATCCAGAAAACAGGGATCAGGAAGGTTCCGTGGAAAATAACCTAACGATGGGTAACAAGCAGCAGCACCTCGCGACACCCTCCTCAGTGCCGCTCAAAATAAGATGAAAACAACCCCCTCACCCCCACTGCAGTATTCTTAGCAAAGTCGTGTCCTTCTAGCAGTGAGCTGTGTGCACCTCTCAGGAGAAACGCACCCCCTGCCTCCTTTCTAAGCATCCTAGCTAAAAGTTTGAGCTCCCAGGGTAAGTAAAACTAGGCTTCCCTGGCAGCAAGGCCAAGTCAAATCCATTGCTGTCTTCCAGTGTCTGTCGGTGGTCACCCCCAGCTCACAATGTTGTCACCAGTTACATAAAATCATACACAGGATGGGCCTGGAGCAGGCACTCCGGAGTCAGTCAGTCAGGGTGTTACAGCCTATTTCTTCCACTTGCTATGTGGATACCTTCAGGCCAAGAACTTAACCCCTGGGGGCCTCTGGCTCCTCGCTTGTCAAATGGGCACATTGTGACCTGTCTCCTTCTAAGTGAGAGGGTGAACATGAAGCATTGGGCTGCTGAGCCCGGTTTGTGCATTCTGCGTTCTTCCATGTGAGGCCCCATCACACTGCCGGGCCAGTACCTCCTCAGCCCTGAGCAACAGCTGTGCTATCTTGGCCAAGCAACTTCCCTGGGGCAAAATGAACAAACCTGTACCAATTACTCGGGGTGATTGGAATTTATTGCCAGGATATTTGAGACCCCAGGTAGAATACGAATCTTTGCCAACAGCCACACTCACACTCCAGACGTGTTCCACCCCCCCTCTTAGGAGGGGCTTGAGAAGCATCAGCCCAAAGTCTTTCTTAAAGGGTAGAAGCCTGAGCTGAAGACGCCACCATTTTCTTGTTTGCCACTGTGTACAGTGAGGAGTTTCATGAATTGATTTCTGTCCTGTCAGGAACGGGCCGCTTCTACTAGACAAAGTCTCCTCTGACCACACAGGAATCAGCTGAGTGTCATAAATGCTCCTATTCATGTAAGGGCATGCTAAGTCCTTTTCAGAGGAGCAGATGCTGGCTAGGAGGACCCCATTTAAGAAAACAGCCTAAATAAGAACCAAAGGGAAATAGCCTTGGTGGGGGTCCTGTTACAATAGTACCACCAAAACTTGCACCATTTTTTCTCTCTCCCACCTTCCTTCCCTTTCTCCCTTCCTCCTTTCTTCTCTCCATTCTTCCTTCCTTCCCTTTTTCCCTCCCCCACTCCATCCCTCCCTTCCTCCCTCCCTCCGTCCCTCCCTCTCTCCCTCCCTCCCTTCCTTTGGTCTTCTTCAAATCGAACATGAGTATTTTGGACATTCAAACTTTTACTTGCTGATAAAAATATTTTATTTGTTTTTAATACTTGCTGGGGATTCATTAGACATTTCTGAGTGGGAGAAGAAAGAAAGAGCCCATTGGAGCAGGCTAACACGGTTCTCTATGATTCCTGCAGGATGATGGAGAAGAGCCAAACCATGACTGTACTGGAGAGCATTTCAGAAGTCACTCTCTGAGTCCGATGTGCTGTGTTTGACAGGAGGTGTTATGGGCCACAAGAGCTTGGAATGGCCAAGAGGGAGTGGGGGAGAGTTGTATTATGGCAAACACCTGCTTGGAAATTCTTTCTCTCCGTCCACATGTTTTGCTTCAAATAAACAGAAACTTAATGAGACCGTATTAATTCCCCTTCAAAGGCAACAGTAGAAGAGTGTATTGGAAGTGCTCCAGTTAACAGAAAAAAATAAAAGTGTCCAGCGATGAAAATATAGTTGTTAGGTGGAACTTGAACATAGTTCCCTTGACAATAAAATCAATCTGTTTTTCAGTGCTTAAGATGGTCTCTTCTTGGGAGACACCATATTTATGGGCATTAAAAATGATTTGAATCCAGTTAGAGAATTGGGGATGGAAGACCCGTGAGAACATTAGGCTTTTCTTTTTTTTTTTTTTTTTTTTTTTTTTTTTTTTGGTTTTTCGAGACAGGGTTTCTCTGTGGTTTTGGAGCCTGTCCTGGAACTAGCTCTTGTAGACCAGGCTGGTCTCGAACTCACAGAGATCCGCCTGCCTCTGCCTCCCGAGTGCTGGGATTAAAGGCGTGCGCCACCACCGCCCAGCCATTAGGCTTTTCTAATAGAATCGTCCTCCCTCGCTCTTTCTATTCACAGACAAGCACAGTGCAGCAAGTGAGGTCTGGGAAGGCGTAGCCATGATTGAACAATGGGAACTCAGTTACCCAATCTTTGTTTGCAGAGATGAAAGACCACCAAGAAGGGGACCCACGAGCAAAGCCGTGGAACTCTGCCATCTAGGGACACACTATGGTGTGACTTCCTGCCCCCAAATCCCTATTCTGTCTACCTAAAGGGGTAGACTGAGTTTCCGAGAGACTGCTTAACTTCCGAGGAGCTTCACTTGGCTTTGAAGCCACACTAATGAAGTCAAAAGCAAAACAGATTTGAAGAACGTAGTTTTCTTGTCTTGCGTCTGATCATTGCCCGAAAGCACATCCCTTTTTCAGGCACATACATTATTTCATGGGATAATTACATCATTGAACCATTTTCCTCTACCCCTTTCTCCTTTCCCAGATGCTAGAGTGCTGAGGAAGTGCGCATCCTCCAAGTCAGAGCTCTGGCCTAAAGACTCAGGTCGAGGTTCACATTGACATGCTGTGTTCCCCAGGGAGAGTGTGGTATGGATGGATGTTCATTTCATCCTTTAGGTAGCAGAACTGACATGGAGATAGCAACTAACATAGAGAGCACACATACTATACACAGTGAATGTAAGGCCCTATTCTAAGTCCTTAGGTATGTAACTCTCAAAAAGCTTTCTGAAGACAGTATTAATCTCATATATATATATATATATATATATATATATATATATATATATATATGATAATATGTATATATGTATGTGCATGTATGTGTTTGTATATATATATATACATACACACATATATATGAGATACACACACACACACACATATATATTTAATAAGAGGAAAGTGAAGCAAAGCAAATATTAAAAAAATTGTTCCAAACCACATTGTAGTTAAGAGCTTGAATTTAAACTGGTCAGTGTGGCTTCAGAATATGGGCCTTGTTTATGTTCAATATTCCTCCCACACTATGGACAACATTCAACAGGAGTTGTGCTCCAGCAGCCCCAGGGTGGGTCTCTGGGTCTGTGTCTCTAAGTGTCCAAGTGACATTACTGACCCAGTGATCAGCCTTGTACTGCAAGGAGTTCAGACAGTCTTCTAGTCAGAGGGTTCGCCTTTATTTGAATTTTTAAACTATGGAGCTCTTGCCATATGTGGTAGTTCCTGTCATTTGAGAGGAGTAATGATTATGAGAAAATCTTTATTAATTTACGGAATAAACACACTCTCTTGGCCTGGTCACTTCTGCAAGGTATTGAAGGGGCTGGTTCACTGTGAACTCCAGAGACAGCTGACCTCATTGTATCTTGGCTCTGAATCTGATTAACTTTGTGATAAAATCGTGACTTCGATGGGTATATAAAATGAAGATGGCAGTACCTTACCTCACAGGACTCTTGTGAATCCTCCGTAGGAATCCAGATTCCCAAGCAGAGAGATTAGAACAAAGCTTGGCACTGGGCAAGTGCGTCTGTGTGCCGGTTCTGTGCCACTCCAGCTAGATTCGTTTTGACAGCAGGTCTGTTTCAGTTCCCCCGTCATCGGCATCAGAAGAACAGGGGGAAACAAACCAACCCCAAGACGGTAGCTGGAGCTTATGCCCACCATCTTCTGAAACTCTCAAACCCCTGCTGTATGTGTGCGTGTGCGCGGGTATGGGTACGTGCCCATGGGTGTTCATGGGTGTGTACATTAATTGATACACACCTGTGTATCCAACGTGACTAATATTACTTTTCATAGAAATAAATTAATGAGGCATTCAGAATGCAAGTAGGGCTCATCCATATCCCGACCCACACGCCCGACTCCGCTGGGTGTCATGTAAACTGCTATGTTCTCATGTCAGGCATGCGAGTGTTGATCCCCAACCCCCAAACAGTGAGAGAAGCAAGAATTGCTTTTGTTTTGTTTTGTTTCCTTTTTCTAAGGAAACAGACAGTGGGTGTTCCCGACATGCAAAGCTACATTAAGAATGTCACCAAGCCCCAGGTGTTAGGACTTACCTCCCATCATCTTCAGAAGATGAGCACATGCCGCATTCTCCTTGTGGGCCCCTCTCAGTTGCTGTCTCCTTTTCAGAGGCGACTGTCTATCAAATGTAATATTTATCCTTGAACATTTTTTCATTTATCCTTTATTGACAGGCCTGTGTGTGTGTGTGGCAAGGTTGCGTTTTACAAAGCTAATATTTGTATACCATGTGTCCTTGAGCCATTTTCTTTTTTTTTTTTTTCTTTGCATTTCAGCTGGGAAATTCATCTCTGTGGCTCTAGGGTTCAGTTCCAACACTAACGATAATGATAACTCGTTTTATTTTTCATTCTCTTGCTGGATGAATTCTTAACTCCTTTGGAGGAGAGAATGGCCGTCTCATCACACAGTCCTCCCCTCCTTCCCATTATAGCAGGAACTCAAGACTTGAAGTTTCTGGGCTTTGCCCTGGAGTTCAACGAAATTTTGTCTTCTGGCTGCAGTAGATTTTGAAGTTTGTTTCTTAGCCTTTCTTTCTTTTTGACTCTACTGTACATTTGAAAGACTTGTCTAAAACATCAATGCACTTTTTTTTTTTGTACCAGGCTGTGTAAGCTTCCTCATACCTCCAGGAAGCAGCAGCTAATTTGTCAATGAATAGACAAGAGTACTCAGGATATCACATAGAGAAAAGGCACGGGATTGGAATGGAATTCATCAATATCTTCACAACGTAACCGCCATACTGATAGACACTTAAATCAACGTGGATGAGTAGATGATAAAAGTTCATTGAGTAATGTTCTGCCCCTCCCCCATTCTATAGTTTTTGTCTGTCATCTAGAGATCTTGTTAACATCCAGACTCGATACCCCAGGTGGAGGCGAGGAGTTGAGATTCTTCATCCCTAGCAAGCTCCTCTCAGAGGATGCAGCTGCTGGTCCTAAGTCAGACTGTGAGCAAAGACAATGTATGGATAGAATTCACATTTGTCTCAGATTTGAGTTTCAGTTTTGCCTCCACAGTTTTCCTTCCTTCCTTCCTTCCTTCCTTCCTTCCTTCCTTCCTTCCTTCCTTCCTTCCTCCCTCCCTCCCTCCCTCCCTCCCTCCCTCCCTTCCTTCTTTCTTTCTTTCCTTCCTTTATTTTTGTGGGGACATTGGGACAATCCATATCTCTTGTAGTGGTACTGTTGATTACAACTGCCTGAAACAGATGGCAAATCTATTTATCCAAATCAACCAAATAAAAGTGTCTAGGATATGATCTACACCTAGTTTTAATGTTATCTAGGTTACTTCAGTGTGCACTCAAGACTTTCCAGAAACTTCATCCCAGGCAGATGTTTTCAACAGCAGCACACCTGGAATTTCCTGGAAGAGTTGTATTGAAATGTAAGATTGCTAGAGATCAGCCAAATAACTCAGTAGGTCTGAACTGGACCTAAGAATCTGTATTCCTAACGAGCTCTTAGGTGATGTTTAAGACTGCCGGTCTTGAGACCCCACTTTGAGAAACATTACAAATGACTGGAGGGCTCATCAGTAAAATAGACACACGTATTACCTACTTTTCATTGTCCACCTTTATGGCCATTGGTGGTTTAAATGAGAAATGTTCCCCTCTAAGTTCCATTATTCCAAGACTTGGTCCCCAGTTGATGGCACTGTTTGGGGACCTTTCTGAGGTAAGGCCTTCGTGGAGGAAGTATGTAACAGAAGCAGGTTTTGATGGTTTATGGCATAAGGCCTACTTCCTGTTCACTCCCTGCTTGGTGCTTGTGGCTGAGGGGTGAGCTCTAGGCTTCCTGTTTCTGCCACCACAACTGTCAGTTGCTTCGATACTTCCCTGCCAGGAAGGACTTTCATCCTCTTGATCTGCAAGGCAAAATAAACTGCTTTCCTTAAGTTGCCTTGGTCATGACGTTTGGTCGCCGCAACAGAAAAAGATCTAGTATGTGGCTCAGTGTCTGATCCCCAGAGTAAAGCTGTTATGTTGTGTGCACACAACAGACCATCAAGAAATGACTTCCTTTATGATGGCGAATGCTTGTGTTGGACCTACATTCAAGGGGGTTACTTAATAAACCTTCAGTTGGCTTATCCATAGTATTGGCTAGGTTGTTTTACTTAGCATGTTTTGAAATTTCCTAAAGAGACACTTCTAGGTGTAGGTGAAGTGATGGCATTGCCTCTCAGAAGTATTCAGCACACGCTCCGGTTCCATTGACATTCTACTTATCTGCACAGCCATGGTCACATCAGTGCCTGCACATCTACCTGCTCATGTGTAGTGAATACATCATACTTCCAGTATTTTTCTCCTCCTTCTCCCCTTTCTTCTCCTCCTCCTCCTCCTTCTCCTTCTTCCCTTTCTCCTCCTCCTCCTTCTTCTATTCTTCTTTCCAGGAGACCACACCTACCTTGTGAAGAACCAGCATCTCTAGAGACTTAAGTTTGTGTCAGCCCAGGTACTCTCCAAAGGAAGGTAGAAGAGAGCAAGAGGGGGTTGGTGTTCCCCCTTCCGAGCCTTGAAGCTCAACCAAGAACACACTGCCTCACCACAACGTTGGCACACACAAACTCATTTGTATTTTTTTTTCTCCCTTTGAATGCTGTGTTTCCACACAGCTCCTTCCCGGGAAGAAGCATTCCCAGGTGCTATTCTCTGGCCCAAAGGCCGCGGCTTCAGCACCGTCTTTGTTAACCCGGGGAAACTGCCTTTTGGGTTTTGTAAAGAATAACATCATTCTCACTAAATTCCCTGTGTCAAAAATGACCCCTTGCTGGGCTTTGCAGCTTCCCGGTGAACTGTGGCTATTGATCTTGCTACCAGTGTTATGAGTAATGCCGACAAGACAGTTTCTGGTGCTTTCTCTGACAACTGCCCAGATTTGGGGCTCAGGGTGGATGTGGACTGCATCGTAAAAATGCCCAGCTTGTGCAGACAGCAGAGAAAGCACTTGAGGATAAACATTTGTGGCAGCTAAAAATGTTGCTTAGGATTGGGAGTGTTTCATCAGAAGACTTATCTATGCATTTCTGAGGGTGCTGGAAAACCTTCTACAACCCCAAAGCGACGGTTCTGACGGACTCATTCATCAGTAGCTGCTGTATTCCTTACCCTAAGCTTCAAAAAGGGAAACTGAAACCAAAGGGTTAATTCTTATTTCAAAAGGACAGATGTCCTATCTGGGTGATGGGAGGACTTAACTGAGGGCTGTTTGCTATAGGCAGGCATTTGGGGCTGAGACCTGACTATGTTACCTCTTAATGTCTCCTGATAAATCTGGGCTTGAAGATCAGGATTTGTTGCCTAAGAAAAGATAGCAATTCTCCCTAAGGAATCGCTGGGTTAATTAAGTCTGTCATTAGTTCTGAGGGCAATTGGAGCAAAGTTGAGAGGGCTTTAGAGGCAAGGCCAGGCACTGTTGTGCGAAACTGTCTGAACTAATTCTCTCCTGGGTCGATGACTCTGGCGTGGACAAGTCTCCCTTTCTAGAGCTGAGTTTAGACAGATGGCCTCAGGAAAAGGCTATGCATTTATTAAGACCAAGGCCACTGGGCGTTAAATTCTCCTGGAATCTGGAGTACAACCTAAAAGAGGGTGGGAAAGAAGCCATTAAGGGGAGATAAACGCTTCTCGTCCACTGGAAAGCTCTGTAAGCCGTGGTGGCAGCTAATGTTGTGGACACGTTTTATAAATGGCTTTTGAGTGGGGAGACAGAGTACTCAGCAGAACATCTGTATATGTTAGGTGTTTTAGATGCTCTTGTCCACTGACAGCAAGAAGAAAAAGAAGTGCTACAATAGTAATCCTCATGCTTAGGAATCGTGCTCCTCCTAGTGTGGAGCACTTCTCGCAAGAGATCACTGCTCTGTGCGGTGACTCATAGGGAGGACCTCTCAATCCTTCTCATTGGTAAAAGCATAGAGAGAAGACACGATTCATCCACGGTTGAATATCAGGCAAGGAAGTAAGCTGGGGCTGGGAATTTAATCAAGATTATAGAGCTCCTACTCTGACTGCAAATGGGCCAATGGGAAAATGAATCTCAGGAGTGTGAGGAGCATCAGAGGTGACATCTGGTTCTAACAGGAGCTGTGGGGTAAGTCTGAGTTTCAGAATTGCAGGAGCATTTGAGTTACTCATTGCAAGTTGAAGTTTCTATTATGTATCATCTATCTAACAGCTGTCCCTAAAAATCCACCGATCTATTTGTTATCAACATTTTTCTATATAAATACAGAGATAAGTGTTCTTTATACGTCAACAAACAACCATCAGATCAAGTTGAAGTCTGCTAGCTCATTCCCTTTTCTTTCTGTTTTGGGAGAATTTTTTTTTATGAACTTTTATATTCATAGTCCATTTTCTACTTTTATTTACCACTTACACACTGCACTCATAAAAATACAAAGACGTTTTATTTCTTGTAATAGTAAGTGGTACTATATAGTATAAATTAATGTGTTCTTTTAAAAAGAGTATGTCTAATATTACACTATTCTTGAATTATGAGCATATTACATTATGGTTAAATGAGTTAATCATTATTTTAAAAGTATGTTGCCTAACTCAATTTGTTTGTAACATGAATGGGCTGGCTTACTTGTTTGGGTTTCTGTCTTCCCACCAGGTACCCCCAGCTGTTTAGTCCCAGAGAAAAATCACACCGAGATCTCTGTAAGTTATAAGAGCTGATTGGTCCATTAGCTCTAGCCTCTCACTGGCCTACTCTCACATCTTAATTAACCCATTTTTCTGATCTATGTTAGCCATGTGGCTCAGAACCTTTTTTCAGTGGGGCAGATCACATTCTGCTGCTTTGGTGGTCTGTGCAGGAGTGCCAGCAATCAACATCCTCCTTCCTAGAATTCTTTTGTTCTCATTACATCATTTCTACTTCCTGTCTGGTCATCCCGCCTATATTTCCTGCCTGGCCAATCAGCATTTATTTAAAACATGATTGACAGAATACAGACAATTCTCCCGCACCATTTGTTAGCAATTTTTTTTTTTACTTAAGCAGTCTTTAATGAAAGTTGTTTATGAAATGTTCATATTCCTGCATCTTCTCAATAGTTTCTTCCTTGTGTTTGCCCTTCTCCTTTCCTACTTGTAGAGAGTTGGCTTCCCTTTCCAAGATCTTACTGTGGTCTCTTGTCTGAGGGTTGCCACCTTGCTGGAGTGGACACCCACATGGACAGTTGGGCCATTAACCCCTTCTCGCTGCACTCAGTGTAGATGACATATTTCCTCCCAAGCACTTGGACCACTTGACCAGTTTGCAGGCCTTTGTAGCATCCTCGGATAACCTGAATTCATTATCCTTCCGAGTGGGCATGGAGTGAACATTGCACTTTTGTCTCAGCTCTTTGGAAAGAGGAAGCCATGATCTTCCTCTGAGTGAGAGGAGGTGCCCTGAAATGCTATTTGCGGTTCATGATGTGGTCAGAAGTCACAAAGGGATTGAATTTCATTTGGCGGTTGTGGTCCAGCGATGGCTGTCCCTCTTTGTTAACATTTTATTGAGTTTTTATTTAAGTTTGGTCAGCTGGGCATTGTGACACATGTCTATCCCAGCACTGAAGAGGTGTGAGTTTGAGGCCAGCCTGGGCTAAACAGTGAGACAACAAACAAAGAAATAGACAGACAGACAGACAGACAGACAGACAGACAGGTCAGTGTTTTTCTTTTTGTGAAACAACTGTTTGTTTCTGCTTTCTGGCTGTCAAAATGCATCAAGAGCACCCCACTTCTCAAATGGGGAGGCACATCCTGTGACATGGGCCTCCCACACAGCAAGGCTAGTGTGAATTGATTTTAAAACATCATTCATTAAAAAAAAAAAAATCTCAGGAATTTTTTTAGAGGGTTAGAAATATTTTTAAATTTAATTCAGAAAACCCGAAGAATCAAAAATAAATTGCATTTAAAGAAAGCCTCCAGAAACTTGTTAAGAGTGACAGTATTTGAACCATGGTCATGCCCTCGCCCTTCCCCAGCTCAGCATAAACAGAAGGCAGGTGCTCTCCAAACCCAGTATTCCAGTCCCAGAACTGCAAGCTGAGAGTTGTGCTTTCCTGGAGGAGCACGCATGGCCTTGCTCATCTCCCCTTGCTGTGTTTTTCCACCAAACACCTATTCTTAGGGCAGAGGCTCTGGAAAGCCAAGGCACGCTGGGAGCACTACATCCTCCCACATCTCAAGGCATTCTTAGGGTGTGGCAAGCATAAAAGATCCGGCTACTGTCCCCACCCAATGCCCTGAACTTTGAACTTGGGAGGTAAGCCACCAATCACGACCCCAGCTCTGGAGTTTAAGGCTTAGAGCTTATACCCAGCACAGAGGTGGGTCTTGAGAGTCTCTCCTTTAAGAGTTCTTTTTGAGGAGCTGATTGCATTTGTAATAAAGTTTGAATGAAGCCCAGGCTTAAATGCTCTCAGAAAAATCAATAGACGTCTGGAAGGTCAAAGCAACAAGCTACACCCTGGAGCAGTCAGCTTTCTAGCAGGAACTGACAGAAGAGACAGCTAAAACAAACCTTTTCAGGGTCAGAGCAAGCCTCGAACACTGACCTCGGAGACATCCATCTGAGAGACCTGAGCTGTTGGATCAGACGGGGGATGATGTGCACCCCAGAGCATTGTCATCACAGAGGAAAGAGCAAAGTCTGGCAGCTAGTGACGCTTGACTCCTGAGTGTCATCCCGAGAGAGTGGAGGAATTCCAGGGTGACCTGGCCCAACCAAGTAGATAGGATGGGATAAAAGGGTAGATTATTGAATCTACTCTGCAAAGAATATATATTCTTGTTTTGAAAAGAAAGTAGGATATAGATATGACAAGATAAAAAAAAAGTAGAGTATTGAATCTACTTTTAAAAAGCAAAAGCAAGCCACTGGGCAAAAGAATGCCCCCTGCCAAGACTGCTGACAGTATCTGTCCTAATTAGACAAGCAGAACACAAAATATCCCGCTTCACAGAAAAGTCTGTCGGATATGCTAGGCCTGTAGGTGAAGATGGATGCCCTGATGTTGCGGAGGAATTTTGGATGACTGTCCAGGCAGCCAGCTGTTTCTGTCATTACTCACATTGTTTTGGAGCTCGCTTGCTCACATTTTCTGCTTACTCAGTTAATATTATTTCTTTCTTGGGTCCCTCAGGGAATTGAAGATTAGTTAGTTATAGTTTATCAGACGCAGAAAATAAGTTATGGGAGAAAGTAAATTAGGTACAAGACTTTGGACTCA
This sequence comes from Chionomys nivalis, assembly GCF_950005125.1. Lineage (NCBI taxonomy): Eukaryota > Metazoa > Chordata > Mammalia > Rodentia > Cricetidae > Chionomys > Chionomys nivalis. Next base: position 36,010,196 of record NC_080106.1, read on the forward strand.
CTAAGGCAGGATAGATATGGAGTATTTTCTCTGAATTTGTCAAATGCAAATGGACTAGACGTTGTTGATGTATGTATTGCCTGTATATATTATCTATAGTTATTGTACTTATGGTGTATAGTTTTTCTTATATTAGTCATAACTTTCTTTTTTATTTTAGACAAAAGGGGAAATGTAGTGGCTTTTCAATTTTTTTGTTGATAAATAAAGCTTTCCCAAAGACCTGAAATTAAAACAGCCCCACTGCTCAGCCTTATAGACCAGGTAATGGTAACACACACCTTTAATCCCAGTAGCCACACTAGTTTGCCATAGAAACCAGGCAGTGCATGTCTTATCTTAATCCCAGTGGTACCAGCCTTTAATACCAGCCTTAGAGAGGATTATAAAACGGGAGGAGACAGCTCTCAGCCATAGTACTTTCTGAGATTTCTGGAGGCAGGATCGTCCTTTCAGACTGAGGTGGAGGTAAAAGCCAGTGCCAGGCTGCTTTGCTTTTCATATCTGCAGACTGAACTCCAATTTCTCGCTCTGAGTTTCTATTAATCGTGCTTCACCAAGGCTGTGCTCACTGGTGAACAACCACAAGGCTTCATTCTGCAGGGGTGGTGAAGCAATAGAGCTCACTATTCCCCAGCTATCCACCAGCTAAATGAAAAACAAGCAATGGGAACACACCCTGGATTGCTGTCCTATGCCTAACCACCCCATAAGAAAGCAGGACAGTCCAAATCACAAACTGTATGGCAGAAGGTGACAGAAGCTTCTGGGGAGAGCACCTGCTTCCAACTGATGAAAAGATACCCTCAAATAAAATAAAATAAAATAAGATAAAGAAGGAAAAGAAAGACACCCTCGCTGAAGAGGTAAAGTGTATGACAATGGATCAATCAAGTGAAGAGAAAGAGGCGGGCATCTAAAAAGTGAACCCCCCCCCACACACACACCTTGGTGCCTACTCCAGGAAGAGATCCTAGAGATAGACAGTGGATGAACTCTCAGACATGGAACTAAACACTACCTGGGCGGCTAGAGGTAAGGAATTGTTAGCTGGCTGTTCCAACCCACTGAGGCCTTCACCTCTGGCCTACTGGGCAAGATCCAGGACATGAAGAAGCTGCACACACCCCAGAAGAAGGAAGGGTCATTACTCATATGACCGTGGCTCCCACAGGACAGTTGCTGCCCCTCACCCTCATAGTAGCAGCAATACTTGGGGGGGGGGGGTGCTGCAGCCAGGCCTGGTGCAGTGAGCAGCGATCGCTTAACCTCTGCATAGGGGCCTCTTCCCTTGCCCTCAGTTTTCCATTTTGGTTTTTTTTTTTTTTTTAATTGCTATCAAACTAATGGAACTATCTGTGTTTTTACATTGACTCTGCAGCACAGGCCTTTTAAAAACAAAGCTAGGGTATGCCTTTGAAGTTATCAATAAAGAAATAAACAAACAAATAAATCCAAGAATGACTGGGCAGTGTCTGTTACTGACAGCCTCCTCTGGGTTGTTGGGATGAAAATCACTGAGGGGACAGTTAGACACATATGAGAAAGATAAATGTTGTAACCTCAAGGCTTAAATGGACAAATCGTGTGCTCTAAGAATTATATTTTAATAAAACTGTTACAAATTAAATTCAAAGGAAAAATCTGTTAGGGTAGTTTACGTTCTTGGTTTATGACACTGTAAAACAAGAGTAATTTTCTCATTGAGCAGAAAATTCCAACCATGGGAAACCTGAGGCTGGTATCTGTATAGGAGAAAATATTCTTTCTTCCTTTAGAGTAAAATATTTAACGGTGACTTAATATAGAGGTAATTTTGACTTGATTCTGGTTATTAGTTTGTCTAAAAGATTGTCCATTTCAGGTAAGTTTCACACTATTGGAATAGATTGTATTGTTTTATTTGTTTCTTTTAACATGTTGGCATTACATTAATCTTTCAATGGAAGTGGACAGGTTTAACACTTTTTTTTTTTTGATCAAGGCATCCGTTTCTTCCATTGTGTCTCCAATGCCTGAGATTCACTCTTCCACCTCGTGTATTCTGTTCATGAGGTTTGTCTCAGAGGTCCCTGTTCAAGCTCCTAAATTTTCATTTCCAGGTTTCCCTCAGGTTGGGTTTTCTTTATTGATTCTACTTCCACTTTCTTGTCTTGAGCTGTTTTATTCATTTCCTTCCACTGCATGCTTGTGTTTTCATAGATTTCTTTAAGGGCTCTATTCATTCCCTCTTTAAGGATCTCTATCGCTTTCCTAAAGGCAATTATAAGGTCCTTGTCTTGTACTTCAAATATGTTGCAATACACAGGGCCTTGCTGGCTCTAGCAGAAACACATTATCCTTGCTGTGACTGATTGTGCTTTTACATTGGCATCTAGGTGTCTTGGTTTGATGGTGATGGTGGTGGGGGTGGTGTGTGTCCCCTCTTTTGATTTTGCTGGTCTGAGATTGTTTCGTTTGGGAAGATTGCAATTCTAAGTGTTGATATTCGGTCTTGTCTTTGTTGGGTGGGTGTTTGTTCCTTGGTCTCTGTTTCCCTCTCTGGTTCTTAGGCGAGTGTGGTGGCTGTGTGGTGGCTTGGTAGGAAATTCTTCTGTGACCCTGGAAGTTGGTGTGGCCACTAGAAGTTCTAGATAAAATGTGTTCCTAGGTATTATGAAAATGGAGGGCACACCTGAGAGGGATTTTTGCTTAATTTGAATAGGTGGATTCATTCCTAACCCAGACCTTTGAGTTAGGAAGACACAGGCTTTTAATCAGAATCTTGATGCAGGAAGATGTGCTTTTAATCTGGACCGCAACTTCTGGAAGCCTATATAAGGACATGGAAGAAGGAAGCTTTACTCTTTGCCTGATTGCCCTCAGCTTGATACTAAGCCTATTCATTCACTGGCATTAGAGCCTACTTCTTTAAGATTCCAGTGTCTATTGAAGACCAGCTGAGACATCCAGCTTTGTGGACTGAGCAGCTACTGGATTCTTGGACTTTCCATTCAAAGCCAGACATTGTTGGATTAGCTGAACCGCAGCCTGTAAGTCATTCTAATAAAACACATATATGCATATATAAATATATATACATATTCTAATAAGTCCAATATATATTCATTCTATAAGTTCTGTTAATCTAGAGAACCATGACTACTCTAGAGAGTCACTTGAAGAAGAAATTGTGCAAGTTTTATTAGTACATTGATTATGTTATTCATATATGTTCTTTCTTGGTTTTGTTTTGGTTTTGGACATATGATATATTAGTTTCTAAAGGAAGTATGCTAAACTCTTCTACCCTGTGAAACAAGGCATATTTTAAGATGTATATAATACAATTATATAATTTTAATCTTTCGGTAGCTACTTCTCTTTCTTTGTGGGATAGCCCTCTTTATCGCTGTTAGAGATCTTGTCCTTTAAATGCTGCTTTATTGTGATAGTGTCAGCAGACAAGCTTTAATGGTGTTGGTAATTATTTTACTTTTATCATCTTATTTTCAATCCTTCTATATAATTTTCTTCTATCTTCCCAGGAAGAATATAATTGGGTTTTGTTTAGTCAATGTGATATTTTCTTGAACAAATCCTATTGCAGTGTTTCAAATTTTCCTTTTTATATCTTTGAGACAAAGTCTCCTTATGTATCCAAGATGGCCTTGAACTCACAACCCTTTTGCCTTAGTCTATTGCTGGGATTGCAGGTGTGCAAAATGGGACCTCATGTATGTCAGCTCCTCCAAATCCATTTCTACTGTCTTTCTGGTTTTTAGATTGCTGCAGATTTTCTTAGTTTATTTCCTCCTAAGCTTTGAGGACTGATGGAATTTTATGTATTCCCTTTGTGTTCCTCTGCTGTGTCAGAAGATTTGGTCTGTATCCCAGACTTCTTGGTGATATTTGAAGGCCTAATAAAGTCTCTTTCTATTAGAATGACACCCCCCCACTGACTTCGATAAGTAGATCTGTCTGAAGTATAAGGAAACCTTTTCCTATCTTTTTAAACGAGCCTTCTTTGAAATCCAGCTGTTTGCTGTTGTTTCTAAGATCATCTTGTTTGTAGCCCAGACTGACCTTAAGTACTCAATTCTCTACCCAACTTCTCCACTCAGGGATTTCAAGTGAGTGTGCCACTTGTTCTGTTCTTGAAACCAGAACCGTTCACAAAGAAGAAATGGTTTGGGCCCTGGTGAGATGGTTCTGTGGGTGGAGGAGCTAGCCTGCAGGCCTCACCACTTGAGCTTGACCCCGAGATCCCATATGCCAGGTGAGAAGCAAATCCACAGAGTTGTCCTCTGAGCTACACACACACCAGGGCATATGGATACCTGTGATAGATCTCTCTCTCTCTCTCTCTCTCTCTCTCTCTCTCTCTCTCTCTCTCTCTCTCTCTCTCACACACACACACACACACACACTAAATAGGTGAGAAAATTTGTGAAGAAATGCATGAGAAACAGGAAAATCACACCTATTCACTTAATTACAAAAAGATGAACTTGATTTTCTCAAATGAGATCACATCCCAATTACTAAATTTTCCTGTAGAATATTGGGACCAAGACTGATTTATTCTCAATGAAAGCTCTGCTGTGTGCTATCATAGCCAATTTCATTTTCTAAAACGAGCTCAAGGTGGTGAAAATGATAGTAATTCCTGAACGTTTTGATCTTTCCAGCATTCATTTAATGAGTTTATATCTTAACCCTTAATGACTTCAGCAGTAAATGTTATTTGATCCCATGTAAAAAAATATGTATTTAATTAATGCTCGCTCCTAAAGTTTCATGAGGAAACACTTTCTCGATTTATAATGTACTCTATTATAGGTACCACCCATGTAGTCAGTGTCTGAGGACAGGGGGAGAGTGCGGAGCAGAGCCATTGGGTAGGCTAGAGCAAGTAGAGCTAGGCAGGAGCCTGCTTTGTAGCGAGGTCCCAGGTGGAACACAGGAGGACACCTCAGGAAATCTCAGTGCTGTGTAGCCTACTCCCGTTCTCTCCTAAGCATACAAGGAAAGGCAAACTTGGGCACAGACACTGGGTTCGTGTAGTGTAGCAAGGGGCATTCATGTCTTCAGGATGCTAGGACCTCCTAAGATTCTATTATCTATCAATTTAATCTTCAAAAAAATGCTTTTTACTGGGTATCGTGGCTCATGCCTGTAATCTTAGCACTCGAAAGGCTAAGACAGGAAGAGGATCATGAGTTTTAGGCTAACAAGAGTCAGATAAAAATCTACCATTGTGAGGTATCCTTATTGTGTATGATTCCTTCTAGCCTTTTCTGACGTATCTTCCGCCACTCCTTCTAGCCTCCAATGACGCTTGCATACACACAGCATGCGTACACACAGACAAAGACATGGACACATTTTTAAAACGCTCCTTGATCATGAGTTCTAAATGTCAGGCCATTAGTCTGAAAATGTCTGATGGGCCGTAGGGTGGATACTCTGGACAGAGGAGTGACTCACATCCTGGGGAGGATGAATAGGCTAGGGAAATACTTCAGCAGATATTCAAAGTGGCACACCATTAAGGATCTGGTGATTATTTATTTTAAAAATTTGTCCATGTAGTACTTTTAGACTGGTTGACTAAAGGTACCGGATGACACAAACCCTGAAGGTCCAGATAAAGGGACTATGTCATTTGTGTCTTCAACTGCATTTCACAGTATCACAATCTTTGCAAATATCACTTCTCATGCATGTGAAATGTATTATTTAGATGTGTCTTACTTTGGTTTATTTCCATCTTCATATCTGTTTTTATCAGAAAAAAAATCAGAGCTAGTTGAGTAGAAATTCATAAAACACATATTAGCTGACTGGCTATTTCTTCATCTCTGTCTCTAAAATGGGATTATGAAATATGACACCTTTTCTTTCTGTTGCTAAGGCTACACAGATCTAAATGTCCAAAACAGTCATTGACATTTCACTGAGGCAAAGAGCTTTCCAAAGGAGAGACTCAGGGCCCAGAAAGGGAGAGCCGAGGTTAGTAGTGGACACAGATTCATGCATTTTAATTACTGGCAAATCTGAATTAGATTCTGGGATAAAATAGCATCAGGTATTAAGAGAGGCCAGGGGGTTGGAGGCACCAGGCCCTGCCAACGATACCCACTATCAGCGCTGTAATTGATTAAAGCGTTGCAAGGTGAGCGAGTTCTGAGTGTGTTACAGCGTTTCCTCTTGTTAGCGCCTACATTTGCTTTGCTGCTGTAAAACATGGTGAAATAATTGAATTACTGGCAATCATAGGGAAGGCTCCTACCATGGAAACGGTGTCACAACATTTTAAAAGGGAAATACGCAGAATACTTGGTTCATGGTCTGAGAATTCCCTTATCTGCTCCTCTGCTCAATGTCTAGCTCCTCGCTGCTCTGATGACAGGCAGAAAGAGGCTGGGTGGGAACCAGCCCTGCTCAAATGCCTATGTAGAGGAGATGCTGTCTGGCATACTTCCCTGGAGCTCTTTAGAGGTGGAATGTCTATACAGATACCCTGTGGAACATAGGAATGAAAGCACGCCTTTGTAGATTTTATATCTATACACATACTTAACATATTTCTAATCTCATGGTTGTTTTACATGTCTTATAGTTATTTGTAAGTTTTAGTAAATCTGTTTATATGCACATATATGTAGTATATATTACATATGCATATATTACATACATATAAATATATTACATGTACATATATGTGATATATATGTACATATCTATCTATATCTATATCTATATCTATCTATCTATATCTATATCTATATCTATATCTATATCTATATCTATATCTATATCTATATCTATATCTATATCTATATCTATCTATCTATATATATATATATATAGAGAGAGAGAGAGAGAGAGAGAGGTGGCAGAAAGGAGCAGCTATAGCTCATTTAAGGATCCAGATTTTGATCATGTTGGTTACTTAATTTTGCCAATTTCTTCATCTGTAAGAATAATTGAGTTGTGAATTCAACAGCTCCTTTTTGTTCCCATTTCCTATGAGAAAAAAAAATAGTCACCTCCCCCCCCGCTCTATCACCAAAGAAATTTGTTTACGAAGAGAGCACAAAGAGATTCATACTTTAAATCCAAGTAATGAATAAAAGATCATGCCCAGTTGCCTACGGGAGATGCTTGTGAACCAAGAAAAGTGGGTGCAGGTGTAGCACTAAAGACCAGGAAGTATGAGATTGCTTCTCCTTTCATTAGGAATTCTTTAGAAAAAGAACTTTAATTCTCTCTCTTCTCTCTCTCTCTCTCTCTCTCTCTCTCTCTCTCTCTCTCTCACTCACTCTCGTTCTCTCTTGCTCTCTCTTAATTCTTTACTCAAGTTCTTATTTCTATCAATATAGACACAAGGATATTTATTTTCTTCCTTAGGTTATAATCCTATATATTGTATTTCTTGCAAGTTGTGCCAACTTGGGCCACTGGAAGGTTCTGGTAGACTGCTGTGACCCTTTCATATGTTTCATGCTCGCTGATGTTCTGTGTTGTCTTAGTTAGAATTATTATTTTGATGAAACATCATGGCCAAAGCAACTTGGGGAGAACAGGATTTATTTGGCTTACACTTCCATATTCAATTACTGGAAGAAATCAGGGCAGGAACTCAAACAGGACAGGAACCTGGAGGTAGGAGCTTATGCAGAGGCCATGAAGGAGTGCTGCTTACTGGCTTATTCCTCATGGTTTGCTCAACCTGCTTTCCTGTAGAACCAGGATCACCAGCGCAGGGATGACACCACCTACAATAGCCTGGGCCCTTCTACATCAATCACGAATTAAGAAGATCTTATGGAGACATTCTCTCAATTGAGGTTCCATCCTTTCAGATAACTCTAGCTTGTGTCAAGTCAAAAAATTAACCAGTACATGAGTGTTGTGAGAATTAATTCTGCTAATAGATTTGGGGTACCAGCCTTAGGGCATGGCTTCTTCTCTGTGGATGTGATCTTTTATAAGGAAAGAGGGAGGGGGTCAATGTCTCTTGCTGTCTTGCTGGCATGGATGTTAGGAACAGAATAGGAGGCTTGCTGTTGGTACTCTTTTCCCTTGAGCAGAAAAACTAGAGCAACATCTAACCTGTCCTTTATCGGTGAGTACTCACCCCTATTATACATCTAAATAAGTTCTTTTGAACCTCTCCCAGACTCTCATGGATTGTCACAACACTTGGTGCCCAACATGGGGCATGAACCCAAGCCCCTGAGATAAGAGTCTCATGGATTTTTACAACACATGTGTCTACTTTGTTTAGTATTTTAACATTTTCTCATCTGCTGCTAAGAGGTTTTCTAAGCTGCTTTTGAATTTTCCTACCCCAGTCCCAGACCTTTGCCATTTCTACATGGATGTGAATCCTTTTTAAAAATTTATTTTTGTTTCCTTGAGAATGATTTGCTTCTTATTTCTAGCTTTGTCTGCACTCAGAAACTTTTCTTCTTAGCTGTTTCATATGTCAACCTAAAGTGCTCCTTCCTTAGTAGAAAGTTTTCTGGCTCTGTTACTAACTAAAGAGTTTAGAAACAGAATCCCAGCCTGTCTTCTAAGGTATCTAGACCACCAGCATCAAATGAATGAGTCCATTAACAAAAACGTGCTATCCAGATAGGTCTTAGAAATACCAGTTAGAGTCAGGTAATCTACAGAAAAAATGTAGAAATTCATTGCATGTTTTCATCATGAGGCAAAACATGCATTGCCCATTCAACTGCAGAGATTACCAAGCTTGGCAGAAAGAAAAGCATGCTCCCTGTATGGCATTTCTGACTGTTTCTACCTTCTTCCCCCAAAGCTCCAACTTCAGCTGATTTCATGGTGGGTCAGGGCTTTTATACATGTAAGGGTGGTTTTCCATGAGAAGAGAGAAAACACGGGTTGATTTGTGCCCACAGGTAAAGAGTCAGTGTGCACACAAGAGTCATTTTCATTTTGGGTAAAGTCCCTGGCTCCTGGGATTGCTCAAACTTTATTTCAATTTTACTTTATATAAAATGCTTTCTTTAAAATATAATTCTAAGCAAGGAAAAACTCTAACATACCTTCCTCCCAATCATTCTGGGTCTAGATCTTTGGAAGAAAGTTTTCCTTTTGGTATTTATAGATTTTGAAAGCAAAAATATTTCCCAGGGGTTCTCCAGGGTAGCGTGTGCAGCCAGGGAGCAATTTCTTTTGGCCTAGGGGAAAATTGTACATTCAAATACAGGGGAAAGTGTGGCTACCTCCGGCATCACCTTTTGCTTCTGGAGACACAGATGATTAGTGTCTTCTCTTGTGACTGGGACTCATTTTGAGGGAATCTCTAGTGGAAACATAAATATGTCCCCTCCCTTCTGCCCCAGGCGACAAGTGAATTATTCAAGGTGGACTCAATTAGCAGAGCCTACACCTGTCACCATGTCCTAAACAAGACTGATAATTTTAAAGCCAAAACAGAAGAACTTCTACCATTTCTAAAGACACGGCAAGGCAGGCCAAGATAAGGAGCAGGGAAGCTCATTCCTGGACCCTAGAAAGGATGATGAACAAGTTTTTCTTTCTTTACTTAGCTAGTTGGTTAACTATATTTTTAAAGATCATTTTATTTGCAAATTTTCTGTGTGTGTTTGTGCACGCATGCCTACACATGAGTTCAGGGGCCCACAATGACCATAAAAAGTCCAGGTGCCCTCATTCTCATGGCTGTTACTCTGAACTAGAACTTAGATCCCCAGGAACCAGAGTTCTAGGCAGTTTGTGAGCCATCAGATGTGGATGGTGGGAACTGAAGCCAGGCCAGCTAACAGAGCAATGTGCTCGTCACTGCTAATCCACGGGCATGTCTTCAGTTTCGCCAACACTTTGAATAAATTTTAGTGTCTGTGCATTCACCAAACTCTAACTCTATAGATTATTAAGTGAAAGTTCTGTGTATTTTATTAAAGATAAATTACCCAAGTATGAGAAACTTGCTCACAACACCTGGCTGAGCTCTGGATACTCGATGGTAACACCTTTTATTTTTCCAACTCTCTTGTCTAGATCAGTCCTTTGATAGAAATTCAAGAGTCCTTCTAGCTTTAGAACAAGATGCCAATTATTTTTGGAATCACTGACTATGGCTTGATAGAAACCCCCACTTGTTCATTATATTCCGCCGAAGCAGTGAAATGATTGCTAACTGTATCTCTGGGTCAAATGAGTACAACATTTCCTTTAAACTATGGGGGGCTCTCAGATGAACCATGACTGGGGACATTGCTGTTGGCATCAGATTTCTGGACTTCTGTTTCTGGAGCCTGAGTTTACAGACTCAACGGGCTTGGGTTTGGTTTGGGTATCAGATATGACGAGAGGTGACGTCTGTCGCCATCCTCACTAAGCGACCTCACGATTGACACAGAAAGGGGACTCACATTGCAGAGCTACTAAATTGAAAGGCCTGTTTTAAGCACGGACATTTCTAGGTAGAGCCGGAGAGATCTCCACATAAAAGTTTACAGTGGAATAAACACACATAGTGGCACAAGGCAAAGTGTCTGACAGACTCTTGGCAGCAGTCATCAATCACCCCAGACCTTCTCAGTGGGGATAAAAGGCTCAGCATGACTCAGGGAAGGGTTGACATCCCAGGAATCTTGGTTTAGTAGAACTATATCCTCTGAGTTACTTTTATTAATAGCTTTTGGGGGAGATGGGTTGTAAGAAAATCTCCCCTTCATGGACCATGGATTTACTACTAAACACCCATATTGAATCTCTTGATCTGTTAAGTACCGTGCACACCGTCCATCACAAGTGACATCTTTGGAGAGGCAGCAGACCCAGTGCAGAAGACAGATGATATGTTGTGGATGGAAGCTACTCAGTATACTTTACCACACTTCTTTCTCTCTATAAACAAAGAACGAGTGGGTGAAAGCATGTACCAGGTGGTTAAATGTTTGGTCAAGTGATATTTACTAATATATTAGCTGATGTTTAGCAAGTATAAAATACCGAAAAATAATAAAATATTCATGCTTTGAGATATTTCAGACTCACATGACTCCCTTTAACAGATGTCCAAATATGTATGGCACGGTAAGTATGTGTTGCTTTAGGTGATAAGTCTCACTGTCTTGGGTATTTTTCTTAGATACAAACAAGTATTGGCTCTAGTTTGGTTGGTTGGTAATTGAGGCTCGAGAAGTTAAGCAATTTGTTCAGGTCCCACAGTTATTTCATGATGTGACCAGAATTTAAATCAAGGCAAGCTGTTTATGCTCATGAGTGTTACTCTGAACTAGACATCAGGTATTATTGGCAGCTATGGGGATATAGGCCAAACTGCCCATGATCTTCTAGATGTGGCTCGGCCTCAGCTTCAGCAGATGAAAAACACTCTGGATCTTACAAAGTCCTCTGCTCCTGGACCTCATTTTCCTTTCTTAAAGTCTCCCTTCTTTTCTCCCATCCACAGCTTCTGGCTTGTATGGAGACCTAGGACATGTGGAACCATATTGGTAACTAGAGAGTATTATAGACGAGACAAGTTCTACTTTTGTGTGGTAGCCTTGATGTTAAAGAAATGTTCATGTTTTCCAGACCAAATGTCCTCAGTCCCTAGAGATATCATAGTGGTTGCTTCCATGTTGCTGTGGGCAAAACACTCGACAGAAAGAGCTTAAGGGAGAAAGGGCTTGTTTGGGTTAACAGCTTCATAGACTTTCAGTCCCTCACTTCAGGAAAGGCATGGAGGAATGGCTCAGTCCATTGAGGCAGGAACTTGTGTGGAAGGCTTCTCATGTCATGCTGGACAAAGAAGCAGAATGAGGCAGGTGCAGCAGCCAGATATACACTGCAAAGGCACTCCCCCAGTGACTTACCTCCTCTATCTCAACCTCTTAAAGGTTCCACAGCCTCCTAAAATTGCCCCAGAAGCTAGGACTAAAACCTTCAAGAGATGAACTTATGGGGAACATTGAAAGTCAAACCATAAGAGGTATCTGTCATTAAGGCTAGTAGAAACAACAAACAGGCTAATCCAAAACCATGGCAAAGAAGTTGGGTACCACAAGAGGATAGAGTCCTTATAATAATCATCTGAACATTATCTGTAATTTCATACTAACATTATAGCATTGATTTTTCTGTGTGAATATTGTTCTGTGTGAGATGAAGCACTGGAACACACAGGAAGTGACACCCAAGCTTAGGGTGGATAGCAGGGAGATAGAGGGCTTGAATTTCTAACCTGAGTCTAACTCCAAATCCTTCTTCCTGCTAAGATGTCCAGTAGCAGCTTCTCCAAAGGTTTCTACTGTTGAGTCCCAGTGTTCACTGTGAGACTCTGGCCTAGGCACCTATCTCACACCATCCCTTTGACTTCTACTCAAAGGCCTCATCGTCTGGTTTCTCATATGGATGACTACCAATGCACATTCTTTCTTGTGTGTGTGTGGGGGGGGGGGGCTTCTATCTGAAGAGCTGCACAGTGGACCACAGTCTCTTAGTTCCTACTTCTTCACCATTCCATGCTCTCCACAATGATACCACTGTAAATCAGAAACAGTGCAGAAATGTCTGTAGCAAGGGTTACTTTTTCAAAACGTATCCTTTTAGTTCATTTGTGAATCTGTTGATTGGGAGTTTAATTTTATTGGTATTCTATTTCTACAGTTATTTGTAAAGTCTGGGTCTTAGCCCCTGTCTGAAGGGTGGCTGGTAAAGTTTTTCTCCCATGTGTTTGCTGTCTCTTTGCTCTGTTCTTGTTTTCTTTACAAAACCTTTTATTTTCATGTAACCCGTCTATTGAATCCGGGGTGAGTTCCTACGCTGGTAGTATTCTATTCAAAAAGTCCTTACCTTCCTCTCTCCCCCATATATTGAAATCCGCTGTTTTCTCCTAGAAGTTTAGTGTCTCAGGTTTGAAATGATGTTTTTGATCCATTTTGAATTGATTTTTGTACAGCATGAAAGATTATCTAATTCCATTATTTTTGATAGAAATCTGGATTTGGCAACATTATTTGTTCTTTTAATGATCAATTACTTGAGTTCTTTGTATATTTTGGAGATCAGACCTCTGTCTGATGTGTGGTTAGTGAAGATCTTTTCCCATTCTGTTGGCTGCTGTTTTTTCTTGTTGACTGTGCCATTTGCTTTACAGAAACTTTTCAGTTTCAAGAGGTCCCATTTATTAATTGTTTCTCTCAATAGCTATGTTACTGAAGTTATATTTAGGAAGTTATCTCCTGTGCCAATGCATTCAAGTGTACTCCCACTTTCTCTTCTATGAGGTTCAGTGTGGCTGGCTTTATGTTGAGGTCTTTGGTCCATTTGGACTTGAGTTTTGTGTATGGTGATAGATATGGATCTATTTTCATTCTTCTACATGTTGATAACCAGTTATGCCAGCACCATTTGTTAAATATGCTTTCTTTTTTCCATTTTATATATTTTTGTTTCTTTGTCAAAAATCGGGTGTTCGTAGGTGTGTGAATTAATACCTGGGTCTTTGATTCAGTTCCATTGGTCCTCCTGTCTGTTTTTATGCCAATTCCAGGCTGTTTTCAGTACCGTGGCTTTGTAGTAGAGTTTGAAGTCAGGGATTGTGATGCTTCCAGAAGTTCTTTTATTGTACAGGATTGGTTTTGGCTATTCTGAGTTTTTAAGCACAAGCATTCTTGATCACAGCTGATTCTTACATCACAATCAAAAAGACAAATGACAATGTCTTAGCATTTCTATCAAATAGTTAATTTCCTGTAGACTCCTGGCATGGATTTCATCTACTCCTGAGGGCTTGAGGACCGTATTTTAGGAACTTCTGCTTTAAATGAGGATTAAGTCCTCTCCTAAGTAAGAAAATAAACTATAAAAAAAAATCAGGTTTGTTAGCAGTGGAAGAAAAGATGTTGTATAGGCGTCCATGGTATTCGAAGCCTTATCTCCAGCAATCCAAAAGGGAGAGGACTCCCAAAAACTCCCAGAATGCCTAGCTTTGGTTCTTGACTTTTAATCACTCTGTTTCCTCCCTCATAGGAAAAGGAGAAGCTCATAATAAGCACCTCTGCCCTTGCTGTCCCTGTATCCCAAGCTCTCCTCTTATTCTCCCAACTCAGAGATTAGTTACCTCCATCTGAAACTGAAACTACTGCCAATTTTTCCATAATCTATGACTCCCATATCAAGAAGACATTAATTTAGATGACATTGCATTGGTATATTATTTGATGACACTGTGGGCTTTGGGTTACATACAGTTCTCCCATGTCTGATTTTTCTGCTAAACTTAATGGTCCCATCTCCGAGCTTTCTTTGTTTTTATGCATTGGGCTTTTCCCACCCCAAGTTCTGGCACATCACAAATGTTCCCAACTATGAATCTAATTTTATCCACATAGTGCTCTGATACACAGAATTTGGGGCATTTGACTGAATGTCTGAAATGACCCATCCTTCCACTGACTAGACATAGGAGCGGAGACTCATGATGGGTTCTAATGCATATTCATTGCTAATTTGACATATATTTGTCTCCTGGGAGTTGCTGCATAATCAGATGTAAGCAAAACACCATAAATGCAGCCTCTTTGATTTTATTTTTATTTTTGTTTCCTCCAATGCAGTGTGTTTTCTTCAGAGCAATGAGCATGATGAAATGAGAGATCATTTTGGTTATGAATTCTTGCTTGACTCAGGGTCTTTAAGGTGGTTGGATATGAAAATGTGGCACAGGTGTGCGATTCTTCTGCTAATTTAAGCTACTTTATCAAACTCAATGCCTGATGCAAATGAAAAATCCTGAATTTATTATTTTTCAAGTTACTAAAATAAAAGAGCATTAGAAGTGAAGCTCTCTCTAGATTACTCTTTCTGGAAGCTTAACGATAAGCCTTGGTGAGAAGTCTGAAAACCCACAACCGCATGACTGGAAATTGGAGGCGACAGCCTCGGTTTTGCTCTGACTCTAAAAGGCATTTGTCAGTACATCTGTGAGGCAGGTTCTGCACCCTAGGATGTTGCACAGAGGCTCTAAGGACCAATGGAGAATTACGGAGTGCTAAAACGGTGTGCAGTGGGGTTTAATTTACATACACATTAGAACGCGTCTCCTGGAAAGACACAAAGATATGTGTGTTCACCCCATATAAAGAGAACACTGGTAGGTCAAAGGAAGAAGTCTGCTCAAGGACAGCCTGATGAACCAGTGAGTTAACTGAGGTTGATAACAGGAGTGGAGGTGAACTGAAGGCAGAAGTAAGGCTGGGAAATTTGCAAGGAAGCTGTACCACCAAAGTGTCTCATTTGTGACACGGACACTTGCTGTGGGATTCCCCTCTGTATGCTGTGAGTACCATTGGTTAATAAAGGACTGCTTTGGACCTATAGCAGGGCAGAACTAAGCTAGGTGGGGAAAACTAAACTGAATGCTGGGAGAAGGCAGAGAGAGAGAGAGAGAGAGAGAGAGAGAGAGAGAGAGAGAAGCCATGTAGCCCCACCTAAGACAGATGCCTGAACTTACCCAGTAAGCCACAGCCTTATGATGATACACAGATTAATAGAAATGGGTTAAATTAACATGTAAGAGATAACTGATAAGAAGTTAGAGCTAGTAGGCCAAGCAGTGATTTAATTAATACAGTTTTATTTTGGGGTTGAGCAGCCAGGATGTACAAACAGCTGCCTCCTCCTCCTCCTCCTCCTCCTCCTCCTCCTCCTCCTCCTACTACTACTACTACTACTACACACACACACACACACACGAAAGCCAACTACACTACTAAAACATTCTATGGGAGTTGCACTCAGCAGCTGCACTACCTGTGAGCCCAATTGCAGGCAATTGTTTCCTTCATGTAGAACCTGGAGGAGGGAGAAACCTTGTGAGGACCTTGTGGAAGGTTCATGAAGTTATGAGCCCCATGAGACTTTGCTCTCTCATCATGAAAGGGTATTAATAAGTCTAATCTTATAAGGGCCTTGTGATGGGATCATATTTGCTCTAATTCAATGTGACAATGGTCACGTACAATCCAGAGGAAAAAGCTTCACAACACTCCACACTTTTACCTGGTTCTTATATTCTTTACAATCAGTCATGTATGGTACTTCCTGAGCCTTGTAGGGCGTAACAGGTATGTATGTATGATTTTTTTCTTCCATTAAAGCCTGAACATTGAATCTTTATATTACAAAATCACTACAGACCACAAGACAGTCATCCTCGGCAATTTAAGCCATAATAAGTCTCTGCAGTAACCACCAGTCATTGCAAAACTCCATCTATTATAGACACAGTATCAGTAATCTACTAGCACCAGTGCAGATGTTTAGAATAGGCATATCATATTAATTTAACAAAGTAGTAGCATCAGCTTTCCCATTAGAGCCTGTGATCAATCTAGTCATAAGCTTACAGTCCTGAATGGGTTCCTTCTTGTGGTGTAGGCCTTAAATGAGATTGGAAAATGGTTAGTTGTATCTATGACAGTTGGGACACTATTGGTTGTACCTGTTATGGTGCTGCACTATTGCACTATTGCACAATTTGACCTGCTTGCTGATAGAGTAACATGTAAGGTCCATAGCTAAGCAAGGTTGTTAGTAACAATTCTTCCTTAGCAACTAGCATAGCATATCCAGCATCATGAATACTAACAAGGGAAGGGAGTTTCAGCTCAGACTCAGACTTATTTCCCCATGTCCTATAACCAGAGGATGTGATATGTACAGAAATAGAAACTTAATGTCTAATTTTGTCACCAAAACCAGTAAAAATAGCCTTCACAAAGGCCTTCCAAGCCAACATCCCATGGGAAAATACCCTATTCCTAGTACTGAGATATTTACCCAACAGCCTTGTGCCCCCTTTCATGCATGCAGAATACCTTCACTCAAACTCTAACTGCTGTTTTTACTGTACTTCCAGATGTTTTTTCCAATTCCATAAGACATTCAGAGGTTATTGCTATACAACAAAACCTTACAGAGGTGGGTAGACTCTCTCAAAGTTCTCTATCATTGACTCTAGAAAAAATGCAGTTTTATCTTATGACTCAACGGTGAAGAAGGTAATAATATAATAATAATAGTAAATATCTGGTGTAGGAGGGTCTTCTGTCTATGTGTTACTGTCATTGGTTAAATAAAGAAGCTGCCTTGGCCTTTTGATAGGCCAGCCCTTAGGTGGGTGAAGTAGACAGAACAGAATGCTGGGAGAAAGAAAGCAGAGTCAGGCAGATGCCATGGCTCTCCTCTCTGAGACGGACACTGGTTAGACTCATGCAGGTAAGCCACAGTCAAGTGACAATACAGATTATTAAAAGTGGGTTAATCAAGATGTGAGAGTTAGCCAATAAGAGGCTAAAACTAATGGGCCAAGTAGTGTTTAAAGAAATACAGTTCCCATGTAATTATTTTGGGTGTAAAGCTAGCCAGGAGCCGGGCAGCAGGAATGCAGCCCACCACTCCTTTTACTATAAATATTAATTCATGTTATATATAAAAGATCCCATCACTTGAATCAGCTGTTCTGCCCAAGGAGCAGTGCTCAAGCAACAACATCATAGATCTATTCTTCCATAATCCACAATCATTCTGCATGAACTTCCTAGCCTCACAAGGCCACTGAAAAGGTAGTGCATGAGGTAAGTAGTCCCTGAACTCTGCAGGGTTCCATTTCACCAAACACAACTACCCTTTTTGTTTGCATTTTTGGACACTACTCTTCAGTAGTATGCAAGGTGTATTCTACCTACTCCACTATACTTTTTTTTTAGTGTGGAAATGTACAGAGTATAGTTTTCAGAGGGATACTTGACTATTTCCTTCAATAATTTTGAAAAAATTATTATTTGTGTATATGTATGTGTGTGATAATGAACATGTTTGCATTCAGTCTAGAAGAGACCATCAAATTTACTGGAGCTAGGGTTATAGGAAGTCATGAGTAGGCCCACCTGGGTGTTGGGAACCAAACTTAGATCATCTGCACAAATAATCAGTCACTGAGCCATCTCACCAGATCAATAATTACCACCTCTTAGTCTTTCCACCTAACCTGCTATCTATACATCCCTCCTCTGCTGTCTGTTGCCCCTGATGCTTTGGAGAGTCATCATGGATTAAGATACACTTGAATCCACTTCTAAAGTTCAAGCACATCCACAAGAGACCAATGAATATGTAGTTCAACTTGGGTCCTCTGCTAGAGCAGCAATGTTCTTAACTGCTGAGACATCTCTTTAGCCCTTGGTATATTTTTAAACTATATTTCTATAGTGTTTTCATATATCTTAGATTTGAATGGGTTTCCAACCCCACCTATTCTTCATCCCTCTATTTCTGTCCCCTTTACACCTGCACTATTCCTCCCCTATGTTTATAGCATATAAAATAGCATATGTGTTTTACTATCACCCCCCACCCACCCCCGCACACATGTACTCAAGACCTCTTCTCCAGGCATGTATGCTCCTCATAACTCTTTCATGGCTCTCTGACCTCTACAGATCCTGCCCTAGTTAGACTCTTCTGTCAACTTCATACAAGTCAGAATCATTTGGGAAAAGGGAACCTAGATTGAGAAGATGCCTTCATCAGATTGGTCAATGGGGCATTTTCTTAACTAATGATTGATGTGGGAAGAGCTGATCCACTGTGGACAGTGCCACCCCTGGGCTGGTTTTATAGGAAAGCAGGCTGAGCAAGCCGTGGGGAGCAAGCTAGTAAGCAGCATTTCTCCATTGTCTCTGTTTGAGTTCCCATCTCAAGTTCCTGCTCTTACATCCCTCAAGGAATGACTAACCTGTCAGATGCAATAAACTCTTCCCTCCCTAGATTGCTTTTGATTATGGGGTTTTATCACAGGAACAGAAGACAAACTAAGAGAAATACTCACAATGACTCAAGTACAGAAAATTTCAATTCTAAAGATAGAATCTTCATACAAGAAATGATATACAGTGTTTATCTTTCTGGACCTGGATTGTCTCTCTCAGTATAATATTTACAGAAAATTTTATTTATATTTGCAGCTAAACAAAATTCATTTGTGTATATGTTTCACATTTTTCTTACCCATTCATTTAATTTTCTCATCACTGTTAATACAATAACAAGGGACATGATTGAAGGGTATCTTTGTCATAGGTACAGGAGTCCTTTGAGTATATGCCTAAGAGTGCCATACTTGGGTCATACAGTACTTCTATTTTCAGCTTTATGGAAAATCTCCAGGCTGATTTCCATGTTCAAGGTGCACCAGTCCGCACTCTCACCATCAATGAATAAGGGTCCTTCTTTCTTCACATCTGGCAGCATTTGTGTTCTCAGCAAAATCATTCTTATTAGGGTGAAATGGAATTTCAAAGTGGTTCTCATTTGCAACTATTTGACTAAGAAAGTCAAATAATTCTGAAGGTATTTATTAGTCATTTGTATTTCTTCTTTCGCAAAATCTATTCAATTTCATGGTTTATTTTTTGATTGGATTTTTTTTTTGGTGTTTAGTTTTTGAGTTATTTGTATTTTCTAGATATTAGCTCTTTGTCAGAAGTACAAGTGGCCACATTTGGTTCCTATTTGTTGGTTGCCTCACTTGGTTGAACAATCCTTTGCTACAACAAAAGTTCTTTCATTTTTTATAATGACCCAGTTGTAAATTGTTGACCTTATTTCCCAAGCCCTAGCATCCTATTCATAAAGCTCTTGCCTGTGCCCATGTATTGTAGTGTAACCCCCTATTTTCTCCTTTAACATTTTTGTAGTTTTAGGTCTTGCATTGAGATCCTCAATTCATTTGGAGTTGATTTGTATACCAGCTAGGAGATACGAATATACGTCCATTCTTCCGCATGCAGATACCCAGGCTTCCGGGCACCATTTGTTGAAGACACTGTCTTTTTGAGATTTGTAGATTTCTGCACAAGTGACTGTAGTTCTTAGACATGTATTTGAGTCTCATTACCTTAAAATCCTTCCTTTTATTCCATTGAGCTGAGCGTTTCTTTAACTTGCAGCCCTGGATATCTCCTGATCTAGTTTCTGTCCTTCTAATTTGGCCTTGTCTGGAGTAAATACAGATGACATCATGCACTTGGTAGTTTTTTTTTTTTGTCTGCCTTATTTGATAGAGCATTTTAATATCATTGATGCGTGAATAGTTGTAAGTTTTTAGGTCCTTTTCAATTTTCAATGCCAAGTAGTGATTCTATTGTATAGGCAAATCATAATTGGTTTATCCTTTGACCAATTACAGAAAACGTATGCTTCATTTGGGGATATTGGGAATAATGACACTGTAAAATTGTGTGCAGCTCTTTATGTAAATGCAAGTTTTCATTTCACTAGGAGAGATTATCGGATTATATAAGATGTTTAAGTCATGTTGTATTGTTTAAGGAAAATTACGTATTTCTCATAAAATATTATTTCTTATAAGAAAATGGTGACTATTTCTCTCAGAAGGTGTGCAGGCAGGGCTACCGCTGAAACAATCGATGATAATGCTCTTGCCTTTTGGTATTGAACAACCTCTGTGTGGTAGTTATGCAACAGATTTATCTTTGCAATTACAGTTTTCTCCAGCTGATGTTCAAATTAGGCAGCCTTCCCTCTGTCCCCTCCAGTGCTGCTGCCAAGCAGAGGGTCGCAGACCAGAGATGGGGACAATCAACTGAGATCTGCGGCCACAGGGAGTCCCCAGAGTGGATAACAAGCACGTAGATAATCAATGGATGACCATAGTATTCTTGCAGTTACAATGACAATCACCTTATTTTACTTGCAGAGAATATTGATCCCCCCCAACTCGGAGAGTCAGAATTGTGCTCATTTATTAAGGAAAAATATGAGCTACAGTTCGTCCAAAATCCTATAAGCCAATCAGCAAGTCTTTCCTGATTGTCCACTTCACCTTTCTCTACTGGTTGTGATTTCCAGGATTGTGATTTCTTTGGCCTATTGGGAGGAAAAGGTATTTGTTCATTGGAAGCTACTTATGTTGCCCATGGTAGGGAGATTTGGATAGGAAAAAAATGGAGACAGATATCAGATTATTTGTTACTTGGGGTTAAAGCAGTAGACAAAGGTTGGTGCATTCTCAAAGCACAAAAGTAAATACATACAATTACTAGAGAAGGAGTCATCTAGCCAGCTCCTTGTTTCCGGTTTGGTAACATTGCGAATTACGCTACTCTGAATGTTCTTGCATCAAAGTGATCTCCATCAGAGTCGGCACCTCGGTTTAGGTTCCATTGTGCTTCCCCAGGGGCACACACAGATCCTGCACTTAACCAATGTTTACAACCTTTACGAAAAGACACGTTGAACCAGAAAAGCCAATGGAGTAAGTTCCAGCCCAAAAGACTTCCAGGTTAAGACACAGAGGAGATGAAGGTCCAGTCTGAATCAAGCTGACACATGAAATAGTCATCACATCAGCCACGCAAATCAGAAATATCAATCCTGACCACTACTCGCACATTTGCAAGAAGACAAAAAGCATCAGAATCCACGACATCAAAACAAAAACAACAATCAAAACAAGCAAGCAAACAAACAAACAGAAATGAGAAGCTGGAGATATAGCTCAACCATTAGTTCATGAATTGCTCTTGCAGAGAACTTTGGTTCTAGAGCCTATGTTGGGTCTCACAGCATCCTGTACCTCCAGCTCCAGAGGATCTGATTCCCTCTTCTATAGTACATGAGGGTCTGCACTCATATGTGCACGTACCCAAACACAGACACACCCACATAGACAGAATTAAAACCATAAATCTTAAAAAAAAAAAATCACACAAGTAGAAAGGATAAAGAAGATGCCACAGCCATTCACTGAAAATGATGGGACTGTGGATGGTAAATACCCAAAGCAAATTTGATAAAAGAAAAACAGCAAGACCGAAGACTACGCATGTTTTTATAAAGTTTGCTTAAAGAGCCTCTTTGTGAAGCTCAGTGAGGCAGCCCAGTGTCATCTCTCCACTGTTTCCCTTTCCCTGCCCTCTGGTGTTTGGAATAGGACCTTCACTCCTCCCTTACTGAGCATGCCCAGTTACATGAGCCCCCATGCACACAGGGGATGCCTGGCTTTTTTTGGCCCACTCTTCTCTCCTGAAACCTCTAGTAGCATTTTGAGGAGCGTACATTGAGGTTACAGAAAGAGAACTGGACTCAGAAAATAAATTGAGTGTCCATGACATGAACGAAACACACAAGGGAAGACTGGAAAAAGACAAACCAAGAAATGAAAAGACAACCAGAATGGAATTTAACTTTGACCATAAAGTAAAAGAACCTTAAAAATCATAACAATGGCTGACTATCCGTATTAGTACATTATTGGCAAGAAATGGCCTACACATTCTTCTTTCAAAGGCGTGTTCTCTCATTCCCTGCGCCTCTCTCCTGTCCCAGGTAGGTGTCTGCCCGGTATTTATTCACAATGATGAAATGCTGCTTTTGGAATTCTGGCATGACCCGGGCAGACCCAACTGGGAGATGCACCAGATCATTCTCCATCATGAGCCCATTGCTGGGTTTCCTCACCTCTGAGTTTGTGATGAGCCTGCCCTGGATTTCTAGAGAAAGAGCGAAGATGGAAATTGAAGATGGTTTTGAAGAACTTGGACATGGGTTTGGCTTCATGATTGCCAGTCAACTTTGTCATTGTCTTCTGTCCTCTGACTACTTCACTCCACACACACACACACACACACACACACTTGCCCAGTGATTGTGTTTCTTTCTCTTCAATCCTGAAACAGTTTTCCTTTATTGAGCACATACGTTTGAGTTCGGCCACCACAGATTTTTAACTTTCTCTTTTATTTTTCAAGAGATTTTGAATCTCTTCTCACTTGTCAGAGGAACTTTCCCCCTCTTGAAGCATGTTTCTTTTTGTACTCTCCAAGAACAGCTTGCAGGCTTGCAAAAAAAGAGAAGCAGGGTTCTTTAGGGAGCTGTCAGAAAGAGCAGATGCAGCCTCAGCATGGGGCGCCTGATCTCCATGAGTGGCTCAGGAACATTTTATTTGTAAGAGGAAGGACAGAGGCCTTCTCTTCTCCCTGTGGCTCGATTTGCATTTTATTAGGCACCCAGTAGGATGGTTTGTAAATTGACATCTTCACTCACAGATCTCCCTGTCAACCCCCAACTTACCAGAGGGCAAAACACGGGGATCCTGAAAACAGCAGAGAGTTAAAGGAAGCAGACTCCACAGCTCACAACTGTGGCTTTTTCTTCTTCAAAAAGTGCCTTTTGTTTCTGAGACTTCTGAGAGAGAAAAAAGGAGGGGGAGACTCTCTAGAGACAGATGGGGGCAGTCCAAGGTTCAGAAGAGGAAGCCTATTGCAAAGGAGGGAGGCAGAACAGCCTGGGATTACACCTCCTTTGGTGGCTGCCTGTTCTGGTATAAATAATTCACACTTGGCCTCTGTTTCCTCATAGCCATAGGTCAGAGAAAAGCATAAAACTTTCCTGACCATGTGCATTTGGCATCGGTCATTCATCCTCTCATCCTTTATCCAAGATTCTCCCATCACACGCTGCCTCTATGCCTAAAGAGCTTCCATTTATTTTATTTTATTTTATTTTATTTTATTTTGTTTTGTTTTATTTTATTTTTGGTTTTTCCGAGACAGGGTTTCTCTGTAGCTTTGGTGCCTGTCCCGGAACTAGCTCTTGTAGACCAGGCTGGCCTCGAACTCCCAGAGATCTGCCTGCCTCTGCCTCCCGAGTGCTGGGGTTAAAGGTGTGTGCCACCACCGCCCGGCTACCTTCAGTCATTCTAGAAACAAGGAAAACAAACCAGCCATGAAGAACTGATCCCTGCCCCTCACGAAACACACTTCAAATTTTATTTCCTGAGAGCCATGCATTGATGATTGGTTATCTTTCAGGCTTGGGACTCTTTGGATATGTAGAATTTGGTTGCCTTGGTCTGTGATGCACGTTGTGGATTGTTCTGACTGTGTGCAGTATGTCTGCGTACTTCCCTTGGCTCTCCTGTGCATAGTTCAGCTTTCCTTAAGTACAATTTGAACTTAAAGGTAAAACTACCAATACATGACAAAGAAGACTGTACAGTAAAAGTGAAATTTGAGGGCAAAGTTAAATAGCGTTTTTTCTTTCTGAAGTATCTATGAAGACTTCACAATAACATTTAATTTTCATGTATTTTTCATGTTTTATTCATATATATATTGGGAGTTGAATTGGATCTAGTCTTTTCCTTTTTCTTTTCCTTTCTTTCTTTCTTTCTTTCTTTCTTTCTTTCTTTCTTTCTTTCTTTCTTTCTTCTTCCTTCCTTTTCTCTCTTCCTCTTTCTCTCTCTCTCTCTCTCTCTCTCTCTCTCTCTCTCCCTCTCTCCCTCTCTCCCTCTCTCTTTCTGTCTGTCTTTTCTAGGATAAGTATCAATTGCTTCCCACCTTCCTCCTGCTGGACACAAGATTATGACTTCCAGATTTCTGAACCACCGAAGAGAGTGCCTTCTGCGGATGGGACTCCATGGGTTTCCTATTTAGGCTGCAGAGCTTCTCATCCCTTCATCCTCCCTGTGATGCTCATGGCTGTGGAGTAGAGAGCATGGCCCTGCTGTTGTTCTCCTTCTCCACCATACTCCTTTCACGTCCCAGAAAGAACTTCATCTGAGGAGATGTGGTGTTTTGCCGTGCTTGTTTGGTTATGCATCTCTTCATGAATTTTCTGGGGACAAAACCCAAATCTCATCTTTTTATGGCATTAGCCGCTTGAGGAAGGCAAGCTTAGCACTAAGTCAAGTGCAATCCAGCAAAAGCAGTACCCGACGGGCGAGTGCTCAGGTGCATCCTTCTCTCTTTCACACTTGCGTGCCCCTCAACACAGGAACAGTTGTGGCTAAATAGGGAAAGGCCGCTGGAAGAGAAAAGACCCATCCATACTCCATCTGTGTGCTCAGGCTTCGGCTGCTGAAGGGTGGTGCCCGAGGAGGTGAATGACATATAAAGGGCTAAGTGCGTACTGGAACTTACACATGAGGGTGACAACAGTGAATCTGCTTTTGTTGACTTTGTGTTAACTGTGGTGAACACTTGCCCCTGCTCCCCATTCTTTCCCATTTCCCAAGGTGAGTGCTATGTGGGGGTGAGGGCCTTACCACCACGGTCAGCACTATTGCCAGCCACACAGACTTCATCTCTTTACTCTCACCTTCCCGTTGGGGTGGCTGTGCTTCTAGGACCCTGTTATGCTCACGCCATGCCTCCCCTCTTGCCCATTTCCCTTCTTTCTAAGCTCTGACTTCAACCCAGGGGACCCTTCAGTTGATGACAATTATAAACAAACTTGTTTTCTTCCATGTTATTTCCCCCTTTATTTTTCAAAGCTATCTGATATCTTCTGGAATATATATATATATATATATATATTTACGAAATTATATCTCCGAGAAACAACAGCAAGAAAGGACTGATTACTGCTTTCCTATCCCTGCTTTCTTTCCAGTGCCCCCTCTCATTCCTGAGATCCTAAAACAAAGAAGGACTCAATGCCTCCATGGGGACAAGTAACGATGGGAAAATAAGGGTGAAACCGTGTATGGTTATGATTCTAAAATTGCCCTGCCCTGCCAAAAGTTTAGGTTATATATCCTAGACTTGGCTTCACTGGCTGTGGGGTGTCAGAGGATTTTGGATATGTAAGAATATAATTGAATTGACCCTGCAGATTATTATGAATAAATAAATTCATTTATTTATTTGCTTACTTATTTCAGGTAGTGGTGGAACAGCACCACACAGGCAGTTATCTAGACACAAAAATGACAAAGACAAACCCAAATGACTCCAGTAAGTGGCTAAAGTTGGATTGGACATCTCCCTGGTGAACAGGATGAGGTCCCTACTTGACAGATGATTTCCTGTACTAAGGAGGAGGCTGCTTGTTGGTTCCCAGCTGCTTAGCCCTGAAATAATCACACAGAAACTATATTATATAAAAAACACTGCTTGACCTGTTAGCTCTAGCTTCTTATTTGCTAACTCTTACATCTTAATTTAATCCATTTCTAGTAATCTGTGTATTGCCATGTGACTGTGGCTTACTGGCTAAAGTTCCATCTAGCTCTAGTGGGGCTGCATGGCTTCTTTCTACTCTGCCCTTCGTTCTCCCAGCATTCAGCTTAGTTTTTCCCATCTAACTAAGTTATGCTCTGCTATAGGTCTAAAGCAGTTTCTTTATTAACTAGTCGTATTCATAGCATACAGAGGGGAATCCTACATCAATTTCTTTGATATTTTAAATTCATAAATATTTTTATGGCAGTAGGGGGTCAAGTCCTGAGCCTAGAATAAGCTATACCACCAGTCTTCGTAGGTTCCTTTAACTGAGCCATCCTGACATTTCCCGTAAACTTCAAGTGATCCATATCTTATTTCCACACAATACTGTTACTGTTAGCTGACTTTGCTGCATGCTTGCCCCGCATGAACTGACAGGAAAGAAGGAACTTATAATGCCCACCTAGCTGAGGATCTGTAAGCCAAATCTTTGAAGTTCTATTGTGTTGACATGCTGAAGTTACAATCTTCATCTGAAGAACCAGAGTCTCCATGGATCAACACAGAGAACACAGGTTGTCCTTCGAGAGTCAAAAGAGATGTCCAGAGAGGCATAGATTGGACAAGGATTAGACAGTGGGCACATCCTGGCTAGTTTTATGTCACCTAGACACAAGCTACAGTCATCTGAAAAGAGGGAACCTCAACTGAGAAAATGCCTCCATAAGATCCAGCTGTAGGACATTTTCTTTTCTTTTCTTTTTTTTTTTTTTGTTTTTTTTGGTTTTTCGAGACAGGGTTTCTCTGTGGCTTTGGAGCCTGTCCTGGAACTAGCTCTGTAGACCAGGCTGGTCTTGAACTCACAGAGATCCGCCTGCCTCTGCCTCCCGAGTGCTGGGATTAAAGGCGTGCGCCACCATCGCCCGGCACAGCACATTTTCTTAATTAGTGATTGATGGATCTCGGGATCCTGCCTGACTTGCTCATCCATAGGTAGAGGGAGGGGTGAGGATTAAGAAAGAAATAGCATGCATCCCTCTCTTCTCAGCAGATCTCAGTATCAGCTTGGGTACCCACCCTAGGTGAAGACATGGATGTCCACATCCTGCTCTAAAGTCACTTCTGTCTCCAAGCCCTGACAATTAATTTAGGGGAAAACTTGTTTGAAACAACGGCTAGAAGCTGACTTTCTTTGATCAGCATGGTGTGCAGATGTGAAGCCAGGAACTGCCACAGCTACGTGAGAGAAGCCAGGAGAGATGGAGGCCAGGCCAAAGCAGCGCTCTGCTGAGGTCCTCATAGAAACACAGAGCAGTTGTCTGGATCAAACCCCACCTGAAGCCTAATCAACTTGGAATTTGTTAGTTTCATGATACAACAGTCGCCTTTCTCGAGTGGGGATTTTGTTCCTTGTAGGGAAACAGACACATAGAGAGAGCTATTGTAGAAAGATGAGCCATGATTGGATGGAATGCAGAGATCTCACGGAGGGCAGGTTTTAGACTATGGAGAGAGAGGCTGTTGAACAGCTGAGGTTGGTTAATCGGGGTTTTGACTGCTAGGCTGAGACAGATATTCATAGGTAGACACTAATACTCTTGCTTGATAATAGGAAAGACTTTCTAAACCTTTTATAAAGATGTAGGAATGCACTCAAACCCTGCATCAGAAATTGTATAACGAGCCTGGGGAAGACTTTTTCTGGTCTCTTATGCTTTCTTTTTTCTCCCAGAAGATAGACCCAGAGGGGCCAATTAATACCTCCCCAGGCTTTCATTTTGCCCGACAGCATCTTCCACCAGGCTTCTGGAACTACTCCCATAAAGTTTAAAAGTTGCTGTGTATAAGTTTATGTGTTTCCTTGTAAAATGTATTTGCTATATTGCTTCTGTTTGAAATAAAACGTGTTTCCTAAGTTATAAATATGAGGTTTAGAAGAAAGCATATTTCTTGCAGAAAATTTATTCCCTGTCACACATTTTGAAGTTTGTTTTCCATTTTTCTTTATCTCTGCTCCTTCAGAACACTGTTTGTTTTTGCCAGTATGCAAGATTTGCAGCCAAACACTCTATGGTGTTTGTATATTCTTCCTTAATCAGATAAGAATGTCATTCTAAGCTTTATCTGGAAATTTCCATAGCAAGTATAGTTAAAAATAATTCAAAATAGCACCTTGAAAGGGACCAACCTCAACTGGAGTAAATATGTTTGTCAATAGCAAACACAGACCCTATACATACCCACAAGCTGAGGTACAACTCAAATCTCAAAGACTTTGGAAGACGTCCATTTTTCAAGTCATGATATATAAGAAATATTAGCCTGAACCTTGTTATTTATTTCACAATGGGATTTCTACATTGTAGGCTGTTGTGAGACACTAACTTGGATTCTCAGCACCTGCCATCATGACCATGCCATCTGAGTATATACCACACTGCCCCTAATATTCCTTGGGCAGAGCTTGAAGGTATTTGGGTTAAGGTTGGAGTTGGGTTAGAGTTTGGGTGCCTCAAAAAGGGGTTGTTTACTCTTTCTGAAGGACATCCGGGTGCTAAGTTCAGTTTTTTTTTTTTTTTTTTTTTTTTGGGTTTTCGAGACAGGGTTTCTCTGTGGCTTTCGAGCCTGTCCTGGAACTAGCTCTGTAGACCAAGCTGGTCTCGAACTCACAGAGATCCGCCTGCCTCTGCCTCCCGAGTGCTGGGATTAAAGGCGTGCGCCACCACCGCCCAGCTAGGGTGCTAAGTTCAAAGGACTCATTGTAGGTTACTTTAGTTTTTTCATGATAAGGTTGAAAAATTCCATCCTTTGTTTCTCCTCAATATAGTTTCTCAGTCTACTGTCTGCATAAGAAGAAACCCATAATAGTTCAATGGGAAAGTCTAGATTTGTCCCAGCGAACAGGATTTCCGCTTTAGAAAACCTGATCATGATGTCCTCATGGACAGTTGTCCCGCCAGCCAGCCTGCTACTGAGTCATTGTTTATAATGGATGTGGAGGGCTGAGTTGCTTCCAGGAACTGAGCCACCGGTGCTGATTCGAGCAGAGTCCCAGCATCCTAACTTGGCTAGCAATCAAAATCTCAATTAGACCAGCGATTGCAGATCCTCTCAGAGGGAGGACCATGGGAGCCAGAAATCAGCCGAGACGCTATCAGATGAAATGGTTCTGCGGAGGCTAGCTTTTCCTCGTTGACTGCAGGGCTTTCCAGCTGCTGCTTCATGCGATACAACTGCGCAAAGAAAAAGCTTTGATAGTGAACGAAAGTCTCTCCCAGCCCTACTGTAGTCTGCTAACGTTGTAAAGCCCCATCAGCTAGCGATACTTTACTTAAAGGTTGTTTCTTCTGTTTCCAATTAATGCAGCATTCCTCAAAATGTGTTTTCTATAATATTCAATATACAAGATAATCCAATAAAAAAACATGGCATCAGTTAAGTGTGGGGAAGCACAAATTATACACTTTTTCTTGGCAGAGTTCTTTTCATCCTAAGAGTTAGAAGAAGCCCTGTGGCAGAGATTTAACTCTCCTGGAGTCCCATGCCACAATTATTGAATCATCTTAATCCATCCCTGGTTATGCTTTCCTATTATTCTTCTCAAGGCTATGGGAACTGTGGGGCATTGGGAAGGTGGGCAACTGGTAGCCCTCGTGGCTCTGACAGCAGTAAAGCTCACATAAGGAACAAGGGAGGGGAGCCGACTTGTTTTCCCAGGTTTTGGGTCTTCTATGTGACATGACTCTTAGTCAAAGAAGCAAGGCAATGTGTACGAGCAGGTTAGGTCTTCTGGGCAGCAAAAGCAGCCAGCAAAAACTGTGGCGGCTGGAAGACACATTCTTTTACCTACAAGCTTTGCAAACATATACAATGCATGACAGAATTTCTTGACTTTCATCACTTGCTCTGTTTCTTTTTTTTAAAAAATATTTATTTATTTGTTTATTATGTATACAGTATTCTTCCTGCAGGCCTCATTCCAGATGGTTGTGAGCCACCATGTGGTTGCTGGGAATTGAACTCAGGACCTTTGGAAGAGCAGGCAATGCTCTTAACCACTGAGCCATCTCTCCAGCCCACTTGCTCTGTTTCTTTCTTTTTTTTTTTTACTTATTTATTTATTTTTATTCTTTTTTAATTAAAATTTCCACCTCCTCCCCATTACCCATTTCCCTCCCCTCCTCCCAAATATTGCCCTCCCCCCACTTCCCTCCCCCTATCCCCACTCCTCTTCTCCTCCCCCCACTCCATTCCCCCTCCCTCTCGATACTGAAGAGCAGTCCAAATTCCCTGCCCTGCGGGAAGACCAAGGTCCTTCTATCTACGTCCAGAAAGGTGAGCGTCCAAACAGGCTAAGCTCCCACAAAGCCAGTTCATGTATTAGGATCGAAACCTAGTGCCATTGTCCTTGGCTTCTCATCAGTCTTCATTGACCGCCATGCTCAGAGAGTCCGGAATCAACCCATGCTTATTCAGTCCCAGACCAGCTGGCCTTGGTGGGCTCCCAATAAATCAGTTCCACTGTCACAGTGGGTGGGTGCATCCCTCGTGGTCCTGATTTTTTGCTCATGTTCTCCCTCCTTCTGCTCCTCATTTGGACCTTAAGTTGCTCTGTTTCTTGAAGTGAACCTCTGGCCAGTTGATCTCAAGGTCTGCTAGACTTACGACACTTTAGACTTTATAGGACTTAACCCTATTTGATGGAGTTGTATCATTTCTGAGCATGTACACACACACACACACAGCACACTTTTAATTCTTTATTGTTGTTTTGCCTGGAACTAGCAATAACAGGGCCACTACAAAGAGTTATTTTTATAATTTGATTGTCCCTGTAAAGATTAATCTTGGTCGTTAATTTGATTCCAGACTGGATTTGAAATTGACTAAAATGCAAACTTTTGGACATTTCTGTGAGGAATTTTCTTGACCGGATTATACAAAATGGGAAAACTCATCCTTAATATGGGCAGCACCTTCTGGCAACAACTCAGACAAAAGGACCTGGAAGCAGGAAACTGATTTTTACCCGTTTGCCTTGACTCTCAGTGGCAAGTTCGTAAACCTTTTTGCTGTGGAACTACTTCAATGATGTTAGAGTCAAATTCTTCAGGCTTCTAACATAGATTGAAGACTAGCAGTTCTCCTGGAATCCTCCAGGACTTGCAGACCAGATTGGAACTGCTGAGATCTCTAGCCCCAAGGACCAAGTAACTTCTGCTTTCTTAGCCTGGCCAGTATAAGACAGCCATGTTAAGTAAAAAAAATAAAATAAATAAATAAAAAAAAGACAGCCATATTAGACTACCTAAACTACATTATGGAAGTCAATCTAATAAATGTCTTTGTGTGTGTGTGTGTGGGCTCACGCGCGCGTGTGTGTTCCTTCTATCAGTTCTGTTGCTTAGAGAACTCTGACTAATACTATCTTCTGTAAGCGCTTGTTGTACACTTTTGTGTAAAAGGCCTGATGTACAGGGAAGTACAAACACTACTAACGTTCTCACAGAATCCATATATAGTTCAGGGAGAGCCAGCCACTCCCATGAAATGCAAGTGGCCACCATCTTGTTTTCCAGCAAGTGTTGCTAACTGAAGTGATGAGGGAAAAGTACCTAGAGGAGATGAGACCTCAGCCAGAGCTGGGGAGAAGTAGGGTTTATAAGGACAGGATGTCAGAGTTGGAAACTCCTAAGGACTCTTACCATGCTATGTCTTTTTCCTATTCTCACTTGCTTTCGGAGGGTCCTGGGTCTACAGTACGGTATAATATATTGGCAAGTGTATGGACGAAAGATCTTTGATCCAACAGGTACATGCTGGTGTGTTATGTCCTTTCTAGGAAGTCACAGTCCAGCAGGAGAGAAAGCTAAGCAAAATAAAAAGTCCTATGACCAAAGGAGGCATTGGGTAATAATGGGAACATGGAGGAAGGTGCCCAGCTTCACTGGAGAATGAAGCAAAAACTCAGAATTAAAACATGACAAGGGTCTGTTAATCTTTGGAAAGCATAGAAAGCCTTTGGTAAAGACTTGTTCCTTTGAGGAATCTTCTGGTCTTAGGCTATCTGTGGCTTCTGTGATTGCCTACTTAAGGCCTCATGGCCTGGCCTGGCCTGCGCCTCTTGATGCTCTGACTTAGCAAGTCCGTCATTGACTAGCGATTCTCAGTGCAGTATGGTTCTCTACTTGAGCACTTTTCCTTGATCCCTTGACCTTTGTATGAAGAAGAATGACGAGCTGTAGCCACCGCAAACAAGTGGTTCTCACCCAGTCCTTTTCTTCCTCGTGTGCTGCACAGCCCCCTCTTCTTCGCCTTTTTCCTATGGTCTTTCTATTAGAACAAATAAAATTAATTTAGTGGACTTTTTTTTTTATTAACTTCTTTTTCTTCGAGCTAAAGAGAATCCTTCCTCTTCTCCATTTTGTGGGCTCATCACTAAATACTCAGACTTTTAACACAAAATTTGGTGGCTTTTCTCCCATTTGTGCTTTGTTGCAAATTAGTACACTTACCATTCTAGAAATCAAAAAATTAAGAATCTGAAAAGGAATCCAATTTAATACCTGTGTTTTCACAACCAAGATTAAATGCTATTGAGCTTTTTCTCTCTTTGCTTCAGGTCAACAATCTTAACAAACCAATAAAAAGTTTGAGATGTTTGTAGATTTTTTTTTTGATCGTGACTAGAATTGCAATTCCCATAGCCTATCATATACTCCATCTCCAAATCTGAAATGTATACAGTTTAATAGATTTATCCAAATTTTTACTCTACAACTGGTGCCTGCATAATACACAGTGTTTTGCAAAATAGATTTTTTAGCCTTTTAGATAAAAAAAAATACATCAAGAATTAAAACTGAGAATTAAAGTTCTATCAAGCCGGGCGGTGGTGGCGCACGCCTTTAGTCCCAGCACTTGGGAGGCAGAGGCAGGTGGATCTCTATGAGTTTGAGACCAGCCTGGTCTACAAGAGCTAGTTCCAGGACAGGAACCAAAAGCTACGGAGAAACCCTGTCTCGAAACCCCCCCCCCAAAAAAACAAAAACAAACAAAAAAAAGTTCTATCAAGTGAAATAATAAAAATAGGGGTAAGAAGATTAATAAATACACTAACAGGAAATGTACATACATGTGAATGATCAAGTGGCCTCTGGACGGGTCCACTGGGTGACTTCTGCCATGCAGAACTTTTAATTGCTCTCATTTCTCTAAAGCCAGTTTTCCCTCTGTCTATCAGCACGAGGCATTCATCTTTATCTTGTCTTACTTAGACCTAACACTCAAATAGTCTGTCTATTTGCAGGGAGGTGGTACTCAGCAGCATATACAATATACTTGCTATGGATTGATAATAGCCCCCAAATTTCATGTGTCAGAAACTCAAGCTTCAATGCAATAGTATCAAGGGATGGGAATTTACCAGGTTTAGTGTGTTTATGTAATTGATTAATGTCCTTTCCCCTGGGGTGGGTTTGTTATCATATGGATGTACTTACTGTAAAAATAGGAATGGTCCCCTCCTGCTCTCTCGCATTCCCTTGCCCTTCTGCCTTCCTCCATGAAATGATGCGGCACAGACCCTGGTGCCATGCTTGTAGTTCCCAGCTTCCACGAACGGTGCAGCAAACACATCTCCCGTTCTTATAAATTACCCAGTCTCAGGTATTCTATTAAAGCAACACAGGCAGACTGAAATTAACAGCACTGATAACAGTGTCGATGGAAACAAAGGAGAAAATTTCCTGATTCCCGTTCCCTGAGAGCTCAAGAGGAATGGGAACAGGTGGTCTAAGTCATGGGTGTGAATCTTAGGAAAGTGAGGCAGAGCTTCACAGTCAAGAGACTCTAAGTTGTTGGGTTCGCACACAGGACAAGGGCTGGTGGCTTCTCTGTTTGTCAACAGGACATGTCAGACTTTCCTTGCGGTAAGTGCATCGTATGCAAATCTCTACATGTCTAAATGTGTTTTGAGAACTCTCATGCTATTTCATGGGAAAAACCTTCAAATATCTTTTGCAAGACGCCAGAAACATATGAATCAAAGTGCCAGTGATGGGTTGAAAGTCACAGTACTCCTTTATATCCCCAGCCTTTCTAGGTCCCTGACTGAACAACATCGGTGGGAAGTTTCCCAGTCTCCCTTTGCTCCATCTGCCCACTGATGACATTTTCTAGTTAAGCTGACCAGAGTTGGGTTCTGTTGCCTGCAACCCCAAGCCCTGCTTCCAAGCTCTTGAATTTACAATATTGTTCCAGATTAATTTCCAAACATTGTTTAAAATGCCATGTTTAGAATGGAACTTGATATTGCAGGGTAGATTTTCTTTCTGAGGTGTGTCTGCCATCTGAGTCATCCCTAATTTTAAAAGCAAAGCCAATCCTTTGTCCTTCTTGGTGGTGGCTGGCTTGACAATGCTCTGCTAAGAGGGGGACCACAACTAAATCTCTAGAGCCCATGACCAGTCAGTTGTACAGCAAAGGAACTTGGCATATGCGATCAAGGGTATCGAGATGGGAGATTAGCCTGGATCGTGTAAGTATGTCCTGAATGTAATCACATGTGTATGTACTAGAAGGGTTCAGAGGGAGGTTTGGGTTCACGATGAGACAAGAGGAACATGGAGTGATGTGCTAAGGCAGAGGAAAGATCCTCAGCCAGAGGAGATCAGTGACCTCATGGAGCACAGAAGGATGCTCCCCTCAGAGACTCAAAGAGCCTCCAAGACTCGCCCCACCTCATGTTTTGATTTCACAAGAGTCAATTCACAGTGCGGAGCTAGGAGTAGATCTGAGTGTTTGGGTTTACCCCAAACTTCTAATTTGTCACAGTGGAGCCAGGAAATTAATCACTAATGCAATAAGATCATTACGCCATGGGCTTTTGCTTGGTACAGAAAGTAGAGCCCATTGTGACTCCATTATAGATTTAGCCTGAAAGGATGGACAACAACTTCCATGCATGCATTGTAAACTGTTCAAGCAGCTAGTGAGGAGACTGAGTCTGTGCTCGGGAAGGCAGGGGACTCTTATGGTGAAGGACAATGAAAACGCGATAGGCAAAAGCTGTACAAAACTCCCAGCCCATTATCTTTGAATTCTTTTCCCATCGAGTGTCATGGTCAGACCCCTTCACCCAACTTTTTCTAGCCTCAGTGTTAGTCAGTGTTGACTGAGGAGGAATGAAGTTTGTCCAGGACATCGATGCAATGTGACTTACACATAAGGAAAAAATCCCAGAGGAAATGCTTGCCTAAAAGAAAGTGTCTGTGTTTTCTAAGTACTTTAGAGAAGGGAAGGGTAAATTAATCCTGTGGCTGAGCCATGTAAAGGATTACAAGGCTTGTAGTCTGTAGTCCCTGCAATGACTATGCCTCCCCTTAGATGCTGTATATCTGGGAAGCTTTTAGGAACTTAATAGAAAATGCTATAAATATTTTAAATGTCCACTAAGCCCTTTGTTGAGAAAAGAATAAGAAGATTTCTGTGCATCTTTTCATCACTGTGGGCGTGTGTGCGTGCATGCGTGCGTGCGTGTGATTGTGTGTTGGGGATGATGGGAATTGTGTAGTAAATGGGATGCCTGTTAAAATTGTTTCAGTGTCTCAATCTATTGTTATTGTTAATAAAATTATTATAGGTGCACAAGATAGATTGCACTTGAAAGAAAATAGATTTTAAGCCTGTAATCACAGAGATTTCCAATACCAGCTTGTTTCTATTTTGCAGTGTGTGTTTTAATAGGAGCAGGGACACATCTAAAGGTCATTGCTTACATTGTGCCTGCGTGTCTCACAATGCCTGACTGATGTTGTTAAAAGAGTAGCTGAATATTTAGACTGTCCAGGGTGGAGAATGTCTCACATGCTGACAAACACACATCTATTGAGATAATGGAAGTCATTCTTTTTATTTTTTCATGTGTGTTTGTTCACATAAATACAACACAGAGAGCATTCAGCTGTGACTCATGAATAAATCTCAACGATGCACGAGAAGACACAGTATTCAAATTTGACTTTCTGAAAAGAGGAGTAAGGCGTGCGCACATTCTAGAAGCTTTTATTGTCGCTGATGTTGCTGTTGTTGCCGTGATTACATTGCAGTCTTTGCTAGCTACTTAAAGGAAAAGCCAGATCACTTGGGTAATTTAATGAGTGACTCCACATTGGGCATCTATTGTATACTTATGCTCAGCTCTGGGAGTGGCTAACGGGTAGGTTCATTTCCATAGCCAATGATAGCATTTGAAGATAGCAGGGACTAAGGTGGTATCAGTTAGGATGAGCAAATGTGGCCCCCACTCTTCCCACTTCCTTCTTCAGTGTTCATGATAGGCTGCTGATTCCTTCTGTGCCTCTTTTCTTCTGACATTGGAGGCAGCTGAATCCTGCCACATCACAGG
Organism: Chionomys nivalis; assembly: GCF_950005125.1. Lineage (NCBI taxonomy): Eukaryota > Metazoa > Chordata > Mammalia > Rodentia > Cricetidae > Chionomys > Chionomys nivalis. Next base: position 36,046,628 of record NC_080106.1, read on the forward strand.
ACTCGAAACTCCTACCAGTGAGCTGAAAAACCAAATGTTTTCATCAAAGCTGCATTGTCATTTTCTAGGGTAGGTAGAAAATTCAGTTTTGTCAGGTGTGCCTATTTAATTACTTGCAAAGTCAGAACAAACATATCTGCCCTCAATGGAACTAATGAAATGTAGGTACGTGTTCTGAAGTGCGAATGGATCTAGGCCAAAGGTGGTGGGTGTTGCCTCCAGGTAGCAGACTGAGATTTGTACACAAGGTCTCACCTGTTTGTACAGCATATGTGAACTTTGAAACCCCAGTTCCATTAGTAACAATAGATGCCATCTGTTGTCTGAGGTTTCTGTCCCACCGGGTCAGTCCCAAAGAAACACACAGAGGTCTACATTAATTATAAAATTGATTGGTCCATTAGTTCAGGCTTCTTATTAACTCTTACAACTTATATTAGTCTTGTCTATATTATTATTATATTGTGTCTTATATTAAATCTTACTTATAATACATCTTATATTATTCCTGTCTATGTTAGCCACGTGATTTGGTACCTTTTTCTGCGAGGCAATCACATCTTGCATCCTCTACGTCTGCATCATGACTGCAGACTGAAACTTCCTTCTTCCTAGAATTCTCATTGCCTGCCTCTACTTCCTGCCTGGTTGCCCCACCTATACTTCCTGCCTGGCTACTGGCCAATCAGCACTTTATTAAAAATAATATAAGTGACGGGATAAAAGACCCTTGTCTCACAGCGGCCATCTCTAGCTGTTTGCTCACCTAGTTATTTAATAACTTGATATGAATCAGCCAAGAGTACATCAGTGAGTTTCTTGAGAATTCAAAGCAGGAGGGAGAGAAATACAATGTACTCTGACTGGTGATCTTGGAGTTGCCTGTAGCTCTGGCCCAGTTATCTTTTAATTTAAATAAGTAGGGTCAACACCTTTGGTACCCCCCAGTTCTTTATAGTCTGAACTTGTCTGCTTTCAGGTCTTTCTGATGCCCAGATGTGGCAGATGTGACTTTTAAACACACAGCGTCAACATCTCTTTGTTAAACTGTGTTAGTCTTCATGGGCAATGAGGACTGTCACTGAGTAGATTAAAAATATTCCTCTGTGACATACCTTGGCACCCTGTTAATTATGCAGGTCTCTTAATAAATGAGCAGTTTGGAAGCCACATGATCAGAACAACAGTCTATATCAATGTTAAAAGGATTTCTCTAGTTTTAGCTGTCTGGTACTTGCAGAATCTTGACTAAAAGTCCCCAAATGGCATTGGAATTACTTTTGTGTGTGTGATCGTCCCTCACAAGCATAGCTGTCACATTAAAAATGGTCCTGGGAAAAGATGAGCATCTTGTTCCATTTTTTTTTCCTTGTGGAAGTGGAGATAAGGGGCAGAAGATTAAGAAAGAGAAAGAGAAAGAAAGGTACATTCATTTTAAAATGACAAAGATAATATTTCTGCATTTGCTCTTCTTGCCAGGCGAGTGCAATAAAACCTGCTTTACCTTCCAGAGTTGTTTTGAGGTACAAATTGGGTAAGAGATTTAAAGTTCCTTGGAGAGTTAGGCAGCATGAAGCGTGCTCTGACATCCCCTCGGGTTTAGCTTAAAGTAACGTGGCCTAATGTGTCTTCGGCTGCGGAAGGCAGGATGCACTCCAGCAGTATGCAAGCTTTCGGGGCATTCCACTCCATGGAAGCAGCCCCCATGAGTTAAGGGTGTGGACAGACCTGAGGATGGGCGTGGGCACTCTGCCTAGGGCTCTGCCTTTCTCAAGTCCACTAGGTCACCTTGAAAATATGAGTGGATCAGCTTCCTGGCGCACCTGCTGCCCAGAGGTGACCCACAGAGATGCAGGTGAGGGTTCTGCTTTGGGAGCCCCCACTTCCTGCAGCCCCTTCCACGTTTCTACATACATTGGCAAAGTCGTTTATCCATTTCTTTTCACAGTGTTTCTCAAGTGACGCCTGTTTCCGGCTACACAAGCTGGTTTGTAGCTCTGTTTAAAATTTACGGGTAGCCGGGAGGTGGTGGCGCACGCCTTTAATCCCAGCACTCGGGAGGCAGAGGCAGGCGGATCTCTGTGAGTTCGAGACCAGCCTGGTCTACAAGAGCTAGTTCCAGGACAGGCTCCAAAACCACAGGGAAACCCTGTCTCGAAAAACCAAAAAAAATAAAAAAAATAAAAATAAATAAATAAATAAATAAATAAATAAAAATAAATAAAAAATAATAAAATTTACGGGTATATGAATGGCACTTGGCTCAGAAGTTCTGATCTGTGGTTTTTTTTTTTTTTTTGGTTTTTCGAGACAGGGTTTCTCTGTGGTTTTGGAGCCTGTCCTGGAACTAGCTCTTGTAGACCAGGCTGGTCTCGAACTCACAGAGATCTGCCTGCCTCTGCCTCCCGAGTGCTGGGATTAAAGGCGTGCGCCACCACCGCCCGGCTCTGATCTGTGTTTTGCACCGTGGTCTGTGTGAGCATTTCATCCAACAGTCACTAGGGACAGCTATACTGTAATAGGATGGGTAGCCCCTGTAGCCCAGAGTCTTAGCCCTGTACAGTTGAAAAGAAATATCTTAATTAATGTGGTGTGTGTGTAATGAGCACGAACATTCTAAAACACTAAAACAGCCCTCTTGGCAAAGGCTTGTCAGACCTTAGCTTTCAGTCTCTTCTTATGAGAGTTCCCTGATACACTGGGCCTCCAGCTGGAGTGAACAGCTGTGCACTTTAACTCTTCCTTACAGACATGATGAGTGTGGAAAGGGTTTGCAGTCTTTCGGTAAGGTGTTCAAAGTCTAGCAGTCCCTCTGACTCCCCAGAACTACATCTGGATGCCAACCATGTTAGGAACTGCAGGGTTCACGTGAGATAGTTCCTTTTCTGTTAAGATATTACAAAGGCAATTTCACTTTAGAGAGCAGACAGCAAGGGAGGAGAATTTGTCTTTGTTATTATTCCTCGTTTCATCTCAAGCTCCCCCCTGGCCTTTCTAGCATTTACTTTGTTCAATTTGCATCTAATGTGTGTGGAATTTACAAAGTATTATAGTTCAACCTTTGGTGAATTAATGATTTATAGGACATCGTTGGTGCACAGGACCTTCAGTGAATGAGTGTACTTGCCTTCATCCACTTGATTTCGTTCCGATTATAAATTGGTTTTTCTTGTTTTGGCTTAAGGCGTTCCCCACCCTCGCTGTGCTTTGAATCTGCACTATCCCCCACAGGCTCACGTTTGGAGTGTGTGTTGTCCAGCTAGCGATGCCATATCAAGAGGTTATGGAATCTTTAGGAGTGAGGCCTCGCTGGGAGGGTGGTCCTTCGAAGATCATCCCATCTGTGATTCCCATCATACTCTGTTTCCTTGTCTTCAGTGATGTGAACAGCTTTCACCACTTTTTCCTGCTGCCATCTACTGGGCTTCTCTGCCATGCCGTCCCCTCTGTGGGAGACTGAAACTGACAGCCACAATCTTTGATCCCTTAAACTGCTTCTATCAGGCACTCGGTTACAAGGGTTTGAAAGGAACCAAGCCATTCTGCATGCATTTGAACATCTTACCTCTCTGGTCCCTGATGTTATCGTCAAGTCCTCCTGGAGAGTTAAAGGGACATGGGTAGACAAGGGGAGTTAAGCTATCTCCCTGTGACAGTGGCTTTATTCCCAGAAGATGTTGTGGGCAGAAATGGCAGGAAGGCACAGGGCTGGAAATCCAAGCAGAAGCAACAGGGGACAAGAGACGCCATCAATCTTATAAAATAGCCAAGCCAGAGTCTGTTTAGACGACCCAATGCCATCAGCCCCTCCCATCTCCGAAGGGTAAAGCTCTCACTTTCGCTGTCTCCGACTGGGTCTTCAATTCTTTGTCCATCCCAGGGAACAAGTTCAGCAATCTCCTAGATGACCTCCAGACCCTAGTGACATCGCCTTATCCTGCTAACTTAGCTTCTAAGTTCTTCCTATTCTCCACGGACTGAAATAGTGGAGAATAGTGGAGAAAGAAATACATAAAATCCCTCTAAGAATAAGTATTCATAATAAAGTTCTAGACAGAGTTAGAGAGGGAAGCAATGAAGTGGAAGGCATCAGATGGGAGAAACGAGAATAAAGGAATCCCACGCTAGCTCCGAGTAGCTTATACTAAGGTTTTCCTTATTAAAAAGGAAACTCATAGATTACAACAAGGAATCAGGAAAGGAACCCAACATCCAGGTATGGCAAGCGGGAAGTGGGTGAGAGGGCGGTCCCACTGGCTTTTTGGTACCCTAAACCACGCGCCACCTGGTCCAGCCTCCAAAGGCCATTGGCTGAAGGAGGTTCCCAATCAGAGCCTAGTCCTTGGGCATCCATTATATTTCGAGGATGACTTCCTACACTTTTGTTCTTGTCTCATGAGCAATTTTCAAGTTACTTTAGTATAACCAATGCTCCAAAGGTTAAATGCACTCAAGTATACAAAACCACCATTTTATCTGCAGTGAGCTGGTGTTTCTTTAAAACCATGTCTTCTTGAAAGACTACAATGTTGGTTTCTAGTAAGTCCTTTGTGAAGCCATGTCAGTCTTTGTTGGTATTGGGCCGTGAAGTATCATCGGAGAGTTGTTAGAGCGCTCTCTGGGGACAAAACTGTATGGACCACGATAGTTTACCTCCAAACAGCCCATTTACGCCCTCAGTCAGTCACAAGTCCTCTGTCACCTTTTTGGTGTCACAGGCGCAGAGGGCAGAAACTGCACACATCTTCAGTGCCAGTGTTTGTAATTAACTTTGGTTTACAGGCACTAAATAATAAACCAGGCCAATTTTCTTATTGCCTGACTTGTTTTTAGATGACTAAATGGTTCTTTTTTTTTTTTTTTTTTTTTTTTTGGTTTTTCGAGACAGGGTTTCTCTGTGGCTTTGGAGCCTGTCCTGGAACTAGCTCTGTAGACCAGGCTGGTCTCGAACTCACAGAGATCCACCTGCCTCTGCCTCCCGAGTGCTGGGATTAAAGGCGTGCGCCACCATCGCCCGGTGACTAAATGGTTCTTTAATGTTTTAAAGGCAAACACGTGGGGAGCCCAGCGAGGGCTGAGTGAATGTGTTTGTTCAGTACCATGCAGGCCGTGTTCACAGCCTTCTGACTTAGCTAATTGTAGATCTGTATCTTGAAGATACAGGGAACTCTAGAATAATTTCTGCGAATTGACCAATTAAACCAGACATGCCGACGAATTAGGTCGGTACGGTAAATAACCAGACCAGTTCAAGAATAACGGTTATTTTCAACTAAAAATAGTTGAAAAGGGGAAAACTCATGTTACAAGAGTGGGAGGTCTGAAATTCAATTGGTCCCACGGACACCGCGCAGAGAGAGAGAGAGAGAGAGAGAGAGAGAGAGAGAGAGCCTGTGTCCTACCAGTTTTGCTACCTGGGCTACAGGTAGCCACACCCTAACTAGATGTGATTGGTTGATAGTTTCCTTATCACAGAGATAGGCCTTGAGAACTATGAGTGGTGATAGAAGGAGGGGCGGGTAGAGAACATTGTGTGTTGTGTTCCTTGCAGGACAATATACAAGCAGTGGTGGTGTCAAACTCTAAATGCAAGAGGATAGAGCTGTATATATGATGAGGAAGTCAGTGTTAGAGACACTGTGTGATACTAACACACCATGCAGTCTTGACTCCGTTTCTAGAACATAACCAGTCTCCGAATATCAATGGCTGTCCCAGAAACTCCACGGCTAGTGGCATGTGGAAAGATACAGATAGCACCCATTGTGGGAATACCTAGGTGCTAAGTACATTTCTGATACAACTAGTTTTATGAACTATTGAGTGGATGTGCATATTGAACAACTCTATGGTGTCCCAAATCCAATGTTCTGGGTCGTTAAGAATCAGACCTCCATTGCCCCCTCACTGTAGATGGTTGGAGCCACCATGTAGTGGCTGGGAATTGAACTCAGGAATTCTGGAAGAACCACCAGTGCTCTTAACCCCTGCCCCATCTCTCCAGTCCCCCATTGCACCCTCATTTTAGGGAATTTTGTCTATCACAGTGCCATTCATGAACACTATGCACTCCAGTTCCACTCCTCTTCCCTTCTCCTACTTCCCTCCACCCCCACCAGTCCCTACTCCTCCTTAGGAATCTTTTCCCCCTTACTTACTCATTTGAGTTTGGTTTAGTGTCCCCCAGAGTTTAGTTAGGGTCATCTGGGTGACCCCGAGTTTGGAACTAAACATTAGAGGCTGGTGGGCTCACCAGTGAGTGTACAACTGAAAGCCAGACTTTCTCCCATCTCCTAGAATCTATTGGTGGCCAATAGGTCAGTAATTGTAGCTGGTTCTTTATTGATTTTCACACATTTTTCCAACATAAAATGTCCACCTTCCATTAGAATTTAACCAGCTCACAGCCTTTCAGGACTAGAAGATGCTTCCTTTTATTCTAGGCTCTTGGGACGTCCTAGTGACAAGTGAGCACTTTCCTTCTTTTAACACTAGTAAGATGAATAAAATATGCCCTTAGCTCTAGATTTCCATATCTGTTCAGGCAATGTTACATAGACGTGCGGGGCCTTGGAGTGGGGCAGAGAAAAATCTAAGGATAGTCTTAGGAAAATGTAGGATGGGCCCAGGGGCAGGTCTAGAAAGATGCTAGACATCGTTATCTAATATCTCCTTCATCTGAGGTTCTTTGTAGCTGCGGTTTGGATTATGATGTGACGTATAGCTAACCATAATTGGTGCTTGCAGAGCTCTTAGTGGTCGGAGTCGGGGCTTATTAAGACAGTGATTAGCAAGAATGGCTACAGTGGAAATGGAAACTCTTGTTCTTGTAAGATTACATCAAATGCTTTGTACAGTTTTGAAGAAAAGCAACGGATGTGGGACACGTGGCAAGAAAGCCCGCTCAAGTGAAAAATTAGTTTGCCCAAGACCTCAAACCCTTTTGACACTATGAGGACATGACTTCATACAGCCAGAGTTTCTCTCAGTCGTGACACAAAGGTGGGGGAATGTCACTGAGTGCCTTGGTCAGCTATCTATCACTCTGTTAATACCTACAATGGGTTTTGAGAATTCTTATGCAGGCTTAAAGGAGCATAGTGGATAATCTGAGCATACAAGAACTCAGACATCCGTTTGGGGGCCAGGGATGCTCTGGATTGCTTCGTGTTTCTTGGCTCTTATCCTGGCTTCCCTCTGAGCCACTAGAACAGATGCATTTGTGACCACAAAGTGGGTGTGCTTCTGAGGGAGCCGACAGAATAGGACAAGGACAGGCAGTGTCTGCTGACAACCTGCTCTCCTCTTCCACGGAGCCTCTAACAGAAAGGGACACACAGTGGGAGGTGTTGAAGAGGATGTTCTCAATAGTATGTGACAAAACTCACTAGGAGTGCTCCGGCCATAGTAAAAATCAGCACCGAGACTGCGTCCTATGGCACCATCTCTTCCCCTTCTGCAGGTTTACAATGTTTCAAACAGAGTTCTGCCAAATCTTCCTCTTAGCCGGAAGGAAATGCAGATTCTCAAAGTCAGAGCCCGCCCAAGTTCAAGATCTGCCTTTAGAGTCAAGCCACAATTTCCTATGTCTGTGTTTCAGTTCAATCTGTCCCACACCAAGGTTCCACACTTCTGTGTTACATTGCCTGAACATATAGGGAACGCTAAGGGGGAGGGGCTTGTTTCATCCATCTTTGCTAGTTACTTGAGAACTATTCATCCTGTCGTTGATTAACATAATAATAGAAAGAGGAGTATTCTGTCTCCTTAGTGACCTTTTTATTATAAAACATGTTCAAGTTGAGAAGTATAAATGAAATGTAAGAACTGTTAATATGAGGGGCTGAGGAGATTTCTCAGTGGGTAAAGGGTTTGCTGCACCAGAACGAGGACCTACGGTTAATCCCCAGCATATGTACAGAAGCCAGATGTGAAAGAACATCCTGCAACCCCAGCGCTGTGGAGGCGGAAATGAAAGTACTCTTGAAGCTTGTTAGCTAGCCAGTCTAGCCAAATCAGTGTGCTCCGGGGGGATCTGAGATCCTTGTCTCAACAAATAAAGAGGAGAGTGATTGAGGAAGATATGGGACATTGACCTCTGACCTCCGCAGTCACACACATACACACACACACCTGCACACGTGCACGTACCCACATGAACATTGGCATATAACATATATATACCTGTAACCCATGTTTCAGACATAAGAGAAAATACATGTTAATTTTCTTTTTGATTCTCGATTACTTTGCTTAATATAATAACTTCCAGTTCCAATTTCCTTCAAATGACATAATTTCATTCTCTGTGACTGAATAAATAAATGCCATTAAATATACGTCACATTTTCTTTATCCCTTCATTGGTGTATGGATCCCTAAATTCATCTATAACTTAACAATTGGTATTTCTATCATAAACATAATCTATCAGGTATCTCTGTACTGTGGTACTTAGATTCCTTCAAATATATTCCTGGAAATTTTATGGCTAGATTATACAGTAGTTATGTTTTTTAGTTTTCTAAGGAACCGCCATATTGGTTGCCATGGTGACTGGACTAATTTACATTCTCAGCAGCAGTACATAGGGTTCCTTCTCTCCCGAGCTCGCCAGCTTCAATAACATTTTATTTCTATTTCCTTTTATTGTTATTATCATTATTTTATACTCTTATTTAATTAAAATATAATCATTTTTCTGTTTTTCTTAATGCTAGACTATAGTGAGTTAGAGTCTTGATGTTGGTTTGGTTTGTATTTCTATGATGTCTCAAAGTGTTGATCATTTTTTCCACGCATTTATTGGCTGTTTATATATCTTTTACCAACCGTCCATCCATTTCATTTGCCTATTTGACTGTATTATTCATTTTTGGCATTTAATTTGTTGAGTGTCCTTATGTATTCTAGAAAATCTCCTGTCAGTGGGCAGCTGGCAGAGATGTTCTCCCATTGCGTAGACTCTGTCTTTGCACAACTGTTTTTTATTATCACAGAAGCTTTTTGAATCCCTGTGATTGCGTTTGTCATCTCTTGCTATTATTTTGTGCAGTACTAGAGCCCCTTTCAGAGTGCCCCCCTCTCTGCTTTCATCTAGACATGTTTTATTCCATCAACCGTGACACTAAGTTTCAGATCTCACATTAAGGCCTTTGTTCTGTCTTGACTAGATCTTTGTGCAGGATGAGACACAGGGAGCAAGATTCACTTTCCTACCTGTAAATATCCAGCACCATTTGTCAAACTGACTCTTTCCTACAGTGTGTACTGTTAGCATGCTCCCTAAAACCAAGATGGCTCTAGTTGCTTAGGCCAGTCTGGGACTTCCGTCCCACTGAGTTTTGTTTTTGTTACTGTGATTTTGTAGTATAATGAAGTCACACATTAGAGGTTTCTGCCATTTTTGTTCAAGATTGCTCTGACTATGATGTGTTGCTTTAATATCACCGGTAAATTTTCACAAACTTAACTTTATACTTAAAATTGTGGTTTATAAGATTTATCTATTTTAAAAATAAAATTGGATCTAGTTTATTCATTCAAACAGCAGGATTCTATCATGAGAGTTTCACAATTTGCTGATATATTCCAAATATAATATATATATATATGTTCAAATTATATACGGTTTTTCATGTTGCTGTTATTTAATAAATGACTGTATGTGTGCAGGCCAGAGTTCCTTTATCATTTTCGCAGAAAAATCAAGTCTGTAGTTGTACCAATGTACATTTCAGCCAGGAGTAGGAACGAGCTTCCATTTCCTCTGATCTTCCCCAGGGTGTGATATTGTCTAATATAGTTTTGTGAGAGTTTCCTTTTTTATCCTATAAAGTCTGCTGGGAGTCTTTAACATTTGATCTTAAAAGATTATTCAATTTCTTTAACATACTGTGGATGAGTCATTAAGGTTTCATTTCAACAGCCCTCTGTTCTCATTTTTTTTTTTTAATGTAGCGAATCTAAATTGGTGTCTTTTCAATGGGCCACACTGTATCTTATTGATGACATCATGTCAATGCCTGGAGTTGAGAGTTCAAGATCATGTAAGCAATTCAGAGGACACCTTGTCTCTTCTGCTAGTCCTTTAAAAAAATGTATACTGGTATTTTTGCTTTCATGTGTGTACTGTGCCCATGGAGGCCAGAGGAGGGTGTTGGACCCCTTGTAACTGGAATCATAGGTGGTTATGAGCTGATATGTGGTTGCTAGGAATTGAACCTGGGAATTCTGGGAGAACAGCCAGTGCTTTTAACTGATGACCCATCTTTTCAGCCCCTTCTTCTGTTACTCTTGACCACATTCAGGCATTATATACACCCTTTAAATCTATTCACCATCCACCCAATTAAAAAAATCCTATAGACTGATGTTTCATAATTTCTAATGAAATTCTGCAGGTCGCCGTGGTCTCCAGCATTGCCTTTTAAAGATCTAGTTTCTCCCTACAGCCTAAAGACAGTCTTTCTAAAATAGAACCATACTCTTCAAAACCCTTTATGGTTCCTCCCAATAAAGGCCAAACACTGGAGCTTGGTTTCGTGGCCTGAGTATTAAATGCCACTCCTCGAGCTCCTGTGTTGAATACTGGGCTCTAAACACGTGGTACTACTTTGGGAGGTTCTGAAAACTCTGAGGGAGTCATATAATTGGGGAAAATAAGTTAGATGAGATGTCTTTGAAGCTGATACCTTTTCCCTGTCCCTTACTTGTTTGCTGCTTCAGTGTCTGCCACATACAACATGCTTCTCCCATCATGATATCTGTCAAGCACATGGCCCAAAGGACCATGGACCAAAGTCTCTGAAAGTATGAATGAAAATAAATAAATAATACAACATATATTAAATTATTATTAAATATATTTTATATTATATTTGAATATATTCATACATTAAATAATTAAATAATATTATATATGGCATACTATTTCAAATAAATTAAATAATAAATAAATAAATAGCAAATAATCATTTCTTTGATTTGGCTTTCTTAGGTGTTGGTAACAACCTACACAGACTATTTGTATCAAGTTGGTTGCTGTGATTGTCTCACAATCTTAACGTTGAGCTTTTGGGACTGGTTGCTGGCGGGACCTGAAGAGGTATGGGGAAGGAGATTAGAGAAAACAGAGGATGCTCTCTGCAGAGCTTAACGGGAGCATCTGCTGGGAACCAAGAAGATGAGAAGGCCGACAGGAATGTGGACAGAAAAGGTCAGGCTTATAAAATGCTAGGTGTAAATGAAGGTTGTCAGGAGATGGACCAGAGCCCACGTGTGCCTACTTCTGGCAGATTTAACTCCATTTTATCATGTAATGAGACTTTCCATGAGGCTAACCTTAAAGTGATTGACGAGCTCACACCTGTAATCTCAGCCCTTGGGAAACTGAGGCAGGAAGATTGTTGTGAATTGGTGTCCAGTCTGTGTTACACAATGAATTACAGTTCCGTCTGGGGTGCAGAATGAGATCCTAGCTCATAAAACAAAACAAAGCATAAGAAATGATGGGACAGTCAGTTTGGTGGGAAAATTTCGAGACAGTGTAGCGTTCAGACTGTTGCATGTTTTGCTTTATTTTTTGGGGGAGAGGCAGTGAAGAAAGGGTTTATTTAGCTTATAGCTTACTCTCTATCCTGAAGGGTAGTCAGGGCAGAAATTCAAGGCAGGCGCTGGAAGCTGAGGCCATAGATGCACGATGCTCACTGGCTTGCTTCCTTTGGCTTGGCCAGCTAACTTTCGTATCTACAAACCATGCCCACCTGCTCAGAAATGGCATTGCCTACAGTGGGCCAGACTTAGAAGAGAGAGAGATAGAATCAGAGTGGGGAAAGAGAGAGAACATACTGATTGATTTGGAGTGAGTACGAAGGGTTGAGGGGAGTCTGGGAGGAATGGGGGAAGGGAAGGAACATGATCACAATATACTATAAAAAATAACCTAAAGATTAGTAGTCGCATTACAATAGGTGATGTATTATTATGTTATAGCTATTACGTATGTCATAGTTAGCTCCTGTTGTTAATTTGATACAAACAAAGTCACCTGGGAAGAGAGAACCTCAAATGAAGAATTTTTCAGATGAGATCTGTCCATGGCCATGTGTGTGAAGCATTTTTTTTTCATTGTTGGCTGCTTTGGGCCATGATTGTAGTGAAAATTTAAAGCAAAAGAGGGAAAAAATTGAGAAAGGCCAAAATCAAGCTCATTTAAAGTTGTGTATAAGGAAGATGTAGTTTTTGAAGACATTAGCATTATTAGAAAGAAACAATAGGCCAATGAGATATCTCAGTAGGTAGAGGCACTTGTAAATGTGTGATGGCCTGAGTTCGGTCCCTGGGACACATGTGACAAACCGGAAGAAAAGAACTGACTCTTGGAAATTGTCCCTTGACCCCAACATGTGGTGTAGCAATTTCCTTAGACATTGAAAGGTCGAAACATTGCACCCAGCAGGGTACCTTAAGTCGGAAGATAAACAGCTCAAAATAGCTCAGGAAGGCCCTGAAATGGATCAGATTCACTAGGTTCCTCGGTCCCAAGAACATACAGTAAAGACCACTGAGAGTCACCTTCAGGAATACCAAGCTGCAGAGGGGAATCTGAGACAAGGCCTGGGAGAAGAAGCTGACAGAGGCTGACAGAGGTCTAGACTGAGTCACTTGGAAAGGACATTCTCTGGCCTGCTGAGCTGCCTGCAAGGTGTGCGGTGTGCTCCAGGTTCCCAGCTTTTATGAGCTGTTATTCAGTAATACAGCTGTCTTTGGGTCATTTCTGTGAGTAACCCCTCGCCAATATTCCTGTAAGTAACCCCAATAAGACCCATTGGTTAATGAAATTAGACTTTGGTGGTATCCGTACTTTGGTGAGTCATGGGTTCCTTATCTCGGGTGTGCTGAGTCTCCCCAGAAAATGTCACACAACAGAAGTATCCATGGAATGAGAAGGTGGTACCATATAAGATTCCTTAATTTTGAAGCATTCATCCCTCCTCAAGTTTTGAGTCTACACAGGGTTAGGTCCTGGGTTCAGACCCAGGCTTGTCTTCACTTGAATGCTTAATCTCACATAAGAGGAAAAGTCTCTTTGTTTTCTCTTCAGGATGCCACAAACCCCCAACTGCTATGTTGATCTACTCCAAATGGTCCACATCACATGCACTTAACATGTTTTGGAACATGTTTCTTCTAAAGTATTTTCATTAGTTTTTAAAGCCTGCATGCATCATTGGAAAAATGTAAGCCACATGTTTGACATTCATTTACACTTTGCTTTTTTTTTTTCTATAAAAAAAGAAAAATGTAAATTGAGGTTCAAATGCCTTTGGGCTCTTTAATAAATACAACTTTCAAGTCGTTTTTCTTTCCATGGAGTTATTACAAAGGAAAATGTCTTTGAACAATAGAAGGTCATGGCTTAAACCCAAACTAAGTAAGTGGTATTTTAGTAGGTTCCAAACTTGATTAAAGTTCTTATACCAGAGCCCTGAACCACAAAGCCCCAGTAGTATTTGTTGTCTTCATCTGTCAGGGATGAAAACAGAAGGCGTTAACCTTCTGTTTGTCTTTGCAGCCTTAACCTAAAATGTGCTCAAAGAAAGGATTCCATATTTGAAATCTGGACAACCGAATTCTAGCTGATTCAGACAGGGGCAGTAGTCACACTCTGCCTGCTGAGGACCCCGGAGTCAGAAATTATCAAATGAACAGATATGAAAATGAATGGACCCAATAAAGAGTGCTATGTGGGCATGTCTTGTGGGAAGGTGAGTGAGTCAGCATTTTTACAGAGAAGACCTACAGACGTAGGTATTGAGAAATACCTACTTCTATTTTTATTTTTCAATGCCAAAGACTGAATCCTGAGCCTCATACAGAGTAGTCAGGAGCTCTATCACTAAGTCACACTGCCAATCCCCGGCACAAATGTCTTTGAAAATCATATTTTGGCACCAAAGTCATGGATAGAAATGTTCATTGCACTAGTTTTTTAATTACAAAAAAGCCATCACCCATTGAATGGTAGTTAAAAAAAAATAGTGAACTATTAAATGATTACTTAAAATTTGTTGGGAGCATGTTGTGCCAGAAACATAGAAGAGCATGTTATCTTTCTACAAAGATAGAAATTATTCAATAACAAGAAATTCAGAAGATTCAGCAGCTTCAATGAGAAGAGTTGGTCATAAAATCAAAACTATTCTGATGTTTAAGGTCAATGCAGGTACTTTTATTCCGATTTAAAAAAATGCTTATTTTTATTTTATGCATAAGTATTTTCTCTGCATGCACGTATGGAATTCAGAAGAGAGCCTCAGATCACTTGAAATAAAGTTGTAGATGGTTGTGAGCCTCCAAGTGGGTGCTGGGAACTGAACCCAAGTCTTCCGCAAGAGCAACAAATGCTCTTAGCCACTGAGCCATCTCTCCAGCGTCGCCCCCATATTGGTTACTACTTCTCCCACCTCACACAGCACACAGCAAGTGTATCTATATGTATACATGTGCTTTACAGAGTAAATGTAAGTTATAATGGGCATAGGATAGTTCAAAAGGTTGCAGAAGCCGGCGGGGAGCAGGTACTGATAGGATAAGAGACTGATCGGAGCCAGGAGCGAGCTGTTGCTGGAACCACTCTAATTAGGGTGTCAGAGCCAAGTTGTGGGGTCTATCTGGTGGATAAAAGTCCAAGAATAGGAAGCAGAGTATTCAGATCCAGGTCCAGACGGGTCAAAAAGCAGCGGATGTCCATCATTTATGGGATAGCAGGGCCTTTCACCAACCAATCTGACACATAGTGTGTGTGTATCAGGCACAGACATGTAGGGGACTCTGGGGCTTTGACTCAGCTTGGTCTCCCACCATTGAGATGGCTTACTTGGCTACCTGCCTATCTGTCTTTCCACTCTTCTCAGTCTTGTGTTTCTGATAAGTTCTTGGGCCTACCTAGTTTTCCAGTTACGATTTCAATACACCTGTGAAAAGCTACAGTCTCAGCTCACCCTTATAAACGCCACAGGATGGCTCCCCGAGCTCCCAGGAATGACCCATTTATCACTCTGCGCTGGACGAGCCCAACAGAGGGTGTAGTTTGCAGGTCTGCTCATACCCTACCATCTGCCTCCTTTAAATGGAGTCAAAGCTGTTTGGAAGATGGCGTCTCATGGAATACAGTACCTCCTGCAAAACATGATAATTTAGAGTAAGGCATGGCCTGATCTCAGTAGAATTAGAGGAAATAAGAAAATAAAGAGCACCAATATTAACAAGTGGAGAAAATTAAAGATGACGTATTTCTATTGTTACAGGAATTGAGCTTTATTGTTTCAGTACATATCAAGGACAGCTCTGGGTAATAACCATCAAAAGCATATTAGAAGTTTTGAGAGGGGAAATTTGTGAAAAGCCATTGATTTTTACCTTATACTGGTCTGTTCTTGCATTTTCAGGTTGTGTGCACGTATAGGCAATGACTTGGAGGATATTCCTTTTACATTTTCTTTTCTATACACATATGCACCATGTATTTCACACAAATGTTTAAACAAATCTTAAAGACAAAAAACAATACCCTACAACGGCAGGCATGCTGCAATAGTGCTTCTGTCCTTAGACTGCAGCACAGGGCAAAGGGATTTCAGATTGCATCCCACCCAAGCCTCCATTGCAGTGATGGCACCCTGGAAAATTCACTGGAATTTTGTGAACCTCAGTTTTCATATGTAAAATTGGAAACCATTACTTACTTTTTCAGCTATTGTGAAAGTTCAGTTTTAGTATAAATAACGCATAAAGCGGAGGACAGCTTGCAACATGGCTGACTCTCATTTTTATATCCACGGTTATTGCTGACCGGTATTGGTATCATTATTAGTAGCATAATAAAAATCACTGGCATCCTTAAGCCTCTTACAGATGGTTCATGTGGTAAAGATGCCAACATGGTGACCTAAGATTGAGTCTCAAAACCAAAATGGTAGAAGGAAAGAACTGAGTCCTGCAAGCTGTCCTATGCCCTTCACATGTATACACACAATGACACACACACATGTATACACACAATGACACACACACATACACATGCACAAAAGAATAAATATTAAAAAAATTAAAAAGACTGTTTCAAACTGATTCTGCCCTCTGCCTTGCTTCAGGCTTAGTTTACAGAAAAAGTAATGTCAACAGAAGCTTCTGACATTGTTTTGCTGAGCCAGCCGAAAGGCACAGACCACTGCAGGTGTGAACCAAGTGTGTTAGGACAGCTGATCTGATCTGAACTGCGGTCTCCATCTGCACCTCTGAACAAGAAGGTGGTATCACTTGGACCACCCAGCCAATTTATAACTCAGCTCCCTGTGCTTAACTTCCCACACCTTTCTAAAAGCTCCAACACCAGCGTTGGACTCCGAACCTCTGGTCTGCCGCCCCGTGTCCTTCTATGTGCCCATGGCGTAGTACATTCCTAGAAAAGACATTTTCAGAATTTAAAAAAGTTAAAGTATCCTCCTGACCCCCAAACCATTTCTTGGGTCTGGAGAGGAATTATTCCTGGAAGTGCTTGAGGGGAAAGAACTGGGGGAGCAGCTTTCCATTCTCCTTGAATTGCAAACTCACATTAAAAAACATTAAGGATAATAAACTGGAAATTCAATTACCAGGCTAGAAGCCAGAACCTCGCACACTCGGTTTGGATTTGCATTCTAACTTACAGCTTGTTCTTGCCAATGTTACTTACAATTCAGACCTTTGCTCGTGGTATAAAAAGCACTCGGTGTACACATGATTTCTCACCAAACGCTTCCTGATGGACCGGCTCAAATGGCGATTTGGGGTATGAGATTAAATGAGAAGGGAACACTGACTTTTCTCTCCTTTTTATCTTTATGTTTTTCATTTTTTTGAACTTTGGAAACCCGAAGAAGCACAGGGCAAGGGCTTCAGATTCCTACACAATGATGAGCATCTTCTCTTGGGTACCAATTGCAGTCTCTACTGCTTGCCTGCTCTCATTTGTTTACCGCACTCTCATGGGGAGATGCTAGCTACCTGCATGCATGAAGGTGAATTCCAATCATGGAGACTCGTGAAAAATAAGTTGCGACTTTTCTCCAAAAGCAATTGCAAGAGTATGAAATTTTGGCTTGCCTTGTATTAATTAACCAATGAAAGCAACAGATTAATACAAGACCCACCTCCATCATTTGTACACTCATCCAACAGCCTTGATTTGAACAAGAACAACAACAAAACTTTCAAATATGAAGGTTTGGACCAGGAATCCAGTGAATAACCCTCAAGATGGATCTCTCTTAAAAGTGGCATGCCTTTGACTTAAAGGTGACAGGCAGTACCCTAGGTGGGGGGTTGAGTTGTTTAAACGTTTTGTCTTATTTCTCACACCTGTAAAACCAAGATGAAGATGAATGGCTGCCTTCTAGAACTGTGTAGTGATTAAGGGGTTGATGATGCTCATAAACCTTTTAGGATCATGCTTGGCAATATTAAATCCTCAGAAAGTGTTCATTCTTGTTATGATGAGGTGGCCTCATAAAAGGCCCTCAGGAAATGGTTGTTATTTTGCTTGGGATGGAAAGAGCTGTGGCTTCCCTATGAAAGCCCCAGGGCCTCCACATCCCTCAGCAGTAGTGACTCTCAGCCTTGGACACATGTTGCTATCACCAGGTGTCAAAGGAGAATTTTCAAAACTTAAAAACTTGAATCTGATACAAATATACAGTGAGCACTTGCCAAAGGCCTATTTGATCCATTTAATGAGGGGACTGGCAGGATGCATTCAAACTGCTTCAAAGAGAATTCAAAGCACAGGTACATAGAGATCTGGAGATGAAGCTGGAATAAGCTAGCTAGGTCAGATACAAAACTAGATCTTACTATGGGGCAAAAGAGAAAAGAATAGAAAAAAAAATTCCATAAACTCTAACAGAAATGGATACTTTTCCAAGATGTCTTTCCAACTTCAGAGCAGGGCAGAAGCTTCTTCAGTTGACATTCTCGGATGGCCACACACTCACAGAAGTAACTCCCCCCTCTATGACCTTTCTGATGTTAGTAAGTACATCCCCTTTCCACCTGCTCTGGAGGTCCTCCCATTAAGCACATCCTTCTTCTTCTTTTATTTACTGGACAAAGAAAGAAGAGTCAGCAATTTAAAACGTATTTGTGGGGCAATGTTTCTAAACGAAGGTTAAAAACAGCTCTTCAGTGTCTGACTCTTTTAAGTTCAACGCTGTCTTATTAACCCAGCTTCTTTCCACATCTTCTCAAGGTATGGCTTCCTTCGCGGTGTCAATCCTGGAGCCAGCAAGGTTGATGGTTCAGGCATAGGATCCCCAATCTTGATTTTCACCAGGGACCTATTCTTAAGGAGTCGTTAACCCTCCTTGTTTCCTTCTTTGCACCCTCTTTGATTTTGTTTGAAGAGCCTGGAACAATTAATGTCTTCCCCAGCATTATTTTAGAGAGGAAACTGATTGATGTAAAAAAATAGTGTCAATGAGATCTTGGGTTCAAGATGAGATTCTAAGTTTATGGACATGAGCTAAGACTTAAGTAAAAATAGAATAAGCCCTGAACCTCTCTGAGACAAGGTGAGAAGAAGGACAAGAAGGACCAGAGAAGAGACAGGGTGATGGAGAAGAACTTGATTACACCAGAGGAAGAGCCAGGACAAATAAACAAGAGAGGAGGGTCTCTAAGGATGTGACAGACCAAGTTCTAGCTCTTGGCGTAAGGTGTGTGCCATGAGCCTCACCTCTCTGCATCCCTGTGCCCCTTGCTTTAAGTGAAGTCAGCCTCACGCATACATGTCTAAAACAAATACATGTGTATGTGCAGGTGATAAAATGGAGCCTAGAATTCTAAAACCGAAAGGCAACAAAGTGAACACACATGGAAGCAACAGCTAAAGCCAGGGGAAGCTGCTTATGGGAATCTCGGAGAGGAGTCTGAGTGACTGAGGTGGGGGGAGTGGGCTTCAAGGCTGTGTTACAAGTCTCACAAGGAAGGGCTGTATTGAGGCAACACTTTCCTCAGGATGTAGTGGAAGGATGGAGAAAGCGGTGGCTATCACTAGACACGGTGTGGCCTCCAGACTACTGAGAAATGACTTACTGAGGGGTCTATTAGCTAATGGAGATGAGAAGCATGTCTAAAGTGCCAGAGCTTCCCATCCGGGAGACTATATGCACAGAGTAAGAATAACTTCAAAATAGACGATGCCTCTTCTAGCTGGAGAAACTGGGAGCCATAGAGAGAAGGTCATGAGTTTGGATGGCGATAAAGAAACTAGAATAGTGGCTCCCATTGATTAGATAGATGGGAAAGAACCACCCATAGACAAAATCATCACACAACACTTAAGATAACTTATTACATGAGTATCAGTTACTTTTATCACCTTGTGTTAGTTAAAATGTAATTGGCCCCCATAAACTCACAGAGTGGCATTATTAGGAGGTGTAGATTTGTTGGAGCAGCTATGGCCTTGTTGGAGGAAGTGTTTCACTGTGGGGGTGGGCTTTGAGCTCTCTTTTGCTCAAAATTCACTCAGTGTGACCCTCAGACCACTTCCTGTTGCCTGTGAGTCAAGATATAAGACTCTCAGCCTCTCCTCCCGCACCATGTCTGCCTGCATGCCACCATATCGCACCATGATGAAAATGTAAGTCACCTCAATTAAATATTTTCCTTTATAAGAGTTGCCATGGTCATGTGTCTCTTCACAGCAATAGAATCTCTAATTGTATGACAAAATACTTGATAGAATCAACTTGAAAGAGAAAGGATTTATTTGGATTCATGGTTTAATCCAGGGTTGCTTGGTTCTATGAGCCTGGGCAAATCATGGTGGTGAGGACATATATTGGAGAGAGCTGTTTACTTCATGTTGTTTGAGAGAGAGAGAGAGAGAGAGAGAGAGAGAGAGAGAGAGAGAGAGAGAGAGAACACGGGCATGGGACACTTTCAAGGACCCAAATCTAATGACTAGTTTCTTCCAGCCCAGTGTCTAAAGTTTCTTCAGTCTCCAAATCCAGTGCTGTCTCAATTGGAGAATATTCTATATTCAATCCATAGCACCTTAGAAAGATTCTTTATTCTTCGCTCTAAGCCACACCCTGGAGCCCTTCACTTCAGCTGTTTCTGACCCTGTAGATTAAACTTTCATGTGATGATCAGTGTTGACTTGTACCACCTCGTGCAATCATTGTAAAAGCTCTCGCTGCGAGCTCAGCTGTTGTCTCTAGGGACAGATGTAGATACAATCTCAGCTCAGTGAGTGGCTTGCTCTCTGCTAAACAACTAGCAAATTGGCAGATCCAGAACCTGAAGTCAGGGGCAATTCCAGAACCCGAACTCTTATCTAATCCAAACAGGAGCAACAGAAGCAAGGGGAAAGAGGTCACAGACATGCATTGGCAACAGTGCGCACTTGGCTGTTTCATAAGGTATATGAGAAACTGTTTGTTTGAAATATTGTGAAGTTTTACTGTTTTTTTTTTACCTCTAATCCTCTCACTTTGTAATTATTCTGACCCCGAATCTACAGCCTAAGACATCTCCTAAGTGATTTTTTTTTCATGTGAAAGAGTGTCCTATTTACGAAATAGAGGCTGAGTCCTGGGGGCCCCGAGAAACATTAAGTGTTGACTATATCTGCTAGTAATTATATGTACACATGTACACATTTGCACAAAAATAAATACACATGATACACACGGGCATCTGCGCTGAAGTATGCAACTAAGTGTCAGCACATTAACAGATTTAAATTAGCTGCCTGACTCTATTAATAGCTCTGATTTTCCAGTTTCTAAAATAAAAGATCCCAGAACAGCTGGACCGAAATGCAAAACAGAATGGAGGAATAGAAGCCTTTGAGCAATAGTAGTCTGTCTTCAACAGCTAAATAAAGTTTGTAGGCTCATAGATTTGTGCGGATGTCTATAAAAGAACCCTTGAAATGTTAAGTGCTTTTTAAAAACACCATCATCTCTACACGGTGAAAGGGGTTGATGATGTCTTATCAGTTATGAGGTTTGCAAAAGCCATTTGATACCCATTAATGTCTTGAAACAAGGCTTCGTCCGGGGGCAGAGGGCATACATGTCGGTCATGTGGCTTAATAAAAGGACAGCATCAAGAAGAGCTCCACCCACCCATCTCCCATCTAGCCCTATCTCTCTCTTCTCAGGTGATTATTTCTGGATAATCATCATTAAATGGCGACTCTTTTAAAATTCAGTGCCTTTTGCCATTCAGTCTCGTATCCATTCTACACGGGGCTCCTGCTGTCTCTCTTCCCTCTCCCACATTCTCCTGCCTCAGTGCTTGCTGAACATGCAGCACACCATGCCTCGCTCAACCTTTTGCTCAGCCCATGGGTCTTTTCTTCCTTTATCTGACAAACTGCTCCTTTCTCTTCAAAGCTCACCTCAAAAGAGCTCCTTCGGATGACATCCGTAAGACATTCCTCCACTGCCTCTAACTGCTTAGAAAGAATCAATCCTGGCCCCCTTACCCTCCCATGGCACTGTGCTCTTGATCTATACAAGTGTCCTATGACTTTATGGTGTTCTCCCTTGATTTCATGGCAGCTTCTAGCTCTGTACGGCTTTAAAGTGTGACCTTGGGGCCAGGAATGTTGGTTCTACTAGGACATCAGGACCTGTTCTGTTCCACTCTCCGGGAAATTCATTTTAACAACATCCCAGGGTGCTTGCAAGTCATTAACATTCAAGAAAGCCATCCTAGAGCACAGAGAACACAGCCTGGCTTCATGATCCTGTGGTCCCTCAGAGAACCAAGCATACCACATGCTAATCTAATAAACAGAGGCAGGGAACCACCTGCCAGACTTTGGATTAAGAATTAAGGGTAAAAAGAAGACTAGGATGTCTTGTAAGACTGTTTACAAGGGTGGATAGAATTTACAACTATTATGAAATGGCCAGATCCGCTTAAAATCTTAAAAACAACGCCAAGCAACCCAGGGTCTCATTATGCAGTGTGGGCTGGTCTAAACCTCACCGCGTGAGTCAGGCTGGCCTTGAACTCACAGAGATCTGCCTGCCTCTGCCTCCTGAGTGTTGGGATCAAAGGTGTGTACCACCACACTGGCCCCACTGAAAACTTTAAAGAAAGTCTTCGGACCAAATGAGTCTGCAAAACACAGGGCTAGAAAGAACAGTTTTCTCCATGGTGGGATGTCTCAGATCATTTAATTTTATCTTGTATCTCTATAATATATAACATGCCCCAAATTCTTGGATCACGCAGCATTTATTTTTAATTTTCTATTTGCATATTTGTTTCTGTTTGTTGGTCTGAAACTGTGCGGTCCAGGATAGCTTCAAACGCATGGTCTTCCTTCCTACATCAGCCTCCTGGGTGCTGGAGTCACGGGTATATGTCAAACCCAACAATGTATCTACATACATTTCCATGTATGTATGCATGTGTAGGGATACATGTGTGTCCTTTCTTTAGCAAAGTGTTTTACAGAGCATGTATTGGAAATCACTGGTCTGCCTTCTGAAGTTTGGATTTCCTTTACTTGGTTGAGTTGTATCTCATCACTACTGAACACAGGAATCTGTGTCAATCCATTGCCACTCCATCAGCCTTTGTTAAAATGAACCCTGGGTCTGCCTTTAAACTGAGCAGAAAGTCATGGGAGGGAGATGGCAAAAATCCCAGAAGGGCTTGACCACCGTAGGTTAGACACTTGAGTGGCTTGTACTCCTGGCTCAAACATTAGATCTTCTGATTCTGTGTCATTTACACCACTGGTCTCCTGCTACCAATTCATCTGCCAAACACAGCTGTTGGTGACAGTGCCTATGTTTCCTGAACCTGGAGGAGTATGAGACCTCATAGATATTGGATACTACTATAGAAGGTTCTCTGTATATTATAAAAAAAGAAAGTGATGTCTGAAATTGAAACGAGTTAACATATCAGTATAATATAGAGGAGTGCCTTCTGTAAAGCCACAAGGGAGATATGAAATCTTGAGAGGAGCCTCGGGCCTGAAATCCTTTCATCTGTAAAATGGGAACAATGATATCTGCATCCCTCTGCCCTTGTTCATTCGGAACTTGACTGGATCAAAGAGATTAGCCTTACTAATTTAAAAAGCATCTCCTAGAAATTCAAGTAGACTACCAAAACAGAAATGAATATGGTTTAAATTTCAAAGCCCTGAGATTATTAATCAAAAGAAGTACTTATATACCTGGGCCTTCCAAGCTGCTCAGAACATCACGGTCATTGCCTGCATATTGGAAAAGCTTTTGTTTTCTGTGTAGGGGAACAGAATCCCGCAATGGAGAGCTAGTTAACCCAAATCTCAACAATGCCCACAGAACCTGTTTTCCCCAGTTTGGTCTTCCAGCTGTTCCCAGAAAGGCAAAGAAAGTGCATTGCCCCTCCCCCCTCTGCCAGGGTGCTGAAAACTTTATTTGCTGTGAAACATGGGCTCGTTTCTTGAGCGCTGCACACGTGTGTGATTTTCTGAAGCCTGCAGATCAACGTGATAATTGGAAATGGCCAGCGAGATTCAACACAACTGAAACACTACCATGCTTCGTAGTAGCTTGTAAGTTGGCTCTAATCAGCAGCCATCACTCACCCCTGCTGAGAGCTCCCAGAGAACTGGTGATTGGCTGGGGTTAATTCTAAGGCGTGTCTGGAATTTCTTTATTGATGGTGCCTTGGGCAGGGCTGGGGCCATTTTGGATCACAGTGTTCCTATCCATATAAACAGAGACGGATGTCTGCTACTCCTCTCTGTAGGTCCGTATCTGCCTCCGAGTTCCTAACAACCAATCGCATGCATTTTAACCTCCATTTCCATCTCAGCAACGTTATGTCCGGCACTACTGAGCCTTCCCCATGCAGGGCGCATCTGCTAACCTTCCTGTTATCTCTCCCTTGGCCTCCCACATCAGAGGACTTGTAGCTCTTAGGATCTGGTAGGCATTAATATTCACTAACTTGCTCTAGGGAGCCACGCTTCGCAAGGCACATTTCCACCTGAAAGGAGTTGTTTAATATAAACATTTGGTTAATATTCTGTACATTTGAAAGCATTTTATCAGCATCGGTGTAGGACCAAAAGTCATTTAAATTCAATGGGAACTGATTATGCGCCAAGAATTGGTCCTTTCCCAAGGAGTGTGTTTTCCCACTAATATAATGTATACATTATAAAACTCACTTACACGGTTGATGGGAACATTTTGTGGACAGCAGCAGCCCCGTATTTCATCTGACTGTGTATTCATCAGCTCCAATGCTGTTGTCAAATGGGGGAAAATATTATACAATATTGCTTTAAAAACTGTCTAAATATAATTATCAGCATCTCTGGAGTGATAATAATTATCATAACAAGAGCTCATCAGAGGAGACACACTCTGATGAGGAGCTTCTGCTGCGAGCCACTCCCCCTAGTAGAAAGGGACGCCACAGTATCCCCGTTCCTTTCTGCCTTCCTCTGAAATCTTATGGAGCTGGTCCAACCTTCTTTTACCCGTGTCTCTACGAAACACATTATTCCAAAGAATTGTTTGATAGACAGTTTGAGAAGAAGGGTTAAAAGCCATGAATGGGAAATTTATGCCCAGCTGGCCACTGAAAATTGCTTAAGTACATTCCATACTTTTGGATAAAGTTGTCACATAAACAAACTATTGTTTGTTTCTGTTGAGGGCCATTGTTGGATATTTTTAAAAAGAGTAGAGGAAGTTGAATATGGGCTAGGTGCATGCTAGGCCTAACACTGAGCTTCATTCCAAGCCCACAGATACTAATTATTTGAAAGAAACGTTAAAAAAATTATTGATACGAGGGATTGAATTTAGGACACACATTCAGACAGGCATGCTATCACCGAGTCCTTCTGCCAGTTCAAACAGATTCTAATGGGAAATATAACTTAATGAGCTGTGAATAAGACAGATGATAAGCAGGTATTTATACACGAATATATAATCTATACACTTGCATGTGGATGTATTTGTTCATTCTAGTATTGACAAGTATTGGCAGAAAATCCCATTTGTGGCTATTACATACCTTAGAGAGTGTCTGCCAGGTCAGAGAATTTGCACTCCTTTATTTTCTTAAACAATATTCTTTCCTGAAAGTGTGGTCGCCAGCTTTCATCTCTGCTAGCAGTGTATGGAGTGATGAATGCCCCTAACTCCCACTGTATTTGCTATTGCTAGACTTTCGGGTTGGAGCCAATGGCGGGGGGGGGGGGTTGCGTGGTGTTATCTTACTATATAGTTTTACTGCACGCAAAAGGAGACATCACGTGCTTTTGATTCCGTAGTACTCCATGAGAACTGCGCTGTGAGTGTATCTGCTCCTTCCCGTATGTGTAGTGGCTGTGTGACTGGTTTGAGGCCCTGATACAGCATGACAGCTCTGTCACTGTGTCTGTGCAGAAAATCCTCAGCACTGGAACTCGCAGCTTCGAGGCAGTTCACCATGATAAAGATGTCACATTCATGCAGATTTGTCTCCATGGAGTTTGCTGGTTCTGGACTTCCTTTGGGTTTCCACAGGAAAGAAACCATGGATCATTCCAAAGGGCCATTGGAGCTATAACACAGTGTCTAGAGTCCTTACTTCATCAGTGGATGGTTTTGGAAGGACTGAGAATCTTTCAAGCACCATTTAGCTTGTGGCAGAGATTTCATAAAGCATACTGTAGAATTCCAGAAAACAGTGTACCCCTGCTTGAGTAAACAGCCAACTTCTTCACAGATACTGGAAAAATATCAAAAAGTAATTTCCTGGCGATTCTAAACACTCATTAGTGATCTGACTATGCGGGCATCTGAGTCTGAACCAGCAGCACAATGTTGTATCATCATATGAACTCAGATCATAAAAATGCCAGCTCTTCATGAAGAAAAAGAACTTGGGCAAGAACATGCCCAATCCATCCCGTCTGGTGTTTAAGTGATCCGGACTTTATCAAACTCTAGAACACATTCAACATTTACTTTCTACAGTCAAACCTTTCTTGATCCTGTCTTAACCAGAATTCACAGCCGTAGAGGGATCTGTTGCCTTAAAGGCAACTTTAAAAACTTATCAGTGATTCCAGTCTCCACCTGTTCCTAACCAAACCAGAGGAGGCGTCCCTTCATGAGTGCGTGTTTTGTAACAGCTATGTAAGCTGATTCTCTGTGTAGAGAGAGATGTTTAGATTAGGTGCTTGTGGCTGCTGTGTAAAAGTCCCTCAAGGACATGCCTAAGAACCATAGAGGTGGCACGCATCTAATAACAGGCCGAGAGCAGAGAGTCACATGGCAGCCCCAAGTTAACAAGAGCGTTAGGATAGCCTCCTCTGTTCTCTCCTCTGCTCACGATGGAATCAGTTGATTTGAAGCGGAACATATGGCAGCTGCCATCGTAACCCAGAAACCATTCCCTCTGCCATGGCAACCGGATAATCAATGCACGCTTATGGCTGGGACTCAATAAATGCACAATGGCGCAACATGCAATTTGATGCATTTGTTTGTTTGTTTCCTTGTTTTCAGAAGCATTCAAAAAAGCAGTAGACAGTTAATGCCTGTTCTCTCAACACTCCTGTCGAGTCTTCCCAGGATAGAATCTTGCTCTCCTCACCTAAGTTACAAGCTCTTAACACAGCCAGGTCTCTTTTCCAGATTTCAAGGATGCAATTCATCCTTGAAGACATTGGCTCCAACTCCATTTTCTCCCAAAGATCTTTCAAACTGATTCATGGTATTGTTGCCAAGTTCTCCACCCAGGGATCAACACGGTGATTCGAATTGCCCCAATGCATCTGACATTTGTAGACTAAATAATTCAGTTCCGTAGTGACAGGAACACCAAGCCACGCGGTCTCCTTTATGTTTCAAGGACAAATGTCTTAGTTTGGCTTCATTGTTCGTCTTGATGGTGAGGTCTCTCCTTGCTCACATCCAGGGGGTGGGGGGCAATTGCATCTTACTGTCTATATATCAAAGTAGTTCTGTCATATAAACTGTTGGAGGAGGGGAAGAGATAAACGCTATTTTCTGTGAGCAATCATTGCCAGGGACTGTTGCTTCAGACTGCACCTATCCTCATTTCAAGAACAGCCATGCTGAAGAATGGAAAGGAGATCCAATGGGGAGTAGGAGGCATAGAATTGGTACTTCCATTTGTGCCTGAGAGGTGCCTACAGCTCCCTCCACAGGCCAGGTAGCACAGTGCGGTGTGAAGGGCCTCTAAGCTCCAGCCCCTGCCTGCACCTCTTTGCAGTCAGCAAGCTTATTAGCATTTCCATTTAACCTCAGATCTGTCAGCTCTGCAGACAGATCTGGTTTCTTGCTTTTGTTTATGGTGCAAGTGACAAACATGAGGGTATTTCCAAGACGTGAAGTAGATGATGGGAAATTGAAAGAAGGAGATGTCTTCTCTGGGAACGTGACAGCAGAGACAGCTCTGAGAAAGAGCTGCACATACCCCCACATGCAGTGTACTCATGTAACTTGATGGGACCAAAGAGAGACCCAGAGACATAGACCTTGAACGTCTCTTTGCTCCGTGGGATGTGATTCTTGCAAGTCACCCAGTTGATTTCTGGCTGGCAATCTTTGTGAATTCTAAGCGCAACTGCAGAGAAGACACATATTGCTGGAGGTGGAGGCGGGGCTGGGTAGCAAAAGAGAAAGTGGCAGCTATTCCTTCTTATACAGTTCTGGGTGACAAGATCATCACTGTCTGAGGCCAGTAGGTTCATAGATCTACCTGATAATAATACAAAGCACCAACACTTATCATTTAGGTAATCAAGCAACTTTTTCATGGGAAGTTTTTTTTTTTTTTTTTTTTAAAGATTTATTTATTAAGTATACAGTGGTCTGCTTGGCCTGCAGGCCAGAAGAGGGCACCAGATCTCATTACAGGTGGTTGTGAACCACCATGTGGTTGCTGGGAATTGAACTCAGGACCTTTGGAAGAGCAGGCAGTGCTCTTAACCACTGAGCCATCTCTTCAGCCCTCATGGGAAGTTTTAAATTATAGAAAAGGACTGGGAAGATAGCTCCACGGTTAGGATCACATGGTTCCCAGCACACATGGCAGCTCACAGCCATCTGTAACTCCAGTTCCAGGGTACACAATGTCTTCTTCTAGCTTCCATCTGCTTTTAACCTGTGGTGACCCAAGGCACCGGATTAATTACCTTTCTTAGTGATGGGACAAAATGCCTGATAAAAGCAGCTTAGAGAAGAAATGATTTATTTTGGCTCACAGTTTAGGGATACAGTCCATTGCAACAGGAAGGCATAGTGCCGGAGGCACAAGACCGTTGGGCACATTGTGTCTACAGTCAGGAAGCAGAGAGAGACGGCTGCTGCCATTCAGATTACTCTTGCCTTTTTTATTCTGGCTAAGATCCCAGCCCATGGAATGGCATCATTCACATTTGGGGTAGGTCTTCTCATCTCATTAAACTTAATCTAGAAGCTTCCTCACAGGCATGCCCTGATGTGTGTTTCCATGATAATTTTAAATCCCAAGTTGACAATCAAAACCAACCATTATATCCAGTAAATTATGTTGGGTTTCTGAACCCTGAAGTCCTTGAGGTGATGCATTTATGTTAAACCACTGAATAGGTGAATATATATATATATATATAATTTATTTATAATTACTTATCAGTATATTATTAATGTGTGATAGATAAATGTATGCAAACTAGAATACAGGACTGCCTTCTTGGCCCTTTGTGCCATGTTTCAAAATCAGGAAACAGTTCATCTTGTTTTGAGAATCTTGCTACGTTTTTCCTGTAGCAAAGCAACTGCAGCCCAGGGGGTCCTCTGCATCTGTGGAGTCAACTAGACACAGACTGAAAACACTCAAAGACAAAGTCTTGTCTGTCCTGAACACGCACAGACGTTCTTTCTCGTCACTGTTCTTGGAGCCATGCAGGGTGACAGTTATTTTCACATCATTTACATTGTGTTAGGGACTCTGGGTAAGGCAGACATGATTCAAAGCACATGGGAGAGAGAGTGAGAGAGGGCAAAATGTAAGCACTATGCCACTTTATATAAAGGGCTTGAGCATCCGTGGGATTCGCTACAGTAACTGCTTCTAGAAGCAGTTACTGCCGTGGGTATCCAAAACTGACTGCGCAGTAACAACCACCACAGAATAATTATAACTCAGCGGAATTAAGGAAACTTTAAGACTTTGCACAGCATAGTTATTCCTAGTTCGTCTGAGAACTTGAAAGGATGGGGTCAACTTTCCTTTGCTTCCCTATCCCTTGGGTAGAGACTGAATGCTGTTTGTGTGAAGATGAAGAAACTTCTAGGGTTGCTCCAGGGTGATCTGTGTCCTAGAAGGACTCTGACAGCCTCAGGTCCTCGTTCTGGGAATTCTGTATTTGGGGCAGCTTGGGCTGTGTCCTGAACTTCACTTCCATTCCTTCTTACTTTTTCCTCCACAAATATCTCATCTCCCTATGGGGGGTGGGTTCTGTGTTCTTCAAGGCATTGGGTGGGAAGCAAGCATTATTAATCATGTATGCTTTGGATGCTCCAGAAAAGAGTCTGAACTCTCTCCATGGCATTGCTATGAGGTCCAAGTTTACCATAAAGAATGCCATGGAATTTTCCTACATATAAAATAGTTTTTTTTCCTTGTTGTGCCTTTTTTTAAATGCTATATCTTAAAGAAAAAATTTTGGACTTTCATTTAAAAAAATGTATGTTTAAATAGTGGCATAGATATTCATCTACTTTGTAAGATTGCTATGAAGGCTCAATTAATAAATGCAAGATTTTTTGCAACATGAAAATAATAATACAAGTTTAGTGAGTTCTAATCTAATCTAATCACTATGAACTATTTGGAGGCTTCGAGCCCTGACAGAGCACGAAGTCCTGATGTCCAGCTGCCTGTGTTGCGATGAAGACGCTTAGAGGAAAATTGTCAGAGGCTGCTGGTCCTGCAGGCATGTGTGAGCAGGGCTCAGGAGTCAGAGCAGTAACTGGGAAGTTGCTTGGCTGCAAGGAAGGCTGCTAGTTAGTTACCGGCCACTTAGCCCTGAAATAATCACACAGAAACTGTATTATTTCAATCACTGCTTGGCCCATTAGCTCCAGCTTCTTATTGACTAACTCTTATATCTTAATTTAACCCATCTCCATCAATCTGTGCATCATCACGAGGTCGTGGCCTACCAGCAAAGTTCCAGCATGTCTGTCTCTTGTGTGAAGGCTCCATGGCTTCTCTCTGACTCTGCTCTTCCTTCTCCCAACATTCAGACTAGCTTTCCATGCCTAACTAAGTTCTGCCATGCTATAGGTCCAAAGCAGTTTTCTTTATTAATCAATGGTAATCACAGCATACCGAATCCCACATAACTGATTTGCTGGTGCTACCAGACAGTGAGGACTGTCGATCAAGAGAAGCTCAGTCCAGAAAGGAAGTCTCCGATTTGGGCTTTTTCTAGTCTAAGGGGGAAGGAAGGGAAGAAAATTGAGTGGATGGTAATAAAATTTCAGAAATAGGAAATCAGATTGAGAGTTCCAGTCAGTGAAGAAGGTAATGGGGTGTGGGTATTGGGAACTTTAAAGTCTGCTAGACTGGAAAGACTTTGGGTCCCATCAGAGCTTCCTCTCCTTCGAGGCACACAGAAGGACTATTTAAAGCAGCAAGCTGTCAGTTCTGTATAGGAAGTCAGTCCTCTTTATCCCTCAGTCTTATAGCTAGAGACTCAGTTGTTTATGAATCAAAACCATTCAAAAATATTGGATCTATATGGACGTGCACACCACCGACACACATATCCCTCTCCATCATTATTCTAAACAACACAGTGCACAGTTGTCCACCTAACTTTAGGGCTATGTAGAGAATTCTTAATCATCTAGAGGTATCTGGGGTGTCTTAAGTCTGTGGGAGGGTGTCACAGATTGCCCCGTCAATTTGGGTCTTGTGCTAGTTACCTTTCTATTGCTGTGATAAAACACCATAACCAAGGCAACTTAGAAAGAGTTTATTTGAGTTTACAGCTCCAGGTAATTAGAATCCATGATTGTGGAGTGGAGGCAGCAGGCAGTAGGCGGCTGCAGCAACAGCTAAGGACTCACATCTTAAACTACAAGCATGAGTCAGGGAGCACGAAGTAGAAATAGCTTGAGTCTCTAAACTCCAAAAGACCGCCTCCAGTCACTTCCTGCAACAAGGCCACACCTCCCAAACCCCTCAAACAGTGTCATTAACTGGGAACTAAGTATTCAAATGCCCGAGACTGTGGGGGACATTTCTCAATCAAACCCCCAAAGATATGTTCATATAGACCTTGGAAGCAATATTCCCCGGAGATACAAGAGCTGACTCTATACATGCACAAAGTGAGTGTACATGCAATAAACATGCATATATGTAATGTGCCATCCATGAAGGCAGATCAGCTGAGCAGGGGCCTTTGTGTGTGTTTGTGCTCTTCTTTGTCACAAATTACAAGTCAGCCTGGCAAGGCTGCTTTCTGCACTTAACACAATGTCAGGCGCTCTGCTTTGGGGTTTGTGTAATGGCTGTTCTACATCTTTAGCCCTTTAGAAAACTCCATCCTTTCCTCAGAGTTCTTCTGATTACTGGGTCAGAAGGGTCTGCATTCCTGTAACTGTTGGACATGGCTACCCGACTTTTAGAAGTTTAAGAGCATCACAGTCCCAGAGTGATAGCAAGACCTTTCTCAGGATGCTGTAAAGGAGAGTCACCTGCTCACTGTAAAGAAGAAGCTTAAGGAATTGACCGCGTTCACATGAAAAGCTTCCCTTTAGCGAAACATCAGAAGCAAAAGGCCAAGATCAAACACACACCGGACAAGTCCATACTCTCAACACACGTGGCAGTTTACAAAGAGCAACTACAGTCCAGCTTAAGGAAAGGAGCATGTGTTAGGAAGTGGGCTGCGTGCCCCAAAATGAAGAGGGGTAAAAAGCAGAGACACCAGGGTGCCAACAACAGGGTGCTCAGTCTTAGTGAGAAAGGCAAAAGCTTGGCGAAGGGGAAAGCTCATGAAGTTAAAATGGACGCTTCTGGCCATACGTAAAAATGTTGTTGTTGTGACGCTGGAGTGATTGGCATGCTTCCTGCAAATTATGGGCATCTAGGAAGCCTTGTGACCCCACTGAAGGTTGATAAGCAACAGCATCGGCCTGAATCATGCCTGGCTTTTGTCCAGAATTTCTCACTGCTCTGACAAAATGGAGGTTTCCTGTATCAGGCTCTACCTTTTTGACTTTTTTGAGTGACTTATCCCAAATAATAGAACTTTTTTTGATGGTATTCAAATGTTCATTTGGTTAAGTTGTGAGTTTATCCATGCACTGCCCCCTAATTTCTATTCTTCCTCCTTTCCTGCCTTATTTTCCCCAAACCTTTCTTTTTAATCTTTAAATTTTATTACCAGGCTCTAACATGGTATATGTCCCAAACCTAGAAGGTTCTTTGCGATATTAGTCAGGTCTTTCTTCCTTTTAATTCAGGAATATCTTGATGTCTTATAATTTATTTTTCTCCGTGTCCCCTAACCCTTTACCACTGGAAAATTATAAGTCATTGTACTTGTTGTATCTCTTTTTGTTCCGCAGATGTCTTGTGGATGGCCACTACTTAGTGTCATGAACTCCTGTGTTCCAAGGGTGGCACTGGCTGTTTCTAGACATGTTAGTGGTCTACTGAGTCAGGGTGAAAGGAGATGCTGAACATCCCACAGTGCACAAAGCCGCGTGTGCCACAGCGAAGAATTTTCCTCTCCAAACTGTCCACAGATCAAGTGTTGAGAAACCTGGTTCTGGGCTCAAGCATGGCAATATGGCCGATAGGTTTGCAATTCAAAGCAGTTGCAAATGATATAGAAGAAGCTAGATCATCTCTGGGAGATGTGTTCCCGTACTGATGACATCACCGGAATCTTTTGTGGACCTTGGGAGCACTCAGTATGTGTAAGCTTATGTATTTAGCATCTCTTTGAAGTGATAGAATGATAAAACTTGATTAAGCCTTGGGACATGCTCAGTGTTTGTGCTAGTTGTGTGGCTTATGTTTTCTAATGAATGGAGGTTTAGCCTCAAAATACTTCCGTTTCAACCTGTTCTACAGAAGGATGGTGTTTTATGACCAAGACTTACAATGTCTGCATTACAAAGAAACCCAAACAGACAGAATCCATATAAATGTGGCAGGAAAATGTTAAATCATCTTTGGCACACGTGTGTGTGTGTGTGTGTGTGTGTGACAATAGAATGCATTTTCCAAGAGCAATTTTTGTCAAAAACTCAACACTCCATTAATATTGCGTCCTGCTATCATCTAAGGGCAACCACACCTTGTTCCTGTGGACATCAATCTTACAGTTTCAGGAAACTGAAAAATTGATGGTCTGGTACTCACTTTATCTTGTTTCCCTGGGAAACATCATTGTTTTAGTGCCTGCTCTTCTAATTGTTTGCAAATTCATTTTCGAGATTTCCCCCAATATTTCATAGAGCTTAAGAATTAATGGCCCGATCTCTAAGGGAAAGAGCCCTGTCTCCTCCCTTTCTGTTGTGTTAAGGCTAATTTAAAGGGAGGAATGTAATCCAATCGTCTCATTGTTTGCTCAAATTACACATACATGATGGGATCACTGTGGGAAGGATGCAGATGCCACCTCTGAGACTCCCTCAATACCTTAAGGCAAAACATGCTAGTCTAACTATTAGAGTAGGTAACTATGCAGACATGCGCAAACCGGAGGAGAGCGCCATGCAGATCTACTAATTTTTGCAGTAAGGTGGGCACCTGAAAGAGATAATGAAGAAAACTGCATCTGTATCCTGGCAGCTGGGTCTGCGCATGCTCAAGTCCCTACGTGCTTGAAGCTGCAGCTGAGTTCTTCCTGTCAGATGAGAAATTAAGACATCTTGGTATTCTCTCAAAGACCACACATGGCCAGCAGCACACATCCTAATAAATACGGAAGGAAAACCCACAGAGACATTTGGACCACTGAGCAGGCACAGTAGTGGGATGAAAGGAGGCTGGAACCCAGGGGCAGGGAACTTAATGCTACAGAGAGGGTGGCCCTGAAAAAAAAAAAAAACCTTCTTAAAAAATCCACAATGTAGAACCCAATGGGCTGCTGATTCCCTTCTGGTCAGGCAGTCAGTCCTCTCTAGAGGGTACTGGAGCTTTCCATGACCTTCTTTTTCAGTCCAACCCACACAAGAGAAAAGGCTAAGCCTTCGCCCAGTAACATAACAGTGCAGGCATTCAGGCTTTCCAAAGAACAGCCTCAGAATGGCCAAGCCTGCAGCTGCCCTTCTAATTCCATGGAGCTAGAAATCAGGAAAAGGGAAAGGCGGTACCATCCTGAGGAGGCAGAAGTCTTCATGGCCCTCTCTGTGCTGGGTTATCCAGCGGTCAGTTTCCAAAACAGAGTTCTACACTTGCTGAAGTAGTGTGCCGATCTACAATAGGATACAGAAACTATTCTCTGTCTTGTTTCCCATGTCTGTGCTCATCCCTTGATTTCCCCAAAGTCCTCAGGACAGTGGTTGAAGTGAAGATGAAAATTGACGTGTCATCTGCTTGGAGCAAGTTTGGGACACTATTTTCATTTCTATTTCGTTTGTATGTGTGTGTGCATGTGTGCGCTCACGCACATGTATGCATGCACTTGCATGTGCATGAACTATTGTCTCTCTTGCTCTGTCACCTTACTTTTAAAAACTGAGAAGAGGCCGGGCGGTGGTGGCGCACGCCTTTAATCCCAGCACTTGGGAGGCAGAGGCAGGCGTATCTCTGTGAGTTCGAGACCAGCCTGGTCTACAGAGCTAGTTCCAGGACAGGCTCCAAAACCACAGAGAAACCCTGTCTCGAAACCCCCCCCAAAAATAAATAAATAAATAAATAAATAAATACTGAGAAGAATAATTTGAAGTGTAACTTACATGTCTTCAAAGACATTTTTAAGCTTATCAGGTATATTTTTCTTCGTAGAAGTTGCCAATGGAGCTGATTATTCAACTCATGGTCTGTGGATGCGACAGCCCTGTTTATTCAAGGTTGTCTGGAACATATTTGCTTACATCTAAAAGTGTGTCAAAACAGACTAACCAACATACAAAATTAAGGCTGTATCCACACTTTCATTCCATGCAATGCAGAGGGCAGCTGAATAGCAGATACTACAAACAATCTTTTGGTCATTCAGAACATTCCAGAACATTAGTTTCCATAAAACAAGCTTGCTCGGTGTCTGCTGTGGGCTTAGCACTAAACTAGATAGACCCTTCAAGATAGCAAAATAGTTACTGGTAGATTTTACCAGCTCCAAGTATTTCTGCTAC
Source organism: Chionomys nivalis (assembly GCF_950005125.1). Classification (NCBI taxonomy): domain Eukaryota; kingdom Metazoa; phylum Chordata; class Mammalia; order Rodentia; family Cricetidae; genus Chionomys; species Chionomys nivalis. The sequence goes on from NC_080106.1 coordinate 36,082,042, forward strand.
CCAGAATTCAGCTATCCAGGAAATTTATTTACGTAGGAAATAGTCAAGAGATCAGCCCCAAAAGCAATATAGTATCTCTGGCCCTGACTTGAGATCTGGTGACCCATGCCCTGCAGGACAGTTGAACAAATGTGACCAAGTTCCCAGTACTTTAGGAACAGAGCGTCAGAAGACCGATGGAGAGTCTTAAACACCATCACCTTCAAACCTCTCCAAGAGGAGATTCAAAAATCAAATAGATTAAATGTAAAATGTTCCAGTGGGTGGAAGCATCTCAGGGACAGCTGTGGAGGGGGAGCTGTCTTACTTCACCCACAAAGACAGAGATATTTAAGGTGGCCCTTAATGTATATCTCCCAACACATTTATACTTACTAAAACACACAAGCCTAAAGACAAAAACCCCTCTTTATTGCTGAGGCAGCACTAACGGTTAGTAGCAAATGATCCTTCAATCCTCAAATGCTGGATTGCTTGCTCTCTCCTCTGATGAGATGTGAGGGAAGCGAGCAACAGAAAGGTTTATCAGTGGGCAAATAGTGAAGAATGCCTGTAGGTAATGGTTTACTGCCAGTAAAACACAGAGTAAGGTTTTGGTTTTGTATCTTCATCCCTACTGGTCCTCTGGAAAGCGAGCATTTGGGGCTAGATGTTTAGAAAGGGGACAGTAGCCATAGCAATGCAAATTCTTCTATCATCTGTTTCCTCAACCTCTTTCATGCTTACAGCATCTTTTATCCTCCAACCAGTCCAAGTCAATGCATTATACTCCAGGGTGATGTGGAGCAGAGAGCACAAATCCAGTTCCGAGCTTCCAATTCCTGTCACCCTTGCTAAATGACCTTAACCATGGACACTGAACCTAAACTCCTGGGGATTTTGCCCACAAGTCATGGGCCTCCTGGGACAAACCAGGAGGACATGCAAAAATCTTAGGGTTGTTATTGAATATCGACTTTACAGTTTTACACTGAGTGTTGAGATTCTTCAAGACTCTTCCTTTAAGGCTGGAGAGATGGTTCTATGTATAAAGGCACTTGCCACCAAGGTTGAGGAGCTAAGTTTGTTCCCCAGAACCCACTGGAGAAAGGATACAACAGACCCCAAGCTGCCCTTGACCTTCACATACATGGCTGGCCATGCACACATTCTCTCGTAATAAATCAATTTAAAATAAAATTAATAAAGGTAAATCAGTAGGTTCCACATTTCTCCCTGTATAAAGCTATCACCTCATTAGGAAGTACTGACTGTGGGAGCAAACTACCCTTTGACACTGGAATGACTCTTATGTAACAACATAGTCATGTTATGGTCACAATCACATGTGGTAAGTCAGTACTCATGAGACATCTTTCTTCCAGCATGCTCTGTAGGAAAGTAAGGGAAAATGGGTATTATTTGGTTGAGCAAATGGGAAATTATAAAAATGTAGATGATATGACTGATTAATAACAGCTATAGTCTGCTTGCCTAGTGCCTGGGGAGAGTGTATTAATGACTGCTGATTGAAGCCTATTGGAACCATTATGGCCCTGTTAGGTTCAAGTTTCTAGGCTAGACATGGGAATGGGTCAGTGAGCAGGACAGTGTGGTCATTCCTACAAGATGAACTTATTTCCATTCCACTAGCCCGGCTACCATTTCATTCAGCAAGAACAAGGCTTGCTGTGCCTCACTGAGAACAATACTTCACTCTAGTCTTGCTCATAATGAGAAGTGCTCATTGTTCTAATTGGCTTGAGAGTGAATCCCACTATGGGTCCCCTTGGGAAATCTGCAAATGCCCAAGGCTCATCTTGTCCTCCCTCATCACCATCCAGCCTCATCCCCTTGAACCTTCCTCACCACTGGAGCCAAATGAGCTATTTAAAATGTAAATCTAGCCACTATCTCTCCTCTATGATTGTCTTCCAAGACCTCTAGCATACAGCTCAGACTCCTAAGCCTGAACGATGGTCCCCGTGATATTGTCCTCAGCTCCAAAGCACTACCCTAACTCTTGGCAGCTGACTAGAAGTTTCTATTTACAAGCTTTAGAGCTCTATAACCCAAGCATACCTCCTGCAATGCTGAATACATCCTTCATTCTGAATGCTCCCTATGTAGTTCTTCCTGGGCTTTCAAGAATTTCACACTTCCTCCAACAAACCCCACCCTTGTGGCTCCAGAGTGGAAGAGGAAGATTTTCTCTGTGCTCACATTGGTCCCGATGCATGCCTCCTCTTTGCCATACTTGGGAGGGTGCTAGCATGTGCCCTTTTCCCCCAATACAAATGTTTGATTTCAAGGAAAAAGACTACATTTTATCTCAAAACTATGAACTCTTGGCACAATTTTCCATTCATTGTGTTTCCAGAACTTTCTGACAAGGAGTTCCATTGCAGTCTAAAAGTGAAAATTGGCATTGGTTGCCAAAGATGAGAATTGGAGTGCTTATCAAGCCAATATGAATCAGCTGACTGCTGCCCACATTTCCCACTGAATAGAAATTCTCATCTTCAAAGTCCCTGGGCCTAATCTTTATTCTTGTATACCAACACGGATGATACAGGGTTCCTCCAACATGGTCCAGTGGAGTAAGACCAGAGGTGGAGTTGGAAAAGACTCCTTAAGAAGCCCTTCAGATAGCTTTGGTAAATGTCAAGAGTTTGGAATTGAGAGATGGGGGAAAGTCAAAGTGGGGAAAATGGAGACCATTGCTCCAGTGAAAGGGCTACCAAAGAAAGATGGGGAAAAGCCCTATGTGCACTTAGGTAGCAAGAGCACACCTGATATTTCACTTTCTGACCCTAATGTGAGTCACCCAGCTCACTTCTTCCTGGCTTTTTGCCAGAACCTCCCTCATTCCTTCCTTTACCTCAACAAAGGGACACAGGATTCGGTGAATAGCAGAACGGTTGAGTCAGGATGGCTGTCACTTCTGGACTTCAGACCCAGCAAGTCAGACGGTACTCAGGCTAACATCTGGAGTCGTGTGGTATCATGGGATCATGTTTGAAAATTATTCAGTTGACACCATCATGACGAGATCTGTAGGTCTGCCTCTCGTCCTACCCAGGATCCTGTAGGAGATGATCCTACGACTACTTCCTTGTCCCTGAGCCTTAGGTCCTCTTGGACTCAGTAGGAACAGTTAGCCCTGGAAGCTAGAGCCTGGCACCCTTGGACAACGTGGCTACCACCATGTGAATTACAGAGCAGGCATTTCTTCCCAAGCATCTTGGCAAATGGAAGACTAACTTGGACCATCTGGTTCTCTAACACCCTCCTACACCACTGCTTAAAAGCGGGCAAACATATTTTGTCTTACATGCTGTCAATAAAATATTGCTCCCCTGGGCTGTCTGCTTGCCACGTTCACAGCCCCTCAGCAAAGCTACAGCAGTTGGTGGTAGCACCAGCATTAGAAGTAGTGGATGGAGGTGGGGGGCACTTGGGGGTGGGTGGCACTTCAACCTTTTGCTCCACGACCTGTTCTTTCTGAGGGTAGAGTCTCTAAACTGAGATCTTAAGGCATTTTTTCAAAGTGGAACCAAAATACCTCAAGACCTTTGCTGGCTGCTGTGCCCTTCCTGTCTATTAACTTTGGTGTGCTGATGGCGGAGTCAGTGTCCAGCATTTCCAGTGGCCAGGTAGAGTCTGTACACATTTATTAAGATTAATTAAAAAGGAACAAATTGTAAAGTAATAACATTAACAGCCAGTGGAAAAAGTATAGACATTTTGACAGTCCCTTTGAATTTCATTACTAGATGGTAGTGACAAAAACCCCAGAGACTATTTCTGCTTTACTAAAGAAATAGGTCACAGATTCAATTACAGTCACTGAAGCATGGACTCAATCTATCATGGCAAATTAAGTACATTTTAGCAACCTACTTTCCTTTAAAAATTTTATAGACACTTTCAGTGGACGAAGAAAGACTATAGGGTGAAAAAGGAAGAAAAAGAAATTGCGGGGAAAAAAAAACAAGCTCCCTCCCTCCCTACCGCCCCAGCTTTGAGTAAGCATTTGGCTTATTTTCTTTGGATGTAACACAGAAAATCATTAAGAAATACTCGCTTGCACACAATTATTACCTTTCCCTTGTCCGTGGTTTAATGATGCAGATTTGGAAGCGGGAGTGAGAAAATATTCCAAATTAGAACCCCAAGTCTTCAAGGAGAAGCTTTGTTCGGCAGGCCCCGCCCCGCCCCTTTCTTTTCAAAAAGGGTTCTTTGTACTTTATAGCTTCCCTGTGATTTCTGCCTTCCATTCTAGGCAGGCTCATGGGGTTCATCTCAGGAAAGATAAATAAATAAATAAACAAGCGAGCAAGTAAAAAACGCCTTCAGTCCGTGGATATAGTTTAGTCAAGCGTAAATACTGGGACAATGAAACAGCCTTTTGGCCCCTCCCAACACTGATTCCATGACAAATGAAATTTACGAAGGGCCTCTTGTAGTGGATTGGGGTGGGGGGGACGACTATCTTCAAGTTACAACCATGGCAACCACAGTGTGGAGTGGAATTCTCAGCTTGCCCTTTGGCAGTTGAGAACATGGACTGAGGACTTGGTCTCACCAGCAGGCTTCTGAAGGCCAGGGCTGGTTTAGCTACTAAAAGACAGCAGCCACTCAAATGTACTTAGTACAGTGCTGGTTCCTCTTAGCCCCACAGCTCTGTCTTTCCTTCTGGAACTCTGATGACCTTTTTCTGATATCTCCATGCCACCACAGCAAGCTAGACAATGGTGTTTAGTCCTCAGGGAAGCAATGGAAGGTCTTCACCCTTCAGGTTTATCTTGCTATTGTCTCTTTTCCTAACCCCAAGGAGGAGTCTACTGGCAGGAGGCCAGGAAAACCACATGCCTAATTTTAACTACAAAATTGCAGCTCCTGCCGGAATTGCGTTTAACAAAATTGGTCAGATGAAGATCTCATATGCTCAACACCTTTTTTCAGGCTATTGCGAATCCAGGGTAGGGGAGACAGCTTAGCAAGAAAAGGCACTCGCCTCCAAGCCTGATAATCTGAGTTTGAGCCTCAGAATCTGCCTGGTGGGAGGAGAGGACCAAATGCCACAGTTGCCCTCCGACCCCCACAGGCATACATTCTGTGAGTGTGGGTGTATTCTAAACAAAATGCTAATTAAACTTTAAAGACCACTGTAACCTTCTGGTTTTGTGGTGAAGAGCTAAGAGAGATGTAACATGATGGGGCCTGCTTGTGCGGATTTCTGTCCTCCCACCCAGTACCCCACAGCTGGCAAGCCCCAAAGAAAATCACACAGAGATCTATATAATAAGGCTGATTGGCCCATTAGGTCAGCTACTTATTAGCTCTTGTAGCTTATATTACCCATTATTCTGATCTATGTTAGCCATGTGGCTCAGTACCTTTTTCAGTGGGGCAGATCACATCCTGCTGCTTTGGTGGTCTGGACAGGAATGGGAGGAATCAACTTCCTCTTTCCCAGAATTCTCCTGTTCTCACCGCATCATTTTTACTTCCTGTCTGGTTTTCCCGCCTATACTTCCTGCCTGACCAATCAATGTTTATTTAAAACATGATTGACAGATCACAGACAATTCTCCCGCACCAGAGAGATACTTCTTGCCTTTGCTTTTTCTAACTAGAGGAAAGTCAAGTGTGACTTGGTAGTTTCTCGTGTGCTCGCAAAGTCCCAACTGTGGGCCGGTGGAGATTCTGAAGGTGACTCATGGAAAACAGAGGTAGAAACTTGGCAACAAACTATGTATCTATAGGTTCTCCAAGCAAAGGTGATGAACACACGGCAACACTTATCTGAATAAGTTGTGTTAATCCTCAGTGAATAAGAAACAAAAGAAGCCATGCACTTACGTGCTTACTATACCTTTGTGCTAGGTCTGTATAGAGAAGATTCTTCCAACCAGCTCAGCGAAGTAGAGCAGCTTTTTCTATCTTTTGAGTTATAATTTGTGCTATTGCTCTGCTGGTGTAAATACCACAATGCCCATGTATGTGTATGTGCAAATGTTATATGTACAGAAAGTTATATACTAGGTATGATTTATAATACGGTCCTTAATGCATGATTTTCCGACTTTTAATGGTGAGAAAACGATACTCAGCTAAAGCCACTTTAAATTTTGATCTTGATGTGTGTTTTAAAAGTCTCTCCTAATGCTGGGCAGTGGCAGCTGGGAACTAATTTCTGGGTAAATCAGCTTTTCTTCATTGTGACAAATACCAGGTGTAAATGAAATTAATAATTGGAAAGGTTTATTCGGGGTCAGGTCTCCAAGGTTCAGACCATTGACTGTTGACTCCGTTTCTGTTGGCCTATGGGGAGGTGGAGCATCATGACAAGGCCTGTAGTATGGCAGGCTTGCCCACCTCATGGTTTCGGGGAAACAATGAGCAATGGAAGGGTCTGGATCCCAATATCCCCTTCAAGGAAGCATCCTCCCTTAACCACCTAACTCCCTCAGCCAGATTTTACACCCTTCTAATACGATCACAGGCTTGGGGCCAAGCTTTTATTGCAATAGGCCCTTAACAAGCTTCCAAATCCAAACTGTGGCAATTGCATTTTCTTTTCCTAGCTTAAAAAACAGGAGAGCAAAAGATATATTAAAGATAAAGTATTGGTGTCCTCCTCTAGTAAGCCACTGGCAAGGCAGCACACACAGTAAGTCGAAGGCCCCACTGCCACTGTTCAACAGCCTGCAACTGACACCGGCCAAGACTTTAGCACTCTGTCAACTGCAGTTAAGGGCCAACAGCAAAGTCCTCAGAATTCCTTGACTCCATTTGCAATACACTTGTTTTACCCAGCGCTTGTCAGAATTCATTGCAGGTAAGCCTCGAGGAAGCACTTGGAAAAATCCACTATTTCTAACTTCCAAATGCAGGAGGGAGAGAGAAATGGCTTGGTGGGTGAGAGCTCATGCTGTCCTTGCAGAAGACCCGGATTCAGTTCCCAGGATCCGCACAGAGGCTCACAACCATCTGTAACTTCAGTTCCATGGGATCTAATGCTCTCTTCTGGCTTCCAAAGGCACCAGGTTCACAAACAACGAAGGAGCAGCCAAGACGTTCTGAAGTCACCATGTTAGTTGAGTAGCAACTCTTTTTTTTTTTTTTTTTTTTGGTTTTTTTCGAGACAGGGTTTCTCTGTGGTTTTGGAGCCTGTCCTGGAACTAGCTCTTGTAGACCAGGCTGGTCTCGACCTCACAGAGATCCGCCTGCCTCTGCCTCCCGAGTGCTGGGATTAAAGGCGTGCGTCACCACCGCCCGGCGAGTAGCAACTCTTTAAGGCTCCCGAGTTTGCTAGTATTTCTTATAGGTGCTTCAGTTTAGACAGGAGCTGCATGGGAACACAACTAGGTACTTAGAGTGTATGACAGAGAAGCCAGGTTGTATTATTACTTGAGAATATTCCCTTGGATATCATAAAGAGAAAGTTGCCATAGAATCAATCATGTTAAATTGTGAGTAGCATCCCATCGCTCCTCAGTGGTGAAGTTGGTACCCAAGTGACAGCATCCCCAGAAAACTAGATATTATTGTTACCTTTTAAACCATCTACATGACTAAGTCTCGGTGGCACATCACATGACTGACCTATCACATGACTGACCTATCCCTTGACTGACCTATCCGGCACTCAGCTTCATCCTCCTGTACAAGACAGCGGTGAGTAAGAACTCTCGCGGGAGAAGGCAGACCTCTGGGAGGCAGGCGCGGCAGAGTTTCCTGGTTGAGTTATGTCTTGCCTCTGAGCCTCATTCTGTCTTCCTCTGCTCCTGCTCCCCGAGAAGCTCGACTCTCTCTTGATAAAGTTGGCATAATCTCCACACACAGCTGGACTGCAATATGGCTGGAAAAGAAGTACACCCGTGGCCCGTGGCGCGAGATGAGCTTCAATTTGTTCAGACTACTTGCTGTGTCAGTCCGACTCCAGGCGTCAGTGGGGAAAGGGGGAAATTTAGTGACTTATATGGAGAATAATAGCAACAGTCATACCTTGAAATTCTGTACTATTTCTCAAGTTCCTAAGCACGTGCACATACATTCCAGACAACTCTTACAACTGTTTGATGGGCTAGGCGGGATGATTATTCTAAGTGTGCAGTAAATAAGCAGGAGACACAGGGGAAATTTGACTGCTCTTAGCCTACAGCTGGTCAGGGCAGAGTCACGCTTTTATCAACCCTATGTTTTTGTGTGGACCCTGTTTCATCTGCTCAGAATTGCCACTAGAATGGGCTCTTTTATTTTGGCAGCTCCTTTTAACTACAAGTATTTCCTTCTGGCAGTAATGATTTAACAGGCCTTATTCACCTGGTGATATTTGAGTGCTGCCGAGTTGGAGGTGGGATCCAGTGTCAGCGAATCTTCCCTAGAACACTTAGATTTGGAAAGAGGAAAAGAAACAGGAAGCTCCAGTGATGGAGGCATAGGAAGCTAATCTCTCCCCCTGTATGTGTGTGCGTGTGTGTGTATGTGTTTGTGTGTGCGTGTGTGTTGAGAAAGCCAGCTTGCAAGGAAAGAATAAAGTTGGCAATGAGCTAGGGAAAAGAAGGAATCTTAGTGACATTACAGCCCTTGTTTCTAAGATGCGATCCATTGTGCAAATGAGCCTTATTTTTCTATTATTCCCTAAGTTTCTTTAAGCTACAGTTGCATACAGCTGAAAGAATCCTTAAGAGCAAACATTCTCTCATATTTCCAGATAAATAAAATGGCACCCTTTCGCCTTAAAAATCATCTTGCATTGTATCTGAAAAGTAACTCATATTTTCCCGTTTGCCCTCAACACCTCCTTAATTTGTCTGTGATGTTGTGGGTAGCATTAAACGCAATTCAAAATAATGGATATATTTGTTAGTTAATTAACTTGATCATATACACTTCAGGTTTCATTGCAGATGCTGGCTTGTGTGTAGATAAGGGCTCCCACTACTCTTCACACCAAATAATTATGACATAAGCAGATTATTATATTATTATATCTCTAATAGATCAGAATGACAGTTTATTTTTCTGCTTTACTAACCATAATGGCAGTTCCTCACTCTTTTAGGACTATTTTTTTTTCTATTAGAACCTAGAATTTGGAGAAAAAATTGATAGGTTTAAAGTATCAGTTCTAGGGCCAGAGAGAGAAAGCTGTCTATTTTTTAAATTGATTTTTATTGAGTTCTATATTTTTCTATGCTCCCCTTCCTGCCTTTGCCCTCCACTTCAACCTTTCCCATGGTCCCCATGCTCTCAATTTACTCAGAAAAATCTTGTCTTTTTCTACTTCCCATGTAGATTATATCCATGTGTGTTGAGAGAGCTGTCTTAGTTAGGGTTTCTATTGCTGTGAAGAGATACCATGACCACGGCAACTCTTGCAACGGACTCACTTATAGTTCAGAGGTTCAGTTCATTATCATCATGATGGGACATGGCAGTGTGAAGGCAGACACGGTGCTGGAGAAGTAGCTAAGAGTCCTACATCTTGATATACAGGCAACAGGAAATGGTGTGTGATGCTGGGCGGTATCTTGAGCATATATGAGATCTTAAAATCCACCTCTGCAGTGACACACTTTCTCTAACAAGGCCATACCTCCTAATAGTGCCACTCCCTGAGAGAGTACGTTCAAACTACCGTAAATGCCCAGAGGTTAAAGGCACTTGATGCCAAGCCTCATAACCTGAGTAGGATTCCTGGAACCCAGTGATGGAAGGAGAGAACTGATTCCCACAAGTTGTCCTCTGGCTTCCATACGAGTGTCATCACATGCACGTGTGCACACGCGCGTGCACGCACACACACACACATATACACACACACGAGAGAGAGAGAGACAACACTACTTTCTGGATGACTTTAGGTAACTTCCTTCATTCACAAATAAGAACTGAGTTGGTATCTGAACAGTGCTTAAAGCTGTGTTGTAGGGCAGGGGGTGGGGAGATGGCTCAGTGGCTGTGTAAACATGGGGACCTGCATTCCAATCAGTAGTATCCCTGCAAGAAGTCCATCAGGGCAGCATTCATCGTAACTCCAGCACTGAGGGAGAAGGAGCCGGGACAGGCAGATCCCTGGGGCCCTCAGGTCAATCAGTCCAGAGAAAAAGGCAAGTTCCGATATCAGTAAGAGACCCAGAGTCAAAACTACGGTGGACAGCTATAGAAGAAGATACCTGATGTCAATCTCTGCCTGTAAATGTGCGTACATGGTCAAGCATGTGTGGGCACATACACACACACACACAATTGTGTTTATGACATAAAGCTCATTCTGCAAAAGCACAAGCAATTTATGTTGTTTGATGAATTTTAATTTTGTAATTAGTGCAAACGAAGCTGTTTAGGTTGCGAAGATCAAGAGAAAGAACATGATCTAGAAACAGAACATCTGAGCATACTTCCCAAGGAGCTAAAAACAAAAGACACTGAAGCCCATAGAGGAAGAGGATAACTTTCAATTGTTTTCTGTAAAGAACATTTACAATTCTCCTGAGCATAAGAATGCTGGAAGAGAGAGGCAGGCGATGAGTTCCTGGACCGCCCTTGCTTAGGGAAAGCCTATTTCTAAGGCTAGGAATCATGTGGTGAGAGATTTGGAGATGACTTCCTTTTGGTTTGAGCTGTGTTGAGAGCAAAGGTCAACAACCTGTAGATGAGCGCTGACAAATGCTTGTGTCTCAACCACTAGCAAATGCCTGAAGAACACGAACCTATAAGAGATTAAAAAAAAAAAAGTTCTTTTTAAAACCCATATGAGAATCCATATCACTGGACAGTGGTGGCAAAGCTCCCATGTGAAGTTGACGCAGCAGGAGTGATGTCCAGATGGTGACGGAAGTAAGCAAAGATTTTCACATAGTTTTTTTTTATAGTTTAGGAATATTAAATGTGTTCAAGACTAACATGTCACAGAGCTTCAGATATCAAGAAAAGAATCAGAGAAGGTTAATTTTGTCATAGAGAAATGATGAGAGGTAGCCTTTACGAACACCGAGAATCTGTCTCTCTGAAGACTGACTCCTTACATATGTTGTTATGTTGAACAGTGCGTAGCTGTCACCCACATGAAATTGCATGTTTTACTTGGGGAAGCAATAACACGCTTTCTGGCCAGACCCAGTAGACATGTCGCATGTGCATATATTCCAGAAGCTGTTTACAACTGTTTGGTGAAACAATTGTTAGGCAAAGCAGGTAGGGTGGCTGTTCTTAGTATAGAGTAAATAAGCCTGAGACTACAGAAGATTTGGCTGGTCTTACCCTGAGAGGGGTCAAGGGCAGACATGTGCCTTTATCGAGCCTGTCTTTTTGCATGGCTCTTCTTTGACCTGCTCAGAATTGTTACTACTGTTTTTGTATCACAGAAGTGAATTTCTAAGTGTTCTCTCCCCCGCCGCCCATCTGATTCAGCTCTATTATGCGATATGTTTCTAAACTTAGCTTTAACGAAGTATAATAACATCTTGCAATTTTGCTGGAAAATTAGTGACAGTTTCCTCTGTAAAGGGAGCCAATGAGCCCCATCCTGAAGCAGGCGTGTAGATCCACGCACACGCAGTGTGTACACAAAGTTTAGCGCACCCAGTGTGGGATGCATCCTTTGTGCTTCTGGGATATTTGGAGTTGGTGGAGTGGGAGCTAATGGAATACTGTTGCCCATGGATTCTATGTCACTGACACTTACTCATTTGGTGGGGGGGGCATTGGGTCTTTAGTGTAGAATCTGCTTTCTGAAGGTTTATCCTGCTTGCATAGCAACTAAAAACTATGCATGGAATTCTTACATTTGTGGGAAGTTACACTGAGGACGTTACATATGGGCAGTTACCTGCATGTCATCATTGCCTTTAATTCTCATGAAGGTCTATAAGAGAAGGAGCCTTAGCTCCAGACCCCTTGCACTAAGTAGGAAATGGCTCTGAGGCACGAAGCTGGAGACAGAATAAGCTCAGACACTTGATGGGTAACAGTTCCTTGTTGCAAGGAGAGGCTGCTTGTTCGTCCTGGCTGTCCAGACCCCCGAAATAATCACACAGAAACTATATTAATTAAAACACTGCTTGCCCCATTAGTTCTAGCCTCTTATTGGCTAACTCTCATATCTTGATTTAACCCATTTCTATTAATCTGTGTATCACCACGTGGCAGTGGCTTACGAGGTAAAATTCCCAGCATCTGTCTCTGGCAGATCCATGGTGTCTCTCTGACTCTGCTTTCTTCCTCTCAGAATACAGTTCTGTCTTCCCAGCCTACCTAAGTTCTGCCCTATCAAAAGGCCAGGGCAGTTTCTTTATTCATTAACCAATGAAAGCTGCACATGTACAGCAGGACCTATTTCCCGTTTTCTGTTTAAACAAAAGGAAGGCTGTAACATAGTAAAATTACATATAACAAAACAGTTATTAAGCAAGACTTGCAATTACAAGTAGATATTTATATTTTCTTTATATTTATCTTTTATCATAACTAAGGAAAACTATAACTATAAATTCTTCAACTCCATTGAAGATTCCAGAAGGATATAATATTACTTAAGTAAACAGGAAGTGCAATGTAAGCAACTTCCCAAACTCTAGAATTGACGGAGACATTTCTCTGCCTGGACAGTCACTCAAAGTTCTTCTGTACCATTGGAGCATCCATCTTTAGCCTACAGGCCCATAGTATCCAGTATACTTTTCCATGAAACAGGAAATCTTGACTATTATAGATGACTATTAACCTATATTTCTTAATTATACATTACATTTTTAAAATAAACTACACAATCACAATACCTTAATCAAAATCAGAAATACATATAACAAAATTGACCTAAAATTTGTATCAATAAACCAAGATCCATATCAATGCAAATCTCTATAGCATGTCCCCCTTTAAATGTAAAAGAACATTTGTAAACAATATTTGGGAATATGGGCATAGTTTTGTCCATACTGTTTCCTGCTGTTTGGGGGTGTTGTTATGAAGAAGGACGCTTAAAAGAAATCCCACACTAACTCAGAATTGGGAAATAGGTGGTTATTTATTTAGGGGTAAACTCACAAATCAGAATCCTCTGCTGAAATAGAGATCAGAAACCAAAATCTGCAACTGGAACAGAGAGAGGCCGAAAAGAGGGTGGACACAGGCTCTGCATCAGCACACACAGTATAAGAGGCCACGCCCTAGCAGGCGGGTAATCACTGAGGCCACGCCCTAGTAGGCGGGTAATCACTGAGGCCACACCCTAGTAGGCGGGTAATCACTAGCTGTAAGACTTCCTACTTCCTACAGCAGTTCATTGCTTCATGGATGTTTTTATGATGAATCTACTAAGTTTCTAGGCCAAGTGAGTTTTCTGGTTCAAGTTGTTTTTCCTCTTGTAGCATCTTAACATTGCTCTAGAGGTCTGGATTCTCTGGGACTGCCTCGTGAACCCCTATTTTTTGGAGTACTGGGTATCTTTCAGGTATCTGTGAACTTGGCTGTTGAACTTTCTGAAGCTAATGCCCAAGACTTTCTGCAAAATATTTTAAATTGTGTGTGTGTGTATGTGTCTTTGTGTTTCCCAGAATTATGCATCAACCAACATAGGTCTGGAATGCTGAGTTTTATTTATTAAAATGACAATGTTTTAGAATCTGTCAATTTCCAGAAAAATGTAGATATCTGTGTTGTTTTCCCAAAGCTCCTTTTTCCCTCCTGTGACTTTCCCATTATAGCCTATGCTACCGGCCACTCTCAGGGAGGAGGACTTGTGTGAGTGGCTTTAGTGCAGGGACTATGATTGGATTAGACGGATAAACCACGCCCTTCTTCCCAGCTGAGACTGGTGCAGAAACAGTCACATGACTCAGTCTGAGCCAATGAGGAGTGAGTCACCAGTGAGGCATTTCAGAGGACGGCACCAGTTTTTCTCCTGGACCACGTGTCAATGTGGTTTAGTGGGAGTTGGGGACTGGATTTTTGACCTGACCATTTTAGCAAAAGAGGACACTGAAGCTACCCAGGGAAATGGGCGACAAACTAGGATCTAAAGGACTGGGCCTATGATGTCATTTCCTGATCAACAACAACATTCTATCTGGTGGGCTAATAAGTATTTCTTACTTCAGATCTTTGATTTTGAGGCTGATGGCTCCCTTGGTAAATCTTTTCCTCTTGTTTGCAATTCTACCACTCTCATCCTTGGGAAGCTGAGAACTGGAGTTCAAGCACCCTTGTCCTTTCCTTTCCGTCTCTTTCTTCCATGTTGACTTGAATAAGCGAACAATGTGTACTTGTGATAGTGTAGTGCTAAAATAACAACAACAATACACGATGTAGCCTAAAGTGAACGGTAACCAAAGAATCCGATACAAGTAATATTTCCAAAAGCATAAATTTAATCTACAAGCCATTGCCAAGCCCATTTCCTCAAATTCTTTCCAGAGATAAATTTATAATGATCTGCTACAGATCTACAGCCAAGGAAGATTCTGTACAAATAGGTCAGAGGTATACTGGTAAAACTCAAATGCCGTAATTATTTTATGTAGGGTCTGATTTGATGCGCTACAGAAAATTCCACAGAATGAAATCATTGCAGGCTGTAAGTAGCAGACTAAGATACTGAAAGGCAGAGTTCATTCACTGTGATTTGGCATATTAAAATAATCTGGTTCAAAATAGAAATCATCATATTATACATTATGAGGAAATATTTCCGCATGGTAAATTTGCTCAATTTTGCAGCAGCTGTTCCTGAGCTGGGGACCCCGGGGCTGAAATTCTGGGAGTCTAGGAAGCAGAGCTGTCTCTTTTTCACATCGCCATGGAATGAGCAGGGCCCCCAGGCTCTCCTACATGGTCTATGCTCTCTCTTCTGCTTTGCCTATACAAGACTAAAACTTCCAAGAAATGCTGGCCGGCTCTATAAGCAAGTTCAAAATCGACTTCATTTTTTCTGGTCTGACAGAATCAGGCTTATCATGACATAGAAAAGACAACCACTAACTCCTTTGTAGTTCAGCTCATTCTGCTTGCGCCATCTTGTGGAAGAAAGAAAAATAGCCTGAATTTCCCCCTCTGATTACATATTCCAGAAGAAACCGAACTCATTTGTCTCTTTCCATTGTGCCTATAATCACTTCTCTTTGATGCAATACGTTTCAAACAAATTACTCATATGTAATTTCCACTGTGGTTATTAGAGAAGGTTATTAAAGGAGGTCCATGATGGTTTGCATCCACAAGTGCTAGGCGGAAGTCTCTGGCTACAACAGAGCAGACAGAGCCTAGCATCATCTAGACTCATATGAGATTGCGCTCTGCAAGTCTCGTAGCCTATTTAGTTATTATCAGAACCATAGTGAAGTAAGAACACTGTCCATTCCTCAGACAAAGCTGACTTAGACTTACTTCCTCTACACAAAAGAGATGTGTCAAAGGAGTCACCCCAGTGCTTTCTTGATGTCATCATGTCTTCTGGGCCACCAAAATTTAACAAGGTCTGCTCTTTATTCTGGACTCTTCTATTCCAGCCCCTAATTTGCAGCTGCATATTTAGAAGGGGGGATGCATAATTTTTCAAATATACCTGTGTGCATTCACACACTTGTGTATATTTGCGTGTGTGTGTGTGTGTGTGTGTTACATCTAAGGTTCACTAAGGATCTAAGAGTGTTATATCTGTGTACATAAAATCACTGTCGATTTTGTCTCCAAGCAACAAAGATGGCTTGCCTCTTGAGCACTCAGCCTGAAAGTTGCACAACACTGACATCTGCTGCTTGTGTGTGGTTTGAGATTGGATCAGACCAGAAGGCATCCACAAGTACTCAAACTCAATGTTTAAAAACATCATGTGTCTACAAAAGCTAAAAACTGGTCAGGAGAAGCTTCTTCTTCTTCTTCTTCTTCTTCTTCTTCTTCTTCTTCTTCTTCTTCTTCTTCTTCTTCTTGATAGAAGGATACATTTTTTTTTATTTTATTTTTTTTTTATTCTTTTTTAATTAAAATTTCCACCTGCTCCCCGTTTCCCATTTCCCTCCCCTCCTCCCAAATATTGCCCCCTCCCCCCACTTCCCTCCCCCTATCCCCACTCCTCTTCTCCTCCCCCCACACCATCCCCCCTCCCTCTTGATACTGAAGAGCAGTCCAAATTCTCTGCCCTGCGGGAAGACGAAGGTCTTCTATCTACTTCCAGGAAGGTGAGCGTCTAAACAGGCTAAGCTCCCACAAAGCCGGTTCATGTATTAGGATCGAAACCTAGTGCCATTGTCCTTGGCTTCTCATCTGCCTTCATTGTCCGCCATGCTCAGAGAGTCCGGAATCAACCCATGCTTATTCAGTCCCAGACCAGCTGGCCTTGGTGGGCTCCCAATAAATCAGTTCCACTGTCACAGTGGGTGGGTGCATCCCTCGTGGTCCTGATTTTTTGCTCATGTTCTCCCTCCTTGTGCTCCTCATTTGGACCTTAAGAGCTCAGACCGTTGCTCCAAATTGAGTCTCTGTCTCTACCTCGATCCATCGCCAGATGAAGGTTCTAAGGTGATAGGTAAGACATTCATCAGTATAGGACAGGGTCATTTCAGGTTCCCTCTCCTCAGTTGCCCAAGGTATCAGCTGGGGACATCTCCCTGGACACCTGTGAACCCCTCTAGAGTCAAGTCTCTTGCCAACCCTAAGATGGCTCCCTTAGTTAGGATATACACTTCGCTGCTCCCGTATCCTCCCTTCCTATATCCCAACCATCCCAATCCCCCGAGCTCCTCCCATCCTCCCCTTCTCATGTTTCTCATCCCATTTCCCCTTTGCCCCATGCCACCTCACCCGCAAGTTCCCAGTTTTTGCCCTGCAATCTTGTCTACTTCCCCCTCTCCATGCGGATGACTATATGATTTTCTTTGGGTTCACTTTCTTATTTAACTTCTATAGGATCACAAATTATATGCTTAATGTCTTTTATTTATGGCTAGAAACCGATTATGAGTGAGTACATCCCATGTTCCTCTTTTTGGGTCTGGGATACCTCACTCAGGATAGTGTTTTCTATTTCCATCCATTTGCACGCAAAATTCGAGAAGTCATTGTTTTTTACTGCTGAGTAGTACTCTAATATGTATATATTCCACACTTTCTTCATCCATTCCTCCATTGAAGGGCATCTAGGTTGTTTCCAGGTTTTGGCTATTACAAACAATGCTGCTATGAACATAGTTGAACAGATACTTTTATCATTTGATGGGGCATCTCTTGGGTATATTCCCAATAGTGGTATTACTGGATCTTGGGGTAGGTTGATCCCAAATTTCCTGAGAAATCGCCACACTGATTTCCAGAGTGGTTGCACAAGTTTGCATTCCCACCAGCAATGAATGAGTGTGCCTCTTTCTCCACAACCTCTCCAGCAAAGGCTATCATTGGTGTTCTTGATTTTAGCCATTCTGACAGGTGTAAGATGGTATCTCAAAGTTGTTTTAATTTGCATTTCCCTTATCGCTAAGGAGGTTGAGCATGACCTTAGGTGTCTTTTGGCCATTTGAATTTCTTCTGTTGAGAATTCTCTGTTCAGATCAGTGCCCCATTTTTTTATTGGGTTCATTAGCATTTTAAAGTTTAGTTTCTTGAGTTCTTTATATATTTTGGTGATCAGACCTTTGTCTGTTGCAGGGTTGGTGAAGATCTTCTCCCAGTCAGTGGGTTGCCTTTTTGTCTTAGTGACAGTGTCCTTTGCTTTACAGAAGCTACTCAGTTTCAGGAGGTCCCATTTATTCAATGTTGTCCTTAATGTCTGTGCTGCTGGGGATAAACGTAGGAAGTGATCTCCTGTACCCATATGTTGTAGAGTACTTCCAACTTTTTCTTCTATCAGGTTCAGTGTGTTCAGACTAATATTGAGGTCTTTAATCCATTTGGACTTGAGTTTTGTGCATGGTGATAGATATGGATCTATTTTCATTCTTCTACACGTTGACAACCAGTTCTGCCAGCACCATTTGTTGAAGATGCTCTCTTTTTTCCATTGAATACTTTTAGCTCCTTTATCAAAAATTAGGTGTTCATAAGTTTGTGGGTTAAAATCAGGGTCTTCTACTCGGTTCCATTGATCGACTTCTCTGTTTTTATGCCAATACCAAGCTGTTTTCAATACTGAGGCTCTGTAATAGAGTTTGAGGTCAGGGATGGTAATGCCTCCAGACAATCCTTTATTATATAAGATTGTTTTGGCTATCCTGGGTTTTTTGTTTCTCCATATAAAGTTGATTATTGTCCTCTCAAGATCTGTGAAGAATTTTGATGGGATTTTAATGGGGATTGCATTGAATCTATAAATTGCCCTTGGTAGAATTGCCATTTTTACTATGTTGATCCTCCCTATCCAAGAGCAAGGGAGATCCTTCCATTTTCTGGTATCCTCCTCAATTTCTTTCTTCATTGACTTAAAGTTCTTGTCAAATAGATCCTTTACTTCCTTGGTTAGGGTTACCCCAAGATATTTTATGCTATTTGTGGCTATCGTGAAGGGTGATGCTTCTCTGATTTCCATCTCTGCTTCCTTATCCTTTGTGTATAGGAGGGCAACTGATTTTTTGGAATTGATCTTGTATCCTGCAACGCTACTAAAGGTGTTTATCAGCTGAAGGAGTTCTTTGCTGGAGTTTTTGGGGTCGCTTATGTACACTATCATATCGTCTGCAAATAATGAAAGTTTAACTTCTTCCTTTCCGATTTGAATCCCTTTGATCCCCTTATGTTGTCTTATTGCTATTGCTAGAATTTCAAGCACTATATTAAAGAGGTATGGAGAGAGTGGACAACCTTGTCGTGTTCCTGATTTTAGTGGAATAGCTTTGAGTTTCTCTCCATTTAATTTGATGTTAGCTGACGGCTTGCTATAAATAGCTTTTATTATAGTCAGGAACGACCCTTGTATTCCTAATCTCTCTAAGACCTTTATCATAAAGGGATGTTGAATTTTGTCAAATGCTTTTTCAGCATCTAATGAAATGATCATATGGTTTTTTACTTTCAGTTTATTTATATGATGGATTACATTGATAGATTTTCGTATGATGAACCAGCCCTGCATCTCTGGGATGAAGCCTACTTGATCATAATGGATAATTTTTCTAATGTGTTCTTGGATTCGGTTTGCCAGTATTTTATTGAGTATTTTTGCGTCGATGTTCATGAGTGAGATTGGCCTGTAGTTCTCTTTCTTGGTTGTGTCTTTGTGTGGTTTTGGTATCAGAGTAACTTCAGCTTCATAAAAGGAATTTGGCAATGACTTCTCTGTTTCAATATTGTGAAATACATTAAGGAGTATAGGTATTAGGTCTTCTTGGAAGTTCTGGTAGAATTCTGCATTGAAGCCGTCTGGACCTGGGCTTTTTTTGGTGGGGAGGTTTTTTATAACAACTTCTAATTCTTCGCGACTAACAGGTCTATTTAGATTGTTCACCTGGTCCTGGTTTAACTTTGGTAAATGGTACTTATCTAAAAAAGTGTCCATTTCTATAACATTTTCCAATTTTGTGGCATACAGGTTTTTGTAGTAAGATCTAATGATTCTCTGAATTTCCTCTGAGTCTGTGGTTATGTCTCCCTTTTCGTTTCTGATTTTGTTAATTTGCGTATTCTCTCTCCGCCGTTTGATTAGTTTGGATAGGGGTTTATCAATCTTATTGATTTTCTCCATGAACCAGCTTTTTGTTTCATTGATTCTTTGGATTGTTTTCTGTGTTTCTATTTTGTTGATTTCAGCCCTCAATTTGATTATTTCCAGTCTTCTACTTCTCCTAGGTGAGTCTGCTTCTTTTTTTTCTAAAGCTTTCAGGTGGGCTATTAAGTCTCCAATGTGTGCTTTCTCCGTTTTCTTTAAGTGGGCACTTAATGCTATGAATTTTCCTCTTAGCACTGCTTTCATAGTGTCCCATAGGTTTGAGTATGTTGAGTCTTCGTTTTCAT
Source organism: Chionomys nivalis (assembly GCF_950005125.1). Lineage (NCBI taxonomy): Eukaryota > Metazoa > Chordata > Mammalia > Rodentia > Cricetidae > Chionomys > Chionomys nivalis. Next base: position 36,101,971 of record NC_080106.1, read on the forward strand.
TGAATTCAAGAAAGACTTTAATTTCTTTCTTTATTTCTTCCTTGATCCAGGTGTGGTTCAGTAGTTGACTGTCCAGTTTCCATGAGTTTATAGGCTTTCTGGGGATAGCATTGTTGTTGAATTCTAACTTTAATCCATGGTGATCTGATAAGACACAGGTGGTTACCGATATTTTTTTGTAACTGTGTAAGTTTGCTTTGTTACCGAGTATGTGGTCTATTTTCGAGAAGGTTCCATGAGCTGCAGAGAAGGTATATTCTTTCCTATTTGGGTGGAATGTTCTATAGATGTCTGTTAAGTCCATTTGATTCATTGCCTCCCTTAATCCTCTTATTTCTCTGTTAGGTTTCTGTCTGATTGACCTGTCCATTGGCGAGAGAGGAGTGTTGAAATCTCCTACTATTAGTGTGTGTGGTTTGATGACTGCCTTGAGTTTTAGTAACGTTTCTTTTACATAAGTGGGTGCTTTTATATTAGGGGCATATATATTCAGGATTGAGATTTCATCCTGGTGAATTGTTCCTGTTATGAGTAAAAAATGTCCATCTCCATCTCTTTTGATTGATTTTAGTTTGAAGTCAACTTTCTTAGAAATTAGTATGGCCACACCTGCTTGTTTCTTAGGTCCGTTTGCTTGATAAACCTTTTCCCAGCCCTTTACTCTGAGTAGATGTCTGTCTTTGTGGTTGAGGTGTGTTTCTTGTAAGCAGCAGAATGTTGGATCCTGTTTTCGTATCCAATCTCTTAGCCTGTGCCTCTTTATAGGTGAGTTGAGTCCATTGATGTTAAGTGATATTAATGACCAGTGGTTGTTAACTCCGGTCATTTTTCCTTTCTTTCTTTCTTTCCTTTGGTAGTAGAGTTTGTGTGTTTCCCTTCTTCAAGTTGTGCTGGTGAAGGGTCATTAGATGTCTGAGTTATTGTGGGCATTGTTGGACTCCTTGGTTTGTGATTTTCCTTCAATTACTTTCTGAAGGGCTGGATTTGTAGCTACGTATTGTTTAAATTTGTTTTTATCCTGGAAAACTTTGTTTTCTCCATTTATAGTGAACGAAAGCTTGGCTGGGTATAGTAGTCTGGGCTTGCATCCATGGTCTCGTAGTTTCTGCAGTATATCTATCCAGGACCTTCTGGCTTTCATGGTTTCCATAGAGAAATCAGGTGTAAGTCTGATAGGTTTACCTTTATAGGTAACTTGACCTTTTTCCTTTGCGGCTCTTAATATTCTTTCTTTATTCTGTATGTTTTGTGTTTTGATTATTATATGACGAGGAGATGTTTTTTTTTGATCCAGTCGATTTGGTGTTCTGTATGCTTCTTGGACCTTCAAAGGAACATCTTTCTTAAGGTTGGGAAAGTTTTCTTCTATAATTTTATTAAATATATTTTCTGGACCATTGAGTTGTACTTCTTCTCCTTCTTCTATCCCTATTATTCTTAGGTTTGGTCTTTTTATTGTGTCCCAGATTTCCTGAATGTTTTGTGATGAGAATTTGTTGGTTATGCTGTTTTCTTTGATGAGAGTGTTTATTTTCTCTATGGTATCTTCAGTGTCTGAGATTCTTTCTTCTATCTCTTCTAATCTGTTGGTGGTACTTGTCTCTGTAGTTCCTGTTCGTTTATCCAAATTTTCCATCTCCATCCTTCCCTCGGTTTGTGTTTTCTTTATTACTTCCACTTCATTCTTCAAGTCTTGAACCGTTTCTCTTACCTGTTTGATTACTTTTTCTTGTTTCTCTTGGTTTTCTTGGGTATCTTTGAGATATTTATTCATTTCCTCTACCTTTTTGTTTGTAATCTCTAATTGGTTGTGGCAGTTTTTCACCTCCTGTTTAAGGTCCTCTATTATTTTCATAAAATTCACTTTTGGGTCGAATTCTTCTAATTCTTCTGAATTAGGGTGTAGACTTCTCATTTCGGGATTCCTGGATCCTGGTGGTGTCACGTTGCCTTTCAAGTTGTTGGGGAAATTCTTGCATTGGCGCCTGCCCATCTTTTCCTTCAAATGGAGCCAGGAGAGGCCTGATGTCTTGGACCAGTCTTTGCAGTGACTAACTCTCTAGGTGTATCTCCTCAGTGTAGTGGCAGGAACCGTTCCCTTCCAGATGAACTCCTCAACACCAAAACATGGATGCGTGGTATTCCAATGACCCGCGTAAAGAAGGCCGGATGCAAGGGGTCGGGCGGGGTCCAGTAGAACACAGGCGACACTGCAGTACAAGCTGGAGGTGCCTGTGCTCCCTTTCAGGGGTTGCTGAGGCCTGCCCGCTAGGCAGGCACTCACTGCTCTGGTTGGGTAGCCTTAGTGTAGGGGCGTTTGTGCTCTCTACCAGGACAGTCCGCCCCAGGATAGCACACACTCACCCGTCCCGATGAAACTTCTCGGCACCTACACAGGAACTCCTGGATGCCCCAATGAGCCAGGGACTAAGGGAAGTAGGGCGCAGGCAGAGCAGGTCCAGCAGATCACAGCAGAGACTGCAGCCCCAGCAGCGGGGGGCCGCTTTCCCTGGCGGGGACCTTGAGGCCTGCCCTCTAGTCAGGGACTCACTGCTCTGGGTTGGTAGCCTTAGTGAAATGGCAGGAAACTGTTCCACAGCTAAGGACCTTGCAGACAAGGCAGGCTTGGGGGTGGGGGTGGGTGCGGGTGTGTAGGAGAGAAAGCCCTACAGCAGGTGCTGAGGGAGGGGCGTTTGTGCTCTCTACCGGGACAGTCCGCCCCAGGATAGCACACACTCACCCGTCCAGATGAAACTTCTCGGCACCTACACAGGAACTCGTGGATGCCCAATGAGCCAGGGACTAAGGGAAGTAGGGCGCAGGCAGAGCAGGTCCAGCAGATCACAGCAGAGACTGCAGACCCAGCAGCAGGGGCCCGCTTTCCCTGGCGGGGACCTTGAGGCCTGCCCTCTAGTCAGGGACTCACTGCTCTGGGTTGGTAGCCTTAGTGAAATGGCAGGAAACTGTTCCACAGCTAAGGACCTTGCAGGCAAGGCAGGCTTGGGGGTGGGGGTGGGTGCGGATGTGTAGGAGAGAAAGCCCTACAGCAGGTGCTGGGGGAGGGGCGTTTGTGCTCTCTACCGGGACAGTCCGCCCCAGGATAGCACACACTCACCCGTCCAGATGAAACTTCTCGGCACCTACACAGGAACTCGTGGATGCCCAATGAGCCAGGGACCGTCCAGATGAAACTTCTCGGCACCTACACAGGAACTCGTGGATGCCCAATGAGCCAGGGACTAAGGGAAGTCAAGGATACATTTTTTATTCAGATTTTGAAGTGATTTATTGTATTAGATGTTGGTTAAAGGTAAAACACATCTATCTACCTTTTGATTTAAGACAAAACTTTATCTTTTATTTTGTAAACTTTATAAAATTAATGCAGATAAAAAGAAATCACACACCCAAATAACTAGACCCAAAGACTATACAACTCAGTTAACTTTTATACAGTTAAAGTGGCCATTTGAAGTAGAATTGTGGAGCTTCTTACTGAATTTTATATTTTTACTATCAAGTAAATTTTTTATTGATTTTATTGAGTTCTACATTTTTCTCTGCTCCCCTCTCTGCCTCTCCTCTCCCCCTTCAACCCTCCCCCAAGGTCCACATGTTCCCAATTTACTCAGAAGATCTTGTTCTTTTCTGCTTCCCATATAGATTAGATCTATGTAAGTCTCTCTTAGTGTCCTCATTGTTGTCTAAGTTCTCTGGGATTGTGGTTTGTATGTTGGCTTTCTTTGCCTTATGCTTAAAAACCACCTATGAGTGAGTACATGTGATAATTGTCTTTCTGCATCTGGGTTACCTCACTCAAAATAATGTTTTCTAGCTCCATCCATTTTCCTGCAAAATTCAAGATGTTGTTATTTTTTTTTTTTTGCTGTGTAGTATTTCATTGTGTAAATGTACCACATTTCCCTTATCCATTCTTTGGTTGAGGGGCATTTAAATTTTTTCCAGGTTCTGGCTATGACAAACAAAGCTGCTATGAACATAGCTGAGCACATGTCCTTGTGGCACGATTGAGCATCCTTTGAATATATACCCAAAAGTGGTATTACTGTGTCTTGAGGAAGGTTGTTTCCTAATTTTCTGAGAAATCACCACACTGACATCCAAAGGGGTTGTACCAGCTTGCATTCCCACCAGCAATGAAGAAATATTCCCCTTTCCCCACAACCTCTCCAGCATAAGTTGTCATTAGTGTTTTTTATCTTGGCCATTTTAACAGGTGTAAGATGGAATCTCAGAGTTGTTTTGATTTGCATTTCTCTGATGACTAAGGATGTTGAACATTTCCTCAAGTGTCTTTCAGTTATTTTATATTCCTCTGTTGAGAATTCTTTGTTTAGGTCTGTACTCCATTTTTTTTTATTGCATTATGTGTTCATTTGGTGTCCAATTTCTTGAGTTCTTTGTATATTTTGGAGATTTGACCTCTGTCTGATGTGGGGTTAGTGAAGATATTTTCCCATTTTGTATGCTGTCATTTTGTCTTCTTGATCAAGCCAACAGCCAACATCAAACTAAATGGAGAGAAACTCACAGTGATTCCACTGAAATCAGGAACAAGAAAAACAAGTTGTCCTCTCTCTCCATATCTCCATATAATAGTCAATATAGTTCTTGAGGTCCTAGCTAGAGCAATAAGACACCAAAAGGAGATCAAGGGGATGCAAATTGGAAAAGAAGAAGTCAAACTCTCACTGTTTGCTGATGATATGGTAGTTTACATAAGCGATCCCCAAAACTCTACCAATCAACTTCTACAACTCATAAACATTTTCAGTGATGTAGCAGGATACAATATTAACTCAAAAAAATAAGTAGCCTTCCTGTACACAGATGATAAAAGGGCTGGGAAAGACATAAAAGAAACAACACCCTTCACAATAGCCACATATAGCATAAAATATCTTGGATTAACTGTAACCAAACCAGTGGAAGACTTGCATGACAAGAACTATAAATCCTTAAAAAAAGAAACTGAAGAAGACACAAGAAAGTAGAAAGATCTCCCATGCTTTTGGGTAGGCAGAATTAACATAGTAAAAATGGCAATCTTACCAAAAGCAATCTACATATTCAATGCAATGCCCATCAAAATACCAGCAAAATTCTTCATAGATCTAGAAAGAATAATACTCAACTTCATATGGAATAGCAAAAAAACCCAGAATAGCCAAAACAATACTGTACAATAAAAGAACTTCTGGAGGCATCATAATTCCTGACTACAGCAGAGCTACAGTACTAAAAACAGCCTGGTATTGGCATTAAAAAAGATGGGAGGACCAATGGAACAGAATAGAAGACTTGGATATTAATCCACTCACCTTTGAACACCTGATTTTTGAAAAAGAAGCAAAAAATATCAAATGGAAAAAAGAAAGCATATTTAACAAATGGTGCTGGCATAACTGGATATCAACATGTAGGCAAGTGAAAACAGAGCTATATCTTTCACCATGCACAAATCTCAAGTCCAAATGGATGAAAGACCTCAAAATAAAGTCAGCTACACTGAACCTTATAGAAGAGAAAGTGGGAAGTTCACTTGAATGCATTGGCACAGGAGACCATTTCCTAAATATAACCCCAGCAGCACAGACACTGAGAGAAGAATTAGTAAATAAGACCTCCTGAAACTGAAAAACTTCTGTGAAGGCTACTTTCCATATGATGTCTCCTTAGTATATGTTCACGTGATCTACCGAAGGTAAAGTCTTGCGTGGCACTGTAGGAAAACAATTGGTGACAAAGTAAATCCTCTCTGTCCTTCTGACCCCGTGCCTTCAACCCATATCATGCTTTGTTTCACTTGAGATAGGGTTCCAATTCCTAGGAACAGAACATCTGCCTCTTGAAGAGGCCAATTTGGATGCCAAGATTCTGGAGTAATGATACTTACGTCCATACCCATGTCTAGTAAGTCTTCAATAAAAATGCCATGTATACATACTCTTAGCTTTGGTCATTTGTAGAAGTCTGCCAGAATATATGTTTCTTATGTCCTACTGGAGTTTGTGATTCATCCTTCACATCTATTCCATCATTCAGACCAGTATGGTTTTTACAGCAGGCACTGGATTTTTTAATTTTCCTGGTGTAAAATGTTTTCCATAGTAACTGAGAATGATTGGACCACGTTCATCATGGGGGCCACGCTCATGGATTAACATAGTTAAAAAAATGGCAATCTAACCAAAAGCGATCTACAGATTCAATGCAATGTCCATCAAAATCCCAGCATAATTCTTCACAGACCTTGAAAGAACAATACGAAATTTCATATGGAGAAACAAAAAAAATCCAGGATAGTGAAAACAGTTCTCTACAATACAGAAACTTCTGGAGGCATCATCATCTCTGACTTCAAGTTCTGTTATAGAGCTATAGTAATGAAAACAGCTGGTATTTGGAATAAAAACATACAGGAGGACCAATAGAATCAAATTGAAGACCCTAATATTAACCCACATACCTATGAACATCTGATTTTTGACAAAGAAGCTAAAAATATAAATGAAAAAAACAAAGCATTTTCAACAAATGGTGCTGGTATAACTGGATGTCGGTATATAGAAGATGCAAATAGATTCATATCTATTGCCATGCAGAAACTCAAGACCAAATGGATCAAAGACCTCAACATAAATTCATTCATACTGAACCTCATAGAAGAGAAAGTGGAAAGTAACCTTGGCACAGGAGACCACTTCCTAAATATAACCCCAAGAGCACAGACACTGAGAGCAATGATTAATAAATGGGACCTCCTGAAACTAAGAAGCTTTTGTAAAGCAAAGGACACAGTTAACAAGATGAAAAGGCTGCCTACAGAATGGGAAATGATCTTCACCAATCCCACATCTGACAAAGGGCTGATCTCCAAAATATACAAAGAACTCGAGAAACTAGACATCAAACTACCAAAAACTCCAATTAAAAAAAAATGAGGTACAAATCTAAATTGAAAATTCTTCACATAATAATCTCAAATGGTTGAAAGACATTTAAGGAAATGCTCAACATCCTTAGTGATCAGGGGAATGAAAATTAAAACAACTCTGAGATAGCATCTTATACTGATGAAAAGAGATAAGACCAAAGACACTGATGACAGCCTATGCTGAAAAAGATGTAGAATAAGGAGATCACTTCTCCATTGCTGGTGAGAGTGCAAACTTGTACAACTGCTGTAGAACTCAGTATGGCAATTTCTCAGAAAATTAGAAATCAATCTACCTCAACACCCAGCAATACCACTTTTAGACATATCCCCAAAAGAGGCACAATCACACCACAAGGATATTTGCTTAACTATGTTCATAGCAGCATTATTCATAATAGCCATAACTCCTATGACGTTCTGCTGTATCCATGAATCAGTGCCTTACCCAACCCACCTCAGACAAGCTTCTTCTTGCAATATCTGGAAATTAAAAAAGAGACCTAACAACTAGACAATGTACCAAGTGTGCGATATTTTGGAACATTCTGTCCTAAATGGGATGATTTCATCAAACCTCTTCCCTCAAGGCTCTGGAGTATATGCAAAAGAGGAGGTAAAGAGATGGTGGAAACTGAAGATATTGGATGGCACCGAGGAAATAGTGTTTGCCAGGCATAGTGCACACATGAACTCCCAGAGACTGGGTAGCACGCCCAAGACCTCACAGGTTCTATCTGCAATTGATACCTCGCAGCAAAAGGAAAATAAATTTGCTTCAATGGAATCTCTTCAGGTATATAAACCACACTTAAGGGTAGGCACCATGTTCAGAACTGGTCGGCGAACAGAAAATGAACTCCATGATTTTTTTTTTTTTTTTGGTTTTTTGAGACAGGGTTTCTCTGTGGTTTTGGAGCCTGTCCTGAAACTAGCTCTTGTAGACCAGGCTGGTCTCGAACTCACAGAGATCCGCCTGCCTCTGCCTCCCAAGTGCTGGGATTAAAGGCGTGCGCCACCACTGCCCGGCCTCCATGTTATTTTTGAGGACTTTTGTTTTGGTCTTATTTGTCTTATTGGTGTTTTACTTGTTTGTCTTGATTTTTATTTTTGTGGGTTTTTTTGGGGAGGAGTTGTTGGTTTTGGGCTGTGTTTTTGTTTTTGCTTCTTTTCTTTTTTTTTTATTGATAGAAATAATATGGAATTGGGCAGGTAGGGGGATAGGGTAGGTCTGGGAGGAGTCATAGGAGGGAAAATATAGAAAAATTTTAATTAAAAATAACAACATAAAATAGGAAGCACTACTGTGCTACAGCTGTCTGACATATTTCGCTGAATAAAAGAAATTATATCAAAAAAGATAAAGATGTCATCCCTCAAAGAATGCAAGAACTCATCTTACAGGAAAAATACTGGCAGTAAATAGCACAAGCCTGTGCAATTTCTTAGCTGTTTGCCTAACTGTGTGTGTTTGTGTCTCCTGGATTATATACACACACGTGTGCATAGTCCTTCCACACAAAGATTTTGGGATACAAGGTGAGGTAGATAATCTTCACTGCCACCTTCAAGTAGACTTGCACACACATACACACACACACGAGAGAGGAGAGAGAGAGAGAGAGAGAGAGAGAGAGAGAGAGAGAGAGAGAGAGAGAGAGAGAGAGGAGGGAGGGAAGGAAGGAAGGAAGAAAGGAAAAAAGAAGGAAGGGAGGAAGAAAGGAAAGAAGGAAAAGAAAAGAAGTAAACAAAAGAAATGGGCAAAATATCTAAACAAATATCTCACCAAAGACAATATGCAGATGCTAAATAAGCATCCAGAGATACTGAACACCAAGTAATGACATGTCACAGCACACCAATTAGAAAGGCTAAAATCTGAAATTTGACAGCACCAAATGCTGTTGAGTATGTGGAGAACTGCTAGCCTAGGGCATGGACATCAGGAACTGCGACCCTAGAGTACGGACATCAGGAATTGCTACCCTAGGATATGGACATCAGAAACTGCTACCCTCAGGCATGGACATCAGGAACTGCTACCCCAGGGTATGGAGCATCAGGCACTACCCTAGGGTGTGGAGCATCAGGCACTGCTACCCTAGGGTGTGGAGCATCAGGCACTGCTACCCTAGGGTGTGGAGCATCAGGCACTGCTACCCCAGGGTGTGGAGCATCAGAAACTGCTACCCTAGGCTGTGGAGCATAAGGAGCATGTGAAATACTGTATTAGTGCTTAAGACTGAGAACAAACAGATTCCCAAAGCATGAAAAGACATGCAAGAGCCATATTACATGTGTCTACATGGCAGGAAGCAAGTCCATGAAGGTTGGGTATTGTATGACTCAACTCTGAACTGTTTAGAAAGGCCAATGAAAGGGTTGATATTTTCTGGTAGTGGGGCTGAAGGGAAAGCGTTAAGGAGAGATAGCCAGATGGGTTGGGGTTTAGGCAGTGAGTCTATATCATACAACTTTGTAATGATGGATACATGTCACCAAGTATTTGTCAAGTCTATCGAATGTGCTGCTCAGGACCCAAATTCTAAGATGAACAATCAAACTCAGTTAATAATAATGGGTCAGCAGTGGCTCATTGATGCAAAAAAAAAATACCCCAGTGATGCAAGATGCAAACATGATAACAGAAATACCACAGTGATGCAAGATTTGAACATCCAGGGACCTACCTGGACTGGAGTGGGCAGTGGAGGCTGGAGAGAACTCTACTCTTTCTCCTTAGCTTCTCTGTAAACATAAAAGTGCTTTATAAATGAAGCCTATTAATATTTTAAAATGTTTATAAGAAAATACAAAGAAATTTAAAAACTATACCAGGGCTGAATAGTTTTATGAGGTTTTTAAATGCTTGGGGGCAGCTAATACCTCCATTACTCAATTAGTGGAAAATAGAAAATCTTTTAAATTCTTTTCAAAAAATGGTTGGAAATAAATGAAAATCCTTCTTGAAAATAATAAGCCAGAAATAAACAAAGATTCCAGTGAAAAACCACCATCTTCAAAAAGGGACTGCAGCAGTGTGTTAAAATAATAAAACTTTCAATTACAAAAAGGAAAGAAAAAGGTGTTATTCTGCAAGTTCCAGAAAAGAGCAGTGTTGAGAGATGGTGGTCAGGAGAGCACAGAGCCCCATCTGTCCAGGAAGCTGGCCTTTGGCAATTCACCATGGATACTAACATCGAAGACATCTTGAAATTCTACAGGAAAGTAACCTGAGTTTGGTCTAAACAAGTTCTTCAAAGTTATTTGACAAGGGAATGTTTGGTTTATTTTATGTATTACCCATCAGTAACTTGGGATAATAACAGTCTACAGAACACATCACTCAACACAGATGTGCTTCAACTTGCAAATGACACTGTGGTAAGCAGACTAATGGCTAAGGATACCCCGATCATAATCATGAGAGCCTGTGCATATGTTATACCATGTGGGGAAGAGTAATTGAGGTTGCAGATGGGGGCGAAGTTGCTGGCCAGTTGATTTTCAATAAGGCTGTGACCCAGAATTATCTGGAAGAGCTCAATATAGTCACAGGACCCTTAAAATGGATGAGGGAGAGCTGGGGTGACAGTTCAGTGGGTCCAATGCCACACAAAGTTGAGGACCTGAGTTTAGCCTTGGTACCCATGCGAAGGCTGAACCTGGGGCCTATACCTCTAACTCCAGTATTGGAAGGCAAAGACAGTGCATCCCACAGGATCACTGCCCAGTCAGTGTAACACAAAAGAAGAGGCCCAGGTTTAGTGAGAGACCCAGTCTCAAAAATTAAGATATAAAACTACCAAGGAAGATAGCCAACATGAAGCCCTGGCCACCACACTTGCACACATGGACAAGTGCATACACACATGTGTGCCCATGTGCACGAACACACACACATACACACAATGGAGGAGGAAACAGAAAAGAGAGTCAGAGAGGGGAAAAAGAAAGTGGAAACAGGAATGAACGCCAGCTTTCCTGGGTAAGTGCAGCTATCACTCCTTATCAGAGAAGTCTCTCTTCGTAATGGAGACAATTACAGAAAAACACAATTAGACACAAGGCAGAGATCATTAGATCATGACCATGCCAACCCTAAATACACGTCTATGTCACAGCTCCTGCATCTATGGCTCAGGGAACATCAGGGACTTGAAAGATTGTTAGAGCCAGAGCACCAGGAAGTCTGATGTGAAACAGTCTCTCCTAGAAATGAATGCATGAACAAGACTTGAATAATGGCAGTAGACATTAATATCAATAGACATGTTAATGTAGAGGGGAAATTTCATGAGGTCTGTATTAGTCAGGATTCTCTAGAGCAGTGGTTCTCAACCTTCCAGATGCTGAGAGCTTTAATACTTTTCCTCATGCTGTGGTGACCCCCAACTATAAATAAATTATTTTTGTTGTTACTCTATAACTTTAATTTTGCTGCTGTTATGAATCATAATGCAAATATCTGCGTTTCCTAGTGTTTTTAGGCAACCCCTGTGAAAGGTCCCCTTTACCCCCTCCAAAGGAATCACCCCACAGGTTGAGAGTCATTGCTTTAGAGGAATATATCTATATCCATACCTATATCTATATTCATATATATATGTGTGTGTGTGTGTGTGTGTGTTGTGTGTCTATCACACATACACACAAACACATACATATATCTATTTCTTTGTGATTTATTACAGTGGCTTATAGGTTTTGGTCCAGTTAGTCCAAAGATACTTGCCTACCAATAGAAAGTACATTATTCCAGTAGTGCTCAATCGGTGACGCTAGATGTCTCTGCTATTCTTCAGTGTGTGCTGGAATCCCAAGCAAATAGACTTTAGTACCAGTGAAGGAATGAATTTGCCAACAGGAGAAAGGGCAAGCCGGCACAGAGGTGTCTCTCAAAGGGAGAATAGTTATCTACAGATTATGGTAGAGTCTTGCTCCAAAATCCAAAAGGTCTCCTCAGGGGTCCACCTAGAGGGCCCTGCCAAAGGCTTCAAACGACATTCCTTATTTGCCACTAGCATCTCAAGTACCATCAAGTCTGCTGAACATATGGTCTAAGTGGTAGAGCAGCCTGCACAGCAGCCTAAACCTGTTAAAGAGCAATCTTCTGTTCCAGGCACCACTCAAAGCTAGCAGCTCTGAGTCCTACCGCAAGAAAAGAACTAGTTAAGGACTAATCTCTGCTGGAGAAAGGAGAATTAGCCTCTTCCAGGGAGGAGGCCCATTATTGATTGCCCAATATAGAGTGGTTAGTCTCAAAACTAAATACACACAAATAACAAAAACAGACCCAGCAGGATGTGTGTGTATGTATGTATATATTTGCATATAAACATAATATGTGTATATGTTTATAACAATAATAATTAAAGAAGCAGAGACAATCAACTTGAGAATTGTGGGACATGGGTAGGGTTCAAGAGAGTGTAACTGGAAGGAACTGGAGGGGAGGATCATGGGAGAAAAGTGAAATAATTCTCTTTCAATTAAAAATATATTTAATTTTTTAAGATAGAAAATAGAAAATGGGAATAGGCCAATGTGACCCAAGAATGATCTGGTGGCTCAATGTGACCTTGCTGACTTGCAGATGAAAGAAATGCGGCAAACAAGGAAAGGAAATGGACGGAAAATATATTCTCTTTGGAGTCTCCTAAAAGGATATATCCCTGCCTTGACCTCCAGGGCTGGCAGATAATAAAGCTATGCTGGTATTGCTGCCGGGCTTTAGGTAATTCATCTCAGTAGCTAAAGGGAATGAATGTCTCCTCTAAGAAATGTTCTGCTTGTTTTATAATTAATCTTAAAACATGTACTATGGGAAAATGAAACTGAATTTGGCACAGAGTCAACCCCTCAGGACCTGTAGGGAGCAGCTGCAGCCTCTGCTCGGGACTGTGGTGTAGTACAAGGGAAGAAGTGTCCACAGCCTTAACGTCTGTGCCATTGTAGGAAATGGTTTTCAGACTGTCTGCTCTTCCACACTTCTGCCATGGAATGATTGTGGAGGCTCATAGTCAGGACTGGGAAGAGCTTGGAAGCCAACCTGAAGAACAGGCTTCTGGGGCTTGAAGCCTGGGAGGGACCGTCACTGGCTGTGAGATTCTGTGCAGTTCTGTCTGCTTCCCCGCCTGTCAATCTGCACTCAAACCACTGCTCTCTTCCTCCTTCATGCAGCTCTCACAGCACACCTGCAAGCCACGCCCCAGCAAACTCATTATAGAATTCTAAAGGGAAATAGCCTTCTCTTCATTTTGCTCTTTATCTGCATGGCTCATGGCCACCTGCCCACAAATCACTCCTGGGTAATCACTGTCCTTGATGTCTTATATGTATTCTAGATTTATTTTATGACATTCAAGACAAAAGTCAGGCGCTCGTCGCTTACACAAATGGTGACATTTTGCATACATCATACTGCATCTAACCTTGTCCCTTAAACATTTATCTTGGGAGACTTTTCTCGATCTGCATATAGCAGTCCTTTTATTATTTTTTGTTTATTCCACCTGTGTAGCATTTTTGACTTAATTGCCCATCATTTAGCCTTAGGACACAATGCCATTGACACTATTTTTTTTTCCAGCAGCGATGAAGTGAATGCTCTTGTGCATCAATAATTTCATATTTTTGCAAAGAGCTATGCAGAAAAATGGGCCAGAAGAAGGATCGTTGAGTCGAAACATTTGTATTGTGGGTAATAGATGTGGGCAATAGAGGGAAGGTTCTCCCCAACTGGAATCATCTATAAAGAGGACATAATGATAAATATACTCCACAGGCTGGTTTTGAGACTCAAGCAATGTGTGCAGAGCAGTCAGGGTTAAACAAACTTCACCAGTCATTAATTTTCATATTAGGTAATATCGGGCCATAAATTGCAAAGGGATAGCCATGAGACTTTAATCTAGAATACTAATGCTGCTATCAAGTTCTAGAAATGCTAGCCTGGGATCAACAGATACAGCCCCTCAATAACTCACCTGGTTTACAAGTAGGAATTCTGTGAGGTTAGCATATTTATGTGTCAATCTTCTTCTAACATATCCACATGACTTTTGCCTTAAATTGTGTTAACTGTTTTTCAAGTCATAAGAAAATGTTGACAGTTGAGAATACTGGACTGCTATAGCAGGTGGCTTTTCTTCGGTTAAAATAACTAACATAATACGTTAATTCAAACATCAATGGAGCATTACTCAGCTGTTAAAAACAATGACATTGTGAAATTTGCAAGCAAGTGTATGGAACTTGACAAACCCACTCTGAGGGACGTAACCCAGACCCAGAAAGACAAATATGGTATGTACTCACTCATAAATGGGTGTTAGGTGTAAAGTGAAAGGCAACCACGCTATGACCTACAGACTCAGAGAGGCTAGGGATCAAGGAGCAATTACAGGGGTACACAAGGCTCTCCCTGGGAAGAGGAAATGTAGATTCCGTGGGTGAACTGGGGAGGGTGGGGTTGGGAACAAAAGGGATCAACTTGCTGGTCTGGGGAGGGGCAGAAAATACTGAGAAAAAATATTGGAATTATGGAGCATTTTAGGGGCGAGGTAATGCAAAGGAAACGCTAATCTATGAGAATAACCCTAGCGAAGAGTCCTGGTAATGAGGGACACGGAGCCTGAACTCCAGCATTTTCTGTAACCAGGCAAGGCCTCAAGTAGAGGGTTTGGTCATTAACCCAGCCACAAAACCTTCTACAGTTTGTCCTGCCTGGAGCCTAGCAAAATCCTCATCAAAGAGACCAGAGAGGCTTCATCCAGCAACTGATGGGAGCAGATGCAGATCCACAGACAAACATTAGGTACAGCACCAGGAGTCCTGAAGGGGATGAGCAGGAAGGAGAGGAGGAACCAGATGGGTCAGGGACACATGATAACCTGGCCTGTAGACTCACCTGACGAGCACTCATGGGACGAGCAGAGATCAGGGAGCTTGTTGTGACTTGTTATGCTGTGCTCGGTTGATGTCCCTGGGAGGACTGCTCCTTTCTGAGGGAAGATGGAGAGGGGCATGGATCTGAGGGAGAAGGGAGATTAGGGGGAGACTGGGGGGAGAGGAGGAAGGGGAACTGTGGTGGGGATGTAACACAGGAGAGAAGAACTTTAAAAACTATTTTTTAAAACGTTGTCTAAGAAAGAAGTGCAGCCTGGTGTTTTCAGGTGGTTTGCAGTTTTACTAAATGCATGGCAGAAGATGTTTTCTCAGTTCAGAAGATGACACATAATTCAACTGGAAAGTACTCCCAATTCAGTTCTCCACTGGAGGTAGATTCCATCAGATAATTTGAAATTGACAGAATGTATTTAGCCACCCTATCTTTTGTGTTTTTACATACAAACATGCATACATGTGATGTAACTATTGTTCTTTTGTATTCACACAAAGATTAGCATTTACTCTTGTGCTACTGTCATGGACTAAAATTTTAGGGTCCAGAAGACATTTAAAAATTATACATATAAAAAACACTTATCTAGAATTAGAACTTTCCTGAGCTTTCTGTTTAGTAGCTCCGTTTAAGTCACAAAAGGAAACAAACATGGTGTTTTTGAAGTGATATACCAGCCCTGGCTTTGGGAGTGACATGCAGCACTCAGCTCTCTGCAGGAGGTAGAAATGAACTGTATTGGAAGGACTGAGAGCGTCCCATAGAGCCTACAGCAAGAATTAGAACTGGGAGATTTGTATAGGACCTAGCTAGGTCCCCTGAATGCAGGTGACAAAGGTGTGGCTTGGGCAGCATGAGGAGTCACTGGAAGTCGGACCAGGATCTAACCCTAATGTATGAATTGACTTTGTGGAGCCCATTCTCTTTGGAGAGATACCTTGCTCAGCCTAGGCATGGGAGCGGGGGTAAGGGGTGGGGTGGGGTAAGGGGCAGGATTAGAGGGGCATGGCCCTATCTCAATGAGGTGTTGAGACAGACTTAGTTGACGTCCTAAGGGAGACCTGAGGAGCAGAAGATAGGGGAGTGGAAGGGGGAAGCTGGAGGAGAGGAGGGAGGGATAACTGGGATGTACAGGGATAACTGTACGTATATATGTATATATGTGTGTATTTATCTATATAGAATTATATATATATGGAGAGAGAGAGAAACAGAACTATAAGCAACTTTCCTGAAGATTGCACCAAATGTAAGTAACTTTGCTAACACGTGCACTCTGGACTGGGCTGTCCCTGCTCTCTGCTGCCATCTCCAGCCCTTCTTCCAGAAAAGCAGGCTTTTCACAAAATCATTTTTCTATGATTTGAATGAACCTTCCTAACTGCTTGGAACCACTCCAAGTTTAAAGCAGTAACTCTGTAAACTTCAAAAGGATTCTATGATAGAAAGACTATTGCACTGCAAAGCAACCAGTGACCCCTGGTACCGGGCTACATATCGGGTGCTGTGTATGCCTGTTTCACTAATACCTTATACAGGCGAAACCAGAATAAAGTGAGTGTTATTGCTGCTCCCAATTGGGCGAGAGGCTGTTTTGAAGACTCTGTGCTAAGTATGAGTACCTTAGAATACCTTATTTATTTGTTTATTTATTTATTCTGTAAATCTGAGATATTCACTGTGAGGTCCTTTCTGGGGAAAAAATGCTAATGCCCGTAAGAATAGAAGGCAACGTTAAATGAAAGTTCCCTGTCGGTTATTAAATGTTTCAGGGCTTCATATATAACTACTTTTATTCATTTTTTCCCGTTTCAGTCAGTCTCAATATGTACTCCAGGCTGGCCTAGAATTCTAGATCATCTTCCCTCAGCCTCACAAACAATGACATTATGCTCAACTTTTAATGTCATTTTGACTTTTGATTATTTACAAACAAAGCCTTATCTCTCTCCCTTCTTGGGTGGGAAATTAGTAGTGCTTAGTTCACTGGGTCAGGGTGAAGAAGAAAGCAAAGACAAAATGGAATGGCCTGCCCCCGAAATTCCTAACCGATGGACTGTGCTCTCTCTGACTGAAGTGGCAAGGCTGGTCTGCGGAGAGAAAACAAGGTATGTTTTGAGGAGAGTGTGAGGGCTCCCATCATGAGGATGCTGTCATCCACAGCCACAGGGAGGCGCTAAACCAACCAGCCAACAGACTCTTTCCAGCAAGGCCGCTGCCCCCCCCCCCCCCCCCCGCCCCACCTTGAGCCATATCTCCATCGTGTGTTGACAGGCCAGAGTGGTTTTGCTTGCTACTTATTCTCTTGACCCAGAGAAGAAAGAGCCTCTAATTTCAATCTGTGCTTTCTATCACTAAGATAAACTCGTAATGATCTGCCAATAAGATGCAATTATAGTACCTGCAGAGGTCAATATTCAATCAGCAGCCCCATTCTGAGTGCTGCTTTGATCATTTGGTCAAAAATTTCCTGACTTTAGATGCTTTGTAAACCCACGATTGATTGAGAGGTATAAGGGTTTAAGACTTGGATGTGATTTTATTTTTAATTCAAATTTTAAATGGCACTTCACACTTTGGCCGAATAGGAGTGACCCTAGAAAAAGGCTAGACACTGGAGACCAGAGCTGGCATTTCTTCACAGGTCTTCTATCCTCCTTTGTCCAGACAGAGCCAGACTCTGATGCCTGAAGGATGGTGGTGGGTGTTCTCCAGGGTCTGCGGAACATCAGGAAGCCACCCTGGCAAATCCCTAGCAAACAGGTTTTTCTTATCAAGCACTTCAGTTCTTGGGGTGAGATGCAGCAAGCATAGCTTGCTTGCCTACCATATACGAGGGGCTGGGTCCTATACTCAGCACTAAAATTTTAAAAAAAGTCAAAGAAGCCGGGCGGTGGTGGCGCATGCCTTTAATCCCAGCACTCGGGAGGCAGAGGCAGGCGGATCTCTGGGAGTTCGAGGCCAGCCTGGGCTACAAAGGGAGTTCCAGGACAGGCTCCAAAGCTACAGAGAAACCCTGTCTCGAAAAACCAAAAAAAAACAAAAAACAACAAAAAAAAAAAAAACAAAAAATGTCAAAGGAAATGCAGTTATTCCCAGTCTTCCTCTAGGTGTTTGATTACCCTGTCTGGTTTTGTCTTTTCCCTTCTGATCTCATGGAGTTTCCTTTGGAAACTAGGAAAGGTAGGGTTATCCCTTTCTTTGGGGTTCTCAAGCAAACGAGTGAAGCCCTCCTAGATGACCAAGCCAAGCCATTGCCTTCCTTGGGAGCATCAGCATCATCATTCTAGGCCTCTGGTGCATGCCAGAGCATGGCCTGGCTGAGAGAAAATGAGTGTCTTGTCAAGACTGCGGCCCAGGGACCCGGACAACGGTGCTTCATTGAGCCTGGTGTCCAACTGGCTCCTAGTCAGAGTTTGGGTCCCCTCCCTCTTCTCCCTCTCCACCTCCCCTTCTCTTAACCCCAGACCCCCTTTTCTCTCTTTTTCTCCCTATGTAACTGAACTTATCTAGAAAGTTGACTTAAGCCAAGCTTAAAGGTAGACATTACCTCTGGTTTTGATCTAGATTCACAAGTCAAGGTTTACATTCAGAGACTTGGAGTAGCTGTTGCAGGCTCTTCTGCGTGACACAGATTTTTTATTTTATGTTTAAAAAGCAGGGCATGATGGCACATGCTTTTAATCTCAGTATGCAGGCTGAAGCAAGTTCAAGGATAGCTTTGTCTGTATAATAAGCTGGTGGATAGCCAGGACTATACATAGAGACCCTCCTGGCATCAAAAAACAATATATATTTACACATATATATTAATCTTAGATACTAGAAATAGGAAATTAACACATATTTAAATAAAATTCTCATAGATTTTACTTTCATAAGGAACATTGTATCTTCAACTTTAAAACATACATAACTTCAGAAATCACTCCTTATAGGAATCTGTCTAATGTAGCTGTAGCCCCTGGAGTTTTACAAACAAGCATGTACATTGTCATGGCAAAAACAAAATAAAAGCACATGTATGTAAACCCCATCATGTCAAGGAGGGAAAGACTGAACAAGGCCTGGTATTGTACTGTGTGTAATAGTCAATGCTCCATAGAGTAGATAAATTAAATCTCCATTTATTGTCAAAAGGATGGTCAACAAGGTATTGCTGAATGAAAAAAGGGCAAGGTGACAATACCCGCTTCAACATCTCATACCAGCGTTTTTGTTTTTTAATACAAGAAGATGTGAGTAGAAACATGGGCGGGTAGAGTGCATCCCTTATGTAGCACATGGGGATGACTGACAAGGTCTTTGCATTCATTTATATTTTGTTGGGTTTAAGGTAGACATGCCAGTTTTATAAACTAATGAAGAATACTTATGAGAAAGGAATTTCTAAGAGTACAGGTAGAAGCCAGGCAGAGGTCCAGGCTGGAGAAACACTGCAAAAGCAGAGCTCTGAGTCCAGATCCTCAACACCCATGGGAATCCAGACAGGCACAGTAGACTGTACTTACAATATGGGCCTCAGGTGGTAGAGGCAGGAGGATATCTAGGGCTCACTGGCCTGAATTAATGAGCTCCAAAATCAGTGAGAGACTCTGTCTCAGGAAAAAAAAAAGTGTCCAGAGCTGTGCAGCCTAGTCTCAGATCAGCACATGCATGCCTGTCCAACATGTCTTCACGAGGCAAAGCCCGTGGAGGACGGGCTCTCACTTGGTAAGGACCAGTGGACTGCAGGGCTGGGCCGGACTTCGCTGGATTCATGCAGCTTACAATTTCTTTTCTCTCTCTTTATATTGGTGATTCTTTGGGTGGTTTTTAGTCTTGCTTTGTCAGTCACACATGCAATAGCTGCAATTTTCCCTGGAAATTCTGCTCTTTCTTGAATATTTTCCTCTTAGAATCAGCAGAGAGGTTGATACTTCTCCAATTTCTTTTCTGAAATGACTAACTACAACTCCTAATCCTGGGAGCTTTTCCTACTCAGTGGGGGTAGTTAGGTACATATAGAAAGCACTTGGAATATTAGCCATGTCTCACAGTTCTGGGAAGGAGAGTAGGTCATGCAGACATGGAATAGGGAAAACACCTCAGTAATACACGTAGTGCCAACAGTTGAGAGTAAGTTCCCTGGACACCAGCATATAGGATTTGGTATACTCCAAAAGGTAAAAATACAATGCAAAATTTGGGATGGAGAAATCCATCTTTACCATACACAGGAGCTTATATTGTTGGAAGAAGTGTGGTATCGTGGGATGGGAAAATAGTGCCTTAGCAAAGTCTGCCTTTTACAGAGAGATTGAGACATGGGATCCTCTTCCAGAAAAAAGAACTGTATAAAAGCATATGTTGCAGACATGAAAGAAATGTTTGGGTTTGAATAGTTTTGTCTTTAAAGCATTGTACCCTTGTCTATTACTTTGCAGCTTTGTAACCACAAGTAATTGCCAGCAGATAAAAGTGCTACAAGAACAGGTTGTGTCTGGCTCAATGTTTAGTTAAACTTGTAAAAATGCTGAACTTTATGTCTGGAATATGGTTTTGTGGGGTGTGGGATGCCTCTTCTTCATCTCAGGACCCGAACCCAAGTTGAAGCTGGACCTGGCAAAGAGGCTAGGGAGTGGCTGAGGAAGACACCCAATGTTGACCTCTGACCTGCATGCACACATGCATAAATACACACACACACATACAAACATACACCATACTCACATACAAAATTCAACAACTGAAACTATCTTTGTCCTAAACCCTTCAAGAGCCATGAAGAAGTGTGGTGAAGAACTTGGCATAACATCCTGCCCAAGAGAGCGAGGACGATGTAGGCTTTTGGTGAGAGCTGGTGACAGGACACTCCTAGAGCTATTGCTTTTGGTCACAGTGCCTTTGCCTGATTTCTCTTGAGATGAAGTCTGACGTGGGCTCACTTGTCTGGTCACTCATCTGTCAACCCACAAATGGATTAGTCTGTGCCAACCATACAACTTCATGGCAAACTGTTTAATCTACTTTGTTTTGGATACTTTTTCAGCATGAGTGTTTGTTCCCTGTTGCTATAATAAACAGCATGACAAAAGCAAGGAGGGGAGAAATAAATTTATTTTGGCTTACATTTTTTAGTCCTTCTCCAAAGGAAGGCAGGTCAGGAACTCACGAAGGGCAGGAACTGAAACAGAGACAATGGAGGAGAGCTATGTACTGGCTTGCCCCACATGGCTTGCTCAGCTTTGCAAGCTTACCTGCCCAGGGGTGGCTTCAGCCAGAGTGGACTGGGGCCCCCCATATCAATCATGAATCAAGAGAACAACCCTCTATCTTGCCTACAGGCAATCTGATGGAGGCAACTCTTTAACTGAGGTCCCCTCTTCCCAGATGTGTCTCTCTTGTGTTAATCTGACAAAAAACTAACCAGCATGTAGGTGGAAGCCCAATAAAAGGATATCAAAGATTTATTAGGAAACACTCACAAATTACATGGTAGAGAGCCGCAGCAGTTGTCTGTTCTGCCCTGGGATGAATAGAAACAGCAATCTCCAACCATCACCCAAGAGAATAAGAGAGACCCCTCCTCTTTCTTATAAGAGATCATGTTCACAGAGAGAAGCCACCCCAAATCTATTGGTGAAATAAATTCCCACAATACCAGCACATTGAGAATTTAAATTTTTTAAATATAATATAAAATGTTAATAATAATAATAGTAATATAATATTAAATGTTAGACTTGGAGTCAGGGTTTATGTCGAACCTCCTGGTACAATCTGCATGATCTTGAATAAAGGTCCCCAGCTTCAGCTTCTCAGCTCGGGGATGTAGACAGGAATGTCTCTTGAACGCATCTCACTCTGGACAGTGGGAGGCTTAAGTAATGGATCCTGCTGGCAAAAGTATACGCACCTAACTTTACACATTCAAAATACTCTCTCCTTTCTGTGCAGTTATCCCGTCTTGAGAGGAAAATAATCCATGATCTTCCCTTGTAAAGATTCCTGGGTGGGGGACAATATCTTTCTGCTTCACACAGTGAGCAGAGGGGCTGGTGAGACAGCAACAGGCCACAGCCCTCCTGACCGCACCAAACTTCCGGTTTATTGGTCACAGAGTAAATGTTCCTGTGGTCTCCTATCATTACAAGGGATGAGCCCCTGACAAAACAAACAGGACCTCAGCCTCTCTGGGGTTGTTTCTGCTGTCCTCATTGCTCCCTGGGGACAAACAGGTCCATCCAATTCAGAGTATTTTTCCGCTTTAACTTGGATGTTCGATTCGATGCTCCTCCCATGTGCTTATGCACCCCCACACGCACAGCTGTCCCCTCTTTAAGGGGCAGAGGCATTGCCTAAATGACAGGAGCATTTTCTGCTTTAAAGAACATTAATCTAAGCCGGGCGGTGGTGGCGCACGCCTTTAATCCCAGCACTCGGGAGGCAGAGGCAGGCGGATCTCTGTGAGTTCGAGACCAGCCTGGTCTAGAGAGCTAGTTCCAGGACAGGCTCCAAAGCCACAGAGAAACTCTGTCTCAAAAAACCAAAAAAAAAAAAAAAAAAAGAACATTAATCTACTGTCACTATTTGTCTGTTATTTGGAGGCAGCTAACTGTACAGTGTTCTTTAATGCGATGTTCAGAGCTGAGGTCCAGCAGGGCCACCCAGCTTATCCAGAGTAGCACTGCTGGTGAACAGCTCACGCGTTGGCATTAGACGAGCAACTATGCTGATGCAGCACGAAGTTAAAGGCACTTGTTTTGAATCCTAACAAATGAACGGAAGGGACAAGCCTGGCTAGTTTCTGTCCCACCTGGCCTAGAGCTTCTCCTCTGTGGGATTTCACACACAGACCCGTCCAGTCCCACTACATCCCATTCACTTGTAAAACTCTTCTGAATTCCACAGCAGAGGAACGGATTCCAAAACGCAGGCACACTGCTTCAGCCGCTGTCAGTCTCTGGGGTCTGCACTTTTGCCCCGCCTTCTGCATGCCCTGCTAGAGACCCTTGGTTAGCGCCTATCAGAAGCGGCGGTTGAACAGGCCTTCTCGTTCTCTTTCGGGTGTGTGAGCCATTAATGAATTTTAGTTGTAAAGCGAATGGAAGCCACCATGTGTGCTTTGTGCTTTTATCGGAATGTGTTGGGCCCATTGTTCTAACTCCCCTCTCCTTCACGTTCCATTTTTCACGACAGTGCGTATTTATTATGTACCATCCAGAGTTTGAGTCCTCTGTAGTGGGATTTGAAGGCAGTCTCATTCCGGGGAGGAGCAGAGGAGAAGGCGTTTGCCATGACGTACTCAGGCAAGGCAGCTGAAAATGAGCCCGATGGGTTTGAGTGGGCTTTTCTAGTGGAGAGGCTAAGGGCAAAGAGGAGCGTTCGCCGCCCGGATATTAATCTTCTCCCCCTTGGAAAAAGCAGCCGCGAGATGGATCACCGGGTGTTTACCTAGCACAGAGCCTGCGGTCCACACTCATCTGTCTTCCATTCAGTCGCCTTTCAGAGAGACATTATGGGCGAACCCCACTCTTCCTACGGCAAATATCACCAGTGACAGCTTTGCAAGTGGCCTGAAGAGCTTGTCAGGAAACTAATCAATGTAGCTTTTCACAAAGGAATCTACTTGATCAATATCACCAAGCAACGCCAGACCTAACAAACAGATCACATAAGAGCTGTCATGATCAATAGAAGTCACACAGAAGATAAATTCTTGGGGCTTTTTCGATGAATGTATCATAAGAGGTTTATGGTGATAGCTCTTTCTCAGAGACTCTCCTAAACACACCAAAGCAAAAGGAGGATTGTGCATGAGCAGCCACGGGCTCTCACACACGAGGTTTTGAGACAGGCCACAATACAGCGGTCGCTGAGAGGAGGTAACTATGGCTTTGAAGGAAAGAAAATGTATTCAAATGTGTCCTCCTATCTTTTACTCACCAACTAGATTGCGAATGTTTTCATGAGTGGGGTTTGTTCGGATATCTCAGGACCAAAGGCAGGGGTACACCATGGGAACACCAGTAAGTCTTTTTTGGAGTTGATCCCCTTTCCTCAAATTTCTCCTATTGAGCAGAGGTCAACCTTGCCATCCCAACATCTGTCTTTCCTTTCCCCCAGGGTTCTTAGAGAAACCCTAAATTTAAATGTAGTTAACTTTCCTGAAAAAATAGTCTGAAATGTAGATATTAGGAGATGTTGAAATCACTACAGATTAAAATTTGCTCATAAAGTAATTAATAGTAACACGTTGAGACATTGTTTATCTTTGCTGGACTCTAAGGTCTATGTCAGTTATCTTGTTTCTTAATAAATTGCCCCATCGTGTAATGACTTAAAACAATTATAGCCTTACTTACATATGAGTCTATGAAGCACCAGTGGGGTGGGCTCAGAGGTGGAATTTTTTTTCCCGCATCTGCCTAGGGTAATGTGTCTGCAGTGACTTGATGGTCCAACAATACTCAAGTCTAGGTTGACTGTTGTTCATGCCTAGAAATGGTCCTGGTCTCTGGGTTTCCCTCCACACATACTTTCTCCTCTTTGAGAGGCTACCCTGGGCTCCTTTGGGTTATGTTACCTTACCACAAGAGGATGGACGCAAAAGCTACTAAGACTTGGCAAGCTTACCTCAAGAGCTGCACAGTGCTAATACCACCATATTTTGGGGTTTGGAATGAGACGCAGGCTCAACCTACGTGGAAGGGGAGAAGGCAGGCCCTGCTTCTGGCTGGAGCAGCAGCAAAATTGCATTAGAAAGGAATAGAGTGGGGCTTGAGAGGTGGCTCAGTGGTTAAGAGCACTAACTGCTCTTCCAGAGGTCCTGAGTTCAATTCCCAGCAACCACATGGAGGTTCATAGCCATCTATAATGGGATCTGATGCCCTCTTCTGGCCTAAAAGCATACATGCAAGTAGAACGCACATATACAATCAATCAATAAATCTTTTTTTTAAAGAAGAGTGAAAGCCACCACATGAGAACCCCGCTGTATTCACAAAACCCCTCTGTCACTCTTTCTTCTAACCCCTCCTCCCATCACCCTCTTAATTCAAGGCACCAGGTTGTCTTTGTCCTCCAATTCACAAAACCCCTCTGTCACTCTTTCTTCTAACCCCTCCTCCCATCACCCTCTTAATTCAAGGCACCAGGTTGTCTTTGTCCTCCAAAGGAGCTGCTGTGGAAGGAAATGAGTGAGAGGAGAACAAGTGAATCCTTCTGAGGGTTTTTTGTCTACAGGGTCCTGACTTCAGAGACGGGGAGAAATGAGACACAGCCAAGAGGCTGGAATGAACCTTGGGTCTGCTCCCCTCCACAGGCTCTGTCTGGGCTCATGCGGGGGGAAGAAGCAGAAGGATGGGTTCAGACCACCAGGAAAGGGGCTTGAAACAGGTTCCCAGTGATGGTTATGCTCCACTGTCGTGGAAGAAACAGAACAAATCTACTCATGTCATACATGTTTCAGAGACAGCCTGAAAGCCGCCCAAATGGCACATACCATGAATGGAAGGGGAACGGGAGACAGTGTGAAATGCCAGCAGAAGAGCAGGTGTGTCTGCATGGTCAGGAAATGCAGAGGACCGCATGGTCCCTCCATGATTCTCCTAAGGCACCCATACCTGTACCTACTTCCTTTCAGCCAACATCTATAAGCTTCCCTGGGGGCTGTGGAAGAACCACATTGGCTAAGCTATCTTCTCATTACCTACTGAGACAGAGACAGGATATCTGCATAACATGGTGCATTGGTTATTTTCTCATTGCTGTGAAAGATTTGTTTTGGCTCTTGTTTTATAACAGTGTTTCATTTAATAACACTGGGGAAGACGTGGCAGGGTCCATGGTGGCAGAAGCCTGTCCTGGAGCCTTCTTACATCATGGTAGACCAGGAAGCAGAGAAAGAGAGAGGCAGAAAATACAGGTTACAGCCTGGAATTTGTTGAACGGATGAAGAATTAGATTCTTCTAAAACCCTAGTGTGAGTAGCTTCCCAGTCTACAAACAAGGTGATGAAGCAGACACATCCATCTTGTGATAGCTGGTCCAGAAGTTCAGGTCAGTGTGTGTTCCCCATGCTCAATTGCTGAAGCTGAACAAATGTTTTTGAGCATCTGTTATGGACCAGGTATGGTGGGGATGCAGTGACACCGAGCAACAAAAGACCTGATCTTGGACATTTCAGAGTTTGATGGTCTGGGAAGAGTCTCTTAATGGAACCTCTCCTAAGTTCCTCTGGAAGATGAGTCTGTGATCTTAAATGGGTCTGACTGGCTTGTGAAAAGGAGGGAGGTACCTCAGACTCACCCTGGGGAGCCTTTGAGCTTCACTCTCTGACCTTCCCCAGGACCAACCAGAACCAAGTGGCTGATCTCTGGAAAGAACTTGCAATTTTTATCTAAAAAGAAAACAGAATGAATTACACCAATGAGAATGGTCAAGGTTTCTTATCCTTTAATCTCTCAAACACACCTGTCTTATGATTCTGTGCCCATCTCGCTTTCCTGGTCCACTTGGAAACCGGTCAATGTCAAGAATGTTTCCCGTGCCCCATTTGTCTTAAGTAAGCATGATTTTCTAGTCCTATTAACATATTTTTTTCAGAGCCTTCTTATCTCTTGGGTGGAGTGGAGGCTGATCTGATGAGAAATGCAAGGTGACAATGGGTAATTATGACTCAATGATGAGAGTGACGGGCATTCTCGCGTGGTGTCGAGATGTGAGGTGCGAACTGGCCATTTGTAATTATCCAGGAGTGGAAACAGCGTGCTGAGCAACTCGTGGAGTTTCCTATCAACAATGCATTGGTATATTTGTATGACCTTTGTTTAACCCCACTCCCCGCCAGATGAGAACTTGTAATTCTTTTTCCTTTTAACTTTCTTGAGAAACTCAGCAGTCAGCTGGAAAGGGCCGCTGCACTGACATTTGTGAATGAGCACACGGCCCTCTTTCATTGATCATCTCTCCCCGAGCATCCTCCGAGAGATATACATATACAATTCTCAGGGCAAAAATCTTTTCTCTGACAATGAACAATCTGTAGCTATATCCTGGATAAGCCTGGCTAGACTCAAAAATTGGTTACGTGTCAGATAAGAGCTTGGAGGGCAACTTGGAATTTCTCAGGGATGTAAAATATCTCTTAGATCTACACCAAACCACAACAACCAGGAGAAAAACCAATCCATTAATCTGCTTGCTTGTCATCAGAAATGCAACCTTTGAAAGTTTACAATATTTTGATTTTTTTTTTCAAATAGTAAATCAAGAAAAGAAGTCCTTGAAAGTATCAGCTTACAGATTTGTGTGTGTTATTAACCTGGAGGTTAGCACCTGTGGGGAAGTCTTCCCACACTGAGATGCTCTTGGCTTTTATTTCTCTTGGCATTGAACAGCTAAATGCAGTCAAGTGCTAACTCTGAGGCTGGCGAAGGGGAGGTGATGCTCTCAGGAGGTGTTAGTCCCCTGCCAGGAGCCATTCTTAAAGACTTCACAGAGGTTCGACATTTGGGTAGTTCTGAAACATTAAGCACCTTGAGAACTTGTAGGATGAACATTCCTGCCTCTGTATTATCTGGAATGAGGCCACTACCAAAGCGATGGAACTGGGTCTGGTCTTTGGATAAATACACAGAATGGAGGCTATTATTGAATTCCATGATGCAGAGATTTGGGTTAACACAAGCATGGGTCCTAGTCCCCAGACCATCTCTTTCTGGATGCTGGACCTAGGATACATCTTCCTTCTGGCCAACTTAAGAATAGTGAGGATACTCATCTCACAGAATTGCTGTGAGAATAAACATGACTACCACCAGGAAGGCGACATCAATAAGATGTCAAAAGAGGAGGTTTTAGCATCATCTCTGTTGAAAAGCATGGCTTTTAACAACTGCCTGTGGAAAAAGCACTAATGTGAAAATTGAGGGAAGTCCTGGTGTACCACCAAAGCCAAGAATGGAGCAATAGACACATTGAGGGCTGCGAGGCAGAGTGTAAGGAGGACCGTTTATGTGCACCCCACCCTCCAGTTGAGTGCCAAGGAAGAGCACATGGGCCTTCTTTTTCCCATGGCAGAAAATAAGAGCCTGGCAAGGAAACCCTTGACTTCCATAGTTAGAAGGGCATTGCTCCAAAGCCTGCTGTTTTCCTCTTCATACAGAATACTGAGGGGGTCAACATGGGTAAGGAGGCAAGAAAATATTTAGAACAGGGAAGAGAGGTATAGAGTCAGGGAAACTTGGGCTTGGAATTCAGCGGAGCTCTGTGAATACTGCTTCCCACTTAATGGAAGCCTGTCTATGACTGACCCATAGGAGTTCCCGTGGTGGATGTACTTATGCATGCTGTCCTGTGCAGAAGGCACTTCTGCAGATGACTGGTGAGCATGCGCACGCACGCACATGCACACATACACACACAGGGCCACTTTGCCTGGAGCTTGGAAGAGACACACAAAGAGCATTTCAAGATGCAACTCTGGATAAAACCAACTCAAGGCACTTAACCCTTGACATGGCTTTGCAAGGTCAAGAGAAAGCACACAAAATTAACAGCTGTAGATCATGTGTTTTCATGCAAAAAACCCACGAGAGCCTCAGAACCACTAGTGATGGTGCTTTTCTCCCAGAACTGCTTAATAGAAGAAGGAACCACTTCTTCACGCGAGGTGCTAACCACATAAGACTTAAAGAATCAAGGGAACATGACACTACAAAGGAACACAGGGGTTGGATCCTGCATCATCAACTGATGAATGGATGAACAAAATGTGTTGTGCTCAAATAAATGAGATATCGACATGTTTCAACATGTTTTAGCCTTGAGAACACTGTGCTAAGTGAATGAAATTGTCACAAAAGATCGTAGTGCACACAATTCTATTTTTTCAACTGTTCAGAATAAAGATAAATCTGTACACTAGTGGGTGCCTAGAGCTAGGAGTACTAAGGGGAAATGGAGAGTGACTCCTAATGGGTACAAAGTTTCATTTTGGGTGATGAATTATTCTGAAATTGTGTCAGACACATGACTCCCTGAATATACAAAATCCACCAAATTACACACTGTAGGCAGAAGCTTGCTTGTTTGTTTCCCGACTGCAAAGACCCAAAATAATCACACAGAAACGGTATTGATCAAAACACTGCTTGGCCTATTAGCTTATACATACTTCTAGCTAGCTCTTACATCTTAAATTAATCCATCTCTATTAATCTGTGCATCATCACAAAGTTGTGGCCTACCGGCAAGATTCCAACAATCAACTGTGGAGATCTTTCTCTTTCGGCAGCTACATGGCATCTCCCTGACTCTGCCTACTTTCTACCAGCATTCAGTTTAGTGTTCCAGTCTAGCCCAATTCTGTCCCTGACATAGACCAAAGCACCTTTATTCATTTACCAATAAAAGCAACACATATACAGAAGGACTTCCCACACCAACACACTTTAAAAGTTGCAGGTATGTCACATCCATCTCATTAAAGATGTTTTATTAAAATGGTCCCACCCACACTTGGCACTGTGTGGTACCTGCAGCAAGTGCTCTTAAATGATATATACAATGATAGTCTGTGAACCACCTTGTTCCGCTAATGGAAGATTACATCTGTAGCATGATTAATAAAAGCTCAAAGACAGATATTAGGGTTCAACCTGAAGACTAGAAAAGCCAAGCAACTAGCCACTGGCTCTTACCTTGACCTCAGTCCAAAAATGGTGTTCCTGCCTCCAGGAAACCTCAGAATAAGATTGTGTGTGAGAACTGTCTCCTCCCATTTTATATTCTTCTCTAGTGCCGGGATTAAAGGCGTGTGACTCCCTAGAATGGGGATTAGAGGTGTGAGTCACCACCACTTGAATTGATCTCATGTAGTCCCGGGGGCGGGGAGCTTGAACTCTGTCTCCCAAATCCTAGGATTAAAGGTGTGTATCACCATTGCCTGATCTCTAGTGGCTTTAGCTTTGTCTCTGGTCTTAAGATTTATTGATCAAAATATAAGTAATATACCACTGCATGCATCCACCCTTGAGGTCCTAACCTCTAGAGAGATTATAAGGATGGGAACTGTACTGGGAGTGGTGAGGGAGGGGGACGAGCTAGAGTGTAAAACATGATGCCTCTGATAACGTCCACCTCTAGCCTTCAAGGATTAATGTTTGTGAGAAACAAAAACAATTATATATGATTGTTAACCAGAAGAAATCCTGTCGACCGCCTTGGCGGGTTACTTAGTCTAGAGGTGTAACCCGCCTGGCAGGTCCTGTAATTCCAGGGTCATGGAGAGGCGCTACCTGAAAAGACATGGGCGGGAGACAGGAAGAAGGCCAAGCAGAGTTCTTGTCAAAGCCTCCGTTGATCCCTATAATACTTTTTTGGGGGAAAAATGGCTCCTGACAAAATCCATGCCATTTCCCTATGATATCCTACTTTCCCCAGGGATCTGGAGATATGATTCATCTCATATCTCACTCAGCAGTGCTACAAATGATAGGACTTATTAATTGCCCAGTACATCTTGATAGTGAACACTATTGACCACTTGTAAGAGAGCTCGCAGGCTCACTCTACAGAGGATAGGGAGAAATCTTCCTTGCATGGCCTCCTGCTGCATCTGGGAAGAGCCGGCCTCGGCACTGGTATTGTTTACTCTGTCTCCTTTATTTCATCCTCCTCCATGACTACTGAGCACCAAGAATCAGGAAGCAAGAGCTCCACTCTGTTTTCTGGAGTATACAACCCACCTTGAACCCTTCCACGGAGGAGAGGACGCAGAATCTCTACTTCCAGTTAGCTCCTGTCCCTTGTGTTTAGAACACTTTGGATAGATAGGGAAAGAGAAGTGTATAGTTTAAACTGTGCCTCAGATCTTTGCAGGAAAACCCTGTCAATGTCTGTATTCCATGAACCCTCTAAAGGAGGCATTTAATTACTCATCTCCAGCCTTCTACGTATTCCATGTAGTCTTCTCTTCTGGGTGATATGGGGACAGGTGTCAACACTGTGGCTATACAGATGAAAGAGCACAGGAATAAAAAGTTTACTCAACATCACTCGTGGGGCCAATGGAAATCGGGGTTCCAAACACACCCTTCCCTGACTTTGTTCTGCTCCCCACAAAGACAATTTGAGGGGCTGATCTTATTTTCTTTCTCAATAATAGATGTGATAAGTGTATCATAATGCATTATGGGAAAGAAATTTCTCCTTGGGTTGGTCTGTGGTGGGATGGTTCTTTCGAGGAAGTAAAGTCATTTGTCACTTCCATGGAAAAGCACTTGGATTTTTAAAAGGTATAATCTGCTCCATCATAAAGAGTTGAATGTTGCTGGTGAGAGTAAAGAATTAATGTCAGTGTAAGCATTTTGCTAAAGCGTCCTTAAAAGTTAAATATGTTATTTTTTGGTAACTGAAACCCTGATTTGGGTTTTTATCACTTGTGGTAACCAACTTCTCGTTATTCATTGTGGCAAATTAAAATCCCTGGGAGACTCAAACACAGGAGGGAAATGATTATGTTGGTTAACAATTTTGGAGGCTTCTGCCTGCAGGTGTTGACTGAGTTGCTTTTGGGCCTGGAGCGAGACAGCGCATTGCAACGATGGCGTGTAATGGTGGAAGATAGGACAGAAGAATCACTGTTTCCAAGCCTTCTTCAAAAGCACACCCCATAATCTAATATCCATTCACTGACCTTCAACACTTGCAATAGCACCACAATTAGAGAGTGAGCATGGGTCTTAGGGGAACACTCATCCAAATCAGAGCATGGCTTTCCCCAGTCTGTGACCTTATCATGGCTCCATGTGGCCAGGTCAGCTTTCTGAGGATTACTCCCTTCTGCTTCAATCCCCATAGCCAGTCGGTCCAATAGTAAAGTCTCATCACTTCTAACTTCTCAAAGGGGGTTTCCATATGTCACTACTACAAGGTCAAAAAGATTGTGACATTTTTAAATTGTTTTTAAGATTTGTTTTAAATTATGTGTATAAATATTTGACCTGCATATATGGATGTTCACTATGTGTGCTCGGTACCTGCAGAGGCCAGAAGAATGTGCTGGATTCCCTAGAATTGGAGTTAAAGATGATGCTAAGTCAGCACGCAGATACTGGAAACTGATCTCAGGTTCTCTGCAAGAGCAGCAAGTGCTCCTAACCATTGAGCCTTGTCCTGCCCCTGATTATGATCTCTTGATGAATCTACGTATAAGGCTCTCAGCTGCTCTGTCCACTCTTGTTCCCTGACCATTCATCCTCTCTCCCATCTTTTCTCCAGACTCTGGTCCTTTTTGTTATTTTGGAGAGTCTTCATTCATTTCCCTTTAACGTGTCTTTGACAACAATATTCCTTAACTTGGCCTGCCAAGTTCTTAGCCTCCGGCTTCTTAATACTCCCCTGTCTCATCCCATTCTCCCCCTTATTTTCTCACTGTCACTCCAACTGATCTTTTCCATCAGCCAGGTCCAGCTGGAACAGTGAACAACCCCCACATCTCGGTGGTTTAGAAGCAGTCTCAGATATTGCTCAGGCTTCGTATCCAGGATGTATCAGCAATGGTAGACTGGGGATGGTAGGAAAGAAAGCACAATGAACCACGCTAAAGGCTTTTGAGGCTCCCAGACAAACATGGCACACCTACACACACACGCTCACACACACTCTCTTGGCTGGAGTAGTCACAAATCCATGCCCATGCTCCAGGAGGCAAGGAAGCCTAGCCATGGCACCCTCCCACATTCAGCGCTGGGCACTGTGCTTGCCACCTTCCTTCACAGGCCTTTAAGGCCGCCTGCCCGCTGCTGGAATGCCTTCTGTCTTAGTAAGTATTCTATTGCTGAAGTGATACCACGACCAAGGCAACCCTTATAAAATAAATCATTTAACTGGGAGCTTGCTTACAGTTTTGGAGACTTAGTCTATTACCATCTTGGCAGGTAGCATGGTGCTGCGGGAGGACCTTCTGCTCCTTCAGCAGATAGCCACTGAAGTACGAGCCCACTGTGCTGTGCTGCTAGAGCGCCTTCTGCTCCTTCAGCCAATAGCTACTGAAATACCAGCCTACAGGGGCGTGGTCTATTTATTTTTAAAAAAGAGCGGCAAGCCTCGGCCTGCTCTCTTGGTTTCGGCGCTTGGTTCTGGCTCCTGCTCCTGCTCCAGCAACTAGGCTCCTTTCCTGACTGTTGGTGTATTGTGAGTTTTTACCCCCCCCCCCAAATAAATACCCCTTTAAATCCTAACTGGCGTGGGATTGTTTTGCGCATTATCTGGCACCCAGCGTTTGGTTTTAGAACCAACCCGCACCACCTCATCCCCCGGCTCGGCTGCCTGCCTCTGGCTCGGCTGCCTGCCGCCAGCTCAGCTTGGCCAGCTCGGCTTGGCATGAGCTCTCCCTCAGCTGTAACCTCCATGCCTCCGGGGATCCACAGGTACCAACAGTCTCTGCTGGCCTAATTTGAGAGGGTTTTTAAGTTCCCCCTTGCAACGTAAGTCACAGAGCTCACAGCACAAGCTGTTGCGTGGCAGCAGGGAAGGATAGTGCTGCAGAAGTAGCAGAGAGATACATCTTGATCTGTAAACACAAAGACAGAGAGAGAGAGAGAGAGAGAGAGAGAGAGAGAGAGAGAGAGAGAGAGAGAGAGAGAGAGAGAGAGAGGTTACACCTTCTAATCCTTCTCAAATAGTGCTACTCCTTGCTGGTGGCTAAGCATTCAAACATAGGACCCTATGGGGGCCATTCTTATCCAAACCATCACAGCTTCCTTCTGTTCTTTATCCACTCTGTCTTTATTTAGGAGGTGCCCCTCACTCTTTAAGGGCTCCACCTCACTCACCAGTTCTAGGTTTAATAGTAAGGAAACACTTTTTAACTGTGTTAATATCCCTGTTACAGTGCTCATAGTAAGATAAACATATATGAAATTTGCCATCGTTACGATTTGATCTTTGAGTGTCGGTTAATAACTTTCTTCTGTGTAAGACTGTAGGCTCTATGAAAACAATGAATGTGATTGTTTTTGCTTATCAGTGTAAGACAGCAACAACAATAATAACATATTTTCTGTGCCCTGTGCCTGGCACAGCCCCCAGTACTTGACATAGTATCATTCGTCATACTGAAAAACACTCTTTCACCAGGTGCTCATGGCCACACATTAGAGGGGAAAAAATGGAGGACCATACCCTGTCCAAATTCATGTAGCTAGTTAACTCTGGAAAGCTGGGGTTTATACGTAAACCTCCTGCCACCAGCAACGTCAAGGACATCAAGCAGCTAACTCCTCCATGGGTTCAGCAGAGGAGATCAGGAAAGACTTCCTAAATTAAACCTGAGGTCTCTTCCTCTTCTTCGTCTTCCCACGTGGCACACGAGGTTTATTGCAGCGTGCATGAGAACAGACAGCGGTTCAGCTTTTTAAAGGGTCCCCCACGCACGTGCGTCAAAGGTCACGTTCTGCGCCTGCGCAGCCTTTGCGTGAAACGCTAGGGGCTCCTGGGAAATGTAGTTCCCCAGACGAGCTACGCTCAGGGGCCTTCTGGGGAATAACAAGGTGTGTGGGGAACACGCGGGAAGACTCACATGAGGTCTTTCTCTGGCATGTCAACAGCAGAGGTGTCTTCAACAAGCCAGACCTGAAAAGGTTCGCGTGGGTCCGTCCCCGCCCCTTACGGAGTGGGAAACTACAGCTCCGGGTCTGTGTCATCCTTGTCGAGGCGTGGCATGTGGTTCTCATATCTCGGAGTCATCGCCTTCATCGTCCATTAAGCCCGGAGGTAAGAAATGGCACCTGTGGGGATTCCTCCCAGCAGGCCAATGGGAAGTTATTTATGTGAGGAGCAGAGGCCTGAGAGCTTAGTGTGTCTTGCCGCCTCCTTTATGTTCTGAAATTCGCTTTTCTGGGTCAGAAAGAATGCCAAAGGGGCTGAAGTCTCCACAGTTACACACGGTTTAAATTCACAGCTAGTCGGTGTTTGGAATAGAAACAGCAACAGAAGCTGACATCCCAGGAACAAATGACGCAATTAACTGTAGAAACACTGCCGCCCAGTTTGAGATTTCCTTGAAGGTTTGCAATCAGACCCATCTTTACAATTTGATCTTTGAGTGTGGGCTAATTTCTATCTTCCACTTAAGACTGTAGGCTCTATGAGAATAAGAACATGTTGGTTTTGATTATCAGTGTAAAGACAACAACAATAATTAAACCTATTTTCTGTGTCAGGCAAAAAAAAAAAAAAAAGCCCAGAAAGGTGTTGGGAAAATTTGAATCTGTTTTCCAGGGTGGCTGGTTCACTAGGGTTTGCTGGGAGGGGCTGCAGGTTGAGTGCCGGGAGCCATGTGCTCATCTTCTAGAGGTGTGATGTTCCTCACAGAAGAGAAATCCTACCAACCACAGGAGTATAAAGAAAGCTCGATTTCCCAAACTCCCCAGGAATGAGGAGGGTAGATAAAAAGTCTAGTCTAAATGCTTCTGAGGGGCAGAATCGGATGGATGCCGTGTGGGAGGAAACACCTCTGAGAATGAGACTGGTCTTTCCCTCGAGGAGAACAAAGCTAGCTCACAAAAGGCAGCCTATAACAAGGAGAGCTGTGCTGCTGGCAGCCCAGCTTCCTCCAGTACAAATGGGAAGTTACGGAACCAAAGACTGATGGGAATGCCGGGGGCCGGAGGGGAAGTGTGTCCTGGGGCACCTGGGGACACATCTGGAAGAGGGAATCCCAGGAGGTTAGGAGCCTGCCACAGACCTTCCCATCTGGATGTTCCGTCGTTAAAAGGCCCATTTTTATTTTGATTTTCCATGTTGACGTTAGTAGACTTCGCTGTAACCCGATCTGACACCTGGAAATCCAGGACAGTTCAGTTCTTACTGAGACCGGGACAATAGGGACAGGTCACCAGAGAAGAAAGCTACGGATTGTGGCAGGAAAGGATGAGTCTTTAACTCATCCTGTGCCCTCTGTCTTACCCCTAGCATCCTCTTTTGTCTCTGACTCTGAACACCTGAGTGTTTGGAGACCGTTCAGCAGCAACGTATCCTGGCTACTGGAGCTCCAGGAGAAACGGAAGCAAATCATAGCAGGGTTCATGGCGGGGAATCTGGTGTACAAACAGCGATCTGGGACCACTCTCTGTATGCGGGCTTGAGACACACACGCTTCATTTTCCTTAGCTAGGAGACTGAGATCCCACCTGACGTCTGCCCACCCTCCTGCACATTTATTAATTTCATTAACACACAAACACTTGCTTTATACGTATTGGAAAGACACTGTGCACTGTGCTTCAGAGGACATGGTGGTGGGTGGCCTCATCTTTGGTTCTCAGAGACACCTAAGCTAGGCCTAGAATGGATCAAGGAAATTGGGAAATTCCTCAGTTGCCTGGAACACATTAGCAGACACCTAACCTCTGGCACCCTTCCACCCCATCAGTGTCAATGCTGAGACAGGCTCAGGGTCTCTGGTCAGGTCTGTGTTATCATTTGAATAGCAACCCCCCTGGGTCTCATGTGTGAAAAAAATTGGTGGTACTCCTCTGAGGGCTTTGAAAGCTTCAGGGGACGGAGCCTAACTTTGGAAGACTTGGGTTGCCAAGGGTGGGTCTTTGGAGTTGATCTCCTGCCCTTTCTTGTCTCTTTCTGCTTCCTAATGATCATGAAGCAAGCAGCTGCATCTTACCACATACTCCCACCTGCCATAATGTTCTGCCCAAGCACTTGACCCTGAGAGCGCAGGGGATGGACCCTCTGAAACCATGAGCCGAGACAAATCCCTCCTCTTTTAAATTGTTTACGTCACATATTTTGGACACAGAAACAAAGAGCAACCAATATAGTCCGTGTTAGGCCCCATCCTTCCCGGAAAGCCTTTGTGTCCTTCTGTTCCTCACTGTGCCATGGCTGATAACCGAGCTTCTTTGCTAACATCTCCCATCCGATTCTCCTCCCGCATCCTGGCACGGGGCAGTCCCTCTCCCAGGAGACCTTAATTTTTACCTTGCTGTGCCTAAGACCTACCTGAGGAATCTTTCCTTTGGGAAAAGCTGGTTCTCTTGTTTCAGAGAATGCCAGCATTAGCTAGAAAGATGGCTCAGCAGTTCAGAGTTCATATTGCTCTTCCAGAGAACACAAGAGCTGAGAAGTTCTCAGTGCTCACATCGGGAGGTTCACAACTACCTGTAACTCTAGCTGCATGAGCCCTTTCTGGACTCTGAGAGCACGTGCACTCACAAACCCCCAAGCAGATACACACCTCTACATATAATTGACATAAGTCAGAACAACGATAGTAGAACAGAAGCAGGGGGAGTTATCGTCAGCCGAGGCAGCAGGGATGGAGGGATGGTGATCATTTCCTGGTGCGTGAGTAACAACTGCAGTAAGGACAAGCATAAAGCAAACCACATATGTGTTGTTTCTTTGTTGTGCTTGGAACAGGAAGTTGAAGTGTGGTCTTCCAGATACTTCCAGAATCTGGTGCAAAACAGCGATGCTCTGAGAGTAAAATATGAGTTCGCCCTCTGAAGGGCTTCCAGGCCTGGGAACCGGAGCAAGCATGAGTCATCCTATTAAAGGAACAAGACCAAGATGGGCGCAGAGATACACACCAGTGTTTTATGAGTGCCCTCTGTGTATCTGGTTCTGCACAGAACGGTGCCCAGGCACTGAGATCACCGACCTCTGAAGAATGCCCTAAAGTACTTCGTTTGTAGACGAGAAAACTGAAGCCCAGGAAGCATTAGACATTTTCTAAACCATGACAGTAAGGGAGGTCATGCCAAGTTTCCAGGCCAGGGCTTGGTGATGAGGCCAGCTCCACTCTTAGGGGCTTTGGGCTGTAGTGTCCTGAAGAGCCCTGATGGTGGGTGTGGAAGGAACCCAGGACCCAACTCCAAGTCTGGTATTCTCTCTGTGTCGCAACATTCATCTGTATTTTAATAAATAAAGCTTGCCAGGAGATCAAAAACGTAAACAGACACACTGGACAGCCTCACAGACCAGGTGCAATGACAGACACCTTTATTCCCAGTAGCCACACTAGCTTGCCATAGAAAGCAGGCGGTAGTGGTACATGCCTTTAATCCCCGAGCTAGAGAGGATTATAAAATGGGAGGAGACAGCTCTCAGCCTCAGTCTCATTCTGAGGTTTCCTGGAGGTAGGATCACCATTTTCAGACTGAGGTCAACATAAGAGCCAGTGACTGGCTGCTTTGTTTTTCTGGTCTTCAGGTTGAAGCCCAATTTCTGTCTCTGAGTTTTTATTAATTGTGTTTCATCTCTCTGTTTCGGTTATAGTCTCCACTCTCTCAGTTCCAGCCTAGGAGAGGAGAGTCTGGAAGGCTGTGCTGGTCTCCACTCTAAAGAGGCTGGGTGGCAGGTATGGCATCTAAGTCACTCTCCGCCTTAGAAGAGAACTGTTGGGATAAGAACTTGACATTCACAGGTAAGGACCTAATTCACTTGAATTTCCTCATCTCTGCCAGTCCGGGATACTAAGCATCAGGAGGCTCATTGGGCAAGAATCAAACATTTAAAGATGCATCCCTGGGCTTGAGGAGAATCCCAGTGGTTGAATGTCATACTCCATCACCAGCATAAAACAATTTATTAAACATGCACACCCTCCTGTAACAGAGAAGCGGTCCTTACTTACTCTGCTGAGCAATCAATACACACCAACAGTGAGGAATTTTAAGGTACCCAGTTCGATAAAGTGCATTGTCTGCATCAGGTTAGATATTCTCTTTACACCCAAAATTTAAAGACACTGAGGTGCAGAGGGTAGTTGGTATGCAACAGGTCACACAGCTAAGAAGGTCCTCTGAGCTTTACACTGTAGTTGCTATGGCAACTGGAATCCCATTGCCATGAATTGTATGCCAGAATCAGAATGGGAGCTTCTCCCTGGGGCTCAGAATCCTGAACAAGCAATAAGAGAAGAAAGTCAAGGAAGGTGTGGATATGAAGCAAGTCATCTCTGGGGTGCTGATGTTGCCATCCACTGGGTTATCTGATGTTCCTTCTCAACTCTGAGTCACAGTGAGCCAAGGGGACTTTTGCTACAGGGCTGTCAAATCTATGTAATTGCTTTCCATTCAGTGAACCTTCTGCTCTTAGAATGGCCACATGATGACTCATGTTTAATCTCAACTTTATAGGTTGAAATGGCACAATTTCTTGAAAATTTCCCTATTATTGAGTAGACCTAGGTAAACACATACGTATGCATGCATTTTTGCTAGTGTCACGTGAATTCTTCAATTCTGTTTGATTTTTCTAATTGCCAGAGTGCCTCTCTTCCACTAAGAGATCAATAATAATAAAGATGAAAGGCCTAAAAACGCGTAATCACTTTCTGCTTCCAGCTTCTATTTTACGAATAAAACATTGATGCACTTTTTAAGTTGGCCATCACTCATCTGGTAGGTTTTGCAGACAATAACAGTTCATTAGTAATATCTGGTGGGGAAGATGTATGGTGCTGTAAATATTTAAAATCAAATTTGAAAAAGAAGACAGAGATGAATGCACGGGATGGCGTGGGAGGGTTGAACATGGTGCCCAGGGCTACGCTCTTCATAGCCGCTTCCACTAGGGTCCTGCAGCTACTTCTCCCATGGAGGGAGACCTAGTTGTGTAGCTGTGCCCAGAAGGACCAAGATGGTTGTCTTATCTAGCGTTTCTATTGTTACGAAGAGGCACCATGACAACTGAGACTCTTGTAAAGGAAGGAATTTAATTGGGGCTTGTTTACAGGTTCAGAGGTTTAGTCCATTGTCGTCATGGTGGAAAGTATGCTGGCACGTAGACAGACATGGTGCTGGAAAAGTAGCTGAGAGTTCTACGTCTGGATTGGCAGGCAGGAAGAGAGAGTGACCTGAGCATTTGAAACCTCCTGCTATAGGGTTATACCTACTCCAACAAGGCCACACCTCCTAATCGTGCCACTCGCTATGAGCCACAACCGCCACAATAGTGAACATAGAATTAATGAGTACACAGAGCTGCAATCCTTCTAAAGGTCGCTCCTTAGATATAGGTTTGGATACCAGGACTTAGTTGAGTAGGATTCATGGCGGCAGCAGCATGAAGTCATAAGGGCTCATGCTAGAGAAGACTAATTGAGGGTATATCCTTGGCAAGTCCCGGCTGGAGATAATTGGTTCCCAGTCCGTGGGAAGCCCTCAGGAAACCCAAGGGAATCAGAAGGGCCAGGAAGCTGTGAGGTAGCTTTTGCCATCTCCTTCAGTTCACTGGGAGCACTATCGCTGGGCTTGTGTTAATAGTGACGTTCCCAGCTTGCCCTGAGTTCAGGCCCAACATGACCTACAAAATGCCTGGTATGTACAGAAACTTCTTTGTGTCAGTTCCCAGACAGGTCCTGGGCAGACTCCTGAGGAGGGCAGATATTTGTATAAGAGTCTCTACTCTTTCTGTGGCCTGGAGCAAATCAGGAAGTTGGGTGCTCAGCTGTCATGGGTGAGAGGTAAATGTGGATTGGTCTTATTGAAGAAGAAGAATTCAGTGAAGACACAGAGTCCTCTGCACCATATCACCCTCTTTAGACCTTCATGCCTTACATCTCCCCACATTAATATAGCCAGTAATTGGAGACATCAGAAATTGTCTATAAGTACCGTGTAACCCTACTAGGGAAAAGAGGCCTGGAAAAATAGCCTTGAAGTTAAGCAATAGTGATTCCATATACAGAACTCAGCCAAGGAAGAAATGGTTGTTAAAGCTGCTATCTGTCTGTAATTTTGAAGATGTGGCCAAGAAAAGCCCTGGGGATGTCCCTTTTCTATTTCTTCTTAGGTGTCTTTAAGGACTCTGAACCTGAGGACTGGCTGTGGAATGTCCTACCTCATCCTTTGTTTCTTGGGATTGGCCCAATTCTTTAGTCCAGGCTAACCCTTACCTCCTTTCTATTCTAAAATTTCCTTGAACTTGTTTAACTTCCTGGAATCCTTGATTTCTACCAAAATATGAATCTGTGCTCTGATGCTATTAACCAAGAATGTTGGAAGTGTATTTTTTTTTAAATGGAGAATTTCTAAACTCAAACCATTTTAAGTAAATAAGTTCTCCTCTAGTTCCAACTGATGAATCTTTAAAGTCACAGAATGTTAGTCCAGGAGGAGGTCAGTCCATCTAATTCAATGTCCTCAGTTGGTACAGTTTCAAACCATGTCTCAGAGATAAACACCTGCTTCCTTGAGAACATGACTGTTAAAGAAGAGGGTGCCATAGTTTCTAAAGGATGTCAGAGCTGGAACAGAACCTAGGAATGTCTGTCTGATGCAGGCCTCCAAACTGGAAGCTTCCATAACATACTCCCTCCTTGGAAGAACAGAACCGCTGTGGATATATTGGACATATTTGCCTTTGTTAGGGAACCTGGAACAAGTTTAGGCCATAAACATACTGCTGGTGGCCTTGGTTCTGTCTTCCTCTTATGCTGACACATGCTTAAAACTGTGGGGCATAAGCAAACATCCTCTCTGTCTAAATGTCACTAGTGATGAGATGTTTATGAACGCGAGAGGCAGTTCATTCAGGTTTTTAGGTCCTGACCCTCAGTTATCTTTTATCTCTCTGTGGATGAAGTCCAGCCGCCGGCACTGTCCTTAGAGCTAAGGTTAGAGACAACTCCTATGGTAAGCTGTACCATTTCATCTGGACTGGGCCTCACCTTATACATCTCCCACGGTCTTGAGGAAATTTGCCCTTTGTCAGTCAATGTGGTCCCTCGACGTCTTAGAATACAGGACTCAGAACTGGTTTCATGGGTCCAGTGACTGGACTTCAAGAAAGTTATTTAACCTTTGTATATCTTCTTATATAAACTCAGCTTCATGGTCTTAGAGACATTGTAAGTGTTTACTAACTCAGAGAAGAAGCATGTTGTTTTTCTAATTGTTTTGAAGTAAGTTGCTAGCCATCTCTTGTACCTGGGTTCTGGGAAGAGGTGTCACATTTTTGACAGGTTTTAACCATCAGTCTTATATAATATATCATCACATAGTATCTTTATAATAATGCATTTGCTACTTTTAGACACCATAATAGTGTTTGAGGGATAAGACTTGCCATATCATCATATAGATGATGGTGGAGGAGATGCATTGACCATACCAAAACCTCCAGAACACACTGGTGTTATTGTTGCACAGGATGATGACTAGGTGGTGGTGGAATGGAAAGGATGGAAACTCACTTTCCTCCTGTTTGATGGAAACCATGTCACCTAATGTGTAGATAAAGGCCTCCAAGGAGGCTTTGCATAAATGATGAATGAATCAGTAAAGATCCCAACAGAAGTATGGAACACGCCAGGTCTGGAGATGAACTGTGAAGTGGAGGTGCCTTAGTTACTGTTCACTGCTATAAGAGAAACCAAGAAACAAGGCAACTATTATAAGAGAAAGCATTGAATTGGGTCTGCTTATAGTTTCAGAGGTTTAGTCCATCTTCATGGCAGAGAGAATGGTGGCTTGCAGGCAAGCATGGTAGCAGTAGCTGAGAGCCACATGCTGATCTTTAGGTAGATAGAGAGACTCTGGGCTTGGCATGAGTTTTTGAAACCTCAAAACCCAACCCTGGTGACACACTTCCTCCAACAAGACCACACCTCCTAATACTTCTAATCCTTTCAAATAATGCCACTCCCTGCCGCCATAGCATAAACTATATGAGCCCATGGAGGCCAATCTTAATCAAACTGCCACAGGCTGTTAGGTGAGGAGGGGTTGGCTAAGTCTGGGAATGAAGCATGTTAGAAACACACACACACACACACACACACACACACACACACACAGCTTGTGGTTGGTTTCTTCCACAGCAGCCTTATATTATCATCTAAACCTCCTTCTCTATAAATGACCCCAACCACATGTGGTAAATATTACTTTAGACTTTAGAAAGAAAATGACACTATATATGGCTGTGTGTTTGTGTGTGTGTATGAAACATAGTTTCTCTTGTTGTTGACTGCTGACATGGCAGGCTGGCTGACCCAACAGATTTTGGAGATTCTTTTGTCTCTACATCCTATCTTCACCATACCAGCACCTTAAATACGGGCTGATGCTACCATGTCAAGCCTGATCTGGGTTGTAGAAATTCAAACTCAGGTCCCCCTTGCAGAACAGAGACTCTCCTAACTGAGGCATGTCCACAGCTGTGATAGGGCATCAGGATATGAGCTCAATCTTAATTGTAATCTTAGTCACTGTTCTATTGCTGTGAAGAGGCACCATAACAAAGGTAATTCTTATAAAAGAAATCATTTAATGGGGGGCTTGTTTACAGTTTCAGAGGCTTAGTCCATTATCATTATGGTGGGAAGTATGGTGGCAGACATGGTGCTAAAGCAGAAGCTGAGAGCTAAATCCTGATCCTCAAGTAGCAGAGAGAGAGAGAGAGAGAGAGAGAGAGAGAGAGAGAGAGAGAGAGAGAGAGAGAGGAGAGAGAGAGAGAGAGAGAGAGAGAGAGAGAGAGAGAGAGAGAGAGAGAGAGAGAGAGAGATTCTGGACCTAGTTGTGAATTTTTTGAAGTCTTAAATCTCACCTCTAGTTACATACCTCCTCCAACAAAACCATGCCTCTTCCAACAAGGCCACAGCACCTAATCCTTCTAATCCTTTCAAATCAGTCCACTTCTTATTGACTAAGCATTCAAATATGTAAACCTATGGGGACAATTCTTATTCACAGCACCACAACTGTCAAGACTTCCTGGCAGATGGGTCTCTTGAGTACCTGGGAGTTATCATTCTATGCCTTCTTCAATATGAATGGCTTCTTGCCTGGAGGGTTAGAAAACCACAGCTTGGGTTTTCCTCCTTTGATTGTGGGCCAAGCCTTCAAGGGATGAGCAGACTGAACCCTCTCTTCAGTCCGGGGCCTCCCTCTTATAAGGACATTTCTTTCCATCTTTCCA
This sequence comes from Chionomys nivalis, assembly GCF_950005125.1. NCBI lineage: Eukaryota > Metazoa > Chordata > Mammalia > Rodentia > Cricetidae > Chionomys > Chionomys nivalis. The sequence continues at coordinate 36,145,770 of NC_080106.1, forward strand.
CACCAGGATGGAGAAGAGAACAGATGACCCTAAGGTATATTAGCTTTTTGTCTGTGCTTCTGGTTGCTTGTGTTTCTAGGCGAAATCTCATTCGTTTAGGAAGAAAATGGATCTTGATTCATAGCTTCAGCCTTGAAACTACAAGTAAACTAGGTCAAGAATGGGATCTCGCATATTCCTTTGGAATAAATCTTTCAGGGGTCCCAATCCAAGTGTTTCCCTGCTCAACATCAGTCAATCAATATATGTTCCAACTCCCCACTTATTGGGCATCTTCCATCCATCTATTTTGTCACTGTGGGGGCTAAATTTCTGCAAAAAGAAATGAACGATCTGAGATGGGTAGTTCTTGTTGAAGACTGGTAGATGGTGCAGCAAATGGCTGTTGGAATGTGGGAGTCCCTGAAGGGCGAAGAAATACTATTTGTTGGGAAGGAGGTGGGACTACCTGTCCTTGAGGTCATTTCCCAAGAGGCAGAGTAAGGAACTGAGAGTCACAAAGACAGTACAGAAAACTATGTACGTAGTGCTGAGAGCACACACAGGTGGAATGCATGAAATGGTTTTTTCATCTTATCACCATTTCAGAGCACCATAATTGTATTAACCCCCGTGGAAACAGTATTTGGTCTATATGAGAAGCCCCACTAAATTCCTAAACTTAAAATATAAGGATATATTTGTAAACAAATCATGATCCTTTGTTTAGATAGACCAGTTAAGACAGGATGAGGTAGGAATGTGGGCATCACTGAAGAAGGAGCTTCTAAAGCAAGCTGTACAGTGTAGAATGAATAATGATGAATAATTTGGTAGCATGCTCACATTAACTTCTTCCAAACTAGACACACCATGCAAGATGTAGTTACCAGCAATGCACTAAGTGCTTGTAGCCCCTTTCCTGCATTCACACTATGTGAGAGATGCTGCCAGACCACCTCACAATGTAGATGCTGAGGTTTTGGGTAGCACAACTTCTCATTATCATTCCAGTGCTTATTCTAGAAGTCAGTTCATAAGTTACCTGTTTGTACCTGGAAAATCCTCTCTCCACACGGCACCATGCTATACACATGGAAAGTGTTAACACAGGGAAGGGAGAGGGGGATGCAAGCGAGTAAGAGGCTCGGTTTTTGTTATAAATTTACATTTTGTTTCATGTATTTGAAACAAAATATATATGCAATTACATTTCTGGTTTCATAGATTAAAAAGATGCTCTTCTCACAAAAGAGAAGCTATTAAATGATCCCACCTAATGAAATAATTGAAATAGGCAAGTCATAATGGCTGGAAGTAGATTGGAGGACCTAGAGGCTGTGGTGGGAATGGAATTTAATGCTTTGTCAATATAGAATTTCTGTTTGAGGTGTTAGAAAATTAAGATGAAGATTACATGATATTCAGAATATAATAATACCTCTGAATTTTAAAAAATATTTATCTTTATTGTGTGTGTGTTTTGCCTGTGTGTGTGTATGTGCAACTATTACCTTCAGAAGCCATAAGAAGGCATTGGAGTCATTGGAACTAGAGATAAGGGCAGTTTTGAGACTCTATATAAGGGTGACCTGAACCCAGGTCCTCTTCAAGAGCAGCAAGTGTTCTTAACCACTGAGCAATCTCTCCATCCCCCATGTCTCTGAATTCCTAAAAGAGGTTAGAGTGGCAAATTTTATGAACACTTTTCTAGGAGTAGTAGGCAGAGGAGGGTGGCAGGGGAAGTAGAAGGAAGAAGGGAGCAGGGGAGGAAGAAGAGAAGGAGGCACTGTCTGGATTGAATTGGTTTGATTTCTGGTGAACTAACAACATTCCTACTCTTCTTTCCCTTAGTGTTGGGCAGAGATTACATTGCTGCTTAAGGTTCCCAAGGATGCTCTGAGGTCCTGAGAAGTAGCAGACACAGTCATCAAAATTATGGAATACATCTTACATCTCTAATTTCCAAAATGTGGGATTCAGTTGTGCTCAGAGGGTTAAATTACACAAAGCAGACTTTCTTATAAAGGATTAGAGGCCCAGTCAACTCCTCCATCCATCCATCTGTTCATTCATCATTCATCCATCCATCCTGTTGAGCTTTAAGAAGCACCAACTATGAGGAGGATACTCAGAAGAGAGTAACAGTCACATTTCTCATTAGACACAATCAGCATGGGTTCCTGTCATTCTATCAAAGGAATTAGAATAAGGCACGGGGAATCATAGCTTCTTCTTACATTATTTTCACCACGTGATGTTGGGCACATATCTCCCTTTCTCTGACTCTATAACATGACCTCAAAGATGTCCCTCACTCTAAAATTATTCCTAGAATTACTATCTGGAGACCCATAAACACTTTCAAATATGTCTGAAAGCTTATGGGGGACCCAGAATTCCCACAATTGAAGGAATTTGCAAACGTCATGCTTGTATCAGCAGAAAGGGGTGGAGTTGTGCCTGTCTGAGTCAGCATCTATCTGGTGCTTACTGTCATTGACGACCATGATAGCAAGGCAAACCCATGAAGGGAGCATGTGGCTATGATTCCACGGAACTGAAATAAAGCATAGTTGTTTATTAGCAAAAGACTTTATAAAAACCAATGGGAAGTACCCCAGACACATACACGCCATGAAAGAGCGCCTAATAATGGGGAGACAGGCTTTTCTGTAGTGTGTGTATCTTTAACAAATATTGACCTGTCCATTACTGTTTTATTTTAACGTGTGAGTAAATCAAAATAAGGTGTCATTATGGGATTCTCTTGTTTTATTATCTGTCATTTAATTTTTAATACCTAAGTGACACCTGATATATTACCTAATCAAAAGGAGAGAATTATACATTGCACATAATCAGTTATTTTTGCCATATCACCAAAATTAGACTAACAGATGAGGAAAATAAATAAGATGAACTTTAAAAATGAAAATGCTTAGCCTTTGGAATTTTAGTTGACAGCTTTTGAAAATTAAATTATAAGTCAAGTCCTGATAGGTTTGATATCTTCCTTGCAGCTTTGCCTGTGATGTATGGCTGTTCTAATGGAATATCATTTATCATCTGATAATAACAGATGTAGTATTTCTGAGCTTGTCATCTCTTCTGTGATGACAAATAGTCCAACTTGTAGCGGTGATAATGGAATTTTATAATGATCCGTCCTAAACTGACTGTGCTGCCGCCCAGCTATTCTTCTTAAATTTCATAACGCCGATTACATGGAGATTACAACACGCTGTGCCTTCCATGGAAGGGTGGGTGTCAATCAGTGAATCCAGATTTTGGACAAACAGCCTGGAAAGATGGGGCAATATTTACTTGTTTATTAACATTAAGCTTAATAAGAGAGCTTGCCAGATGCTGCCAGGGATAGAGGAGGACTGGAAAACCTAGAGGATAAACAAGGAGGCAAATGTTTATCTCTTAACCAGCGGGCAGCGTATTTGGTCTGGAATCCTATTCATTCCATCTATCATTTTCTAGAGACTCCTTTTATGAAGGCCCATGTTCAGAGCATGAGCGAGAGGGAGCAGTCACCCTTCCGCTTCATCCAGCGGCTGGGTTTATTTAACGATGTAATCTGGGCTTGTCTGGGAGCACCACTCTGTCGCACCTGTCCATTCCATAGTCCAAATCATTTGCCCTTGTGATTTTTTTTTCTCAAAACTTTTCAAGAGGTTGAGGCATCCCAGAAAGCTTGGGTTGGGAGGAGAGAAGCTTTCAGAAACGCTCCATTGGCCGGGGGTATTCTTACTGCCGCCGTGAACTGCAAAGGCTCCCTCACTGGAGAGAACTTCTTATACAGTCGGGAGTCGGTGCCAGAGTGGACAGTCCCCATCCCCATCACGACTCTGATTTTTTGCTCTCTCTCCATGATGACAGCATGACATTGTGGGACAAAGGGGCAAGGCTTATGGTGAAGATCTCAGCTTTGACATGGAAGGGAACAGAATTTGCCAGAATAAAGGACAAATTATACTCTGCTAATGCCAGACTCGTGCAAATGGAAGCCTGCCAAATCCAACGTGTTCCCTGGTGGGGACCCAGAATGTAGTGGGAATTATGCGGCTAAGATGACTCTAACATCACAGCTGTGAGTGCTGACTGTGTCTCGTGTTACCTTAGATTCCGTACATCTGCTTTTAATTCTTCAGAGGTGTTTCACACTAGGCCCAAGGAAAACATCCAGTTCTGTCTTTCACACTCATGATTTTATGCAGAACGTGTGAAAGGGATCTCATTGTCATCCGCCACAAAGTTGAGAGATGCCTCCTGCTCCTAACTGACAGTGAAAATGTGAAGAAAAAGTGGGTATGAGCTTAGATGCTGCTGGGGAGGACCGTGGAGTTTAAGGTCCAGATCTTTTCCTAGGAACTGGCCATCCAACCATTCATCAGTGACCAAGAAAACCATTGGCTTCGGTTCCATCAGAAACTTTCTGTACTGATCAGAGGTTGAGCCAATCATTGTCTAGATCTAGTCCTGGCTGGCCTAATTTAAGTGTAAACGCAAGCTGTTACATAATCCTGTTGGTAGTTTGATTGCATTAGGCCTAACCTAATCAGTGTGTGATCAGATTCTAATCCGCACCTTTTCTTGATCAATGACCCATCTAAACAACCATTGGTCTCCGTGATGACGGTTCTAACCAATCAATAGAGAAACTAATCACAGTCTTTGATCTTGTCTATGATTGATCTACTTCACAACAACCTGGTTAGCGTTTAAGCTGGGCAGCAGTTGGCTCAGATGGGAAGTGACAGATAACAATCAGGAGCTTTAATGTAGTTGGGTTGGTCTGGGGGCAATTTAAGACTATAAGCTGAAATCGCTGGATGAGGATGATGGATGGCAGTGGAGGTGGTGGCAGCGGCGGCAGCCACGCTAGTGGTGGCAATGATGATAAACAACCAGAGAGAACAGCTGGCCCACCTCCTCTCCTGGTACCCTGGAAATCAGCATCATGATTTTGGCATTCCCTATATCCTCCCGCTATCTCAAAGCTAATATTTCTTTTAGCACCATGAGCCTAGCTTTTCTGTGGGTTCTTAGTGTAACTGTTGGGACCCACTCAGATTGCTGAGCTGACATAGGAGAACATTAAACTATATCCGAGAAGCAACACAGCAGAAGACATTCAAGAGGCTCCCTTACCTAACTAAAAGCAGCCACCATGTCCGGCAAAACACGGCTGTCAAAAATTTCCTGTTTGGAGAATGTGCTTCTGGATGAACATACAATCAGGACCCAAAACCCATGTCTGGGGGAGTATGTGGACACATGGAGAGACCACTCAAGTGAGTCCATGAGAATCATGCAAATTTTCTTAACTCTTGTATGTTCTCCTGGTAAGCATCTGTTTCTGCAGAATCTGTTCTTCCTATGCGAGCCACCGATCCATTTTTTTACTCATGGGAGCCCCTATCTGCACTGTTCCTCACTGGGCGTTCTCTCCTGTATCTGTGTACTGGGAGGATAAACTTTCTGGTTAGCGCAAGCTCTCAGACATATACCAGAGAGGAGAGAGGAATAATAGACACTCTTCCAGGAGTAGTATATGACCATGTGATCTCACCCGACTTCCACCTTAGCCAAATGCAGCCTCCATACACAGGAGCCAAGTGTCCTGCCCCACTGCTATTCCTTCTCTGGGTGTGTCCATCTTAACTTCCCAAATACCTGACCCTCTTATTCACTTCTTGTGATATTTCCATTGTAAGCAATGCAGAGGACAATAGAAATGAGCCAAGTTGGTTGTCTTAAGAGAAAATGTGTTTCAAGTAGGAAAAATATGTGAGGGAGAGAAGGATGGAGAAATAAATGGGGGAAGAGAAGAAAGGGAAGTGGATTTGGAAGATGAACAAGAGAGTGAAGGCAACTGCTCTTTTGGGATAAGCAATGAAGAAGCTGGAAAAGAGGGTAGTAAATTTCCATACTTAGGGATAGGATTCTTTGCCATGTCTCAGTGACAATGCAGAGAATCTACTTCTCAGTATATTTTGGCTGATTCTCCAACTGGCCCTAGCAAACTCTTTAGAAGCTGGACAGATAATTACTCCCTTGTAAAAGCAACATGACCGCCCCAAAATGAGAGCTGGGCTGAGTGCCATTCTGAGCTTGTCCAGTGTTGCTCTGTATCTCACCATGCTGCCCATGCCCCATCGTCGTCTAGAACCTGTGCTGACAAACTGGATGAATCCACACTTCCATGGAGATGTTCTTCAAAAACAGGCAGCCATTGGATTCTGGATAATATTTCTAATTATTCTCTCTCTCCAGGATACCAACCTTTTCCATGTTCTCTCTCTCCCTCTCTTCCTCTCTTTTCTTCTCTCTTTCTCTATCTCCCTCCCTCCTTCCTAATCTCTATACACATTGTCTACTTTAACTAGAGTCTAAATTTACATAGCTGATGAACAAGGCACTCTAAAGTTGAGAGCAGCCCTTTTTGTTGGTTTTATAAAAATACAAACAGAAAAAGCAACAGTGAACTTAAACAATTAAACAATATTTAAGAAGCAAAACTCTATTCCAACCATGGGGAAGTTACTTAAGTATCCTGAGCTGTCTTATCTATGAAACAAGGCTAGTGGCAGCATTTAATGTGTACTGGGAGAACTACGTAAGTGAAATTCTATTGGGTGCTTGACACAGTGCTCCGTAAGGATTTAATAGCAATCACTAAAACACTACTTCCAACAAAGTGCTCTTCCTTCCTCCATGATTTCATTAGTCTATAATTGCTGATATCATTGCTTACTTTTTATCTTCCCCCTGCATCACCTCCCACGCAACTTTGGGTTCTTACAAAATGAAAGGCCGTCTCTTTTTCTATAAGACATCATTTAAGGGCAAGTTGGTCAACTATGTTTAAGGACAGAGTCTACTCCCTACATCTGGCTCACTACCATGAATGAGCTCACTTGGGCTAATTCTGAATTCAGTGCTGCCCAGCCTCAGGGTACCATTACTCTCCCGGGATGTTCAGCTAACGCCTCTTCCTGATCAGTCAATGTTCCACTTCCTAGAGTCCTATTGACCCGGTGGACAGTTATAGGAAGACACAACCTCTTAGCCTCTAAGACCTTTGCTGCTAGAGATCATAGCTCTCAGAGCATAGGACTTCTTCCATCTCTCAACCACTCTTGGACCTTCTTTCCCCGGGTCAGGAATTCAGAAGCTCAGAGTTTAGCCTTTACCTACTAAGTTCTCATGTGACATGTCCCTTAGAGATGGGGAAGAGCTATGCTTTCTGGAGTCCCTTTGTTTTGAGTATTATGATAGAACCATTCTAAGGACCTCTGGCCCAGGCCTAGCCTGGCAGTGCACATGAGGTGGATCAGGATTCCCATGGGCTCAATCCAGGCTCCTCTCCTTCAGAGAATTTCCCCATCTTCTCTTTGCTAAGGCCCCCATGTAGATTTAGTCAATACCCCTGTTTGCAGGAGAATAGCCATGATCTTATTATGGGTGTGATCTTCACAATCATTAGATCACATACAAGCCTGTAGCCTACACCCAGACTATGCTATGGGGTGGCACTCACACCAAACAGGAGGGGATGTAGCGCCAGGTACCTTGTCTCCTGAGCTTAGCTGTCCACGTAAACCACACCCAGATCTACCACGGAAGTGCCCCCTTGGGCCCACAGTACTTAGGGAGGCAGCCTCCAGCCCCCACCCCTAAGTTGGCCAAGTTTCCCGCCAGGTTTCAGGACTGCCAACACTTAGCTCCATCAAGGTTTTGGTTGACGGTTGCTAAGCTCAGTGTCCTTCTGTGTCCTCCTCCTTTACCCCGATGGGTGTGGCAAAGATATGCCCTCAAAGACCGTCCTTAAACAGTCTCAGAAAGGAAGCAGCCATGCTTTGCAATGGAGTGACTTCTCATTGTCCTTGCTCTAGGCATGAACATTCATCTTCTACCACAGTCTGAGTATGTATGGTATGTACCACCCCAAACTCCTCACCATCCTATTTCCTGCACCCCCTTAGAACTCTGTCAACTAGAATATCCTCACCAGATGCAGCCCCTTGAATTCAAACCAGAATCATGAGTACAAATACCTCTTCTGCCTTTACAAAGTCAGCTGATGCATACACACGTAGCATTCATGACGCCGTGGTGGAAGACCCGGTAGACGCAGCCAGCATTAAAATTGCTCACAATGGTGATCTGCGAAGTTCCCAAGATGACGTGAGGGGAAAGTGTGTTGTTCTGCTCTTTACCTATAAAACCGTGGGCACAAGGTCAGAACAGCAACCCCAGCAGAGTGAGGACTTAGGTAAGACTAACCTTGGTGGTGGCTGTTAACCAAGAGCAGAGAGACTTGCAGGAAGTCAGCTCTCATCGGGAACACCTGGGCGATGTAATGTTGCAAGCAGTGTTAGCAGATGGTGTGGGGATTCAGGCAAAGACCCATATGCTTCCAGCTCAACCAATAATGGAAGGGACCACTGCACTGTGAGCAATGACCTTGTGCTGAGACCTTGTCCTTGAAGCAGAGGTTTGAAATTAACCAGAAACAGTCCACCTGGGCTCAAGGTCCATAGAGAGCTTCTGATGGGGAGACTCACGACTGGAGGGTTAGTGTCCCCTCACTACTGGGGAGACCCACATGCACAGGCAGCATGGGTCTCTCTCCTGCTGGTTGTCAAGGATCCTCATGAAGACGCACTGTGGTGGTGATCCCTTACCCACAACTGATATAGTCCAGTGAACCCCCGAAATAGCTGATGGCACTGGGCTCTCGTGTAATATGATGATTTCCCCAATCCACAGTGATAAGCAGAGTCGGAATGTCTGCTTTCTATTTCCTACGAGCAAGCTATGTCATGGGCAAGGGGTGAAAAAGCTCAGGGCAAGGGTCTTGGGAGTTAAGACAGAAGCTAAGGCAGGGGAGCCAAACACCTACCACTCAAGTTCAGAGTCTAACATGTTCTGGTTTTGATAGGATAACATTTGTTTAAGTGTTATATTATAATAGAGTTGTTTATCACTGATATACATTTTACCATACACATTTATTGCTCATAGAAAGCTCACATTCATTAGTTTTAATTAATATTTACTGAGATTTGATTATGTCGATATCAACTTTGCTATTTTTCCAGTGCTATCATGAGAGATTTGAGTGTTTTAATAGGTATGAGTAATAAAAATGTTATAAAATATAAATCAAATGAAACATTAGTTAGGGAATAATTACATTTACAATGTTGTGGTTTTTGTGTTTTTTTTGGAGAGTATTTTTCTGGTTTGGTTTTGATTTTCAGTGTTTGGATTTTTTTTTCAAATTCTAATAGAGATAGTTTATTGCGCTCACTGCTGGCACATCTTGCTCACTGAGACTCTCAGAGCATCAATTTTCTGTTCTCGAGGAATGCATACAATATTACCTACGTGTCTGGATTGTGGTAAGAATTTGATGACTGATTTAGGAATTAAATGTATTTGCAAGCTACATAGCTTAAAATTGTTTCACTGGTATAATAAGAAAGAGACACTTTCAAGATTTAAAAGAGCACATGGCAGCCAGGAAACTCCCAGCTTTTACCAAGTTGTGACTGGCTTTTATGTGAGCCATGTACATGTTAAAATACTTCTGTCAATCAGTAAGTTTATCAATCAGATGGCTTGATGTGTATTTATTTGTATGTATATATGTGTGTGTTAGGTCACATGTGGAAGTACTTGCAGAGGCCAAAAGAGGGCACTGGAGTTACTGGTACCCTGGAGCTGGAGTTACAGACAGTTGTGAGCCACTGCTGTGGGATCTGGGGACCAAACTCTGGTCCTCTGGAAGAACAGTGAGTGTTATTAGACTCTGAGCCATCTCTCCAGCTCCAGGTTTGATATTTATTTATTTTTAAATTGATTTTATTGAGCTATATATTTTTCTATGCTCACCTCCCTGCATCTCCCCTCCCCTTCAGGATTCTCCCATGGTCTCCATGCTCCCAATTTACTCAGGAGACCTTGTTTTTTTCTACGTCCCATGTAGATTAGATCCATGTATATCTCTCTTAGGGGCCTCAATGCTGTCTAGATTCTCTAGGATTGTAATTTGTAGGCTGGTTTCCTTTGTTTTATATTAAAACCCACTTATGAGTGAGTACATGTGATATTTGTCTTTCTGTGTCTGGGTTACCTCACTCAAAATGATGTTTTCTAGATCCATCCATTTGCCTGCAAATTTTAAGATGTCATTATTTTCTTCTGCTGTGTAGTACTCTGTTGTGTAAATGTACCACATTTTCCTTATCTTTTTTTTTTTTTTTTTTGGAAGAGGGGCATTTAGGTTGTTACCAGGTTCTGGCTATGACAAACAATGCTGCTATGAACATAGTTGAGCACATGTCCTTGTGGTACAATTGAGCATCCTCTGGGTATATACCCTAATGTGGTATTGCAGGGTCTTGAGGAAGGTTGTTTCCTAATTTTCTGAGAAATCACAATACTGATGATATCCAAAAGGGCTGTACCAGCTTGGATTTTGGAGATTTTAGAGACAAGTTTTCTCTGTGTTGCCCTGGATCTTCCAGAACTCACTCTGTAGATCAGGCTGGCTTTAAAGAACTCAGGGATCTGCCTCAGAAGTACTGGAATTAAAGGTGTCTTCAGCCACTGCTGGCTTAAATTGGCTTTAAATAACTCCCTTTATGATTCAGCTCTGATGTAAGCATTAACATTTCCAGACTTCGTGGTTTGCTATTCTTTCTCTACCAATTACCATTGTCTTGGTTACTTTTCTATTGAGGTTGCTGTGAAAGAAACATGGCTAGGGCAACTTATAGAAGGAAGAATCTGTTTGGACTTAATGGTTCTGGAGAGATAAGAGTCCATCGTGGTGGGGAAGCATGGCGTCAAGCATCAGGCGTTGTGGTAAGAGCAGAGCTGAAAGATACATCCCTACCAGCAAGCATCAAACAGAGAAAGAAAACTGAATGTAAAACAAGGCTTTAAACTCTCAAAGCTTTTTCTCCAATGACGCACTTCTTCCAGCAGGGTTGTACCTTCTAAACCTCTCCAGACTGTACCACCAACTCAGAACTAAGTCTTCAAATACCAGAGCCTATGGAGGAGATTCTTATTTAAACCACCCAAAACAACCTAAATACAGGATTTATAATGCATCAAAAGCAAATATTTCAGCCAGAGAGATGTCCCAGTGGGTAAAACCTCCAGCCATGCACGTTTGGAGACCTGAGACCAATCCCATCAATCCACATAAAACTGGATACATTGGCTTAACATCTACAATCCCTATACTCCTACTCCCAGATGGAGGTCAGGCTGCTAGGCTAGAGTGAGCCACCCAGCAGCTGAAACAACTGGGACCCTGCCTCACCAAGACAGAAGGCAAGAACTGAATCTTAAAGATTTATTCTGACCTCAGCATGTATGCTGTGGCGTGTGGGTGCACATACCTACAGACACATACATTAAAAAAAAACAGTTCGTTTACCTAACTCTTACATCACCTTAGGAAGCATGTAGCTAGGGGGCATGGACTCAACACCTAGAAAATACCATCCTCAGAAAGATGCGATCTTGGAAGATGAGCTCCTTTTAAAAACGCGTTTGCGTAGGAGAACGTTTCAATGAACGTGGGGGCTGCCCTTGGGCGCGAAAAGGGGACTGGGAAGCTAAGAAACTTGGGTTCTCTTCAGAGCTTTGCGAAAACCCTGTGTGACAGTGGCCAAATCCTTCCCTTTCCTGAGCCTCAGTTTCCCTACCTGCTCAGGGCAGGCTGGGGAGGGGACCATAAGATTCCGCACCTCCGTTCGGGATTGCTGATTCCCCTGCAGTTGAGTCAAGTGTGTTTAAGTAAGCAAGCCACCTCCTGCCAGCCTCGTCGGCCTCTTATCTTAATAAGTAATGAGTATGCCAAGGGCTGACAATGACATATTTTGAAAATAGTTTTAATGCATAGCTGGCAGAGGACCTGTTGGGCGTTGACAAATTACACAAACAGAGATGAGGAGGAGCACATCAAATATTAACAGCCCCGGGCCCGGGCGGTAATGGAGAGCCTACCCGTGTCTTACATAAGCCTGTTCATGTTCGACCCAGACAGGCGCTTTACCCAGGCAAGAGTCTGTATAGCTTTCAGTGAATTGAAGCAGCTAAACTTAATTTTTGTTGGTGACCTTTGGCTTTAGTTCAATTTATTCTGGGAGGATATTTGAAAGCCAACCTCTTTTAAATGGGTCCCTTTATTCCTAGTATAAATATTGCAAATTGGATTTCCTTCCTTGGATCCTGTTTCCCATCTCCGGGGTTCAAACTTTACTAAAGTATTAAAATTAATAGAGTATCATGCACGCACATGTAGACCTGTGCCTGTAATATGTTCCTCAGTGTTTCAGGGCACAACAGAAAAGCAACTTGTGTGGGATTTTCCAACCCGAGATTGATTGATTTCAACTCCTTAAATATTAGTACTATAAAATTTAACTCATTTTCCCAATAACTATTTAATCAGTCTTTGTCACTCCAAGTTCCATCCAACTGAGTTCAGATTTAAAGTGAAGTTTTCTAGAATGATCTCTGCCGATTTGCAGTGATAGAAACGGGTCTCTTGCTCTTCCATGTTGATGAGAGATTGATGGGTCTTTACTGTGAGTAAAGAACTGTACTTTAATCTAAATAGGGTGGCCGGCCAGGCTTGCCAGTAAGAATACAGGATGCTGGTGAAGGCTTTGCCACTGAGTACCAGACCCAGCTTCCACTCTGCCACCCACATGGAGGAAGGAAAGAATTCCTGCAAACGGTCCTCTAATCACAAGTACGCACATGCACACACGCGCACACACACACACACACACAAATGTATAATTAATTTAAAAATATACAGAATGCCCAGTTACCTTTGTTTCTCTGAAGCATATTTTAAAATATTTCTAGTTTAAGAATATCCTTTGTTACATGTTTTTAATCAACTAGCTAATTGTGTGTGCTGCGACACATGTGTGGTGGTCAGAAAACAACTTGCCAGCGTCAATTCTCTTCTGCCTTCTGGGTGTGGAGACCAAACAGCCTGATAGGCTTGGCAGAAGGTGCTATTCCCATCAAGCCATCTTGATGGCCCTGTTTCTCATTTTCATAGTTTTTTTTTCATGAAATTTTGGAGACATACTCAAATTACTTGTTTTTTTTTTGTCTAATGTAAAAATTCAATTGATCATTTTATATTTTATCAGAAAACCGCGAAGCCAAGAGTTGATATTTCTTTAACATATAATTTAGGCTTTGCAGGCCAGAAATACTTAACTTTAATGGAATCTCCTGAGTCAGGTTTGGTATTAGTAGAGGAATAGGTGGTGGCCGGCTCTCAGTCATGCCACAGTTGAGCTACATTACATTTTCGTGTATATAAAACAGACATTTAAAAAATTCCTCAAATCATTCAAAAACACCAAAGCATCATGGCTCCACAAAATCTTTAGGCTGCCTGACTTTGGCCCAGGGTCCTGTTTGGTCACTCCTCTGAAACATCTGAAGGTCCAGCCCTCTTGGAAAAGCCTCCTCACCTTCCCAAAGGTCCTCTACTCACGGCGTGAGGAGCTCGATGCCTCTCATTCCTGTAGCTGCTGAGCATCTGAAATGCGACTGGTCTGAACTGAGGAGGGCTGTCATACCAGATTTTGAAGACTTCAAATTCATGTGAACAAATGAGGGAAAAGACCCCACTCATCTTTGTTTTATAGTGACTGCATGCCTAAATGACAATGTTATGGAGATATAGCCACAGACAACAATATTCAAGCCCTATGGCTAAAATGAACTTTCCTTTTCCTATTTGTTTTTTAAAGGTGTTACTAGATGATATAGGGTTACAGGCACAGGCCCCCTTTTGGGTCTCCTTCTCCATTGCTATTGGTCTAGAGCCAGTCAGTACCTTCTCTGGAAGGACCACTATCCCATCCTCCCCCGTGTGAGTCACCCTGCTCCAGGCATTCTGGTCACTTAGGACATGAGAACAAGAAAGAGACAGCTCAGACTCTCTGGTCTTGTCCTCTAGAGTCATCTGATCACATAAGAAGAATGAAAATACCAACTATGAGAATCAAGAAAGGGGACCAGCACACTTAGAGTCTTCAGTGCGATTCTTACCCAACTGTCAGGGAAAGCTCCGAAGAAAAAGTCATCAATAATATGACTCCTGAAAGAGCAGCAGTATGGAATGAAGGACCTTTGCAGGGGAAGGGGAATAACGGTGGGGGAAGGTGGTGCACAGGGTAAAGCACTTAGAATTGGGGAAAGGCCATGAGGCTACTACATTGGGGCATTCCATTGTGGCGGCAGGGGAAGACTTGGTGGATATGAAGTTCTTTCACTGGTAGCTCTTTCCTCTGTTCTGCCCTTTCTCTACTCCAGAAGGCCAATGAGAAGCAACCGAGGGTTTTGGTCATCGGATGGAGATGTCAGTGGGGACATCGCAATATCTGCCTTCTGTAAACTTCTCTCTGCAAGGTTCTCGGGTTCTGGGAAGGTGGACTGTAGACAGGCTGCTGTGTGGGTGACCCCTGACATGAGTAAACTCCCCATGCAAGTCTTTAGGAGACAGCAAAATGCAGGCAGTGTCTGTTGACATACCATCCTAGCTTTACTGGGTGCCCCATGGGATTTCGTCCCTGAGTGTGTGGTCTAGAATACCTCTGTTGTGGATGGCTTCAGAATCACTTTGGAAATCTTGACCTTTCTGAGAAGAGGAAAAACAAAACAGTGTGGCATGGTCACTTCATGATGGTTGTGTCAGAGCTGAGAAGGGATGTGAGAACCTAGGATTTAGGAGCCTTAGACTGAGTATGAAGTAGTTTGAATGCTTTCTGGATGCTTCAACCCTAAGTGAAACTAATAAAGAATGTCAGATGGTTGCTTAATCATATCACAACATCACTTCTACATGAATGCATACCGTGTACACATGCACACATGTTCTATTCTGCACTCCACTGTTACATGTTTATATCATACTATAATCAAGGCCAACTGCCTAAGTCCTTTATGTTTATATTTTTCTATAAAGTTTCAGAGCTGAGATGGTCACAGAAGGTGAGAATTGTGGCTCACAGCTCATAGTGCTTGTGTCTAGTTTCCTCCTGAGTGTTTCTTATCTTATTCTAGCTCCCACACTTTGTTTCACCCCAGCCCCTCTGGTGAGGGATGTTATTTGGTGGGGGAAGAGAAGCACTGCAGGAGCTTAGGCAGCCAGGTATGCTCAGAGACATGCAGAAAGGAGTTTGGGGTAAGAGGCTCCGGTGGTTGCTATCAGTGTGTAGAGTCAATTGTCTCTTCCCAAATTCTTAGAGCAAAGCCAAGCCAAGAGAAACAGGGATGCTAGATCTTCCCATGATGTTTAGAGAAAGGCAAGACCAAGAAAAACAGGGATGCTGCATAGTGCTTGCCCTGGTGGCCTGAAGGAAGCTCAGTTCCCATTCATCAAAGCCCAGGTTAGAGGTGAAGTGATGGCTTCTCCCTAGATACTGTGGCGTTCTGAATGACTCATGGGGAGTGGCCTTACTGGAGGTGTGGTCTTTGGGAGTGGGTGTGGCCTTGTTGGAGGAAGTATGTCACTGAGTATGGGTTTTGAGGTTTCAGAAGCTCAAGCCAGGCCCAGTGTGTCTCATACTCTCTTCCTGCTTCCTGCAGATCCAGATGTAGAACTCTCAGCTATCTCCCCAGTACCATATCTGCCTGTGTGCCACCCTGCTTCCCACCATGATGGCAATGGACTAAGCTCTGAACCGTAAGCCAGGCCCAATTAAATAATTAATTTATTTTTATAAAAGTTGCTGTGGTCACGGTGTCTTTTCACAGCAATAAGAGACTGACTGCAACAGACACCCCACTGCTGCTGTCTTGCTCTTCCTTCTGTTGAGTGAGCATCTGCTTCCACTTGCTTCCTCCCCTCTGGCCACTTCTTTCCAGGATCTGCATTAATTTATCTGGGACACTTTCCCAGGTAAGGTGCAGAACAATGGAAGAAACACCCCTGGAGGTCTGAGAGCTTTGCTGGCTTACGCTTAGTGAATGACTCAGTGTTATCTGAAACAGATACTCAGCTTCTGTCCTGGGGTGCAGTTGGGGGTGCTTGCTATATGCCTGGCTTGTGAGACAGTAAGGATTTGGACAGCTTGTGATGTCCCTCTCTTCCTGACATTCCTAACAGCCCTGATGAAAGGCTTGAGTCTGAACAATGTTCTTTGTTCCCGCGGTTTGCCAAAGCTGATTGGGTTGACCCAAGTGGGGCCAATGAGTAGTCCGTTTCTTTGCAAAACATGAAAGACATAGCAAGAGCAGCTGGCTGTCCCGCTCTGGGAGCCGTGGAGCCAGGGAAAGTTGGATCACAAACAACAGTTGAATCAACTCTGGAAGGGAGAGGGGAGAGACTTTGAAAGAATGAGTCCAAGAGAAAGGAGGGGATAGACTTGGGAAGAGAGGCGACAATAAAAGGCCAAATGGTCCCCGAATAAAAAGACAAAGGGACAGCAGCTGGTGCTGCCACTCGTGAACAGCTACACTTCCCCAGGCAGGGTCATAGGATGGCTCTACAGGAAAGTCCCGACTGCCACAGCTAATCCCGGTGAAGCTCAACATCACTGAGTTATAAATTCTGGTGTCATAGGGAAGGATTGCCCAATGGTCTGTGTCCTAGAGACACAGCTGGGTTTGGGCACATGGTGAAACAAGGCCCCCGGCAAAACTCTGTCCTCACACAAAATAATTTGTTCTAAGGATGGGCCTCTCAAGGAGCTGAGCCAAACATAACTTAGCATCAGCTACTCAGGGATCTACTTAGGTTATCTGCAGAGGAAGAAGGCAAGTGTAGGACTCTGCAAGGAGGATCCAGAGCCAGGTCTGACCACCTCTGGGTTTCCTTATCTTCTTCTAGAAGAACACTAGTTCCAACCCTATCTGAAACTTCACCAACCAAGGTATTTTTCTTACATATATCCACATGTAAATAAATGCACAGTCATTCACTTACACTTAGTGCTGGGGATAATATATATATATATATATATATATATATACACATACATACATACACTTATCTATATGAATATATTTATAAATATGTTAGATAAAATATATTTACATATATGGAGTATTATACTCTGTTCTATCTATCTATCTATCATCTATCTATCTATCTATCTATCTATATTCCACACTTATATAAAAGTAAATAGCTCACTATGAGGTAATAAGAAAAATGATTATGAAAGACAGAACTTACTTAGTTCAGAAACAAATCTTCTCCCTCCCTATCCATCTCCCTTTGTAGCAAATATCCCATTTTTTAAACCCCCAAAGCCCCTGGGACATCATCTGATTTGTGGGCAGGGTCTACACCTTGTGTTCAGTGATTCTGCATTGTATAGAGCCTTGGCAGAGGCCCAGAGAAATGGTACAGAAATAACCCCTTGGCTTTTTGCCAAGTGCAGTTGACTTTGTCACTGGGGATTTTCACACGGCCTGAACCGCGTGTTCCCGTGGTACTCCGAGATGCTGTAGTGAGCCGGTGTTCTTGGCATTCCGCAGGCTAGGATCTTGTATCTTCTGACAGGTGCTGTGGCCTTCTTCTGTGTTTCATGTGGAACAGTTCTCTAACTCTTTCATTGGTGGGGAAGCTTTTCCAGAGACCACAGCCCAAAAAAAAAAAAAAAAAAAAATCTCACTGGGGTCTACTTTTTCTTTCTCTCCAGAGTGACGCCAAAATGACACTGTTAGAGAGGCAGGTAAAGCCACAGATTACATAAGAAATGATGGACACGGGCAATGCTGGAGAATTCTGGCACCAACTGAACTGAAAGTCTTCATACAAACTCTACCTAAGGAGAGTCTGACATTAGGCTGATGTCGGTTTCACCTGTGCCTGGCTTCTTCTGCAATCTTGGCTTCAGAGAGGCATACAGTGGGAGACCTTCGCCTCATGGTTAGAGAAGCATGCTTCCTTGTCTGGGTGCATTTTGTGGCCAGTTAGTCCATACTTTTTATGGGGTTCTCAGACTCCCTAGAATCTTTTCTATAAAGTTAAACCAAATCGCTAATGAGGAGCAACAGTCACTTGAATCCGGTTTTAAGCGTCTGCTCTACTCCACTTTTAAAATATGTTTTTATGCATCTGAAACTCAAGAGATGCAGTGATATTATTAGGGGGCAATTAAGACAAACACATAGTAGATAGTTTGCTTAGTGCCCGGCATGCATAGTATATTTAACCAACGATATTTCTCTTTAAATATATTTTCTTTAAAATTATTTTGATTAATTTATTTTATGTGTTTGATTGTTTTGTCTGGATGTGTGCCAAAGACGTCCATGTGCCTTGCTTCTTCTCACTTCATTTAGGATTCTCAAAATGGAACTACTCCTAAGAGTCCACGGGGAGACTTTTCATGACCAGAACAGATACCTGAATCCTCAGATGCTTACGTTCCTCAGATAAAATAAGCTAGTTTTTACACAGATATTATATATCCTGAGCTTAGTGATAATATCAAATACAAGACAAATGCCCTATAAATAATCGTTACACAGTGTGCTGGTGTGGATGAGAATGGCCGCCATAGGCTTATATATCTGAATACTTGGTCTCTACTTGTTGGAACTGTTTAAGAAGGATTAGGTGGTGTGGATTTGTTTGAGATGTGTCCCTGGAGGTAGGCTTTGAGGTTTCAAAAGATAAGGCCATTCTCTATTAACTCTTTCTGCCTCATGCTCGTGGATCAGGATGTAAGCTCTCAGTACCGCCCCAGTAGCATGTCTTCCTGCCTGCTGCCTTGATCCCCACCATGACTGTCATGACTCTGATCCTCTGAAACTCCATGAAACTCTTGCTTCTATAAATTGCCTTGGTCTTGGTGTCCTATTATTACAGCAATAGAAAAGTGATTAAGACACAGCATATTTATCAGTAATAATGCCCAGAAAGGAATCTGTATATGAAATATAGATGTAACCATTATAGGCTTAACTAGGTTTTTATCCTCAGCTGAGTGTGTGGATGAAAATTACATATACAGATTGTCCATCTATCAATCAACCACTTATTCCCTCTCCACTTGCCTGTAACACATTATGAAATTTTATTTGTTTAGATTCTGTCTACTTTTTATTAAAATACTTTCCCACTGTTTGCAGCTCCCTCCCCACCAGGAAATGGTGGTGACCTTTCTTCTTATGGTATATAAAAGGATAGGGTTGAGAGACACCCCCAGACATTGTTAGAGGCATCTGACTTGAACAAGGTATATCCTCAAAGAATCATGTAGCATGGGGCCTTGCCCGTCCGCACATAAGCTTTTTAGAAGTGGTTGTCAGTGGATTGATCCCTTGATGGTATAGTAACATTTTTACAGGTGTGGGAAATAGGACATGGGCCTGATTGGGGAAAGTGTGTCACTGGGGAGGAGGCCCTGCTATTGAAGTGTGTTTTCTTCTACCTTCCTCCTGTGTGTCCCCCTCTCTGCCTCCTGCCCATCTTGATGCAAGCCACTTTGCTCTCCCACATCACCCCCCACCAGGACTTGTGTTCCACTATACACAGGGTCAGAAGCAACAGAGCCAAATGGCCATGGGATGAATCCTCTGAAATCACAAACTCAAATAAATCCTTCCTCCTTAAATTGCTTACATAAGGTATTCTGTCACAACGATAAAAGGTGATGAACAGACTGGCTACAAGTCAGGGAGGCTGCTAAGCATCCTGCTGGACCAAGGGAAGCCCCCACTCCAAAACAAACAAACAAACAAACAAACAAAAAAAAACACCTGACCCCACCGTCAACAGAGGGTGGGGTGCCCCATATTAGCATGCAAATTCCTTATGAGAGAAAGAGATTCCAATAGACATTTCTCTCCTGAATGGAATTCATGTCCATTATGCCAGTAGCCTAGAAGTTATCCCCAAGTCCCTCTGTTCTAGAGCATCCCATGTCTAGAAAGATTCTGGGCAGGATTTGGAGGGAAGAGAAGATGGCACAGGAGTCTGCTTCGCCTTCTTTATCCTTTATCTCCATCACCCTAACCAGAGTGTCACTGGTTAGTTTCCAGGATGTGACTGTAGAAGGCTGCTTGACTACTCTGGCCTTGGTGGCACCCTGGGATCTTTCTGTTCAACGCACAAACCCACTGTGACCAGGAGCATTAGTGGCCTTCTCTTGAAGCAACAGGCGCCGTATTATTTACTTTTATGTAATTTCGGATAAACTGTCTCAGAGAATAAACTCATGGAAGATTGGTTGTGACTCAGGGTTTTAGAGGGCTCAGCCCATGACTGCTTGGCCCCGTGGGTTGGACCTTTGCCATGGTGACAGGAGCATGGGACAAAGGGATCTTATTTATGGCAGAGAGGAAGCAAAGAGGCAAATACCTACATCTTGTTGCCTTTTTCTTTCCCATTTTGTTTTCTCAAGGCCTGCAGTCCTGGCGACGGTGCTCTCCACATTGAGGGTAGGCCTTTCTCCAAAAGTCCTCTCTGAAAACACCTCACAGGCACACCACAGTCCAGCCTTCCCTGTTTCCTCAGGGATTCCAGATCAGTCAAACTGATGATGAGGAGTAGTGTTACAGGAACTAGTCCACCCTGCTCTCCAGAGGAGGATGAGGAAGGGTCCTGAGCTGGTGCGGAGTACTGCGAGCTACCTTAACCTTTGAATTTAGCCACTCCTCTTGACCTCGTGATCAGGGAAAATGCCATGGGAACTTTCAGAGCATTACCTGAGCACCGTAGAATTTTCTAGGTTTGGTGGTTTGGGTGACAACATTCCCCACCCCCTGCATAGGCTCATACAGGTGGTGGAATTGCTAGAGGGTATGACCTTGGAGGAGGTGTGACACTGGGGTGGACTCTGAGGTTGCAATAGCCCAGACATTTTCCAGTCTCTCTTTTATTGCTTCCCTGTTTGTGGATCAGAGGTAAGCTCTCCCAGGGCAATGTCTGCCATCCGGCTGCCATGCTCCGCACAGTGATGGTCATGGACTTGGCCCTGGAACTGTAAGCAGCCCCTAATGAAATGATTCCTTCTCTAAGGTACCTTGTGTTTCTTCACATCAATAGAACAATAAGTAAGACAGTAGTTCTGCAGAATTCTGCTTGTGTGTGTAATATATGTGTGTGTGTGTGTGTGTGTGTGTGTGTGTGTAGCATTTAGAGGCTTACTGTTCAGATTATAATTTTATGATGTATGGCTTTTGTGATTTATGAGGACTGACAATTTCTAACTTTGTAGGGCATGCCAGCAGGCGGGAACTAATCCTCTCATCTTTGGTCATATTTCCTTCTTTTCTGGGGAATGTGCTGTTCTCTAAGGCCTTTGACTGATCAGATGAGAGACCCTCTCGGTTTACAAAGGGGAATCTCATGAAACCTACTTGATTTAATTGTAGACAGAGCACGAGCAAGGAACTCAGGACCTCGAGGGGTGCACCCACACACTGAGACAATGGAGATGTTCTATCAGGAACTCACCAAGGCCAGCTGGCCTGGGTCTGAAAAAGCATGGGATAAAACCGGACTTGCTGAACATAATAGACAATGAGGTCTACTGAGAACTCAAGAACAATGGCAATGGGTTTTTGATCCTACTGCACGTACTGGCTTTGTGGGAGCCTAGGCAGTTTGGATGCTCACCTTACTAGACCTGGATGGAGCTGGGTGGTCCTTGGACTTCCCACAGGGCAGGGAACCCGGATTACTCTTAGGGATGATGAGGGAGGGGAACTTGATGGGGGAGGGGGAGGGAAATGGGAGGTGGTGGTGGGGAGAAGGCAGAAATCTTTAATAAATAAATAAATAAATAAATAAATAAATAAATAAATAAAAATTAAAAAAAAAGAAAAAAAAACAAAACAAACAAAACAAACAAAAAAAAACAACAAAGGTGAATCTCCACTGAGTAAAATGAAATGAGCGCACATTACCATGGCTACAAAATGCCTTCCTAGGAGTACTTACATCCGCGTTTCATCAAATAGCTAAACACTACGGACTAGCCGAGTTCTACATGAAATTACGGCATTTAATAGATGCTAGATTCAAAATTTAAGCTGTGCTTGATCCCACTGATGATCTGTTTGCTAGCAGCTAGCAGGAGCAGGTGCAGCCTTCCACAAAGGCAAGGCCTCTGCTATGTGTGAGCACTTTGGCATATACACAGCTCTGAGTACCTGATTTCTGAAGGCCTGAGTCATGGCACAGATGCTTCAGGGTGGAACTGAAGCAGATTCTAGAACAAGCTTTGAAAGTCACACTGTTACATCTCAGTGGGCACACTGCCCTACTCCTCACCTTCCAACGAGGGTACTGAGGCCCAAGTTCCACAGTGTGATCCAGAAAACCTGAGAAACAACTGCTTCTTGGTATGTTTAGGTCCCCAGTATACCCTTGCACACCCCTGCACACCACAGCATGTCCTTGAACACCCTAGCACACCCCAGCACGTCCCTGCACACTCTAGCATAGCCCTGCACACCTCAGCACATCCCTGCATACCCCAGTACACTCCTGCATGTCCCTGCACACCCCAGAACATCCCAACATACCTCAGCATGCCCCTGCACACCCCTGTACATCCAAGCACACCCCTGCACGTCCCTGCATACCCCAGTACACCCTTGCACGTCCCTGCACACCCCAGCACGTCCCTGCAAACCGCTGCATACCCCTGCACATCCTTGCACACCCATGTACACCCCAGCACATCCCTGCACACCCCTGTACACCCTAGCACACCCCAGTACACCCATGCACACCCCAGCACACTCCTGCATACCCTAGCACACCCCACCACTCTGTCATCCCCTAAGGCCATTCCTCAGAAGCCAGCTGTTGTGAGTGAGAAGATGAAGGTGTCAGTTCTATGTGCTGCTAACTTCCAGGGGGTAGCAGGAGCCTTCCTTTGTTTTCTCTGTTGGAGAGAAACTGTTTTTTGGACAGGGGGATCATCATCTTTCCCCATCCTGGTAGAGAGAAGAGACAATCCTCTCTTCAGGGAGGAGAAAACACTTCCGCTCCTGACTCGCAGGGCAAGGCGTGTTGGGGAGGTCTGCTTTGTGCAGGTTCATTTGCTGAGGTAAGACCCATTAAGGGCATTAAATATGGAGGCCGTAGGACTTTTGTGTGTCAGCCTGAAGGCCCAAGAGAGGTTTACTGAGTCACCAAATAAACCAAACGAACAACTGGTGGAGTTGTAGAGCGAGAAGTAAGACACCTTCTAGCAGGACAAAGGGTGGCTTTGGTTCAGGAACGAATTCTGGAGCCTTTTACTACCGTTGCGTCTGACCTGCCTGCCGTGCAGGGCCCCTTCTTTTGGTTCCTTTGAGCGTGTGTGATTTAAACACCTCCAAACACCATGTTTGTGGCAGACTTTTCATTCATCCTGGTTCTGCATCTGTCGCCTCTTCTCAGCTGCCCTAATGGCGGCGTGGAGAAGCATAGTATAAGCCATGCGTTGTCTCATTTCAGGGATATAGGAGCTTGGGGAGTTGACCTCATCTGACTAGCGCTGGTCCAAAGCCCCTATAGCAGGGTGACACATACAGCAATTTTAGAAGTAGTTCTTAGTAGTGTATTATTAATAATAAGACAGAGATTGTGGGCGCTGAGGACATAAACACATAAAAATTAGCAAATGTTAGTGTGTGTATGTATCTGATTGTGTGAGGAAACCAGACCTGGACTTACCAGCAGCTCTATACTAAATTCTAAATGGCTCAGGATACTCCCTCTTCTTAAAAAAAAAAAAAAAATTAAAACACTCTACTAAAAGATGGCTAGAAGCCCGAGAGAACTTTATAACTTTGCATATAGTTATACCATTGGACGATATAGTTATTTTTCTCCCAGTCTCAGGTTATCAAACAAGATAATCTGCTCCAGGAAGAGAAAAAGTCACCTTTCCCAGACTGTGGTCTTCAAACTACAGGGAGCTTACATTTTAAGATACACCCAACAGGAGATCCTGCTTGTCTTCATTCCATGATTAATTGGGAAACATTACATCCATTCATTTCCTTAATGAGCATGTTTTGAACACTTACTGTGAGCCAGGCAACTTCTAGCAGCTGGGGAGTACAAAGCCAGGAAACCAAAAGCAATCAATACAGAAGGGCACATACATACATACATACATACATACATACATACATACATACATACATACATAAACATGTATGTATGTATTCATATTCAAGTCTGAAGTTTTCACAGGGAAAGGAACATGTGCTCTGGCTTGGAATATGGAGTCTAGCAGGATGGAGGGAAAATAAAAGCATTGAGGGGTTCAAGAAGGATGGGTTGCTGAGGAGCACCTGATTAGAGCATTCCCCTAGCAGAAGACTATGAGAAGAATTTGCTTGGGGTAGAGAAGGTTTGGACCTGAGTACTGGAAGAGAGCATTCACAACCACCGTCTGTACTTGTCAGTACTCGTCAGTATTCATCAGTACTCGTCAGTACTCATCAGTACTCGTCAGTATTCGTCAGTACTCGTTAGTACTCATCAGTACTCGTCAGTATTCGTCAGTACTCGTCAGTACTCATCAGTACTCGTCAGTACTCGTCAGTACTCGTCAGTAACGTAGCAGGATGTCAACCTCGTCAGTACTTGTCAGTACTCGTCAGTACTCGTCAGTATTCGTCAGTATTCGTCAGTACTCGTCAGTACTCGTCAGTACTCGTCAGTACTCGTCAGTAACGTAGCAGGATGTCAGCCTTGTGCAGTCAACAAGAAGTACAGAGTGCTGGGACTCGGAAAGATCTCTCACTGACTTGGTCCCCTTCATTTACAAATTCGGGAATTCTGCGACTCCTCAGGAGGTGCTCCTCAGCGAGCACCTTCCGGGAGGTGAGAGGGCACTTGAGACAGACAAGCTTAGTCAACTCAGGCTGAGCCGTGTTTTCACAAGGGAGCCTGGTTCTTTCCGGCCTACTGAACAGGGAAAGTGCTTTTTTTGCTCGCATGACATAGTCATCCCCGGAGCGGCTTTGTTTTTGCTTTAGAGCTTCTTCGTTTTAGAATCTGCTGAACAAGAGGCTCTTGTCCAGAACATGCTGGGTCGTTTGGCAGGAAAAGGAAAATCTGGGGACCATGGCTTTCAAAGCTCTTGCTTGGCAAGAGTGCCCGCTGTTCCCGCCTACGCTTGTTGGGCAAGACCAAGGTGCACTGTCCAGACATGGATCAGTGCAATATGAAGGCATTTTCTTCCTCCAGAAAATAGAAAGAATGTTTTAATTAATGATGTTACCTTTATCATGGGATTCAGCAGCACCCCACCCCAGCTTCTACTAGTGCAATTCCATGATGAACAGTTTAGATGTTGGGCCTTCCCACCACGCTTGGTTTGGTGCAGTTGTGGCAAAGGGTACCGCTCATTCACTGAGGTCTGCTCTGCTGTGCTCCTGGCCCAGCCTGCATCTAGATGTGGCTGTGTCTCATCCCTACCAACTGTTCTCATCAATCTCTGGCCACGACTTGGAAGCAGCATGCATTTATCTTCTACACAACACATGGCCACCTTGTGGAGCATGGCAGACTCCAGGTAACAGCATGCAGAGTGGAGGCAAGCATGTAGGTCCAGTCTAATTAACTTATAAACAATATGGACTTTCTAAAGTCCACAATTTGACTCTTCGGTTATTTGGGTCACCTACTGATGACATGGCAAATGATTGTGAAAATGCATCTCAGAGCTTTTGCTATAATAAAAATTATATTTTAATTCCAATTCTAACACTGTATGGGGGCAGAGCTGACAAGGTGGTTCAGTAGATAAAGATGCTAGCTGCCGCCAGGTGGTGGTGGCGCACGCCTTTAATCCCAGCACTTGGGAGGCAGAGACAGGTAGATCTCTGTGAGTTCAAAGCTAACCTGGTCTACAAGAGCTAGTTCCAGGCCAGGCTCCAAAAACCCTGTCTCAAAAAACAAAACAAAACAAAACAAACAAACAAACAAAAATGCTAGCTGCCATGTTGTTACTCCCGAGGTTGAGTGCCAGGACCCACATAGAGGGAAGAGAGAATGGACTCACAAAAGTTGCCCTCTGAGACTTCCATACATGAGCCATGGCACACATGCGCCCACCACACACACAAAGCAGCAAATGTCACCCCCATCATATCAGGCAGAGGACTAGATTGTAATTTATAGAGTCATGGATCTGGTTTCTTTTGTTGCTTACTAACTGTGGGGTGCTGGCACCTCTCCCACTCTGGGTGTGTGGGCTGCTCAGTTTCCATCACTGTGACAAATGCCTGGAAGAAATATCTTGAAACAGGGAAATTCTATTTTGGCTCATGAGTGCAGAGGCGTCAAAGACTGGCTGCTTCTTTGCTTTTGGTCTGAGCGAGGCAGACATTGTGAAGAGGGCTGGGTGTGTGGTAAGGGATCAGAGGCCAGGCGTCCTTCAAAGGCATCAAAGGTCAGGGGTTAGTTCTGCTCAGCCCTCCTCCAGTCAGATCCCACCTCCAGCCAATGGGTTAGCTCACTGAAGGCGTCAGAGGCTCCAGGAGTCAACTAGCTATCGGTGATCGGCCCACCAGCTCACAACTAGATCCTTTTGGGAGACACTTCATGTCCAGGTCTTACCAGCTGTCTTAGCATGTGAGGGGTGAGACTGCATGCCAATCACACGCCATCGTCATACTTCACATCTGCTCTGCTGTTGCGTATGTAACAATTTTTCTCTAACGTAATTAAAATTTTGCATATTTTTATTGTCACTTAAACCCTCCACCACAATGAGGACATGTTAGATTCCTAAATATCCCTGTCTCTCTTTGACAGTGTGGCCTTGACATTCTTGTAGCTCTGAAGGAAGTAGTCTGAGCCATCGCCTAACTTCCTATGAGCATGTTTGGACATCGGAAAAGCCATTGACTTTTATCCCGAAGGCACCATAGCAGCTGTAGCTGATTCTTAAGAAAAGGCTTAGAAAGTTGTTGACAGCTGTGCCGGAGTGACTACTTCTCTGAGGGATTTAATCTGGCTTCCTGCCCCCTTTTCTTTTATATTTACAGCTTCTAATGTTCCACTTACCTTCGTGGCATCATACAAGCCTGAATGTCTTCCGCTTTGCCTGAAAAAGGAACGAAGACAAAGTTTTCTAACTGTCCACTAGAGGGCAGCAGAGTAGTGGGAATCGGGATACTGCCGGGCTTTGTAGTAGACGTGTTGACATGTGATTTGGCAATTGAATAATTTTTGATACTGTCCTGACACATAAACACCTAGAAGCAGGTTTTCAAAGGTTATTTGCACACTAAAATAGGAATTA
Organism: Chionomys nivalis; assembly: GCF_950005125.1. NCBI lineage: Eukaryota > Metazoa > Chordata > Mammalia > Rodentia > Cricetidae > Chionomys > Chionomys nivalis. The sequence goes on from NC_080106.1 coordinate 36,173,042, forward strand.
AGGAAACGAACTTGCATGCCAAAAGTAATTTTCAATATTCTACAAAGAACTGCGGCCTCATTATGAGATTGCTTACAGACAATATTCAACTACGTTAAACCGGACTGGCAAACACACATTCGAAATAAATTAGACTGCATGGATCTAAGAAAGTAGATCCAATGACTAATAAAAATTTCTTCTGGAGCTTGGGGACCAGCCAAAGGGTCCAAAAGGAGAAACTGGGCTTTATGTGACTTTGTCTTTCTCCCAACCCCCCAGAATGTGAGTCTCCCAGACTGGAGAATTACCATGGTCAGAATATTGTCCACAGGATCTTGGGCTGTGTGGACTATTGTAGCAATCTGATTTTAAACTGTTGCTGTACCCCGGACATGAAAAGTCAGCAAACGATCCAAGTGTATCCCGTTGACATCCTAGCACCTTGAGAAATAGCCCATTTGTATTATCACGGTTTGATGTATTTCCCGTTTGTGGAGCTTCTTTGGTGAGTTGGCATTTTAATTTAATTATACTTTTTTGCTAATGGTCTTTATTTTTCAGTGTCTGTGTGTAGAACGCCTGTAGGTTTGATTATCTGCCCCCTCTTCCCAGTGAGGAGGTGCTGTGCGAATTTATAAACTGACGAAATGCAGTGTAAAACTCAGGGAGGCAAAATGAGATCTGTAAAGAATCCTGTTTGAAAGATGAGCATTTCCTCGCTTTCAGGGTGCGCCCCTCCCCCCCGCTTTTGATACATAAGTTGACTTTCCAGTCTAGGTGTCTCTAATAATAACCACAACACATTGTATCCCAGGGACCACAAAGAGCTCCAGAATTCAGTGGGTCCCCTCTGAGCCTCTGCAGACACAGAAATCATAGTATTTTGTTTTCTTCTTCACTACCCTCCCTGCACCGAGGACCAAGCCAAGTGTTGTGGGCCTGCTAGACTAAGCAAGCCCTCTACCACGGAGCTACCCCTTCCCCAAGCAAAAGGAGCATTGAGTTCCCCAAGCCACTGAAGCATCTTATGAGTTGGGTTAGCTGGGCATCTTCCTTTAGGATAGTCATTGAGTAGGGACCTGACTCTCTTCGGGATACTGTCAGAGTCTGGACCAAAGACTCTCCCAGGACCTCAGTGCGGCACTGCTGTGCGTTTAGTGGCAAAGAGGAGCAAATGAATGGGTATCCCTAGAGACACAACTGTACATGCCCATGTTCACACCTCACACAAGTGCGCTCACCCTGCTTTCTTGATCCTAAGACGCCACTGACTGTAAGACACGTAACTGAGTCAATAATAGCCTTTTGAGAAGACAACCAGGGAGGAAGAAAGAACACTTGCAGGTCAGACATCAGCATTGATTGGAGGGTCCATTCCAGTTTTAGAAGAAAACAAAGGCTCATCCTAACATCTTAGAAATTTAGTCTCTGCCGTGTTCATGAACGTAGTTCCTGTCAACGGTCAAGCCAGCTTCCGAGACATGGCCTAGCACAAACCTTAGCCTCTGTAACCCAAGTGCTCAAAGTCAAGTTCACAAGCCCTGACCTCCAGACAGATTCCTCCTGTTCATACTGAGGCTTGGGGGAGTGATGTTGGTGTGTGTGGTGGCCGTTCTGGGAAATGTTGGATTCTGTTATCATAACCCGCTGGCATGAGTTGTCTGAATCTTATTCACTCCGCTTCGTATCCACCTGCCCTCATCACCCTCTTCCCTCCGTCCCTGTCCCATTGGCTTGGATGATTCACCTTTCAGAAGCGAAGCAAAGACAGGGCCATGTTTGGTGTGAGCTCCGGGTGAGCGTGTGTCAGACACCAGAGAGTGGCGACAGTGGAGGGCTCTGCTAAAATAGAGAAGAGGGCGGCTTACAGGAGATGGACATGAGTGAGGACAGCAGTCGCATTCTAGGTGACGACAGCCAAGATCAGGGAACCCACCACTTACACATCTTGGAAAGAGTGGGGCCAAGGTCCTAGCCATGGGACACCCTGGCTCCAACTCCAGCAGGAAGGAAAGAAAAAACACAGAATGGAGACCAGAACGTGCTAATTATCTTTCTGGGGGGGGGGTCTTATAAACCAGGATGTGTATGGAAATTGCTACAATAAATATGATTACTGCCGGGCCTCATTTTCATACAGAGGAACAAGGGGAAGGAGGCAGGGACAGAGACGCCAGTCTTTGATCTTCCTCTCTCTGACACCTGAAGTCCCCACACTATCTGACTGCTTGCCTTCTCCACAGCTAGCCTGCTTGGGGATAGTGCCGTATCTCCCCTGACTACACACAGCCTCTGCTCAGTGCCTCGAATGCATGAGATCTCTGTGCATCCCGAGAGGCAGGGTGTCAAGCAGGAATCGGATCTTTGGGAGGCCTGGGATCTCTGGTTATTCTGGCAGTGTGAGTAGGGTGTACAGGAAGGTTGGGGAGATGGAGAAGGTTTGGGGTAGGGGTGGGGACATGGGATAGGTACCGAAACTTTGAGAGAGAAGGAAACTGGAGGCTTGGTGGCGACAGTAACAGTGGCAGGAGAGGGTTGACACAAGATTTTGCCTTTAACAGACAAGAAAATGAAGCTGCAATTTTTTTGTATGGTAAAGACATTTATTTTGCATTAATAATTGATTTAGCAGAGCTGGGGATAGAATCTGAGAAGTTGCATGCTGGGAAGTGCCCCCCCACACTCGAGTACATGCTTAACCAGTTCATTTTTTAAAATGCATGCGCTCAATTTTGTACCAGTCAAAGTAGAAATGGGGTGGTGTGGACAGAATAAGACAGTGGCAGGAAGCCAGCCAGGGTGGGGGAAAAGAAGCAGCGAGAGAAATTTAAAAGATGAAACAAGCACGAAAGATTCAAATTCCCTAACAGATTCCAGGCTGGGCAGCAGGCTGGATTGGCATTACCCAGGAAGGACATTTGTGGTTAATCACCTAATGGTTTCGGTGCCTGTGTTCTCTTTCCTCAAATTCTGAAATAGCAACTTTTTCAACCTCAACTTTCTGGACTCTGGCACGAACTGTTTTTTTTTTTTTTTTTTGGTGGGTGGGGGGACCAAACACTTTCTATCTGGCTGGCTGGAGACACCTGGCAGCAGAAACCCAGCTCTCCCGCTTCACGTGTGGTATGGCCCAAGCCTCATCAGAAGAAAAGTGCCCTCATGTGGGAGGAAGCGTGGCTCGAGTCTTCCTATCTTCATTCACACCCTTGTGCCTTTTCAGCTTCCAAAGGCCATGTCTACCCCTCTCTCCCATTCACCCTGCATCCTGGCTTCCATCTTACCTCGCTTGTCTGCTGCAGAGGATCTCAAAGACATGAGAGTGGTACAAGCTTTCTAATAAATAGTTTAGCATTGGGTAAGGGATGCATCTTGGTGGATGTGCATTTGCCAAGTTCCCCGGTTCGATCCCACTCACTGCAAAGAGGAACAGGTGAGAATAAAATAATTAACAAAATGGATCTGAGCCTCACATTCTCGGTATCTTAGAGGAAAGATACCATAGGTGCTGCTGAGGGTTCTCAGTCCTTTGGATCATGGCATCGGAGGGAGCCTTCTTCAGGACTTATGGTGGCAGATGGGATGGTTAGAAGTTGGTGGCATGAGAGACACTGGGACAGTTTTTAAACTAAGAAGAAGCCCGTGTCACTCCCTGTCTCCTCTTGAGCATCCACCAGTGGAGATGGCTATGGAGTCTGCTGGCATTCGCGAAACCAAGGATTGTCAACCTAGGCTCTGCTCACTTGAAGGGCCAAAACCAAACAGGGGCACTCCCAGATGATCACCGCCTTGTCTGTCAGGCCTGCTCATCGCGCCCAGGACCAGCCCCCCTAACAACTGCCAGGCTACCGATGTTTTGTATCTGAAGACAAGGGCCGTCCACACAGCTCACAAAACAAAGCAAACACCCTCCGCAGGAGCAGTGCCTTCCCAGGGCTAAGGGCTAAGGATGGCTTCGCTGGAGCCCCTGGGCCATCCGTCACCTTTGTGCCTCCTTGGAGGCTCATGTGCAGTGAGATAGTATCCCATTATGCATACCTATAGCCTCATTTGGTCTAACACTTGCTGTATATAACACAGGCTGGCCTCAAGCTTGAAGAATCTCCGTGCTTCTGCCTATCCAGAGCTGGGGTTACAGGTATGAGCTACCCACCCAGCTATAGTGAGTCCAGAATAGAGCACGTTTCAAAAACGTTAAAACCCATGAGAGGTGGGAACTGGCTTAGCATTCCCTTCCTTTTAAGTGTGTTTATTGATCTATCTATCTATCCATTTATCCATCCATCATCTATCTGTCTGTCTGTCTGTCTATCTATCTATCCATCCATCCATCTATCTATCTAGTGTGTGCATGTGTGTGTGGTATATATACACACGTACATGGGAGGATACATGCCCATGTATGCCTGCCACTCTCTGCCTTATTTCCTTGAGATAAGATCTCTCACTGAACTTAGGCTAGCAGCCAGCTAAGTCCCAGTGGCCCTCCTGTCTATGTCCCCAACCCCAGCATTGGGGCTGCAGGCCTAGACAGGACCACATCTGGGTTTTTATGTGATTCAGCGTCAGGTCCTCCCTCATGATTGCACAATAAGCCATTTGACCACTGGGTCATCTTCCTGGCCCATCTTTTTTTACACACTTTGGTTGTGTGCATTGGACTTAAATCTTGGCTCATCCACTTAACCTTCATATGGTGGTGTAAAAGTCCCTTAAAGGCTGTGACTTGTCTTTCCATCTCTGCAGTGTACAGTGCCCATCTCCCAGTGCCAGTGAAAAAATAGAAATCATAGCTATTCACGGTGCTCAGAAGAGAGCTGAACCTAGGAGCGTCCCACCAGCATCAGTGTGGTGGTTGCATTACCAATGCCAAATGTCCAAACTCAGAGAAACATTTGAATTCTTCCTCCTGAAGGAAGATCCGCTGGGGACATAAAAGGAAAGTCACCATGCCAAGGATAAGAGAAGAATCCAGGTGAGATGGTGGGAACTCATGGTGTGAAGGCCTTTGAGCTTTTCTTAGCGGGAAGGGAGACAAGAGGCAAGATGGCTTTACCATCTCGGTAATGGAGTCTCAGAGCTGGTGCAAGCAACACAGCTGGAGTCCTATAAGCATTGGGTGCCTTTCTCCTTCTATCCTTGCTGCTGGCCCAGGAGGCTGATGTTGGATGCTTTTCTGTGTACCACGTACCTTCAGGCTATAAGGAGGAGTTCCAAAGGGCCAGGCTCCTTTGCTTTCAGAACAATCTTTCTCTGAAGCTGTGATGCAGGATCACTGTGTGTGTGTGTGTGTGTGTGTGTGTGTGTGTGTGTAACAGATGAAAGAATAAGTGGAAGAGAAAAGGCGCCCGGGCCCTGGACCCCTTCTTTCCTCACTTTTGAGCCTTAAAGATACCTCAGAACAATGGTCTTAACCTGAAGGTCGTGATGTCAGATAGCCTGCATATCAGATGTTTCCATTACGATTCATAGCTGTAGCAAAAGAACAGTTATGAAGCAGCAACACAGTTTTATGGATGGGAGTCACCACAGCATGAAGAACTGTACTAAAGGGTCGCAGTGTTAGGAGAGTTGAGATTCACTGTATTAGAAAGCTGGAGTCACCATTATAGGTTTGATTATTCCCTCCCCAAGTAATATGTTAAAATTCAAACCTCCAGATTATCAGATTATTAGAGATAAGGTCTTGACAGAGGTCATCAAGTTAAAAGAGTTAAGGAGAACCCCATCCAGTATATGGAATTGGGACGTCAGGGCATAGATGCATTCATACAGTTCATACAATGAATATAGTTGGTATAACAGGGCATGAAGAGGAAGAACCACTCACAAGACAAGGGAAGAGACAGGCACCAGGTTCTCCCCTCACCGCCGTCAGAAGGAATCAACTGCCAATCGACTCTGGAATTCTAGACTGCAACTGCGGGATGAGAGATGTCTGCCGTTGGCTGCCTAGTTTGCAGAACTCAGTTACAGCCTCCCCGCTGAACTGATCTCTGTATTTATTGCATCTTAGGTTGCTCCATGGCTACACTCCACTCCAATGAGCCCATGGACTGACCAACAGAGTTCTTCAAGGGTGTAGACAACAGAGTCTGTTGTCAGCACAACCTCCAAAGGCAAATGAAATAGACCATGCGGCACCGTTTGCTGTGGGGTTTCAATCTGGGCTAGATTCAAGTAGGAATTTTTCTACATCTCTACTGAGGGTGTATATAGATATTTGAGAGTGAACAAATAGGACCATAGACAAGTCTGTTTGTTTGTTTGTTTGTTTGATAGCATCTACAGTCACCCCTGCTCTAGATTCAGCCATCCAACTCCAGTTATGTTCAGCTTTGTTTGGAAAGTCTAAGATGACGTCACCCACAGTCTGGCAGTGCTGCCTGGACTTTGCACAGTAATCACAGTGCTCCAAAGAGCTTTATGTACTTCTTAAATGGTTTCCCTAAGACAGTTTCCCAGAAGTGAGATTGCCGCATCAAAGGCCATGCGCAGCTTTCATTTCTCCCTGAGTTTTAGAGTCATGCATTTCTCTAACAACTGTTATGTCTAGTGCTATGTACAGAGTAATTCCCCTTGGTGGATGTTTTCTACCCGTCGTGTTCAAGTGTGGAAAACAAGCAGCCGCACTCTCTACCTGACTGCATTCAATCAATTCCTAAATTGAGCAGCTCCTGTGGGATTGTAACACTGCATTTGTGTTCCTCGGGCACGTGGATCACACATTTGTTAGGTGGGTTTCGTCTTCATAATGAAACACACCCCGGGTCTCCTATTTGGAGAAGGCAAAGAACAAGTATTTTCCGTTAGTTATATTATTATAGTATTAAAAGCGAAACAAAGCAAAAGCTCCTATGGCTTCCTTTATTCAGAAAAGGAATATATCTCTGCACATATCCCAAGTGTACTAGATTCATCTAAAGTCCAAGAAGACATTCCTGTTTATGGACCTGACCTGTATTTTGCTTTGAGAGCTCTAAGGAAGCATTACCCAGATATTTTTTTTTCCTATGGCTCTCGATGGGGTTAAAGTCAGGAGGTGCTTGAGCCGTGAGCTCTGGGGATGGTACTTTGGTGCATGTAAGAGCAGTGTAAATAGCTGTGCCCTGCTGTCTGGAGAACAGACACTTGAAGGGAGGGCAAATTCGGTCCACAGGAGAGCCACCTGGCATTCTCTCCACTCAGCTGCTTCCACCGAAGCTAGAACTAGCCAAGCCTCAACAAGGGCTGCTGAATCAAATCTCTTAAAGGAAGTCTCCTTGGCAGTGTCCTCGGGTGACTGCTTCACCTGCCGACAGGGATGACGTCTGGGAAACTTGGTGCATTTTGCTTGCTTGCTTGCTTGCATCTGTGTGATTTCTGTCAAGGGACCGATATTCCAAGCTGTACTTTGGCTGAGCTGCAGATTTCTCTGTTTCTCATAGAATGGAATATGAATATTTCCTCCTTGCAGGAAGAGGTTCACACAGAGAAAATACTTTAACCCCAAACCCTTCACTGGGCTCCTCTTTAAAGTTGCATGGGCATCAAGTATCAGTAACCAGCTCTGGAAGGACCCAGGCATTGTGATCACAGAGACTGAGGTGCAGATCGACTCAGTGACATAACCAGTAGCCTGACAGGCACACCCCTGCTCTGAACACAGGAAGCTCGCTCACCCATAGGAACAACAAGCTTTCTCTCCATATCTTTTTAAAAAAGACATTAAAAAAATTATGTGTATGTTTGTGTGGGGGTATGTGCCCATCAATTCAGATTCCCTCAGACTCTAGCAGAGAGCATTGGATGCCCTGGAGCTGAAGTTACGGGCGGGGGCGGCGGGAGGGGGGGTTGAGCCACCCGATATATGTTCTAGGAGCCAAATTCAAGTCTTCTGCAGGAACAGTAAGTGCTCTTAACCGCTGAGCCATTTCTTAAGCCTCATTCCTTCCATTCTGAGGGTCTACTACAGTGTAGTTGATGACAATTGTACCCAAAGCGTGACACATCAAGACTGGTGCATAATCGGCTTTCACTAATATGTCTTCTGATTACATTACCTCATTGCAGTGTCTATGTTACATGACAACTGACTTGTCTTTTATGATCATCAGGTCAGGTACTGGGGAACAATGTATATAACAAAAAAGATGTATAGGATGATGTATAGGATGGGAAAGAAGTATCTTGAACCCCTATTGCAAGCTCTAGAATCCGGGCAAAATCTAATCCACACGGCACCACCAGCCGGAAGCTTCGTGTGATTGACAGAGCTACTAAGATTGAATTGTTCATGACCTCTTCTTTAGGATAAAACAAGGCACTGTGTTGATTCTTTGATTCAAAAATGAAATAAGAAAAAACTCTGAGTATCTAAGTTTAAAAAAAAGCCAATCCTCCTCCTTCCACAATGACAGATGTTACTCTTAGATTTGAAACCAGCTTCAGGCCATGCCTCCACCACACCCCAGTCCTCATCATCTACTTTAGCTTCTCTTCCTATCCCTCCAGGCCCTCTCCTCCCTTCTTCCTACCCTTTTCTTCTCTGAGGAAAGTTCTCACTACATAGCCTAGTCTGGTCATCACCATCCTCCTGCCTCAGCTTTCCAAGTGCAGGTGTTGCAGGTACGTACCACCTGCCTTACTTGAGTGAGTTCTTTTTGAGACTGAGTCATCTGAGTTCCCAGCAGATCAGAAGGAACATTTTTTGTTGTTGTTGGCCATTTCTCCATTGTTTCCCCATCCGGACTGCTAACCTGGGCTCAGGGTATCCTGTATGACTCTCCATGTGAGCAGTGGCTGAACTTTCATACCTTAGAGGAAGATGGAATGTGAACTTAGGTTTGTCAACACGTCTTGGGGATGTTTTTTTCCTCAGTTAAACAGTTATCTCTGTTCTGAAAGACCAGAATAAGCAAATCTTCGGAGACAAACTTACAAAACTCTACTACAAAACTTGTGGAATTTGGCACATTTTTTTTCTAACTACCAGGTAGAGATGTGATGGAGGAAGGTCATTGGTTAACTAATAAAGAAACTGCCTTGGCCCATTTGATTGGCCAGCCTTTAGGTGGGTGGAGTAAACAGAACAAAATGCTGGGAGAAAGAGGAAGTGAGCTCATACGCCTTAGCTCTCCTCTCTGGGGCAGACGCCATGCCGCTGTGCTCCAGAGCAGACGTGATTAAGCTCGGACCCAGGATGGACATAGGCTAGAATCTTCCTGGTAAGCGCACCTCAAGGTGCTACACACATGAATAGAAATGGGCCAGGCAGTGTTTAAAAGAATATAGTTTGTGTGTCGTTATTTTGGAGCATAAGCTAGCCAGGCAACCAGGAGCTGGGGCGGCAGGAACACAGCCCGCAGATCCCACTACAGAGATGTGGTGGCCCTATTATGACCATGAGATAATAGAAGAGCGTCAACCACCTGAGGCAGGGCAAAACATTTAAAAGGCCACTGGAACACCATCAAAAGCCAGCATCCCCAGACCATCACTGCTGCCCAATGTGGTGGTATTTTGTTTGTACAAATAAAACTTGCCTGAAGTTCAAAGAGCAGAGCCAGACGCTAGCTAACCATAGAGGTCTAGAGGTCTGTCCGACAGACAGGAAGTGACATAGCTAGGCGGAGAGAGGAAGTGATGAGGTGGGAGGAGACAGGAACTCAGTCTATTTTTGGCTGGGGAGTTGAGAGGTAAGGTGGCAGTGGTTTTGTTCCTTCCCCTCTCTGATCTCTCAGGATTTCCCCCATGTCCGACTCTGGGCTTTTATCATTAAGACCTATTAGAACTCAAGCTACTGGCCACACATTGTTCTAGCTGATATTTCTGACACTTGGTGTCCAAAGTAATGTAATCGCCTGCAGATTTCCATCTGGTAGACTTGGAAGGGCAAGGGGACAAGAGGGACACTGGGAGAATGTGAACTTCTCCTAGAGGCACACGCTGCTTGTCTCCTCCCCTCTGAGAATTCAGTCTCTTGGTCACGGATAGCTGTAAGGGAGGTGGGCATCTCAGGTTTGCTGTGGGAGCTTCTTCCGCTACTTCAGCCAATAGCAGTTGAGATACAAGCCCACTGGGGCGTGGTCTCTTTCTCTTTAAAAAGCAGCGGTAGCCCTCCACTCGCTTTCTTCAGCGACGAGACTCCTTTCCTGCCTGTCATGTAGGATGGTGTTCTGTAAGTTTTTTCCCCTCAAATAACCCTTTAAATCCAAACTGGTGTGGGATTGTTTCACGCATTACAGGTTAGGTGAGTGTCGTGGTCGAGCAGGTGGATTTGATAAAATTCCAGCTGGTACGTGTGCTGCCACCAATCTCCATCCTGGGGCCTGAGAACTGAGAAATGAGTTCCTGCCTCATTTTCCACATTTGGCTGGCGGAATGTGAACACAGATAGGCAACCAGACCTGGGACTTCTCTTTAATAGAGAAGGGGGAACAGGGTATCCGGAGAGTGGGGGGTCTGGATGCCAATATCAATTTTATTTTCTTGACTTAAAGTGGGTGGCATATGAGAGAAGAAAGGGCAAAGTTACTGAAAAATCCCAGCCCTTCAAGGCCACAATGGGATAGAATTACAAATAGGTTATAGCTGATCCGGCCAGTGTGTCGCGTACCCTGGTGTGTCTGAGGGGATGAGTACGTGTGTGAGCTACTATACTCCGTGCTGTGAGGGAAAGCCTGATAAAACAAGATAGGAGAGGAGGGATACTTTACTCAATACGGGGCCCCCCCCTGGAGGAGGAGGCGTGGCTTTGATGAGGGTAGGAGTGTGTGGCAGAACACCTCCAACAGAGAAGAGGCAAAGAGCTCCTGCAAGAAGGGGGCCAGTCTATGACCGTATCCCACTTCGTGGAACCCAAGACTCCCAGCTAGACCCCATGTCTTGAAGGTTTCTTAGTCCTTCAGCAGTTGGTTGCTTGCTATCTTTCTCAAGTTGGGAACCTACTCGTCAGAGCACGGTGTGTTGGGTGGAATCTTCCAGGAAACTTTCCCTTCCTTCCCTTCACTCTCTAAAATCCTGCTGCCTCTGAAATCATTGGTGCTAGCCATTCTTGGTTCGTTCTTCATACCAGCATCTAAGGACACAGTGTGTGCTGAGTGTGGGTAGCACACTCATGCACAGGTAAGGCTCAGAACCTTGATTCTCTTGCCCTCCATATTTCTCTGCACAAAATCTCCCTTTTCGTTAAGATTTGTGTTTTTTTTTTGTGTGTGTGTGTGTGTGTGTGTGTACGTGTGCGTGTGCATGTGTATGTGCTTATGTGAATGTGTACCGCCTGGATGCTGGTTCCCATAGGGCCCGGAAGAGGTCATTGCATCTCCTGGAGTTACAGACAACTGTAAGTCATCTGTCATGGTGCTGGGAATAGAACTAGGGTCCTCCCTCTGCACAATCAATACATGCTCTTACTTGATGAGCCATCTCTCTAGAGCCTTCTGTTTTGTCTTAATATAATCAATGGTTCCAAACTTTCAACATCTCTGTATGTGCTCAGAGAGTTTGAAGTAAGTAGTTTGCCAGGTCCTTGTAGTGGTTTGAAAGGCCAGTGGATGTGAAGAGTTCAGGTGTGGGCTGTGGGTTCAGGCAGCCTTGGAAATAATATCCAGCATGGTTAGCAGTTTCCCTCACCATAACCAGACATGGGGTTAGTCAGAAGTGGAGCGCCATGTGTTGGGATAGCAAGTGTGTTAGGCTCTTGGTACTCATGTTTTATTGTAAGTGACTGTCCATCACTCCTACTTCACAAACAGGAGGAAGTAGCCACCGCCTCTGGCTAAGCTGGGCCTTGCTCCCAAATTGTACCTGCTCTGCACTAAACAATTTCCCTTCCAGTATGCTCTTCGATGGCCCAGATTCTAAGGGAAATAAGCTAATATAAATGCTTGAATTCCACCAGAATCAACCCTCATGGTTTCCTTCTCTCAGAACCTGCTTATTCTTTTATATATGAAGAATATTCATACCTTAAACAAAGCCAGTGAGCTGTGCTAGCCTCCCTGTGCTCCTCAGTGTAGGGAGAGACTAAACTCTGGAGCATCTTCTCTGATTAGCTGGGTTAGCTGGGAGAAGCCACGCCCACCCCCTCTCCCTTCCAGCTCCACATGCTCCACTCAGAGGGGTGAAGGCTGAAAGGGCTCTCTGGTCCCCTTTTTCCTACTCAGGCTCTTTAGGGGTGCTCAGGGAAGCTCAGTGTGGTGAATTAGAGCAGTAATCCCAGTGCTCAGAAGGCTGAGGTAGGGGGATCATCATAAATGTGAGGCTAAGCTGGGCTACAGTGTGAGATCATGTCTCAGAAGAAAAAAAAAGAAAAACAGAAAGGAAGGAAGGAGGAAAGAAGAAATGAAGGAAGGAAGGAAGGAAGGAAAGAAATAAAAGAAAGAAAGAAAAAGAAAGAAAGAAAGAAAGAAAGAAAGAAAGAAAGAAAGAAAGAAAGAAAGAAAGAAAGAGGGAGGAAAGAGGGGAGAGTGTGGCCTCAAGCAGCAAGGGTGCCATGGAGACCACTTGTTCCCTTTACAACCCAGGCGCATCCTGGGTGCCTACTTTGGTCTTTAGCTTTTCTTCCCACCACTTCATAGAGCTTTTCTTGTCTGATGGATGAAGACAGAAGCCCGATAAATTGCCAAGACAGTCCTCAGTGCAGTTTGGCTAAGCAACTTTGATGCCCCTGATAAGCTAGTGTCTTTATAAATGTTTCTCTGATACAGGTATGGTATGTGTGTAAAAACATGGCTAGCCTACTAACTAAAATTCCCTATAAGGATAAATTAGTGTGCCTCTGTCTCATACAATGAGTGGCAAGATGGCTCAGTCACTAAAAGTGCTTGCCATCAAGGCTTAAGAAGCCAGTCGATCCTAGGGCACACAGATGGAAGGAGAGAACTGATTCCACAAGTTGTCCTCTGATTTCTGCATGTGTCCTGTGGCAAGTGCATACTCCGATAAATAAATATAACAATTGTTTTTGAAAATGAGGGTCTTAAAAAGAACCCTTGAATAAACCATTTATATTTGCTATAGACTAAAATATAGTTAATTGTAAATAAAAATTTGCCATTTGCACAAAATCTAATGATCCAAACACTAAAGGCTGAACAAGCTCAGTTAAAAGATGTGAACACACCAGAAAGGGCAAGATGCAAAGAACATCCCCCCACCACACACACCCACACACATACACACACACACACACATTGGCTACCGTCAGTCATATCCTATGAAATACATTCTGCATTTGTCAGTGTGTATGTGCACACGCATTGCTCACAAACAAAGGGCACGCGAGCTCATTGCCTTCAGGGAATTCATCTTGTATCTTGCCATTTCAGCTCAGTCTTTCTTTTACTCTTGACTGTATACTGTGGGTCTTTGATCAAATTATCTCTAATGTTTCCTCTACCCGCCCCCCCCATCTGATCTTTGTGGTGGTAAATTCTTCCGTGCCCCCCATCTTCTCCCAGGTTCTCTACAGTTTTCTAAATCAGATATCTTCTTGGGAGGCATTGTAAAAGGGTCTAGAATTTGGATAATAAAATAAATTGCTCATTTCCTGTAAACAGCATTCCGGCCTGCACTACTCACTTTCAGAAGGATCCAAATTCCAACTGCTGACTTCAGGCATCCGTGGGCACTCTGCTCTTAGGGGGAGTGACGAGCTAGTCAGATTGGGAGGAATTAGCAGTAGGTGTTTTCACAGAAGAGTTTTGTTTCATATTCAGCATGAATCAGGGGGAACTGTCTGCCTCCATAGGGCCCGTCTACGTCTTGCAAACGCTTTGAGAAGTTGCATGTGGAACCCTGGGCTAACTGGAAACACATTTAACAGTCAGTGATGGGAGGGGGCATTTCCTGGAACTTTCAGAAAAGCACCCTTGACAGCTGCATGGTTGGCATGACCTTCACCAGACTGTTCCAAGTGGAGGAGGCCGGGGAATGTTACTTCTGTGCTATAGCAAGGGGATGAGGAGGATTAGGAAGTTCTGAGAAGCTCCCAGAGAGTTCTGGAGGGAGAGTGCAGAAGCACTGTTAACCTCAGCTATCTGCATCAAGTTCATCTCAAGTAACAATACAGACGCAGATTCGGAGAGTCCAGCTTTCTCACCCAAGGTTGTGACGAATCTCATGTTCCTTATACTTGTCATCTGTGGGACATATCTACGATATCCCAGACAAGTGACTTCTTGAAAATGGGATGGGCGCAAAAGAGGCATTTAACTTTCAGAAACACTCACAGCACAAACCGTGTCACGTAAAATTACAAATCAGTTCATAAAATTGGAAATAACTGACCTGCACACAGTGGGCTTCCTGATGTGTGTCTCCCCAGATTGGGCACCAGGAACGGGTAATGAGGGGGCTTTATGGCGGTGATTAACAAGGGCCTCCACGTTTTATTAGACTCATTTTGCTAATCCCTAAAATTAAGGCATTCCAGGTGGATGGGGCCAAGTATGCAAATGATTTCCTTCCGCCTAGCTGCTGATTTCATAGAAAGCTTTCAGACCGAGAACTAACACACGCAGAATAGGAAAGCTTTATGGGGCAGCCGAGAATTCTGCGCCTTTAAATAGTTCAGACAAGCAGCGCCTGCTGTAAATTCACCACAGAGACAAATCTGTGCAAAGCTATAAAGAAAAAAAAAAATAGGCAGACATGAAGCTGAGAGAAGGGCTGGCTGACAGGGACAGGAGGAGGAGCTCTCGAGGCTTCTGTGACTAGACCAGTGTTGGTGGACTATGAGGTAGTGGTGGGGGTGTGGTGTGATGCACCAATTGGCTCATTCCAATTGGAAACAGGAGAAAGAACCTCTTCCTGTCGCTCAAGAGCCAAGAACAGCTCTTGCATTTAAAACAGTTTAGAGAAAAATCAAGACTATTCAAACTCCAATGTTCATCAGTAAAGTTTTATTAAAACATGGCATATGTGTCCCATGGCTTCTTTGTGGGACAATGGCAGAGTTGGGTGGATGACATAGAATTGTATGGCCTGCATAGTCCATCATAGTGACTAATTTGGCTTTACAGAAAAGATTCAGAGACTCCTGGAACAGACATTCTCGAAATGGGGGCTACACTACCTTGGAATTTGTTAGAGAAATGCCTATTCCCATGTGACACCAGAGTTATATGAGTCAGAAATTCTGTGAGTGAGACTTGGGGACCAGTGTTTTCCAAGCCTTTGTCACATGTGGGTATTAGGTATACTGAGTATAGGAAGTACTTCTACAGAGTACTGCAGAATGACCACCAAATGGAGCACGGTGCCACACTAATAGTAGACTTGGGGTCTTTAAGATAGAGCACAACTCTTTAGAGGAATGATCATAGCAATATGGAGCATCCTGGACCAGCCAGTCAATGTTTCTTATCAAACTGTGTTACTAGGCAACCGTGCCATTCCACACTTACAGGCAGCAGGTCTTACCATCTTTTCTCATCAAAGACTTGGTGTTCATTTCTTCAAAGTCACACAACTGGAAGAAAGAGCCTTTAAGAAGAAGATCTGTGGGACCCCAGATTTGACTTTCTTCCCCATGGCACAGTGTCCTTGAGTGAAACACACTAACCAATTTGTAGGGAGCCCTCTGGCCCAGGCTCCAGGGACTTCATAGGAAAGATTTGTCACCCGGATTCTGGGTCCCAGCATGGTCAGCATCTATGGCTCTCTGCCCCTGTACTATGAAGAGTCCTTTGTAAATTGCAGAAAGTCAGAGGTCTCTTTGGGAAGGTGCCTGGTTATTTACAGTATTAATGTGTGTGGAGCGCAGAATATTCCACTGTGAAGATATCCAGATAACAACTGCTTGGGGAGTATTTTCAGTGAAATATTTACTTGGGAGAATGGGAAGCATGTCGAACGATAAAAAAATTGTAGGCGCATCTGGGAAAGCATTATTTAGCTGCAAGTGTTTGCTTGGATATGTTTTAATATACATTTATGTACTTTAAATTTATTTTATTGGGCAGAATAAGGACTTTGGAGAGAAGAGCTTGGACAGAGATTTTTAAATGTTCTGAGCAAATGCATACAGCCTCTGGTACGTGATGCGACTCCCAGCTGCCTTTCCTTGACAGATTAGCCCAACGTCCTTCATTTTATTGTGGTACTAAAGTAATGGGTCTGCCTGGAATAGTTTGGTGACAGATGAGAGCCTTGGTCTGTCACCGAAGCCCAAGAATTTGAAGGAAAGTATGTAGCAATTCACCTGGCTCCGCTTATTACCTGCACTAAAGGGCATTCGAGGGGGGCTCGAGGAGTCTTTATTCTGACTCTTGACAGAGAGATTTTATCTGCTTCCACGGAGAATGAAGGTAGAGACAGGCAGGTGAGCTCGTGCGGCCATCTCGCCAGCACAGTGATCAGAGTGCCTGGGTTTCTGGTAAAAGTTGACTTCATTTACACATCTTCTCCCATTGCTTGTCTGAGACATTGGCAGCAGATATAAGACAGAGGACCTGTATGGAGAATTCTCTCTGTTGTCTTTTCACCTTTCGTTTATGAAATGCATATAATACTCACAAATAAAGTTTTCAAATATAGCACAGAAAATTCCCCCGCAATATTTACCTAACTACACTAGTATTAAGACCCGAGTTGAAATGATCAAACCCTAGAAATTAATATTGGTGCAATACAGTTAAGCGGAACAACATGACCTTCCCTTAGAGTATCCCTATGTCAACCCATGCTTATTGTGTGTGTTACCACATTTTAGGTTATCTTTTCTGTTTGGAGTCATTGAATGAGCCGGCAATCACAATGGCATATAGCATTTTAGTGAAGGAAATAATAAAACAGGAAATGTGCTGCATTTTGGTCTCCTGCCAGGCAGATGTGTGCTCTGTGCCTCTCTGAAGATTCAGTGAGATGAGAAGGAGCACATGTGTTAGTGCTGTAGAGATGAGTGTTAGCAGAGGGATCGTGTTCTGTTCCATCTTTGAGCCCTGGAAGAGCACAGTTCTTTCCCGCCTCCTGAAGTCAGGCATACCCACACCATTTGCTTCGGCAGTTGATAGGGGTCAGAAGTCTCCAAGGACCTTCTCTTTCTCTGCTGCAGGCCATACAAAGAGTGACATGGAAGTTCCACAGGGGTGAAGCTACTGGAATGCTACCCCATTCTGTGGCAGATCACCCAGGCTCAGTACATTACCCGGTCAGCAGCAGACTGCCTTAAGTCTCTTGCTTTTTCTGGATGCAATTACAACATTTTCAGGAAAATATTATGTAAATGAGGGGATGTACTCTCAAAAAGGCAGATTCCTCCTGTCCTCTTGCATGGAGATGGTGGCTTGTAGCTTTTATGTTTGTGTGTTCATGAGGGAGGGAGTGGGGGTGAAGTCAGGAAATCAGAAAGGGAGCAGAGTAGGGTAATAGAATGTAATTGTGGAAAACAGAGCATTAAAGGAGAAAAGATATGAGCAGAAAGTGTGGGGAGACATATAGGGGAGAGGTACATGGGAGTGTGGTGGTAGGGGGAGGGGACCCATACTAATTAGGGTGAAAAGCCTTAAGCTAGTTGCTATGTATGGTAGTTTGAATGTAATTGCCCTCCATAATCTCATAGGGTGTGGCACTATAAGGTGGCATAGCTTTATTAGAGTGGGTATGGCCTTGTTAGAGGAAGTGTGTCACTGTGGGGGTGGGCTTTGAGGTTTCCTATGCTCAAGATACCACAGTATCTCAGTTGGCTTCCTGTTGCCTGCAGGATGTAGGACTCTCAGTTATTCCTCCAGCACCATGTGGGTCTGCATGCTGGCTGCCATGCTCCCTGCTGTGATGATAATGAACTGAACCTCTGAAACTGTAAGTGAGCCACCCCAATTAAATGTATTTCCTTTGTAAGAATTGCCATGGTCATGGTGTCTCTTCACAGCAATAGAAACCCTAAGTAAGACAGAAGTTGGTACCAGGGACTGGGGTATTGCTGTGATAGGTCTCACAATGTTTTTGTTTGAAGGAACTGGGACTTCGGTATTTGGGGTTTGCAAAGTAGGGAATGCTTTAAGCACTGCCTAGAGGACATACTGATAGGAGCATCGAAGACAGTGGAGCTAAGAGTTATCTGAGCTGCTGGGAGCTCAGTCGTGAAGTTTCAGAGGAGAGGAATTTTAGTATGTTGTCTAGAGATCATTCTTGTGATATTTTGGTGAAGAAAGTGGCTGCCTTTTGCCCTTGTCCAAAGAGTCTGCCTGAGGCTAAAGTAAAGAATTTTAGATTAATTCCATTGGCAGAGAACTCTCAAAACAGCCTAGTATAGACTCTGTCATGTGGTATTTAGTGGCAACTCTAATGAAGATTTATAATGAAAAGGAGCAAGCTGAGCAGGGTAAACTACAAAATGTAAATTTTGAGAACAAAAAAAGCACCCGGAAAACAGAGCTAAATTCTATATTCAAGGAGATAAATGGTTTAAGAAGTGGAGTAAAGGGAGTGGTGACCTCAACACAAGATCCCACCCAGTAAAGTTTCCAATTTGTAAAAAGAAGCTAAAGGAAAGCTTAGAGCTGGGTGTGTGTGGGGGGTACACCTTTAATCCCAGCACTGGGAAGCAGAGGCTGGAGGATTTTTGAGTTTGAGGCCAGCCTGTTCTAGAGATCAAGTTTCAGGACAGCCAAGCTTAGGCAGTGAAGAACAGAAAGCTGATGAAGATGTAATTGTATAAGGGGATCATGTTCCAGCCCCAGTAAGCATCAGAACTTGACAGCTTCAGCCATGTGGTTCTGGTTTTAGAGTTAAGGATAGAAGAAAGTAGATATGGAATAAAGCTGCTGAGGCCAGGCATGTGTCAGGGGTGTCCCTAAATGGAGGTATAGCAGAGAAGCCATTACATGAAGCTGTGAAGTTGAAGCTTGAAGAACCCAAGATGTTTGAGATACCAGAGTCTTGGGAAACCTGCCAAGGAGAGCTGTTAACAGGGAGTGGAACCAACCCCAGAGAAAGAAGTGTGTTGTAGTCAACAAAGCTGAACAGAGTTGGAGATCTGAAGAGCATTTTAACATCAGGCACAGAGCTACAGAGTTTAGAGTTTATCCATCTAATTTTCAGTCTTGCTTTTGTCTAGCATTTCCTCACTATGCTCCCTTCCTTGCATTCTGGAAAGATAATGTGCATTCTGTGCCATTCTGAGTTGAAAGTATGCGATCTGCTTTTTGATGTTGACTTTTACAGTTAAGCCATTGCCGTGCATCTCAGAAAAGATTGGATTTTGAAACAAGCTTGAGACTTTTATAGACTATGGGGACTTTGGGAGGTGGATTGAATGAATTTTTTGCATTATGATATGGTTATAAGCCTTTGAGGGCCAGGGAGTAGGATGTTGTAGTATGAAATAAAATAGACTCCAAAGGGAGTGGTACTATCAGGAGGTATGACCTTGTTGGAAGAAATGTCACTGTGGGGATGGCCTTTGAGGTCTCTTTTGCTCCAGCTTCCCTGTGACAGTCAGTGGACTTCCTGTTGCTTGCCTAGCAAGATGTAGCACTCTCAGCTCCAATACAGTGTCTGCCTGCATGCCACCAAACTCCACATCATAATGGACTGAATCTCTGAAACTATAAGTAAGCTACCCCAATTAAATATCTCCTTTTTAAGAGTCCATGGTCATGGTGTGTCTTCACAGTAGTAAGAACCCTAACTAAGATACTATGCATGCCGATTAAAAATAAAGCAAATTTGAAGAGAGAAATAACCTTCCTTATGCGAAGTTGGGAGTTTGGGTGTAGCTTCTTACCGGATTTGGCCTTGCCTGGTTATAATGTGGGTGTGAACTTTCTGGTCTCTTTCTGCCGAAGGAGGAGCTGCCTCCACCTCCAGGTGCTGAAGTGATGCTGTCGGTCCCACCTTATCCTAGAGGCCAACCAGAACCCTGGTGATGTCTACAACCTTCCACTCTGGGACTCTAGGAATTGAATAGGAATGTAGTTGGCATTTTCTTTGGGCCACCAACCAGCTCCCAAACAAAGACACAGAGACTCGTTAATTATGAATCATTAGCCTTAGCTTAGGCTGGTCCCATTAGATTAGCTCTCTTTAACTCAATTTAACCTGTTTCTAGTCATCTATGTTTTGCCTCAGGTTTCTTTTTTAACCTTTCTTTCATTCTCTATGGCCTACTTTCCTGCATCCTCCATGTCTGGTTATTTCCTGGCATCTCCTTGTTCATCTCCTTTTCTTTCATTTCTTTTCTCCTCAAGCCTGAATTCCTCCTCCTACTCATTCTTCCTGTCTTTACCTCTTCCCTCATTATTGGCTGTTCAGGTTTTTATTAGACCAATCAGATGCCTTAGGCAGGCATGGTAAAACAGTAACACACCTTTATAAAATTGAATATAATACACATCTATACAGTTAAACAAATATTCTGCAACATAAACAAATGCAACACATCTTTGCATAGTTAAACAAATACTCTACAACACAAGAATCTGTGATAGGTGCTCAGCAGTTCTGGTGCCCTTTTGAGGTTCAGTGGTCCAGATGTTCTCCTTTGCTTGTGTTTCCCATTCCGTCATCATCAGATGACATTAAACCCAGATCAGATGCAATGGTTGGAGTTTGTAATGGGATGTTTTAATGGGGTTTTTCTAGTTTAGCTCTTTTGTTCTCTTGGACATGAATTTATATTTGTAATTTAAATAGAGATTTTTTTTTTATAATGGAAAGACAGAAAAGACATACTAACAATGTGTCAGGGACTCATTGTCAGTCTCTCTTACAAGGAAGGCCTTATATGTCTTGGGTGAAAGCTCATTTGGTCTGTGAGTGGACATCTTTGGCTCTGGTGTTTACCTCCCATCGTAACACTGTGTGTGTGTGTACATGTGTATGTGTGTTTACTCCACTTGGACATCTAAGCTACAGTCTGTTTTAAGTGCAGAAGCAGCTTGCTCCATGGTGTGCACAGTGACTGACTCTAATACATTTACCCACTAGCAGCGTGAGGACCCTCTTGTGCCGCATTGGTCCCAGTGGCCCCATCGGTAGCGCTGGCTGAAGTACAAACTGATGCTGGCAGCTTAGAGTCTAACAAGCTGGCTGCGTGTGGCCCCAGACTGCTTAACATTCTAGCTGGAAAAAAACAACTTCCAGGATTCAAATGGGAAAGGTGGCAGGCATTCATCCCCTGGACAGAGTTTGTGATGTGCAACAGAGTGATACCTAGAATGACATGGACACCAAATTGTGGGAAGTGTCCACAAATTCCCAGGAACTACCCTGCAGGCCTGACAGTATCCTCATCTGGATGAGAAGGGAAAATTCCTAGTAAGTCACCTGGGCTTCTCTCTGTATGCACAGGTGCTATGGAGGCAAGCAAATCAGATGGGAAATACCGATGGAAAGCTTGCAGCTCACTGAACGTGTGCAAGTTTATTTTGTCATTGTCCTCCAAACAATATAGTACACCACTCATGAAGCATTTGTACGGCATTCAGATTTTGTAATCGGAAGGAAGGAAGGAAGGAAGGAAGGAAGGAAGGAAGGAAGGAAGGAAGGAAGGAAGGAAGGAAGGAAGACAGAAGAAGGGAGTGCCTAGGGGTTATACAGCTACTTCGCAGTGTTATATAAGGTCCATGAGCCTGATGGAGGAAGGTCATTTGTCAATAAACAAACTGCCTTGGCCCATTTGATAGGCCATCCCTTAGGTGGGTGGAGTAGACAGAATAGAATGCTGGGAGGAAGAGGAAGTGAGCTCAGATGCAGGGCAGCTCCTCTGAGAGACAGATGCCATGCACTCCTCTCCAGAGCAGACACGATGAAGCTCTGACCCAGGATGGACGTAGGCTAGAATCTTCCCGGTAAGCGCATCTTGGGGTGCTACACACATGAACAGAAATGGGCCAAGCAGTGTTTAAAAGAATACAGTTTCCGTGTAATTATTTCTGGTGTAAAGCTAGCCGTGCAGGAGCCGGGCAGGACGAAAAGCAGGCCCGCAGCTCACACTACATGAGCATCCCTCATGTTTGCTATCCATGGGGATTTTGGACCCAGTCCCCCAGGAACACCATGCTGACTTTTGTTTAAATGCCGATTTCTCTCAGTGTCTCTCCGGCTTGGGACAATTGCATGCCAAGAAAATGACACTGACAAATCTTGGGTACTCTCCATGCTAGCCCTCTAAGCACCATGGGAGTCAGGCAGAGGAGAAAGCACCAAGCTTCACTCTTCAGTTTGATGATTTCCTTGTTCAAAATAAGTTCACAGCACAGATAAATCAGAAGATGAACATAAATGAAGAAAATTGCCCAAACTGCCACAAAGGGGTGATATTTAGGTAATATATCTATGAGTATTATCAAAGTTATATACATATAAAGCACAATAAAAATGGGGCCATACAGAAGAGATAATATCTTGTTAGGTATTTTTTTCTGTAAGCAGTATAGTGTGACTCATTCATTAATTTATCAATTTCTCTCAATAATGGCAAGACAGAAGCTTTTAAAAAGATCTACATGAAATGTTTCAAAATGAGTTAAATCCCTATGTGAAATATCAACCTTCTGTTGTGATTCATTTGCTTGTTAGGTGGCAAGCTTTTGTTGGGCCTCAGCTTGACTCTCTGAGTGTGGTGGTCTGGAGATATTTCTGGGCAGAAATCACAAGGCCATTAGGGTGGCCTTTATTGTCACCTAAGATGCTCCAAGGGATAGTGGCTCACAACCTTCTCTTCCCCATCCAGAGCGGGCCTGCTTCTACTCTGCGGTTTCCAGGATTCCACTTGCTGCAGATAAATTGAAATCTCGGCTCCGCTGCCTGAGGGCCCCAGCCTCATGTCTGTATGTTGCCATCGATGACAAGGGGAGGGTAATAAGCAGACGGCCTCTCCTGGGGGAACATGGCTGATTCATGGTACCACATCCCGGGTATTCTCAGTTCAGGGCTGCTTGCTGGGCCTGGCCATTTATCTTTGACAAAATCTCCACCTGAAGCCACCCCCAAACTCCAGCATGGTCTAGGAATCCTGGACATGGAAACAGGTGCATTAGGGGAGTATGGACTGAGAAGCTGGGATCTACATTTAGAAAAGGCCAGCTTTTAATTATAGGGGCACAGGCTGCTGAAAACCAGGGCTCTATGCTACAACAAAGGTTCTGCCCCTTCAGGTTGGTGTCTCTGTCACCCTGCCTGTCAGACAGTCTAAATTCTTGCACTTGGCCCCTATGTTAATCACTTGCGTACTTCCGATCCCCCAGTTGTAGTAGACCCTGCTCTCACGGTAGGCAGTGTGAAGTATCACATGTATACAAGAGGCAATGGGCCTGATTTGTTTTATCATGTATCCACAAATATCTATACTTATGTGTCCATTCGAACCATGGAATATTGAGACAACTTCAAAATCCCCTTTCCCAAATTAGTTTAAAATAATAGATGAAAACATTTCATGCCGATGTTTTTGAAAGCTGCCGTCCTGTCTTTCTTGAGATATATGATGAGCAGCCCCAGACAGAATTCAGTGCACTTTAGTGAATTCACAGAGTTGAGTGATGCTAACCATGATCTTGTTCTAGAACATTCCCATCGGCTTAGAAGGGCCATCGGTGCTGGCAGTTGCTCTTCGAGTCCAGCTTTGTGTCTATGAACGTGCCTCCTCTGGACATTTAGAGTTGGAGTCATAAGGTCATTTGTATCTGGTTTCTTTTGTGGAACATTATCTATTTAATTAATTAAAATTTGACATCATACTTGTGTATAATTGTGATTGCGTTCACCCTAGGACATCTCCCCTCCTTCCCAAGTAGTCCTCCTCCTATCCTCATTTCCTTCCTTCCTTCCTTCCTTCCTTCCTTCCTTCCTTCCTTCCTTCCTTCCTTCCTCCCTCCCTCCCTCCCTCCCTCCCTCCCTCCCTCCCTTCCTTTCTTCATTCCTTTTCTTTCTCCTTCTTTCCCGACCTCTTTTTCAGGCCCCATTTAGGCAGTCACAGCTGGTGTGTGTTCACAATTGTAAAAGTTTTGTTATATTGAGAAAACCGCAAGCTCCCCCATGCCTTCCCCATTCCTCAGTTTTCACAGCTTTTCTACCAGCTCTTTCATGTTGCCTCTTGGTCTTTGAAGAGGGTGACAAAGATATCTTCTTTGGAGCCAAGCACTCAACAGTCACTTATTCTCAGTGCTTTGACCTGTTAGAGGGAGGTCCTTTGTTGGTTCACAGCCACCTAGCTAGCTTAGACCAGAAATAATCACACAGAAACTGTATTAATTAAATCACTGCTTGGCCCATTGGCTCTAGCTTCTTATTGGGTAACTCTTACATCTTAGTTTAACCTATTTCTATTAATCTGTGTATCGCCACATGGCTGTGGCTTACCGGCTAAAGTTCTGGCATCTGTCTCTGGCAGGGCTACATGGTGTCTCCCTGACTCCACCCTTCTTTCTCCCAGCATACAGCCTAGCTTTCCCCGCCTAGTTCTGTTCTTCCCTGCCATAGGCTCAAAGCAGTTCTTTATTCATTTACCAATAAAAGCAACACATAGACAGAAGGACCTCCCACACCGCTGACCAGTTATGTGTTCACAATTTGGCCATCATTCACTCCTGAAAGGGTCTTTTATAATTAAGACCTCATTGGTCTAGGAGTATAAACTTGAATATTTAGAAGACAGTCTAACGACAGGTTCATTTGGCAAACCAAACCACCTATAGTAGATTCCTTCAAAGGGCCTGTGAAAACCCTAGCCAAAATCTTTTGACCAATTCTACAATGTTGGGCATATATTCCCTCCAACAGAGTAATCCTCAAATCTTATTGGGAAGTAGATGGTTGCCTCTAGAACATTCACACCACTATTGTACCAGTGAGGATATCTTGCTTGACAACTCAGTACTGTAGCATGCAGTGTCTACAGTTAGGTGTGAGTATTGATGACTTTTGTTCCCTAAATACCTGTAAACCACCTTTTGACCTTATGAATGTAGCTGGCAGGGAGGAAGTGACCAGCTTGGTTTCTTCACGTGCTGTATTCTAAGTGCGTGGTGTCTTCAGCAGTAGGGCCTCGCTGTCTAGTTCTGGTGGACAACCAAGAGCAATGGCAATAGCCTGAGTTGCTTTGGGAGCTTTTGGGTCTGTCAGCCAACTACTCATAGCCATACCTGGCAATGATAGTTTTGTTTGAAAGTTTGTGATTGTGCGCCAAGCTTTAAACTTCATCTTGGTGGTGTGTCAGTAGGTCTGTTGCTTCCTTTACGACCCAGCAACATTCCTTTGTGTGATAGTCTTGCATTCGGTTTGCTCATTCATCTGTTGATGCCTGTTTAGGTTGCTCAGTCTGAGGCTGTTGCGCACAGTGCTCCAGCACAAATTTTTAAGTAGCTGTTGTAAAAAACGAGCAAGTTATAAAGGCCATCTCATGAACTTCTCAAGATGTCCTGGCAGGTGATTTTGAGACTCAAAAACTTGAAGATGAGAGTTCCTGGAAGAGGCTACCAATGAGGACAATGAGGACTAGTTACTACTTTCTGATGACTGCCACAGAAATCTGTCTTGGCCCAGGTATCCTGGACTATTTGCTAGACTCCAAGGACCACGAATAGGGCCTCGTTCCTTGACACCCAGAAAAATCTGATAATACTTGTTGAATGAACAAACAAATGACCCAAAAGTGTGATGGAAGAGGCTATGGCCTCTAGGACATCTAGGGCTGGTGGATATTTCAGGAAGCAGGTTGCAGAAATTCGTGCCTGATCTGTGGCAAGTGGGCCAGGATCAGGAACTTGCTGGGATGGAAAGGAGATTGCCCATCACCTTAGCTCCTTAATCCAGCACTGCTTTAAACACAGAGGCAGGCTTGCGAGATGGCCCCATGTTAAAACGCTCCCAAAACGAGCACAAGAACACTAGTTCCAGTCCCTAGCATGGAAAACCGAGCACGACAGAACATACCTGTACCCCCAGAGCTGGGTAGGGAGACAGGAGGGTCCCTGGTGTTGGCTGGACAGCCATCTTATTTGAAAGGGCAAACTTTAGGGCCAGCGGGGAGACCCTGTCCCCAAAAGCAAAGTAGAGAGCAATGGAGCATGCCTGGAGTTGACCACCCCAGTGTACTGGAAGTTCAAATATCAGTGAAAGGAAGCAGACATCAAAGGACAAATACTCTACGATTGTATTTATTGAATAATTATTTTAAGCAGGCAAAATTAAGCCACCGTGCATGAAGATACACAGGTAGGAGTAAACAATCCGTAAAGGAAAGTGAGGAAGGGAACCTGTAAGGGTCAGAAAGGTGGTTGCAGTGGCAGAACGGAGGCACCTGTTACAGTTGGGGTCTGCAGAGTCTCCTAGAAATTAGAAAAAAAATGTGAGTTTTATAGAGACAGATATCATGATACCAGCTAGGGTACCTCTGGATAGATGGGTATCACCAATTAATTAGAGCACCTGGACAAGGGTTGGAACAAAGAAGCATGGACTGTGTGTTCATTCACTACCGTCTTTTATCAAATAACTGTCCTGTGGGTACCTACAACGGGTTGTCTTTGTTAGAGGTGTTGCATGTACCAGGTTGAACAAGCCACTGTAGATGTGTATTAACTTCTGGAGAATGAGGCAGCAATGAGAACATTAAGATAATATCAGGTAATGATGACGACCATTCAGAACAAAAGCAATGAGTCATAGAGCCTCTGGGGACAGCATTTTGATTCTAGGCATGCTCATCGTGTAGACACTATCAAGTGTGAACTCTAGAGGGGAAATGCGCCAGAGCAGAGAACAAGAGAGAGGATGAGTTGGGAGCGATTTTAGTTGCTGGAGGAACTGAAAGCGCTGATGGGACTGTGGGCTGGTGAGAGGCTGGAGAGGGGTAGTGCCAGACTCCTAGGGCGTGGAGTCAAGGGGCAACCTTGGAGTTTGCTCTTTAAAAAAGTGGGAACTACGTCATGAGATAAAGCCACTGATTTATCACTGCTAATTCTTTTGCCTGATGTGTACAACACAACTTTGAACCCACCAGAACTCACAGTCATTGAGTCTTTTGACTTCCTGCCTTGTTGGGGAACACAGGTGGGTTATGAGCCCCATAAAACATTTATGCGCGGCGAAATGTTCTCAGTGCTAGAAGGAGAAGAATAAGGATAGTCCAGCTTCTAATATGCTTTCTGCAAAGACACCCTGGGCCTCAGAACTGGGTACATTACAGACACCAGCTCATTTCATTTAGAGCCTGAGTTGAATTTGAGACTAACTGTAGGGCCTACTTTAGGAAAACATGCACCTTGCCTTGATTGTTAAGAATTCCCTTCATATGGCCATAGACAACTCTAACGTGACTTTGCTGGTCATTTTTTCAGAGTGACTTTCTCTCTCCGGTTAAGCTCTTTCCTGTGCAAGCACTGGAAAGAGCTCGAGTGCACATCACACTGAGTGTTTGGACGCGGGTGACAGAGAATGTGCAGCGCTGTAATTAGAGAACCAGCCACCTTGATTGGCTGCAGAGAATTATAGAAACACCAAGCAACGTGGCGGCAATTATGCCCCAGCAATTAGCAACCCATAAAGCAGCAGACCTCATTGATAGAGCTGTCCTACTCAGTAACAATATTGGAAAACAAATACCCTACAAAACAAATAACAAGTAGCCAGCCCTGGCAGGAGAGGGAAAGTTGACTTGGCGGCAGCAGGGACTCTGGAAGCAGCAGAGCCAGGCTGAAAGGAGCAATTCCGGAACCGGTGGCAGCTCTCTCAGCGCTCAGGACAGTGGGCAGGCTCTCCAGCATTGAGTCTCAGTGAAGCCTTCTCTGGCATTCGGTGGGCATGGGGACATCTCTCCCATGGCCTACAAGCCAGCTGAGTCCTTTGCTCCATTTTATAGGTCAGAAGCTGAGAACCAGAGTGATTATATTCTTGTAAGTGATGGGACCTCCATATAAGCCAGAATTTGAACAAAACCCAGAGTCTCCCATACTTGAGTATTCAAATTTCCTGGCTTCTTATGATACTTCTCAAGTGTTCCTACAGCAATTGAAGACCTTCACAAACTGTACAAGACAGAATCTACTGTTAACAAAGTTAATACAAACCATTTTAACTATGCCATTTAAACGAGGTGCTTACCCATCAAGTGATTTAAGGTTGATAATTTTCTAATGAATTTTAGACAACCCGTACTGGCGGTACAGCTTCATCCGGAGACACTATGGCTTCTCAGCCTTTTGGCTAAGATCAAGTGCATACAGGGAAACTGAGTCATATCAACACCATTGGGCAGACTTGCTAGAAACTGAGACTTTTCCATTTTTCCAGGCACCTTGCAAACAAATCACTGTCCACTTACCACTGTGTGGTCCTCGTATGTTCCCCCACATCCAAGTTCCCCCGAATCCTTCCTTCTTTACCCTCTCACCCTTCTTTGCCCCATCCGCTTGATTTTGTCCCTCTCTGGAGGCAGACTTTAAGTTTGGGGAACAGTTTCGTTCTCTCTCTGGCCCAGATCGCTCCCAAGTGTACCCCAATACACAGAGCAGTGCCTAGGTTACACTTCTGCCTGTGCCACCCTGAATGAAATACTTACCTATGCTGAGCCTCCGAGTCTCTGACTGCAACAACATATCAGTGCCATTTCATCCCGCACGCTTACGGTGGGAGGCGGGTCCTGGAACCGTGTTCGGTGCCGCGCTCCCGCTTCCGGAGCAGGTACCCAGTGCGTTCATGGCGCGCCTCGACTAGAACCAACACTGGAAATGCTGAAGACCTGAGAGCTGTGAGCTACAAGAGAAACCTCCGTCTGTCCTGTCCTGTCTCCTGTCCCGTCTCACCGTTTAAGGACCGAAGAAATTACTGGTGACGAGAGAGATTGTACCTCACCTACACACTACACTCTTTCTGGGCCCCGCATCTAACAGAGTTCATGGCAAATAATCACCATATTAATTAGAAAAACAGTGCTACATTTCCTGATCACATGCTAATTGCTTAGCATCATGTTGAACGATTCATCTGTGATATTTAATCCTCATAAAGATTTGCAGAGTAAAGGATTGTATTTTTTGCCCAATATACAAAATTGGAAAGCCGAGCTTCAGAAAAGCTAAATAACTTGCCTCGGGTCTCACAATTAGTTGCCGTAGAGACGGGATTTGTAATTAAGGACCACCTAACTATAGACCCACAGCTTTAAGTAGAGGACAGTTCAGCAGTAAATAGGGAGGAGAACGGGAAGCTGGGAGGAAGGAACTGGCAGAGAGGAATCGAGGAAGGGAAGACAGAGTGTAAGGAAACCCCTTGGAGTCTTGGCTTGTATTTGCTCCTGCCTTAAAAGCTGATTCTTAAACTTGGTCACACACCGGAATCATCTGGCGAACCTATAAACCAGTACCGATGCCTGGGTCCCTCCCCCAGCGTGCCTGTTTAATTGGTCTGGTCAAAGGCTGGCATCAGGAGTGTAAAGGCTCTTGGGGAATTCCAGCATGCAGCCAATGTTAAGCCCCTGCCCTAGCAATAGCACTCCTCTGCCCTTCAAGGTGGCCAAGCCCTGTTCTCATTAATACCCCTGAGCGTTTCCTGGGGCCGGCAGCAACTCGTCCAAAAAGTTCCTGCTGCAGGTGTGCACCGGTCTCTGCATGGGGTAGGAGCATCTGCGGGGAGGACGTGGCCCAGCCACAACCTAGAGGTGAGTGGAGTTCAGGAAGTGGATTTTATTACGGTCCAAATGACAAAACCTTCTGTGCCTTCGTGCACATGGACAGTGTTCCCACTGCAGCAAGGGACACAGTGCAGTCCCCTCTGTGAGTGTCCTCCTCACTCCAGTGACAGGGCGTCTTGAGTCTGGGATTTCCCCGTGATGATTTTTCCATCTTGTCCCAGCCGGATCTGCCCAAAGGCCTGCTGGACTCTGCTGAGCCCTTTTGCATGGGCAGGGTCCGAGACAGCCTTTCTGAGCTGGGCAAACCTTGGCTGGAACTCGGAAACACATCCACTTCTTGGTGGGATGTCCAAACCACCATGGGAGTTGCTGAGATGATTTGGACTGCCAAAGGATATAACATTTTCTTTGATTCAGGAAGGAAAGGGGCCTTTTTCTGCGAGGCTGGAATATTCCCTCGGTTCATTGCCAAGCCTGGAACTGGAGGCTGAAAGGCTGCACAATTGCTCAGCTTCACACACCACAGAGAACCAGGCGGGCGTCTGTTCTGTGTCCCCTGGCTGCCACAAAACTCATCAGCACGTGGGTGATCTGCCCTCTGCAAAAAGAAACAAAAAAAATAATCAAACAAAATAGCCATTTGCCACGCTTGGCCCAGCCATCAACTCAAAATGTTCTTGAAGCTTATAATAACAGCTGTTATTTACTGCCTGGTTCTTGTGTCCCAGATCTTGTGCTAAGTGCTCGACATTATTAACTCCCAGAAGCCTCGCTTACTCTACAGTCGGCAGATAGTCGTGTGCCCATTTTATAAAACAGTAACCTAAGGCACAGGAAGACAAAATAAATTACCCTGGATCAGAGAGCTTTTGAACAGTTTCAGAATGGTCTGGCTTGAGGCCTAAAACTCGTTATGTGTTCAAAGACTTTGCTACATTGTCTGGATCAGGATAGTCCTTGTTTAAGGCCTCTGTGAATTTCTGAACGCTTCTAGACACCCAGCAGACACCCAATAGCTTGCAGAACGAATGAATGTGTGAAAGCCATTCTGTTATTCTAAAGTTTTTTTGATTGTTAAATAGAGGTCATAAGGACCAGAAAAATAACTGACAGCCATAAAATTTTGAAGACCAAAACAGGCAAAAAAAAAATATCTTAATATTAATAATGGTACTCGAAAAATTATGGCCAAAATATACAGTTTCCAAATACGGTTGTTTAAATTTTATCTGATCATTTGCTTTCATTGGCCACCCCCACCCCTGGCCAACACACGCACAGATAGCAATTTTCAGACATCTGATGACATCAGCCTAGAAAGTTTTCCGTTGCTAGAGGAATGAGGGGAGAGCACACTTAAAACACTCTTTCTACTCTGGCGATGTGTTGTGTATAGAGACTGGAGCATTTGAAACAGGCGAAGCAGTCTGCAAAGATCTGTGAAATGGCTTGGCTTAGGCACCAGGAAACTCAGAGGCATCTGGAAGTTAACACGCGGAAGGGCTATATGCCAGAGCCAGCCAGGCCCACACCTCGTCCTCCATTACTACTGCTGGGCTCCAGGAGAGGGCTCGGCTTCTGGAGCCGAAATATGGCCGCTGGGCTGTAGCTGCAGCCAGGCTGGCAGGTGTCAGGAGCTGATTGATGCTTCTTCTGTTTCTGTCATTTATTCTTGCTTTCTTAGCCTCCTCCAACTGAGCTGATAAGGACGGTTCTGTTTGAGAATCATGTATCTCTTTCCCCCTCTTGGACCAGTGAGGTGCAGTTCCCATCACTCTCAGCCACACTCAAGCGCAAGCCTGCATTATTCAACACCAAAATCAAGCCTTGTTGGAGGCCCAGCAGGGAGGGTCTTGTTGGCAGAAAGCTCTGTTTTCTTGGACCCAGCGAAAACCCTCTCTGTCCAAGCAATATCTTCATTCGATCTGCTGTGGGGTTTGCTCTCAATGCTGACACAGGGAACCTCAACTTGGAAACTGACAGCTGATTTCTAGCAATCTCCCTTTCTGGGGAGCATGCTGTGGTAGAGTCGCCTTCAGTCATGTGATAAACAGGTGTGAATCTAGGCCCTGTCTGTTAGTGGAGTGGGAAGATACCGCACAAGGCGGCCACTCTGCTTCCCTGAGCTCCTGTCTCTGCATCTCTAAGTCTGGGACCCGGGCAGGGACTGGCACCTGAGCAGCGAGGTGAGCACAGGGCACAAGAAGGCTCTGTGCATGATCCTGAAAGGCGCTCTCTGGGCTGCTTCACCAGGAAGACCCACCCCTTTCCCAAATGTTGCTAGCCCCACCTGGATGACGTGGTTAAGCTGCCAACCTCTAACTATTATAAGCATTTGATTTTGCTAGCCATTGTCTTTAGAGATTTGCAGAACAGCCTTGAGAGATAGGATTTCTTATTACACCCACCTTGGTGGATCAAAACACTGCACGTTAAAGGGGGCCTCGAGAGATGACTCAGTAGTTAAGAGTTCTGACTGCTCTTGGAGAGAATTTAGCTCCCGGGACCCACAGTAGGCGTCTCATAACTGCCTGTCACTCCAGTTCCAATGCCCTCCCCTGGCTCCCGGGGTCACCTGCATGTACATGATGCATATAAACACATGAGGGTATACACAATACACATAAATAAAAATGACTAGATAGTTTGTTTTTTAAAAAGAAAAACACTGAAAAGAACCTCTAACTATCGCAGGCAAGCAGGAGAGGCAAGGCTTCCATCCAGCTTTCTAGCACGGGGTGGAAGCTCAGATGCATGTTCAATGGTGATTCCTGTGGTAGCCCTCCTTCCGTTGTGAATTCGGCAGCTGCCTTCCCTCCTCCTGGTTGGGAGCTCAAGAAGCATCTGACCACCTCAACCAGTCATGGAGATGGCGAATATGTTCATGGCACCACTGTGTATAAGATATGCAGCTCTGCCCAGTGTTACTCAGTTCAAGACCTGCCCTATAATGAAGCATGCTGGGATGCTTCTGTTGGCTGCAGGGTAACAACCTCGGACTCAAGATGGAGACCGACCTTTCCCTGAGGTGTTTGACAGCTCCCTCCATTTGGTAGAAAATAAATACAATGCGTTTCGTTCAATATATTTTGTATCTGGTCCCCCTTTTGTCCGAGTTGCCAACATCTAGGGTTCTATTATGCAATCTAATTTCAAATCTGGCATCTTATTAATTAAAAAAAAAAAAGCCTGCTTCTTCTGGCTCTTCACCTCTGCCTTTTTCTGCATGCCTTCTGCTGTGACTTTAAGTTGTAAGAATTCCATCGCAACTCCAGGGGCGAGAGGACCCTGATGGCGCTTCAAGAAAGAGCCTTTGCCATCGTGACAGTATTCAAACAGAATCTCTTCATTTCCACGGAGAAGTGCAATACAGGCAAGCAGGAAGGTTTTTATATTAACTTCGGGGGATGGCTGGGAGAATGTGAAATAGCTGTCTGAGGCTGTCCAGGTGCGAGCTTTGCTGTCTGAGGCTGTCCAGGTGTGAGCTTTGCTGTCTGAGGCTGTCCAGGTTCGAGCTTTGTAGTGACAGGATCGTGTTTTAGCTTCTTCATGCCATTTCACCGACTTAAAGAAAGGAAGATTTATTTTTTGTTGACTCCTCTTCAAGGACTTTAGTCCAAGTGTGACTAGATTCACGGCTTTGAGCCTGAGACACAGCAGCGTCATTATGCTGGGGGCCTGTGAAAGAGGCTGCTTACCCCATGTTGGCAGGAAGCAAAGAGAGAGAAAGAGAGAGAGAGAGAGAGAGAGAGAGAGAGAGAGAGAGAGAGAGAGAGAGAGAGAAGAAAGGAAGGGGCTAGGCTAGATATGGCCCCCAAGGGCCCCCTCTGAGTAACCCACTTCCTCAGCTAGGCCCCACCTTCTGAAGTTTCCAGCACCATCTAAAATAATTCCAACAGATGGGTTGTCTAAATGGTTGTTCAAGTGTTTAACACAGGAGACTGCAAAGAACACTTCATATTCCAGTCAGGAAATGGGAATCTGTTAGGGGTTAGGCCGAGAATAAGGCAGCCATGTTGACGCTTTTCTTCCTGTCCCTCCTCCCTCTCTGTCCTTTTCCCAGTCCAGAGCTGAAGCCACCCCATATAAGATGTACATAAACTTAGAGAATCCTTGGGCATGGTGCTTTTACCCACTAACCTTTTCTTTCCTGACTTCCCAGACAGGTGTTACGGGCACTGGGGCAGGGGCCGTAACAGGAAGCTAGAGAGGGGCTGAACCCACATCCTTCTTTGCTTTTTTGTTTGTGCTTCTGGCAGTGAACTGGGCTGCCTTTGATTTTATCCTCCCCATCTTGACCTAGGGATGCTAATATCTGAAAGTTATATGTAACCTATGAGGCACACGCAGAACAGATGAAAATCAAGTCGAGAATAGTTTTTTTAAAGTCTTCTAAATATATGCTAATCCATTGCATGACAAGGGTGGGCTTAGAATCTTCAGGTCCAGGCTCGTCTCCTTCAAGTTCATGTCTCGTCTTCTTAGGCTCTAGGTTTTCTTACTTCTAAAATGAGAATGATTAGCCAGCCCTTGGTACTGCATGCCTGTGGTCCCAGGACCTGGGAGGCTGAGGCAGGAGGATCAGGCAAGGCCAGTTGCCTGGTCCATGTAGCCAGACCGCAAGTCTCTCAGAGAGAAGAAGGAGGGATTATTTGTTTCAAAAGCAGTGCTGTGGATGGCTGCAATGTCATATCATATGCTTAAAGTCCTTTATCGGGAGCACCACACTGTTAGTGAAGCTGGTGGAGGGAGGGATTTGATTATTCATCGCTGTTCTTCTCAACACCTCTTTGCTGTAGGCTCCCCCAACACACCAGAGAAAAGCAGCTGGAATTCCACGCTTTCGGGGGAGGAAGTGGCTAAGAGACTCCTGTTCCTTCTTGGGCACTGGCCTGACCCATGAACACACACCTGTGCTCTAGTGAAATGAGGGTGGAAAATTCCAGGTCTAGCTGCTGCTTGGGTGGCTGATATTAACCATGAATAGTTTGCCTTGAATCTGATTCTGATTATGTCCAGTTTGCTCTCTCAACCCCGTACCCCTGCTTCTCTGAGTCCTTTCTAGAATTTACATTAGAAAACGAACAGCCAGTCCATCTTATTTGTTGGATTTCTGATGTGGTCTTACCCAGCCGCACCTCCTGCTTCCCTAACTCACTGTACCTTAGTCCGTGAAGTGATGGAGACCTTTCTGGATCTTAGCTACCCAACCTGGGAAAGAAGACAGCTAGTCCTCGTCCATCTCTACCTCGTTTGGATTTTAATAGGAACTCCCGGGTGATGGATTTGAAGCTTCTTGGTAGAAAAGCACTTCAGAACCGTGGAACGCAGAGGTAGTAGCTCTCCTGAAGACTAGGCATTGAAGACTGTTGAAAACCATGGCTGTTCAGAACTACCTTTGTAATCACTGTGAACTGACCAACACAAACGGCAGGGAGTCAGGGATGGAACTCTGGAGGAATACGATGCCACGTGAGCTCTGAGAGACTGTGACACGCACCCAGCGTGTGTAGCACATAGCAGCTTGCAGAGGGTAGCTGCCTGCCGCTTGGGAGTCCTGTTAATGCAGAACCTCGCTGGATTTGGATGGTAGAGGCACGCTTCTCTCTGTGGTTTGGTTTTTGGTTTTCCCTAAGAGTTAAACTGCTTTTGCTTTTCCAAGGAAAGGACTTTCTGAAAAGAAATATCCTTGAATGTTCAGAGGCTTAAGTTTCTGAGTTAGCACACAAACATTATTAAATGGGGCAATCTTGGGTAGAGAAGATGGTTCAGAGGGTAAAGATGAAGAGGGTAAAGGTGCTCTCTGCCAAGCCTAAGGACCTGGGCATGATTCCTGGAACCCACATGGTAAGACAAAACAAAACAAAACAATAAAACTAACAAAACACTGATTCCCAAATGTCGCTTTCTGACCTCTGCACACACATGTTAAGGTGCACACATATGCATCCACACCCATACACATTCATGTACACATAAAATAAATAAATAAAATGTACTTTTAAATGGGGGTGGTACACCCTTATAAGAGTCCAACAGCCCAGATGGAAAAGCCAGCACAGAGAGAAACTTCTCCTTTTCTCCTGTTTTGTTTGTAATATGATGGTACCAGCATGTAGCTGAGATTGGCTCGAACTCCAGATCCTCCCCGACCAGAGTGCAGAGATTGTGGATGTATACCCCCATGCCAGGCTGACTCTGGTCTCATTTCATTATGCTTAGCGATAGAACAAACCCCCTCTTAGGTAGCAATAGAGGACCCTTAGATGACCATGTCGTGGGGACGCCTGGAGATTTTTCCGTCTACATCTGATTCTACCCATGGCAGGTGACCCGTGGTTTGTACTGCCATGATAGTGAGGAAAGGGGGGACTCTGCTTTGGAGCATGTGCTAGAGTTCACATACCAACTGAGCCTTCATGGGTGCTATTGGGTTTGAATTAGGTACTTCTACCCTTCCCAGTTCCCTGATAGGAAACCCTTAAGTTGAGTAATGGGAGTCCAGCTTATGGCGTTGTCCCCAGTGAGGCATGTTCAAGCCAGGCCCGTCCGCATCCATGCTCAAGGAGGATTTCCCAGTGATGACAGTGTCTCTTTAACCCAGGGTCCCTTTCATGTAGAGAGTGCTGCTGCTTTTTCTTCTGATCTAAGATGCCTTCAAGCAATATCCTGATCCTCTATTCAGAAACGACGGAATTGGCGCCTGTTAAGGAAATGACCACTCTAACGGGTAACTTGAAAAGGAAGAAAAGATTCTTGTCTATTAAAGTCATTGCTTCTATACCAATTCACCTGCAAGTAAGATTGCCTTAATAATTTCTATTGAACCCAAGAACAGACAATGAGGCCGAGTTAAGAAGAGCTCCATAGGCAGAGAGAAGAGACGTACAAGCCCCAGTGTTCTGGTGCTGTTACAATGTTCTTTCTAAAAGCATCCTGACATGGAAAAGCTTATTAAGGAAGGCAGGACACTCTAAGATGTGACAAAGAAAAGCAAAGCGGCTCAGCTTGTCCACACACTAGGAGGGTGGGGCAAGGTCTGACTGTGATTGATGCCCACTCTGTCATGGTCCTGGGGGGGGGGGGGCGATGGGAAGGGCCTGGAAGTCTGGGTCTCAGCTTTGGCGACTTTCTAGGATTTGAAGAAAGGTGCAACCACAGAACTTCTTGGTGTTGTCTGTGTGAATTCCCTTCATCGCTCGCTGCCTCAATTTCTAAGCGCCTTCCTGGGCTCTTGCAAGACACAGATGAGCTCAGCAACAGCAACCCTATAGCTTGTGTGGAACTTCGTTTGGGGGAAAGTAAGCATTTGGCCAATGTTCATTGAGAACCCATCTGTGGGATGTTATCAACCTTTTGGGTACCAGGATGACAGTAGACAGGTGGCGAGTTGTTGGTTTGATGAAATGAGAGAGAGAGACAGAGAGACAGAGAGAGAGAGACAGAGAGAGAGAGAGAGAAACAGCAAACAAACTTGTGTGCCCAATACCTGAAGAAACCAACGGAAACATTGGGAACCCTGGAACCAAAGTTACAGATGATTATGATGTGGTTATGGTCACCATTTGGGTGCCGGGAAACAAATCCAAATCCTTTGCAAGAGCAGTAGTTGTTCTCAACCACTGGCTCAGTCCAATGCTCCAGCTATAAAAGGAGCAAGTTTAAGATTAAACCAATAATTGACTCCCACATTTTCCTTCTGGAGGATGTCACGAGCCCCTGCCAATATTCCACTTTTGCCAGAGCATCACAATGTAAAGCTATAATAAGCTGAAAAATTATTCAACCCTTTCAACTCCACACACGTATGATTTTTAAGTAAATTTCAAGCAATTTAGTATAAAGTGTTTTATATACATGATATATTTATATATGTGGAATACTATATGCATATAATGAAACTATTTTTAAAGACTAGTTCAATCAAACATTGAATTGTTGAAATTGTTAGGTCTAAAGGACTGGTTGATGGTCATCTACTCACCCATCCATGTATTTATTCACTCATAGTTTCTCATAAAGCATAACTAGTTATCATATTGCCCTGGGGATGGGGTCCTGCCCACCTGTGAGTGGCTCACCATTAGTTCTTGGAGGGCTGTGTTAGCACCAAAATGCAGCTCAATGCTTCCTCTGATGGGGAGAGGTTTGCCACCGAGCCCTGGGTTCTTAATGTTACTCAGATTTGCTGAGGCTTGAGGTATAAAAGTCATGTCATGTGGAAGCAGGGGCTCGACCTGAGATAGACGGGGTGCTGAGCATGAGAAAGGGACCTCTAATTCTGGGGACAACTGCATGTTCCTGCAGAGAGGCTCCTGGTTGCTTGCTGATATCACCTCCTTTCTTCTGCACAGAGCAAACCCTAGACACTCTGCTTAGGTGGCCCTATCCTTGTAGAGAAAATCATCTTTTTCAGCTGCTTGCAAATTCCTTCTGTTTCCTAGACTTTATCATTTAAACTCTTCTTGGTGTTTAACAAATGGTTGAAGAGACCTTTTGTGTATACTTCCTGAAGTGTTTAGGTCTTTAATGACTATAGCACAATGGCAAAGACCAGGATAACACCAACGGGCACGATTCTACCAAGGCCTTACTGGGATCTCCCCAGCCACTCCCAAGCATTCCGTTTCTCGTCTGTGGTTCAACCCAGCGTCCCACACTGAATTCTTGTCGCTATTTTTTCTTAGTTTCTTCCAATTTATGACATCCCCCAGTTCTGCACTCCTTGATGTTTCTGAGCTCACGAAACCTCTAAAGTCACTCAAGAAATATTAAGGTTAGAGTTTGTTACCTGCCTGCTCAGATAATAAAGTTCTCAATGGCAGGATTGTTCAAACAGAGTTTGTAATTTGACTCTACAGAGACATGGTGAAGGGAACACAGCATAGTCCACTGTTTAAACGTGTGTGTGTGTGTGTGTGAGAGAGAGAGAGAGAGAGAGAGAGAGAGAGAGCCTCATCTCAGCTCTAATGACCAGGAGAAATAACCCCTCCTCTCTCTGTAGCATCTTGTTTCAGAGCTCAGGGATTCAGCTACCCGACCTGGTTTGAATCTGAGGAAATGATTGGATGTTTCTAGGCCCTGGTTTCCTAATCTATAAAATGGGACTAATAATATTGCCGACCTAAGGCTGATGGTGCCAATAAGTGGGAGAATGCAAGCATAGCGCCTGAAGCTGGATGTGGAGCATTGAAGACGATGAGCCACGCTCATTCTAGTTTCCATCTGTTATTGGTTGGTAAGTGTGCATATCCAATTTGGTCATCGATCATCAACGCTGGATGCCTTGTCAACACATGTCTCATAAAATGATCATTGTCAGCACTTCCAGGATGACCACCTCCAATCTAATTCGACCCGTCTCTTCTAGAATCCATATGCTTTAGCATTCTGGCCTCGTTCCTCTTCAATAGTAAGGGAGAAATCCCTTGCATGTGGTATTTGAGAGGTTTTGTGCATTTAGGGTTCCATTTAACTTCAGAACATGTCAGATGCATGTCCTTGCAGGTAGATAGGGGCAATGTCCCTTAGTGCATGTGGCTCTCCCTCTCAGGCCTGCTTCTCTAACTAACTCAGGCCTCTACAAGCTTGTAACAAAAGCACTCCAGTTTTCACAAAGCACCCCTGGCTATCACTTTAGCAACAGGATGAGGATTCCAGCTTCCCCTGGACCAAGGGGTGGGGCGTGCAGGTTCAGAGGTCAGCTTCCTGTAAAGACACCAGGAAACCCCAACTCTGGTGACTTGAACTCATCTTAAAAACCAAGGAATGCTATCATTTAGTTTGTTCTTTTCTGCCTGGGAGAGATGACACCTCCAAAGGGCAAACCGAGACCCCAATCATGAGGTCCTGGTCTCCTGTGCTTTCTTTTGAATTTTCTATCTTGAAAATCCTTCAATTTCAGAAGGAAAAAAGGCCCTGTTTTTGTTTGGGGGAAGAACATTCGAGGTGCCTTTGTAATCCTGGTAGAGAAGACTTTAGTCCAGATGGTGGATCAACAAGGAAAGAAACCTTTATGCCAAACATCTCAGAGTGCAGTGTGGATGTGGGACTAGGGACCACTGAGTGAGTCTGCCTGTGAAGATGGGGAACGGTCGCACACAGCATGTTCTGTGTTCTGTATTAGAGGACCTGCTTTTAACCTTACCCTGTTTTGTCAGAAATAACTTGAGTAATAATTAGAATTCGTCCAAGGGACAAAGTCTCCAGAGAAACCCAAGATGGCACAGCAGGTTAGTACACACCCACAATTTGCGCTCAGGTGCCCCTGACCATAAGAGCTGTGCTCATCACATGCAGCTCTGAGAACTTTAAAGCGCCTGCTGCACCCTGGAAGATAAACAGGTAAACCAGCCCTTGCCTTAAGGCAGCCAGCCTACAGTGGCTCAATTCCCTTAGAACTCGGTGAGAAGATGCCACCAAGTGGTCCCCAAATCTGCCTTTATACTTCACTTCCAGGGTCCTCCTTAGCTGCAGCTGTGTTTCCCACCGCTTAAGAGAGATGAATGTTTTCTTAGTTTCAAAGCTAGAGTCGGATGAAGGGAGGAGAAAGTGACAAACCATGAACTATTCTTCCCTTCATCAGAAAAGAATCAGAGCCCTCAACTACTGAAGTGGTGGCTGAGAGACACCACATCTCGTTTATGACTGATATATAATTAATTCCCGTGAGTCAGGTAAAAATGCACCTAGGGGTTGTCATGTGGGGACTGGTTTTCCTCTCGTGGTTGATCTGTAAGAGGAATCCCGTTTGTGTTCTTTACCATCTGAAGGTTGATGACTAAGCTTTAGCTTTGTGATGCTCAGGTGCCCCCCACCCAGGGAACTGTGGATCCCAGAGCTAAGTGAAATGGAAGCCATCCCGGATGGACGGTTCTAGATAACAACCACACAAGCAGTAGCCAGTGAGCAGTCCCTAGTGTCCTCAGTTCTCAGTCACAGTTGCCATAGTGACACATCTTTGCATTATCAGATCTGAAAATTTAAGGAGAGTCTAGAAATCTGACTTTATGTATCGCATTTGCTACTTTCCGCTTTCCTTTTCCTTTGTTAGAAGTATTGAGGATGAAACTCAGGGCCTTGTGCACATGAAACACACGCCTCCACTGAGCCACACCCCAAGCCTACAGTTTCCAGTGCCTACACTGTGTCGGTCATTGATATTTTCCATATTATTGTCTTAAATTGTGAGACATAAAACATGAAAGCAGAATGTTTCTAGAACCTTCTGAAGCAGTTATAGGGAGTCATGTAAGATAAGCCTATGGCTCTCTTCTAGAAATTCAGCGATTTTTTTTTTTTGAGGTGCTACATAAGAAAAAAAATGAGATGACGGATGCACGTTTAATCCCCAGGGTAGGAACTACAAACTTGTCACCTCTGCTCTCCCTGACTAGCAGGAAGCCTATCCTGGCTGGCACAGCGACCTCCCCAGCTTCCTGACCTCCCACAAATCCCTTTCATCGAGCAGTGGACCCCTGCCCAGGGTCTTACTACCTGCCAGATGCTGTAGTCACTTGAGTGATAACTCCTTCTTTGAGCCACTGGTTACTAGCATCATAGGGAAAAGACTGTGTGCGCAGCTGGCCTGAGGACCTGTGGTAATAGGACCAAGGGGAGCCGTGGGGGCCCTCAGCCAGGAGCAGAGGAATGGAGTACTTACTCCGTCCAGTTCACGTTTCCACACAGTTGTCCATCCCATGGCAGGAAAACACACAAGGCTCCAACATCTCCTGCATATTTTGTCACCTGGCCAAGTCCTTGTTGGCCCCTGGGTTTTAATGTCTCAATCTCTGAGCAGGACATACTTACGCTGTTTGCATGTTTCATAACTATCGGAGGTAGCCCAAGCGTATTCTTTAGGAACTTTCCGTTGAGTTTTCTGTAGTCACAGGATACAAGAGAGTGAGGGCATTCATATCTCCTTGGCCCCTCTCTATCCAGGGAGCACTTCCTACCATGCAGTGGGCATGCCACAATGTTTAATAATAGAAAAGAAATGGCCAATTCAAAGCAGATACCCAGGTGTCCTTGCCAGGCTGTCTGGCTGCTTAGCTACTTCACGAGCCTCTTCCCCTTGGAAGCTCTGCCAGGGCAGGCTGGGCACGGAGTTCCCTATCAACCTGCACTGAGCTTTCTGTGACTACGGTGCTTGATCACCACTGGCTTGGAGGGGAGGCCAGGCTAGCTGAGGGGGTTCCAGGCTGGGGGAGGGGAAGTGCCAGGACAGGGAGCTCCATGGGAACCTCTCCTTCCCACCCTTCCCGATCGTAAATTAACCAACAGTGGACCTTGTTAAGTGCAGCTCCACAAATTAATATGAAATATAGTGCTTTTTCATAAGCCCGAGAACCAGATTTAAAAGCATATTGGTGTTTGTACACAGCAGGGCCATAATGATCCATTATCCCACAGACAGAGAAGCTCGCAGCAACACATAAAGAAGATGCGATTGGGCCATCTGCTTTGATTTCTGCAGAGTCCCCAGAGACTGGAGGGAGGAGCTGCCAGTCCCTCCATCTGCCCTTACATTATCAATTAC
The DNA here is from genome assembly GCF_950005125.1 of Chionomys nivalis. Taxonomy (NCBI): domain Eukaryota; kingdom Metazoa; phylum Chordata; class Mammalia; order Rodentia; family Cricetidae; genus Chionomys; species Chionomys nivalis. The sequence continues at coordinate 36,215,119 of NC_080106.1, forward strand.
AGTTGAGTTATGCCGTGGGCTGCAGGGCTGGCAGATACGGATGGGGGACTGTGGCACCTGAAAAATATAGAAGAAAATCCATATGTTGGGAGCCAGCTGTTTATTTACAAGCCCTCGACATATTTCCTCACTTTCTCGGCTGTTGCCTTTTTTAAGGTTCCTAGAGACGGTTCAGTTTAGTGTGAACTTGAGAAGAAATTAGGTGTAACAGCGTATAGCACCACATGAATAATATTTCAGTTTCCTTTTTTACAGTTGAAATGCACACGGAGCAAAAAAACATCAGGTCGAACAGATTTTAAATTATGAAAAAAAATCAGTTGTGAAAACATCTGGGGTGGCTGCTATAGCTTGTTATGTTTATAAAACATGTTGGAGCGGGGTGGGAGGGGCTGTCTGTGTGCACTGTACAGTTTTGGCAGCTTAGGGATCGTGTAAAACTGTAACCTTCATGAAACCGTGTTTATGAAGGAACGGGGAGCCAGGAGTTCTAACAGAGTGGCCGACCCTTTCACTGAGTCTCTTACCACAACTTTTAGGAATGCTCTTTGAAGGATAGAATGGCCTGTTTCTCTTTGATTTGGCTTCTTTTCTTTTTATTTCCAGGAAGGGCTTTTCTGGTCCTGGTTCTAGAGTGTCTGGTAGAGTCGCCGTCTTGATTGCTTCTACCTGTAGCCGGACTTACACTTTGTTAGCTGTTCTCACTGTGCCTTCTCCTCACATCTCAACTGAAGATGGCCTGGAAGGTCTGTGTGCGGTGGGCTGAGGGGTCCCTCCTAGGCCTCTAGAGTTTGAGGGGAAGCGATGCTGCAGTGTAGCGGGCAGCAAGAGTACTGACCCCACTAGCTAGGGCAAATGGCTGTGTTTTGAGATGCCCAGAAGCAGAGCAACTTGCAGCATCAATGAAGACCAGTAAGAAGTCAAGTCCCTACTCCCCGTCTCTCACCCACCACGCAGACCCAGGGGAGAAGGCCTCTTGTCTTTAGCACAATAGTTTCTTTCTTGAATTGTATTTTTGAAGCACCTTGCTTTTTGAGACCACCGAGAGAGTCCCAAAGGAAATCATGGGCTTACTTACTTTTGTTAAATCCTTAAGATGTCATGGTACATGTTATTCCCAGAACATTAATAAAACACTAGATGAGTGAATGACTGGATCAATAGATGCTTCAAAGGTGTGTGTGTGTGTGTGTGTGTGTGTGTGTGTGTGTGCATGTGTGTGTGTATGTGTGGTGTGTGTGTATGTATGTGTGGTGCGTGTGTGTGTATGTGTGGTGTGTGTGTATGTGTGCATGTGGTGTGTGTGTATGTGTGGTGTGTGTGTATGTTTGGTGCGTGTGTGTGTGCATGTGTGTCTTTGTATGTGTGCATGTGGTGTGTGTATGTGTGGTGTGTGTGTATGTGTGGTGCGTTTGTGTGCATGCGTGTGTGTGTATGTGTGGTGTGTGTGTATGTTTGGTGCGTGTGTGTGTGCATGCGTGTCTTTGTATGTGTGCATGTGGTGTGTGTATGTGTGGTGTGTGTGTATGTGTGGTGCGTTTGTGTGCATGCGTGTGTGTGTATGTGTGCATGTGGTGTGTGTATGTGTGTGTGTGGTGTGTGTGTGTGTGGTGCGTGTGTGTGTGTGTAGACAGGCATCCCATGAGGGCTGTGCTCAGAGGAGGTTTGCACTATTCCTCTCTAGTCCTCCCAGGTCTATTTCTGCTACTTCTCCAGCCTTGGTTGTGGATCTTTCTTGGCTGTGCTCACAACTCTCATTTTCATCCATCCTCTCACAAACTTGAGATCACCTGACACGGTGATCTCCACATGCTTCAGAGTGAAGCTCAGTGCACAGGAGCTTCCTCACCCCTGAGCATCCTGTATCAGGATTGGGTGCCCAAGCCTGGGGCTCCTTGACGAAGAATTAAAACCTCAAGTGGAGACTGCAGATGATCAAACCGAGCACAGAGCTTCTAAGTACAGGGACATGGGAACCTGCTCTGTCACACACCCTTGACACCAGCTCTGTCAGCTCTGCCTGTGCTAAGTCCACTAATACCTGTTGCTCTTATGTTTCTTCTCTCTTTTTTCTTTCTCCTTTTCTCCTTCTTCCTCCCCTTCCTCCCCAAGACATCACACAAGTCTCTTGCCCTGCCTCCTGCCTTCACCTTTCTCCAAGTACAGTGTCTGTTGTTTGTTTGATTTCGTTTTTGATTTTTTTTTTTTAATCTTTCACTTATCTGTTGAACAGAATGTTATTCTTTTTAATTTTTTGTTTTCTCAAGACAGGGTTCCTCTGTGTAACTGGCTGTCCTGGAACTCACTCTGTAGATCAGGCTGGCCTCCAACTCACAGAGATCTGTCTGCCCGTACCTCCAGAGTGCTGTGATTAAAGGCATGAGCAACTGCACAGTTGAAGAGAATCTTCCTTAAAGTCAGTCTCCTTGCTGTCTCTCCTACTCAAATTTCTTCTGATTGACTTGGTATCTTTGTTGAGTTCTAAACTAACATTGCCCACTTTGGAGGATCATTGTGTTGCCTTGGTAACTATACAAATGCAAATAGATTTCCTCTCTCGCATGCTCTTTGGAACATAACAGTGCTCACAGAGTATCAGGCATCAGCATCCAGCTCCCCCTGGTCCTCATCTTTGCTCAGGTGAGTTCATCACCTACACAGGTGGAATCCCTGGGTGTAGCCACCTCCACCCCACCTACTCATCTTCTTAATCCTCATGGAACCTCTGGGCATAAAAAATATGCCAAGAGGAGATCTGAATGGGCTGAGATACCCTTGCAAATTAGTAGCAAGGCCAGGATTGGGGCCTAGCTCTAGGCTCCTGGGCAATACTGTCACCACACACAGTGTCTTCCAAGCATCCTGAAGGCCCCACAATGGCGGCTGAGATCCTCACTTTTGTGCCTTCTGTCAGCTACAATAGAACGTGTAGCGTAGTCAACATGAAAATGAACGTGGGCTTCAGGGAGAGAGAGGAAAAATCGCTCCTGCTCCATCTTCCTGTGTTCTACGTAACACCTGTTTGTGTTGTGTGTTGTCATGGAGCAAACCACCAGGTAAGTTGATGGCTTAACCTAGCAACAGCGTTATACAGTTTGAGCAGTGCTTCAAAGCAAGCGCACACCCCTGTTCTGGATGGCCTCAGCCCACATGGTTCCACGGTCGCTGCAGAAGCCAAGTTACAGCAGCGCTGCCACCCCTGCGAGCTCAGCAATGGAAGGAGTTGTGCCTCCTTCCTCCTCCGTGGGGTGGATTCATAGGGCTGGCCTGGGCTTCTTACAGCATCCTAAGAGAACACGTTTTCACAACAAACAAGCCTCCATGCCCAGGACTACACTGCCAAAAGAGTGTGGCAGTCTACAAGTGGAGGTGTCTCTCCCAAACTGAAATATGTGCTCATTTTGATTGTAACATAGACACCAGATTTGAAAACACAGCGTAAAAATTAAGAGATGAAACAACACTAGTACAATGTTAAATATTTATGAGATATTGAAATAGTGTGGTAAAATACTGTTAAAATAAATCCTGCATGTTTGCTTTGGAAATGCGGCTGTTGGGGTATTGGACATCTTCGGTGGCTTGCCTTAAATTCAGTTGTGCTCATGCTCACCAAAGCTCTGCTTACCTCACACTCACTGTTCGTCTCACAAGTTGGTCATGTGGCCAAGCTGGAGAATCCCTGGGAACGGAATTTGAAGTGTGGGCACCAAGGGGTGGGGTGCAATGGTATCATCTGTGGCAATCTAGTGCAACTCGCTTGTGTTCCATTTTTCTCAAGTCCCCTGCTATAAAAGCTCTGTAAAATGTCGGGGAAGGTTCCAGCTTCAGCAGTTCACAGGATAGTGTATTCGGTGTGTAAACGTCTCCATGGGATTCCACAGCGTACACTGAGCACCCGTCAGGTGGGAAGCACCAAGCCCTGGGCACCAAAGCATCCAAAGAGCTCTCATATAGTGTGAGGCTTGAGACCCTTGGAATGTGCAAGGAAAACATGAGCAGCACAAAATGGTGCCTCACGCAGACTTGTGTTGGGTGGCACTTGCCCATCTGTGCTCTTGCCACTCTGATCAAGCCTTCTTCTTCTTGGGCGCTATCTTTCCCCACCTCTAGTCAGAAGGTCTGAATGGAGCCAGTGGAGTTCTGTGGAGTGAGTGTTGTGTATTATGAATGGTGGTGGTGATATGTGTGTGCGCACATTGTCTGTCTGTTTGTCTGTCTGGAATCTGCACAGCATGGTTCACAGTTGTTCTGCTGAGATTCAGGAAGAGGGGGATGATGGGAAGAGGTGCTTACAGCTCAAGTGAGTATGAGGAGCTCAATGAGAGTTCAGAGGTCATTAGCACATGGGGAATACTACTTAGAACTCGAAAACAGAAGCACCTTCACCTTGCTCTCTCTCTCTCTTTCTGTTCAGTAAGGCTGTTTTCTGTGGTGATTTTGGCATTGTTGCCAAATACAAAAGAATACCGAGAGTTAAGGGAGGTGTGGCTGTTGTGCCAGAGGGCCCTGCTGGGGTAGGGATTGGGGGTGGCAAGGAAGGGCTGTGCTTCCTTAGAAGCAAAACTTCAGTGATGGAAACATAATCCTGAGGCACTGGCAGGTGACTTTCTCTGGGAGCCAGGATGACACAGGGCCTCGCACCTGAGCATCTCAAATCCAGAGAGGCTGGATCAGTTCCTTGTGGTTGGGAGCCTTCAGAGACATTGCCTTAAGCCAAATCAGGCCATTAAAACTTCCATCTCCATCCTCACCCCGGGGCTCTCAAGATGGACTGAGTGGTTTCATTCCTTGAGATTTTTTCATGCCCAGAACTTTCCAGGAGGATGTGAGTTAAGGAGATGGCACCGCCACATCTCAGAACATGTCAGAAGCCATATCTTATTCCTCTGTAAGAAGAAACAGCCTGAGAATTTTTACCCCGTGGTACAGGATCTTCTCAGTACACGGTAACAGAAGACCTTTCTCCCTCTTCCCTCATGACTCCATCAAAGCTCTGAGGCATTGGTTCTCTTTTCTGCTGCTTTCTCTGTGTTTCCAAGATTGTACCTCCAGGGTATACCTCTCCTCGTAGGGGACAACCCTGCCCATCCTGCCTCTTCTATCTTTGCCTCCTTCTCTCAGAAATTTTCTTCGATAAGCTCTGTGAAGATGCCCTGTGCTGGATCAGTGTCCAGAGAGGGCACCATGTCTACACCACAGCAGTATCTTTCTAAAACCCCAAGAAAGAGAGCAGGAGTCACCCGCTGCTTAGCATGAACGCTGGCAGTTGAGCATTTCTGTCTCTGCCTCTTGTTCCCTTGCTTCCCTTAGTCCCTCTGCAAATGCCACCAGAAAGGGAGTCCCCAGCACCTCAGAACAAAGGCCTTCCTGCTGCTCATCTTCATGTTCATCTTGTAGCGTTTCAGCGCAGTTCCACAGCAAACCTTCACACACTAGGCCTCTGCTGTCTCCACTTATCTTCTTTTCCTCTCCACTGCTTTACTTTGAGACAGTCGCTCACTATGTAGTCCATGCTAACATCAGACTCAAGATCCTTCTGCCTCCATTGTCTCATGATTACAGGCTTGTGCCCCGGGCCTGGCTTGATATGGGAATATTTTTGAGCCCAGAAAACCTCAAAGCCTTTTCAAGATAATAATAATAATAAAACAACCAAATCAAACAAAAAACAATAATCTTTTAAAAATACAAAGTCATCCGTAGCATCAGGACTTGAGTTTAAAAATCTGTCTCAGCTCGTGGATACAAGCTCCTGGATACGATGGCCTGTGGGCTCTGAGAGGTCTCCCGCATCCCCCCAGCCTCACTGTGTGCTCACCCCGCTCAGTTCTCTGAATTCACTCGTCTCCTCCCTTGCACCACCTCCTTGTCAATCACCCTTCTTCCTGGAACACATTTCCCTGTCTTAGTCAAGTTAATTCAGCCTTAACCTTGAACTCACTATCTCCCAGAAGCCTCTTGTGGTCCCTTATACCTGTTTTTTATAGCTCACAGCAAGTTTGCAATTCTGTATCAAGCCCTTCAGCACCTGGGTCCTGTCATTCTCCCATCAGAAGAGAGTTTTATGTAGCTGCAGGCACGGAGACATTGTTTCTGCATTTATTTTCCCGCCTTTCTGTTTCTTTCTCTTTCCTCTTCAGCCTGAGTCGCATTTTTTTTGCTAATGGTTGTTGATATAAATGGAGCAAAATCAGTTAGGATCATAAATAAGATTCAGGACTAGGAACTCACATAGGTTTAGGGGCCAATTGCCTCTCCCTCCTCCTCTGTAATTTATTGTTTTTCTTCCGTCGGAAGCCAAATGATATTTCTCTAATTAACAGACACAGACAACGATCTTATAAATCAGCAGCGCAGCCTTCTTCAGGATGTGATCACTTTATGATCAGGGGGTATAAATTAAACATCCCAAATGCATCTCAAGCAGAAAAACATAATGGAAGAAAAAGAAGAAAAGCCTTGTCTCCGTGCAGTGCCTGAGCAGCCGGCCAGCACAGTGAGCTGCAAACTTGGGGTAGATCCTGCCTAGGCCTGGGACACCACGGGTTCTTGTTTCCTTCTGTGTGTTTCCCGGAGGCCTGATTGGGGGTGATTAATTGAATAGACCAGGGTATACGTGCTTGTGCCCTAAATAAACCCGAAGGAATAATTTACCTTTGGGAGTTCCACTTTTCATGTGTAAGTTGGGAGATGGACACGGTGCATACTTCATATCGCAATGGTGGATTTGAATCTCCAAAAGCACAATTGACACTCTAGGATGCCTTCCCACGTGTTAAGAGTGGTTTTAATGACCTCAAAAAGTTACACTTGTCTTTGTCACCAGCTTCAAACTCGGGCCTTCATATTTTAGTAGGCATGCTTTTTCAAAATGCTGGTTTATAGGCTGTACACACAGTCCATGGCTCTCATGAAGGTAGAGGAGAGGGAGCTGCCTTTTAAACAGCATCTCTACTGTTTCTGCAGGAGGCTGACACACATTTGGAGGTATAGCTATGGATGGTATGCATAGGAAATGGAGGCACTTGTCTGGCTCAGTCTGAATTATATTCCTCTCCTTAGGAGCAAAGCAGTGTGGAAACACATCCAGGAAGCAGGGGTGAGGCGATGTTTGTATTTTGTTCAGGGATGTGGACTCTGCAGAGGACACCATCCTCCACTGACTCCGTGCTACATTCTGAAAGCCTGGAGCATAGTAGGGATACCAAGCCCCACCTGGAGGCTGAATGGTGCCATCTGCAGCCACTTCCTTTCTGATTGCAGGCGTGGTTCTGTTCCCTTTCTCCCCGTAATGTTGGTTCTTCTAAGAGTTCTTCCTGGATGAGAACTTTGGGGACAGAATAACATGTCATTATTTCTAAGATATGTCGCTGTTCACCATCGATTATGGAGTTAGCAGTTGGGGGAAGCGGTGATGGTTTGCATGTACCAGGTGGGAAGACTGGGGTTGCAGAATGGCAGATGCTTGCTCTGTGTTGCACACTTCCTAAGGGCTTAGGAAGTCTTCGGTCCAGAATATTCAATCCTAAATCTAATTTCTTCTCTTGCTGAAATCTAAAGCCTTTTGTCCTTCTCCTAGCTTAGAAGCCAGTCACTCTGACACAAATCACACAAGAGCAATGTCAATGTGTGTGAGAAGAAACTCCCATGTATCTCTGGGTGTGTGTTGGGGTTGGGACATCAATATGCACTCACTATAGCTCCTGGTCCCATTGTCACTGTCTCCCAATACTGCTCTGTTCATCAAGCAGGAAACTCTCTCTTGGGACTATTTCTGATCTTTAAAATACGTTCAAGAGCAATAGTCCCTTAAAGTCACGGGGCACTTTGTGAAATGTGACAAAGGGCTGGGATGCTTGAAGGCATCTCGAGCCTTTGCCTATTCATTCATGTAGGACAAATGCGCCCATTTTTCAAGAATGGAGAGAAAGGAAACAAAAGGAGTTCCACATCAAATGTCCCAAGTGCAGAAGACAAGAAGAAGGTTTGTGGGCACAGATGAAAGCAGACAGCTAAAGAGAGTGGGAAATCAGGCAACATTTGCTGCCTCCAGATATCAGAGAAAAGACAGCAGAGCCAACACAGTGACCTCATGACAATGTTCAAAAGACCTGTGCTACTTAGACATAGATAGAAAGCAAGAGCATGTAATGAATATTGGGCCATGCCAGATATAATTTTATGCTATATTTGCATATAGGCATGCACATGAATGCCATTGGTTTTAAACAGGGACTTGGAGGGAAACCTTGGAATGTGAAACCTTGTTGCTTATTCCTACTGCTTGGTGGGTGGCTAATGTCTTAGCTCCTGGCAACAGGTCTGGGAAGGAGGGCTGTCATGTCTCTTAATGGCAACCAGAAGAGGCCAACCTGGCTTGTGGAGCCCTCGTTCAGAGGTGGCTGGGTCCCAAGAATCCTTGTCTAGGGAGTCATACCCAGCTGGTTTGCAAACCTGATGTCAGACATGGCTGATGCTCATAGCAGGAACAAAAGTATGGGCAGAGAGGGGGCTGTGATGGTGTCCTTCCCAAGGTACCTTCTAAGTCAGAGGAAACGTGATATCCTTGTTTTTCTGAAATGTAAGCATAACCCATGAGACCAAATTCATTGCGCCAATCTGATTCATCTAAATACTAAGTCTATTGGAGTCATCCAGAGACAACTGGAGACTTTAGCCTTAGCAGCCAGGTCTTTTTGTGCCCCCTGCTGTTTTGAATTCAAGATCCCATCCCATGTCAGCAACCTTCCTGTTAAGGCCTATTGATCCACAGATGGAGGAACCCAGTTTCCTTTTCAAGGTATGGAAGTGGACTTAGTCCTGGCACTCAGCTCAAGGTGGAAAGAAAGGGGGCTTGCCTCCCCCTAACCCAGTTCACCCAGATAATTAACATGAAGTCTACCCTCTTTGATGAGTTCATAAGTGTTTCTCAGACAGACGAAATGTAGCGACTTCGCAAGACGCTGTTTAAAGATCTTTGACATCTGAGAAAGCCACAAAATCCAATAATCCTACTTTCAGAACTCCAGGGTGTCCACTAAGATCAATCTCATATCTAAACATCACATAAAGAGAGTGCATTGCATTATAGACAGGTTCCTATTGAACACCACCTAAGAGGCAGCATTAGACAGGGTTGGTTTTTTTTTTTTTTTTTTTCAGTCTGTATCAGGGAGATGGAAAAGAAAAGATTGTCAAATTCTGGAAAATGTCCCCCTTGACTAAAACCGCATTCTCAAAATTGCTATATTATTAGCAAAGGTCAGATTATTTCCAATTTACCATTCTCACCATTTTCCTGATAGATTTGATGCTGTGAGTTAACTGGATGAATCTTTGTGTCTTTTTCTTGTTGTTTGATTGTTTGGGTTTGGTTTTTTGAGACAGGGTTTCTCTGTAGTTTTTGTTTGTTTGTTTGTTTGTTTTTGAGCCTGTCCTGGAACTAGCTCTTATAGACCAGGCTGGTTTTGAACTCACAGAGATCTGCCTCCCTCTGCCTCTCAAGTGCCGCCCGGCAATCTTTGTGTTTTTAGGGAACAGATGAAGTTGCTGTGGGATTATAGTTCCTGACAGCAGTAGCACCTGCCCTGAGGCCATCTGAGGGGCCTCATTTGTGCAGGAGACCATTCCTTTTTGAAGGCACCCACAACTGTGTTTCTTTTGCACGGATGCCTCAGTGCAAAGGATATTGGTCATTTACAAGACAGCAGACTTCAGACAGCAATAATTAATAGCAGTAGTGCAGATTCTGAAATGCTGTGAGTGATAGACACAACTTTGGGTGGCAGGGTTCTGGTGCAGGAGAAAAAGGAGTCTTAAGATCAAGAGCAAGCACTGCAAACAGCTGTCTTCTGAGGTAATACGGACAGGAGCGCCCATTTGCTTATCCTTGTTGAAACCTACCAGCACGGAGTTCTTGCCTGTGTTCCTTTAGAACAAGGAAGAGTTTGCTTGCCTGTGTGTTCTGCTTCTTTATTCCCAGTATGCTAACTATCACTAACATTTCTGTAGTGGAGCTCCACAGAAGGCAGATCTTCTGTTTATGGGAAGGAAGCATCCCTGGAGCTAATTAAACCTGAGAAACGCTGCCAGCCCTCTTTCTAGAGGTTTCTTTACCACAGGACTCTTCAAGGCTGTTGACCTGTGAGTCGACAGCACGCTAAGAAGAGAAGCTAAGACTGAATTTCTGAAACATCAGGGTCATGAAAAGCTTCAGCCTGATTCTCCTCACTAACTGTGGGCAGTGTGCTTTGGCAAACGCTGGTTTGTGTGGACAACTCAGCACCCGAGAACCTTGCCATTTGGGCCGAAGAAAAAGCAACAGGTGGGCTAGAATTCTGCCCAGCTCCTCTCTCCAGTCTTCCCTGGGCTTTCTCGAGATCACATCTGCAAAACTTCAGCCAACGCTCGAGTCTTCGACTTAGAAACCATCAGCCGCTGGCTAGATTTAGCAGTACTAGATCCAAACAAGACCTTAGGCTTGACCAGTGAGTCAAGCATCTCTGTGTCCATGGGAGATGGCTCCAGCCCCCTCGCAGACATCTGCAGATGCTCAAGTCCCTCATGTTTGTACATGTAGTGATCACACGGAACCAGAGCCTACCCTCTCATATCCTGTCAACCATCCCTGATACACCGAATACCTCTACAATGCAAAGATCCTGCCCCCCAACACACACCCCCCCCCCACACACAAACCATTGTTATAGCATACTAATTGCGAACAAGGAGAAGTCTGCAGATGTTGCGTGTGGATGAAATTTTTGAGCAGTTTTTTCAATACCTTTTTGGTTGAACTCAAATTCAGAGAAACCCAAATTTGGAGAAAATATTCTATTCCTTTGACAGTTTCCAAAGCCATCAGATTTGTTGTATTCAGATGGACTTAAGAAAATCTGCACAAACTCTTCCGCATTTCACACACATCTAGATGGGTCGTCGAGATGTTGATACCAGTGACACAGATGGTTCTTCCCCAAAGCGATTTGATCCCCATCCCTGCCTTTGAATATCTTACAATATCACCTCCAGGTGGGGCAGTCCTATGTTGAGCATGGACAGCTTGCTTTCCAGATTTTGTTTTGTTTTTTGTCTGTATAAGGATTGCTCTTAAAAACATACCTAAACTGCTGGGTGGTGGTGGCGCACGCCTTTAATCCCAGCACTCGGGAGGCAGAGGCAGGCGGATCTCTGTGAGTTTGAGGCCAGCCTGGTCTACAAGAACTAGTTCCGGGACAGGCACCAAAGCTACAGAGAAACCCTGCCTCGAAAAAAAAAAAAAAACCTAAACTAACCCCCTCCATATTATGTTTCTCCCTCACAACAGCATTCTTTGGCATTTTTGGTTTCTAAGAAATGGTTGGATGCCCTTGGGACATAGGCAGTGACACCAGACTTTAGAAAAAATGGGTTAGAGTGGAGTTCAATTCAGAAAGCCCTATGTGAGAACTTTATTATGTCCTACACCACACTCTGTGACCTTGCTTTATTTTGTCCAGGTTCCAACTTCAGTAAATTCTATCGTATTTAGCTAGCAGGACACGCTCTCTTTTATGGCAAAATGAATTAGTGTGTTATTTATATATTTTAAACTTAGTTAGACCCTCCCTTAAGGCTCAGAGCCAAGTCAATAAAGTTATGTTTGAAGATAGAGTTTGAAATTCTATTTTCATTCATTTTAATGGTTTACAAGTAAATTGCATTTTCTACTTCATTCTGTGACATGAGTCAATAGGTATCCAATGGAAATGTAGTTCATTTATATTTGAATTGATGTTCTGTCCGCCGTTACCTTATGTTTCTAATGCATTCTGATACATTAGTAAATAGGCCTGTCTGATTAATCATTAGCACATGAAAAGAATTAGCTGCTGCCTGCCAAATGGAATTATTGACACTGATAAGAGGACCACGGATGGCATCACCTGGAAATGGAGTGTATGTGGCACTGGAGGAACAAAAAAGAAAAAAAACTCAATATATATGGACAACCTGAGTGGTTTTCATGAGTTTTCTTTATAGCAGATATTTAATACACTAGCTAAATACTTTTATAAAACCCAAAGTGAACGGAAATCATCTTGATTTGCCTCATCAACTTTTTTGTGTAGAGTCAGGAAGTATGTGTTGGGTCCATGTGTACATATTTGAGGTGTTTGTATGTATGGGGCTGTGTGTATGTGAAGGCAAAGACCAGAGATCAGTGTTGAACATCTTCTTCAATTGTTCATTCTCCACCTTAGTTTTTGAGACGGGGTCTCTCATTGAACTGGCAGCTCACCAGTTCAGCAAGACTAGCTGACCATTGAGCTTTAGTGATCTTTCCAACTCTGCCTTCTAGCGTTAGGATCACTGATACTTGCTACCATGCCTGGCTGTCTCTGTGTGTACTAGAGATCTAAGCTCAGCTCTTCATACGTGTACAGCAAAGCACTATGGACTGAATCGTGGCCCAGAGAAAAAGACCATTTACTGCTTGATTTTATAATATGTGTATGTGTGTGGTGTGTACATATGCATGTGTGTACATATATTAGTCAGATGACAGATAGATAGATAGATAGATAGATAGATAGATAGATAGATAGATAGACAGATAGATATAAATACAGAATGGGGAACCTTGATAATTTCTGATAGAGAATAAAGCGACCTTGGATCTTCTGAAGAGCAGAGAACAATGAAAGCGCCTGAAGTCCCCTCTCTAAGGTGACTCGGCTTGATGATCTTTCATGGTCAGCTCTACTGAAACTGAGTACCCACAGGCTAATCTCAACCCCGGGTTGGCCTGAGGTATGTAAGTAGGTGGGGACACATGGATACAGTACACACACACACACACACACACACACACACACACATTGGCTCAATTACATCGTTAGGAGCTGATGCTCTATGAATTATTCACTTACTGACCCCTACTTCTATACTTGGGCAGAAAGAACAGCCTGAAGATGGCATACCCTATGAATATGTGCCATGCCTCAGTTCCAGCATACTCCATGGATTAGGCAGCATGGTGTACCTAAGAGGGTCACAGCCCCATCGTTTTACAATGCTCACGGAATCTTCTTTGTTATTGTCTGCGCCATTAGATTTAAAAGCCCTTCTGTGTGATTGCCAAGTGCATTAACGTGAATAAATGATAAAAGTCTAGCTGCCAGAACTTGTGCAATGCCTAAAAGCAGCATGTGCGTGTAGTTCAGTGTTACACTGGGCCTCGCTGCAGTTTTTGCTTTAAGGGGACCACTGAGGATGGAGCAGAAGAAATATTCATGGACACCCTTGTTGCAACTTGACCTGAAGCCAAGGTGCTGGTGCTTTCAAAAGATGGCTGATGCGCTCGGCTCAGGGAAGTCAACCTGAGGTGACTTCCAGAGTGAGCAAGGACCCTGAGGAATCAGGAAACGAGTTCTAGTGTCTTTATCAATTTGCTTTTCCTTTCCTGGCTTCCCCATGGGTCGAGCGATGAGATAGGTGTCCTTCCTTTATCACCAGTAAGCTTGAACTATATGCCCAGTAATGCTTCTGACAGTGCTAAAAAGGATCATCAGATGCGTGACGATGGAAGTCCTGGTTTGATAAACACCTAGCCTCCCCCTCTAAAGCCACAAACTTCTCAAACAGTTGTGCTGTGACTTTCCTTCCCGGTCAACATATGGTGCTCAAATGTTAGTTAAATTAGCCAAAACAGCTTCAGATTTGCTCTTTCCCATTGCCTAGTCTTTCTCTTTGAAGGTCACCTTGAGCCTCCTGTCCAAGTCATTCATTTAGACAACGCTTTGAGAACTACACAGGTTCTTCTCGACCTTTCTTTGGTGTAATCTAACAGGATAACACGAATTCGGAATGGAATGTGCTTACTTGATCTTGGTTCCAATCGGAGATGTCTGATCCCAGTAGTACAAGAAAGAGTCATAGACTGCTGTAGCTTGTAAAAGGGACATGTGCCGTAAGCTCCCATGTTGGATGGTTGGTTCCTAGCTGGTAGTAGCATTCTGAAGGGGTCTAGAAACTCTAGGAGGTCAGGGCTATTCACTGAGGGAAAGACCTTGGCGTGCTTTTTTTTTATCCTGGGCCCTTCTATGCCTTGTTTTCTCTGCTTCCTGTACTTCATTGATATGGGGAAACTCCTCCACTCGGGCCTAAATCACCATGATGTTTGTCCCAGGTAGCCATGGAGCAGAATCTCTGAAATTAGAGTCAAAACAAATCTTTCCTCCTTCAACTTGTCCTTTGATGTGTCATGGTTATAGATATACAGAAGCACCTAACACATGTGGCTTAGAAGGAAAACCAGGGTGGACTCTCAAAAAGGACCATGAAAACACATGGGTCTTTGGGACTGCCCTGTTGTGTGAGGATCTGGAGCAGTGTGAATGTAGAATGAGAAAATGCTAGGAATTCGGGAGCCCGGTTGCTTGTATTGCCATGCTGGCTGTCTCACGCACTTCCTCGTGGCTAATATATGTCTGCCTCAGTTTGTAAAATGGGGATAAGACCTAAGTAGTCAAACTCTCTTGCTGAAGACATCGTGTGCTTTGGATAAAGCACACCGAGGAACGAAGCAGGAGCTGAGCTCAAAGCTTCCCACCTGTTGGCTAGTACTCCTTGTACCAGAAGGTTGTATGTAGGGCACAAAAGTCATCAGCAACCTCATTCAGCTGTAGAGCGCTTACACTACAGTGTCCACATCTCAGCAATATATGCCCATTGGTGCAACAGTGGCATGACTATTCTAGGGGTAACCAACCACTTTCTGCTAGGACTTGAGGCCTGCTCTATGATAGTGAGTGTATGGCTAACTCTGTAAAGCTGGTCTTTTGGCTAGGGAGGCCTTAGTTCATGAGAGTAGGGGGATTTATCACTGGTGTTTTGCTAAATGGACATGTACTTAAACTGCTTTCTAAATATTTATAACCGTAGACTAGTGCAGCTCTCAGCCTTGATCAGAGAAACCTCTCTTGGCCGTGGGTGACAGCGAATGCAGAGATTCATAAGCTAGTCAAAATGCTGGTAGTAAATACTGAGTGCTCGGTCCTAAAAAGGACATCGACATTACCCAGTAGGTCCAGGGAACATCACGAAAGAGAGAGTGCAAAGCTCGTAAGAGCCACAGGATGGGGAAAGGGGCCGTGGAACACTGCCTTCGAGCCGTGATAAGACTGTTGCAAACAAGACCATGGAACAGCTGTGGCCATCTGCAGAGACTGTTCTCTCCAAAACAGGAACACTTGATGGTAGGAGGGGAACTAAAGTTGGTGAGAAGAAGGGGTTGGCAGAAATGGGGAGGGGATAAGAGGGGTAATGGATAAGAGGGTTCTCTAGAGAAACAGAACCAAGTGGATGAATATATATGTGTATATATACAACTTCAAAAAACTTATAAAAGTATTTTTTTAACTTCAACTTTAAAAAGTAAGATGATACAGCTAACTATGGAGGTCACTGAGAAGAGTGAAGAACGGAGGCTCATTGATCACTGGACACATTGTCGGGTCCATCAAGAACTCAGAGGGTAGGTGACAGAGCCCAACCATGGCTGGGGGAAGCAATGGTGAGGAAAAGGACTATTCTGGACACTTGTCATTTCACCGTGACACGCTATTCCGATAAAAGCAACCCAAGGAAGGATGCTTATTTCGGCACACAGCCCAGGGCACGGGATATGCCCTGGTGGGGAAGACACAGTGGCAGGAGGAGTCGGGGGCAGTCGGTCACCCAGCACCCACAATCTTGGAGCTGGGGAGATGAATGCTGGTGTTGAGCTAGTTCCCCTCTCCTTTGTATGACGTCTAGGACCCCCAATCAAGAAATGGTGCATCATTCTGCTTCAGTTTACCTAATCAACAAAATCCTTCATGACCACGCTTGTCTCTGAGTGAGTCTAGATCTGCCAAGTTGACAGCTTAATAACCTCAATGAGGATGGTGGAGAATCACCACAGATGTGTGTGGTGGCTCACAGGACAGTCTGGGAGTGCGGTGCACTGTACTTAGATCCCCTTGAGGTGACTCGAGTCTAGTTGGTAACCAAAGATCTCCCTAAAAAGTGCATATTCGTTTCTTTCTCTTAGTAGGGCCTACCTGGTCCTTAACCACCTCACCGGGGCTAGGAAGAATATGCAAAGGACCTCTGGCATCCAGTATATGTATAGTCATGAATAAATAACCCCGCCCCAACTATTTATTCACCAAGTTCCTTGGAGCTAAGCGAGTTCCTCTTCCTTTTCTCCAATGTAAGGCAACAAGATGGTTTTTCTCTTTCTGCGACAGATACTTTAAGCATTTGACACCAAGCTATAAATAGCAGTCTCCAGCCCGACAGCACCACACATTGGGTGGCCCATAGAAGTCACACCAATGCAGTTGTCTTCGGCTGGAGCATGAGGACAGCTCCCTGCTCCCCTTCCTGAAGCCGGGAGCTTGTGTCCCTTCCGACAGCAGCACTGAGAAGGTGGTAGCAAACTCTTCTCTAGGCGGGGGCGACAAAGCCAAGAAGTGTGACCCTTTATTAATTATTACAAAAATAAACCACAGGGCTGAGAGTCGCTACTGCAAAGCACAAGTGTGAAAATCCCACTTCTCTGGTGAAGAAAAAGTTCCTCGCTAATGTTAAGTACGAAGATCTTCCCTCAGCAACACATAAAGTAGGAAGAAAGAGCTGTGCACAGGCGTTATCAGCATTTTAAAGAAGCTTCCCTCTGAGAGGTGATGCTGTAAATCAGTTTCCCTCTCCGCTGTGTTCTCAGCCATGCACATTGTCCCTTGAAACAAATCCTCCATAAAAGAATCTCGGAAACAGGTTGCCAATTGATTCATTTCTTGCAAGATGCTAACTATTAATAATGTTCTCGATGTATAACGTTCCCTTCTTTGAATGCATTCCAGATGTTCACTTCTCAATCGTGAATTTTAAATTCTCATCTTTTCACATACTCGGTGTTCCAGAAACTTTATACAAGCTTATATCCTTCTTTCCTACATAGGAGAGAGAGAGAGAAAGAGGAGAAAGAGGGAGAGAGAGAGAGAGAGAGAGAGAGAGAGAGAGAGAGGACAGAGACACACACACAGAGAACTGTGAAAGAACACAGTTATAGATCCAGAACACATTTGCAGTGTTCACTCCTTGACATTTTATGACTGCGTGTGTTTCTATATTTGTGCAGCAATTTATTTTATACTTATATATTTAATATCTGTAATGTCAAAGGAATTGACAAAATGCATCCATTACAGGGTAACATTAACACAGAACCACACTGCCCAAACTGTTTCTAATACTGTGCAGCGTAGACTTGGGGGTTGTGTTGGAATGGTTGCAAAAGTGTGAGAATAAAATCTCTTTTTTAGATAAGTGATATGTTGCCTGTTATGTGGCCACTAGACAAATTTTGATCCAGAAGTGAGGCTAGGTACCTCTGACTAGATAAATGAGACTTATATCTGTGGAGAAGAGTCTGTAGTTTATAACATTGCTTACAAATTTCTGGCTCATCTGTGGGGCTAATGCTCACATTGAGCCAAGCTGGTCTGGACACATGGCTCAGGGGATAAGAACATGTACTGCCTTTAGGGGAACCCAAGTTTAATTCTGGCACGAATGTGGTACTTCTTAGGATCACCTGTAACTCCAGCTTGAGGGATCCCACACCCTCCTTTGACCTCGGTGAGCGCCTGTATGCCCATGGTCACCCACACACAGGCACCAGGGGCACTCACAATGACGAATGGTGTCAGAGAACGAGCAAAGCTCTGCACCTACATTAATTCACTGTGTTATCTGGGGAGCAGTTTACTGCTGGAACATACGATCAGTGCTGCTGAACTACGAGGTCTGGCTCCATGTAGGCCTCCACGGGTCCAAATTCCTTTCAAATTATTCTTCTTTTATTCTTAGCAAGTGTTCTCATGCTATCGATGAAATTAGGATTCAATAATGCGCAGGTTCCTGTCAGCATGGAGATGGTAAATGCAGAGAAAGCACATCCCAGAACTCCAGAGCAGTGGTATATGCCTGTCACATCCCAGGCATGGGGATATTGTCACCTGGCCAACCAATGGCACAGGTTCAGAAAATGTGACCTCGTTGTGTAGATACACTTAGCTGCTGTTCTGTTCCTATGACGGGAGAGAAGATCAGAAATCTCGGAGTTCCATCACCTTCTATCACAGACAACTCCTTCCTGACTGGTTGAGAACATCAGATCCATGTGACCATGAATCATGTCTCATGGGGCCAGCGTTTCTGGAGAACTCACACTGCGCACTGTGGCTTCCTTCCCATGGGTTCTCCTCCTCCTCTGGTCCATAGGAACCCGATCTTAGCAACTCAGTGTTCACATCAGCTCTTTCCATCCTTTCTAAGTCCATACAACCAAACAAACCACTAAAACCTATTCCATTCCTACATTATCCCTCTTCCTTTCAAATAGCTCTCAGATCCCTCCTTGTTAATCTCAATTTCCACAAAGCCAGGAATCTGTCTTAAGATAAACTAAATAAACCTAAAGAAGATGCTTGCTGGAGAGGTAGATGTTTCATGTCCTCGTTTGCTTTGCTTTCAGAAGTGAAACTTGACTACACTCATCCTTTGACATTCATAGTTTGATTTGCTGGGCTGAATGGGACCTGTGGGAAAACACCTACTGCTCATCTTCGTGATGTCTGCTTCTCCCTGTGGGAGACAGAACAGAGGAGATCATGTGAGCTTCAGACTCACACCGGCCTCGGCAAGAGGTTCATCAGCTGGTGACCCTGGCCATATTTCTTTTGAAATTCAGTGCACTCACGATTTCCTCATGAGTAGAATAAAGGTAATAGAGTCTCCCCCATTTAGTTATTCCGAGGGCTGAAAGAGACCAACTAAGTCCTTGTAATATGTGTATGGGTGTGTGTTGTTGATTTGTTGTTTTCATTTAACCAAAGCACACCATTCCCAAACCTCAGTCTCCTCGTGTATAATAAGTGGCTTCCTAGGGTGAAATGAGGAGAAAAATCTATCTGAAGACACCAAGGGTTGGAGCAGCAGATCGTCACAAGGACTCTACATTCTTATCAATGCCCCGCCCCTAAGTAAGCTGTGCGTCATCCCAGATTCACACAAAGGGGTCATATTCTTCCAAAGATGCAATGGCTCCAATATGTCCCACAGGATCCAGAGTGGAGAAGATGTGTCTGGAAACTCTGACGACGCCAGTTCAGTCCTGAGTCTCACCAACATGAACGCATTAATAAGGGGGATAGATGATTGTTGACAGACTGGTGCAATGTTTTCAGCCTTAAATATTCTGCAGAGAGGACTCTCTGGAGAGAGTATACTGGCGAGGGATGGACAGAATGCTTCCAGTACATTCGATGGTCACTCAGTATCTTGAACATGTCCTGCTTTCTGTTGATGACATACTCACATAGCCAATGGGAGGGTGTGGGGAGGGTGTCATGGCCAAGGGTTTGGCTCTTCCTTCTGAGAAAGCACATTTTGTTCTTATTTTATAACCTAATGGTTGTTTGTCATCTGAACGCTGACAAATCCCTACAGAAAGGGATTTCTGTCCTTTTCTTTCTTTGGCTTCCAACTCAGCTCTGTCTATGATAATTGGCAGTTTCCCAATCAGAATATCTTATCCTTTGAAAAATCACCTCAGAGGAATAGTGAGATCGGAATCTCAGTGTTTGTTTGCTTTCGCCGTCCACGTACAAGCTGTTTCCTGAGGTACGTCAGTCCGCTCTTACGTCACAGCTTCACGTTTGGGGTAATCATAAGCTCATCCCAGCACATCCACCATTGTGTCAGTGATGCGAAGGCACTGTGCTCTGTGCTGCTGGAGCAATGTCAAGAAGACAGGGACCAGATGCCTCCCTGGTCCTTAGAGAGCATCTCTACAGGAGGAGGGGGACACTTGCTGAGAAAGCAGCACCCCATAAATGTAAAATTCCAAGTGTGCCTAGGGCTGGGAGAGGGCTTCGATCTGTTCTCAAAGGAAGGAGGTGTGTTAGGTCCAGCAGTAGGTAAAGCAAGTGCATTTTAGCTAGAGTGCACAGCATGGGTAGCAGCTGAGTTGCAGAAAGAAGAGGTGATGGGAGATATTCCGGGAGCCAGAATCAAGCCTGGTTAGAGTCCTAAGTTAAAAAAAAAAAAAAAAAAAAAAAGTCTGGTTGGCTGTGGCAGGTTAAGGGTTACCTCTGCAGATCAGCAAAACGAGATTTGCATATATCAAAGCAACACTTTGAAGCAGAGTAGAGACTAGAAGACTGCACATGCGCACTTAGGGCACAGCGAAAAGACAATTCCTTGCCCACCTAACACACAGACTAGGATGTGGTACAAAGCCTCACGCCAGCCGAGGAGAAAAGGCGTTCAGGGGGATGCTCAAGAGTTACAGAAAGTTACTTTGCCATCATCAGGGATGGACGCTCTTAAACTGAGTGTGTTGCCAGCCACCACACCAGGAGTTGAATGTTGAATGGCCCCATGGATAGTCTTCGCAGCGACTCCCATTTCAGAGGTGGATTAGGAATGGGTACCAGAAAGGATCCTGCACTTAGGGCAGGTTGTTCTGTCCTCTTGTCCAAACACACCCCAAAGCATCCACAAAGGAACCCAAAAAATGCTGCACTTCCGTCCTCCAAATATTTTCGCTAGTGTGGAAAATTTATGTAGCCTTTGAAAGCTGTTCTCAGAGCCTCCTGACCATTCCTATAGCTGCTTCACCCCGCCCCCCAACAGTTGTCAGTTTACTATGTTTTACCTGGCTCGGTGGAGGGATTAGAATAGCTTTTTATGATATAGAACTAAGCCCCAAAATTGAACTCTGGGCATAGACATCTGGTTGGAACTGTTAAAGTGGCCCATATGTTGAAATAAAAATAAAAATTCTATGTTATTTATGAGAACGGGTCACAAGACCTCTATCAGTGGGTGACCGGATGTCAACTCTTCGCCGATTCCCCTCCCTGAATGCAAAATATATGTTTCCAAATGGATCTAGCCCCCTGTGTATTTTCTTTAATTCCAAAGATCTTTATGCAGTCTGCAGTAATTTGTTGACAGTGCAAGGCAAATCCTTGATAAAACCAGAGAATGTCTCCAAAGTAAATATTTGGTGCTACCAAATAGGGGCTTTTTGCACATTAATCCAATAATAAAATATGGTCTGTGGAAGGAACAGGGAACGTTTGCTAATTTCCTAAATTGGTGTAGGTCACAGGCACTTCTAATTGACTTGAAAAAATATTTCCTTTATGGAAAAACAGCATTTCTGGTAAGCAGGCCGAGTTCCTCAAGGCTGCAGGCCACTGCAGGATCCCAGATGCCAGGCACTGAGGAAATAGGAATCTTAAAGACAACAAGGGAGACACAGCAAGAGGAGAGATGGGAATGGGCAACGAGAATCTACAATTCCGCCGAAAGCATGAGATCCTGGAGCAGCCAGTAGTCTCTCTGGGTCCTGGAGGCCTACTGCTTCCATCCTAGCTCACATTACAGCCTTTGTGGACTTGGGCGTTGTCTTGGAACGCAACATTCAAAGGCAAGAGATGGTGGCTGTGGGATGTGGGATTACCAGGGAGGAGGTCCATAGGCACTCAAACCCCAAGGGCAAGCGCTACTGGAATGTTCCTGGGAGGAAGACTCATCCACCATGATCCAGAGGAAGAGGTGGCATCAGGAAGATGGGCAGGGGGCCAAAGAGAGTTTCACAGAAAGAGAAGCACAAGGTTCAGGAGTTGGAAGGTGGATTTTCAAGGAGGAAGATGATGGTTCAGAGTCAGAGAATAGTCAATTTGGAAGTGAGCACTGTGAGCAAGCTTACATCTGCCACTCTCTTACAGCTGACCGAACAGGCAGGCGTTAGGCTGATCAGATGCCACGTTGTAAACACGATGCTTGGCATCTTAGGTCAGTTGTTTTCTAGATGTTTCAACTAATACTTAAACAACACTGTGAGGGTCACTGTAGCCTTCCCTGGTATGGTGAAGAACGTGGGGTTCTTTGATGTTAATCTACTCTCCTAGCCAGCATGGTTTGCTAGGTAGAGGATTTGAACTAAAGCCATTCCCACGTACAGCCTTTTGCTTAACCCAGACGCTCTGCTGTCTTTCAAGTGGATAAGCAAACGTAATAGGAAACCAATGAGAAAGGAAGGTGCGTGGGTTCCTCACCCTAAAGGCTTTATCAGCTAGCTGACATTAAGTGCAGTTAGCCCTTGGCTGTAGGAAGTCTGGGAGCTTTGGTGGCCATCTCCTAGAGGCAGCCATGTCACTGAGTCACTGTGGTTCTGGGACGATGAGCTCACAGCAGCGGGGGCAGAACTACCAGGACAGTTTTAAGAGGCTCGTGGAGAATGTGTGCTGGGTGCTTCTTCAGGTCCACCTGCATCCTCCGCTTTCCTGCCTTTCTCTATATGCAGAGCTTCAGTGGTGTCTGAGGGGGCGGTAAGAGGGGAGAGCCATTAACCGGCCCCACCAACACAAGACAGCACAGGCAAAAGGGACCTCGACTTCTGCATCTCCACTTTCTCAATAACCCTAGGAACCTAACATCTGGATCAGAGATCAAGGCCATGGACACACTGCCTGTTTACCTCTGATAAAAACTCAGATCACACTTCCTTCTTATTCTCAAACTCTTTTCTTTTCTTTTTTTTTTTTTCAGGGAGAATTTTTAGTTAAGTTTCTCAACAGTATTTCCCATGGTCCTTTGTAGCAGAAGGGAATTAACCACAAGACAAATCAAGACATGACAATAGAAGGCCAGATGCCACACCTTGTAAATAAATAATAATAATAAAAAAAAGCCATGCGAAGCAGCCAGCTGTGCCATATAAACTCAGGGTTTTATACCACACCGCTGTGCCCTGTATGTTCTCATTTGGCTCCAACATCTGTTCATCCCTGTCCATCCCTCCCATATATTAGCTGTAATTACAATCACAAGAGCTGGTTTGTGAGGCCGAGAGATTGACCCAAGCACAGCCTGCATCTGTGGGTCTCCTTTTCTGTACCCTAGCCGTCTGGGAGTGGAACCCAGGGCCTTGTATATGTGCTTAGTCCAGTCACTGAGATAATATTTTTCTTCACTAATATTTCTTCTCAGATTCTGTTTATTTTAAGTCATTACTTCTGGTAAATTTTAGAAAGTAAAGAAAGAATCATGGATTGCAAGTCTGCTGTTAGTCCAAGTATAAATATTTTTTGAATGGTATTCAAAAGAACCTTTAAATAATTCAAATTGGGATGTGGTCTAGTGTACAAGGGATTTTCCAAAAGATAAAAACTAAGAGGAGTGACCATTTGTGGCCAAGGGTACCTAACAAAATCCACATGTGATTTTCATTGGTAAAGCCTACAGGAGGGTGTGCACATAATCTATGCAAACACTGTGTGGTTCTAGTAAGGATCTGGGGATTGTGGTGTCAGAAGGAGGTTTGTGGGCCAGTGCCCCACTGAGATGGAAGACAACTTAGACAATGTCAGTTAAAGGAAGAAGTTAGTCAAAACCTTTGGTATTTAGGTAGATAAAAATTGAAACAGTACTTGCAAGGCAGCCAGACTTTGGAACGATGTATTAGTCAGGGTTCTCTAGAGGAAGAAAACCAATAAAATGCACGTGTGTGTGTGTGTGTGTGTGTTACTGTATTTATTGTTTAACACAATCACAACAGCAGAATCATCTCTCTTACCTGAGAACCCGGTAGTTACTCAGCCTTTGAGCGCCTCAGAAGCCAGAGTCCTTCCGCAGTGGCTGCATCTCACTGCAGTGGCAGACGATGGGAGCTGACAATCAGTAGTTTCTCAGTCCACAAGGCTGGGACCTTTAGCAGTTCCAATCTGATTCTGGAAGCCTGGATGGTTCCTGGAGAGACTCTGGTCCCCCGTCCATGATGAAATCTTGGAAACAACATTGATGATGATATCAGTGAAGGAATCACTAGCAGCAGAAGCAACAGGGCCAACCAACCAGGCCACAAGAGGAAAGACAAAGCCAGAGAGAGGGAAGATGATCTTCCTTCTACTGTGCCCTTTTTATGTGGGCTACTACCAAAGGCGCAGCCCACAGTCAGGGTGTGACTCTGCATCAACCAAGACAATCAAAACGGCTCTTCAGGTAGAGCTTCCTACTCAGGTAATCTTAATTTCTGACAAGCTGATGCGAAAACCGAACACAGTAGAGGACAAAATCCATTTATTTAGTTGAAGGATTGACAGTTTAGAGTCATCAGTTCAGAGTCTTACATGTTGGGCGCACCTTGTGGTTGGAGAACAAGCCATGTGGTGCATGCCTGTAATCTCAGCCCTCGGGAGGGAGAGGCAGGAGGATTTCAAGTTGGAGGTCAGCATCAGTTACATATTGAGACCCTGAAAATAAAGACAGGGTCTGAAAGCTGCCAGGTGGAGAAGGCATTTATGTAAACCTTCCTGGATTTCATCAGGCCTTCAACCCCTGTGATGCTGGCAGCTCAGGAGCCGATGCGCTTTTGGTCTACTCCAATCAGAACTGGGCTAAGATGCTATTCTATCTGCCAAGGTGAAGCAGAACCTCTAAAGATGTGGTTAACATCACCCATATATTGTTGCTGTTGTGGAATATTCCTTTACACTGTGGGAAGATGTGCCACTGTGATGGGTTTAATAAAGAGCTGAATAGCCATTAGTTAGACAGGAAGAGGTTAGGCAGGACTTCTGGGGGCAGAGAACTCTGGGAAAAAGGAATGGGAGACACCAGTCAGACTTGGAGGAAATACGATGCGCACCCAAGCCGTGTAAAAGGACATGGATTTAGAAATATGAGTTAGTTTACGTTATAAGAGCTAGTTAGGAACAAGCCTCAGCTAAGGCAGAGCTTTCGTAATTAACAATAAGTCTCCATGTTGTTGTTTTGTGAGTTGGCAGCCAAAAGAAAAAGCCTGCTCACAAATAGCAATATGTAATCTTATTATAAATAATAAAAACTCAACCTATAGCTTAGACTTGTCCCACTAGCTCTTATAACATAAATTAACCCATTTCTATCTGTCTATGTGTTGCCACGTGGCTTGTGACTTTTACCCCCCACCCCCTGCATGTCTTGCTCCCCCTGCATCTGGCTGACAACTCCACCCTTCTTTCTTCTTCCTAGAGACTTCTCTGTCCTCAGAAGTCTCACCTGGCTTCTTCCTGCCTGGCTATGGGCCGTTGAGCTCTTTCTTAAACCAATCACAATGACAGAGCTTCACAAAGTGCACAAGGAATATACCACATGCTATGTCTGTACACAGATTCTAAACATGTCATTATCATGTTCAACAAAACAGAGAACAGAAGTGTCACCAGAGAGCTGAATCTCCGTTAAAATCAAATGGAGATTCTGTTACTGCAAAATCATGAAAGTGAAGGACTCATTAGAAATACAGAATGGTTGATTAAGTGATCTGGAGAAAGAATTAGCGAAAAGGAAGGCAAGTCATAGAACATACACACACATGGAAGGACACCTGAAATGGGGAACACATATGAAGTCTATTATATATGTTTGACACTTTAATCTTTAGAACAGAAGCAATGTAACAAAAATACTTAAGAGAGAGCACCAAGAATTTCCCTCAAACTGAAGGAATCCTCACTCTGTAGATTATTAAGATCTTAACCCCAAAGTAGGTAAATCTCAAAATGAGAGGCTAGGGATGCAGTAGGGCGGAGAGCTCGGTTAGAATATGCAAGGTCCACAGTCTCAGTTCTCCAACATTGCAAAACCAGCACTGCTGTGTAATATTATTTTAAGATGTGTTACAGTTGTTTATGCTGTGGAATATTTAAACAAATATTAGACATTAAAATTAAGATATTTAAACAATGGTGCCAAGATGTGTTGCATTCATTTATGTGACATGTGTTTAACTCTGTGAAACTGTGTTACTTTGCCTGCCTAAAACATCTGATTGATCTAATAAAGAGCTGACCAGCCAATAGTAAGGCAGGAGAAAGGATAGGTGGGACTGGCAGGCAGAGAATATAAATAAATAGGAGAAATCTGGGAGGTGGAAAAAAAGAGGCCAGCCACCCTGCTACACAGCCAGCCACGGAGCAAGAGTGAAAGGGAGACTTAGAAGGGAGGGGAAAGCCCAGAGGAAAAGGGTAGATGGGCTAATTGAGGTTAAAGAAAGCTGGCTAGAAACAAGACAAGCTAAGGCTGCCTGGGCATTTATAAGTAAGAATAAGCCTGCATGTGTGACTTATTTAGGAACTGGGTGGCAGGTCCCCCAAAGAGCCCAAAGAATGAAAAAAACAAAACAAAACAAACAAACAAAAAACATTTTGGCATTCCAGTGTGGGACTAGTGATACACACACGCACGCACGCACGCACGCTCGCACGCATATATACACACCCAACCACATAGCACTCTAGAACCAGAAGCAGAAACAAAGAGAAATCATGAGGCAGCTGTTCAGAGGAAGGGGTGAGAACTGAAAATGCATCGCCAGCAGAGAAGCCACAAGACTGACAGAAACTTTCCATTGCAGACAATGGAAGTCAGACGACAAAGGAAGACGTTCAAATGGCTCGGAGAACATGACTGCCAGCTTAAAATTCTGAGCCGAGTGAAAATACCATCTCAAAAGCGAAGGAAGAAAATGGTACTTCCCGGCCAAAAGAATATGAAATCATACCATAGCAGTAGATCCGTATATCAAAAATTAGTGAGATGGTCAATATAGGAGGACGGGGTAGGCATTAGCTTGTTGCAGACAGGAACATAAGCATGGCAAAAATCACCAGCAACAATATGGGGTATAGATATGCAAATCTAAACAGTACCACACAGTGGTGTCTCAGGTTTAAAATATAGACAGAAGGAAAAGTTCTTGCGTGGAGTTCTGGCTAATTTTTTGACTTGTCTTGAACCTGACTTATTGAGACAGAGGAATCTTAATTGAATCGTCTCCATGATATTGCTTTGTCAGCAAGTCTGTGGTGGCATTTTTCTTGATTAGTGATTGATATGGGGGCCCTCTCTTGAATTTCTTCTTTGCCTTCCCTCCTTGAGGAGCTGTGAGCTATAAGTTGAAATAAACCCTCTCCTCCCCAAACTGCATTTGGTCATGGTATTTATCACCGCAATAGAAAATAAACTAAGACAGTACCTAAATGCAAATTAAAAACTCAAAATTTTCTATGGTTTTGCATTGAGCAGACATCAGTGACAATACTAATTTTTATTGTACTCTAGAAAAATTAAGGATTTATATTGTAATATCTGGTTATCACAATGAAATTATATATATATGTCCAATAATTCATAGAAAATGAGATAGTCCAATATATTAAAACAAAAAAACAAGCAACATGGAAGAGAAAAAATGAGTGCAAACCTTATTGGAAATAGAAAAAATAAGATTGCAATTTCAAGCAAATATATCATTAGATTTAGTCAGACTGAATGTCCCCCTTAAACTGAATGTCCCTATTAAGATACATTATGAAATTGAATCACCTTAGTCATTGGAGTCACCCAAGTGCCTTTAATTGTCCCAGCTCTTACGCTTGACAATATATGCAAGGTATCTTCAACCAGAAAAGCCCATCTGAGCCTGACAACCAGGACAATTACTAAGGAAGTGCCCCTGAGTCTGATCTGCAGGGTCCTCTCTGTGGGTAGCTGCACAGCTGGGTAGCTATGCTTGTATGACTGACTTCAACTGCTTGTTTTTTCTCAAACCCCTATACCAGAAAGGGGTGTCTACTACCTTGACACGTGCACAGGCTTCCTCCTCGACTTGACCCCCTGTATATTTTCCTCTGGGTAGTTTATGTAGCATCATCTTTCACTGCAACAAATTACAAGCACGAACAGACAGATTTCCCTGTTGCTGCAAACCCTTCTAATGCAGTGGGTTCTCAACCTGTGGGTCGCAACCCCTTCAGCAAACCTCTATCTCCAAAATTATTTACATTATGATTTAGTAACAGTAGTAAAATTACAGTTATGAAGTAGTAGTGTAAATAACTTTACGGTTGGGGGGTCACCACAACATGAGGAACTGTGTTGAAGGGTCTCAGCATTAGGAAGGCTGAGAACCACTGTCCTGGAGCAGAGGCTGAGTGTGGACTGGGGACCTGCCACGTACACGCATGCACACCAGCCACTAATGACCAGTACCAAGAATAAAAAGATAGTAAGTAGTTATTCTGTCCATTTAAAATGTATGAATCTGTGATCAAACATTCAAAAATTGGAATCAGAAAATTTGTAGGAAAGCTTAACTGAATAGAAGGAACAGTGAGGGATAGGGACAGTCACGTGCCTGCCGAAATTTTATACGTGATTAGAAGCCTGTTTATAAAGCAACCAGCTCATCCGCAAGGACATACACACCCCAAGAAGCAACCTCCCTTCCCATATCTCTTTACGGTCTAATTTTAATGGTTTACTGAATAAATAGAAGGTAAATAAGGTCACGTTCAATAAACTCTTTCAGGAAATAGGAAGAGAAATTCCCTCCAGCTATAATATACTAAAATATGAAAAGTCACTGAAAAGACAGACTTGATTATTTTCTCTCTTAGGCATAGTGATATCATAAAAATATTAATAAATTAAAATTTAAGAAATATAAAAAACACTGCATGTCACAATAAGGTAATTTCGTGAATCCAAGCTGGATATGCTATTTAAAACACTTAAAATACAATTTAAAACTATGAAGCGGAAGGAAGATAAAGCTACCTTAGAAACAGAAAAGTATTAGACAAAATTAATAGCTTCTGTAAGAAATACTTGGTAAGTAATAGCTTTTATAATAAAATGAATAGCTCTTATAAAAACACCTCCAATGAAAGAGGTGTTCATTATTTGAATAAGTTGCCTGATCTTGTAAAAAAGCGCCTACAAGAAAATCTACCCATTCATGGCAAAACATTAAAAGCTTTACCACGGGATCAAAAATAATGAATGGGCTGGCTAGATGGCTCTGCATCCCCAGCACCCACAGAGCAGAAGGAGGGAACAGACTCCTGGAGGTTGTCTTCTGACCTCCAGCATGCCGTGGCAGGTGATCCATGCATATTCACACAACTGCAACAAAAAGCTAAACCCAAAATACCCTCTGCTCCATGGGCATTTTCACAATGTACTAAAAGGAGTGACATTATAGTGAGGTCATCTAAGGGACTGGGGTACAGCTCAGCTATGAAATGCTGACCCAGCATGCACCAGGCTCTAGGGTTGGTCCCCAGTATTATGAAACTATCCATACATTACAGGATTGCAGGAATAAATAAGACCATATTGTTTTGAATATACAACATGTCAGACTTATATTACAAACACATTATAAAACTGTGTACTTAATCTTCAGTTCAGAAATTAAATTCTAGAAGGCATCCTTTAAACTCTCTTAATATATAAATATTTAGTAGCAAATCTAATAAATTGGTAAGACCTTATAGAAACATTGAAACAAATTAAAGAAAATCAAGTAAAGGCAGGGTTGTATAACACTTCTAAGTTAGAAAGGTCATTAGATTAAAGACGTAAGTGTCCCCTACTTGATTTGTAAAATTGATTTAAAAGTTCAATACAGTTTTAAAAGATAATAGTTTACTTTGGGAGAAATTGTTAGACTAAGTCAAAATTTATAGTGTATTGCAACAACCAAGTGAAGGAACATCACCTTATTGAAAAAAAAAACAAGCATTTATTCTTTCTGGTATCTTGTCATAGATGTTGAGTAAGAGAGCTCAAAATATTTTCATTCATAGATATTCAAACAGTAATACAGAACTAAGCGCCCCCTACACAAATTGGAGACCCACATTCGTAGACTTGTGTGAAATTTCAGTACAGCAGGAAAAGTGTGTGTGTGTGTGTGTGTGTGTGTGTGTGTAGGTCATAGGCAGCTTTGGGTGTTGGTCCTTAATTTTCTCATTGTTCTAGATGGGCTTTCTCATTGCTCACTCACTGATGAGCACACCAGGCTAGCTGGCCTTCTGTCTGCCTATAGGATAGGATCAGATTACAGATGTGACCATGCTGTACCTAGGTCCCCATGGGATTTGGGCACCTGAGCTCTAGTCATTGGGCTTGGGCAATGGGTGCTTCACCCACTAAGTCATCTTCCTACCTTTTTAAACAAAGGGTGCCCGACTGGTTCCTTTTTGATGGAGCAAGAGTGCATTCTAGGTTGATTACAAAACGTGCTTTACGAAGTTAAATGGCTGCTTTCCTGAAAGTATTACAGGAGAATAATTTTGTGACTATAGATCCAGCTAAGATGGGTTTAAAATGCACAAGAAGCACAAACCTTAAGGGGAAAAAGATTAATGAATTAGAGTTTTAAAATTAAGAAAAGCAGGCAAAGGAAGGGGAGAAGCTCCTGTCTACACATGCATTCCATGCACCCACAACCCAGGGTAGTCTTTGGAACAGTCAGGCACTACAAGTCAGCAACATGGATAGTCTGATCACGTAGAACACAGCAAAATTTTAGTTAACAAGCACCCCAGTAAAAGAGGAAAATCCAAAGGTCACCTCACAAACACAAAAATGAACCCCACCCATCATCAGAGGAATGCAAATTAAAGCTACAATGAGATCTGTCCACATATATAGAATTGCTGACATTGAAACACCTAATCACACAGATGTTTTTGTAAATGTGACGTACAAGTCTGTTCTCCTGAAATGGAATGTAAGTGTTTAATACGATTGCTCTTGGCAACTGCTTAGCAAGCTCTACTAAGCTGACTATATGTAAACTCATAGATTAGACATCCCACTAATAGATATATACCTAACAAACACACAAAGATACAAATAAAATGAGAATATGAATTCCGTCATCAGCATCCCTAGTGATACAAGCTAGAAACCACTTTATTTTATTTATTTATTTATTTATTTTTGGATTTTTGAGACAGGGTTTCTCTGTAGCTTTTGGTTCCTGTCCTGGAACTAGCTCTTGTAGACCAGGCTGGACTCGAACTCACAGAGATCCGCCTGCCTCTGCCTCCCGAGTGCTGGGATTAAAGACGTGCGCCACCACTGCCCGGCTAGAAACCACTTTAATATCCACCAATAGTAACATAGAAAAAACTCTGGATCAAGGCATCTGACATGGTAACAGTCACTACTATGTGCAAAGATGCAGATGGATTTTATGGATGGAAATACAAGCTTCATATGAAGGGAAGACAGGAGACAGAAACCTGCTGCTGTGACTACAGGATCTCTGTCTCAGCACAATGACTTTCCCAGGGCTTGTGGGAGCCATGCCATTTTCCACCTATTATTTGTTTTGTGTTTGCTGAAGTGAGTGTGTTTCTGATGGTTGAAATCAAAGAACCCTAGTTGAGGGGTCCTTGCATGGTGCTCCTGGGGTTTCCTAGCAAGATTGTTGAAGAGAGAGCAGAAGGAGGAAGGGACGGAGTGGGAAAAGAAACCCAGTGACAAAGACAGAGAAAGGAGCTCTTCTTTGATATATACAATTTCTCCACCTAGCACACAATTCATCAGATATTTGGAGAGTTCTTAAAATAAGGGGTCCTCACGTTGTCACATCTCCAGAGAGGATACGGAGATAGATAAAATGGCTAACAAATACCTAGGCTTGGAGCGTTTAAAAAGTCAGCCAGGATTTGGGTATGTGAGTTCTTAGTAGTGGGAAGCTCCAGGTGAGGGTATTATATGCTCAGAGCTGCAATGGTGTGAACAACAATAACGTCAGTGAACTTTAACAGCTTTGACTACCGGCCACATGACAGGCAGAGTACTCGGCTTTCTACAAACATCCTCTCATCCTCCACTGTCATACTAGACAGGACAGAGTAGAGGATCTGTGAGAGCTGGGACTAGAGGCCCATTTGTTCTCTGTGTATCAAAAAGCTATGAGCATCTGCTTTGATACAAGATAGATGTTGCTCGATACATTCGGCAGGAGAACTTGTTGGCTCTCATCCTTATCCCCACTGTGCAGAAGGAGAAGGACTCCCTAAGCAACTTGCCAGCAGCTCCAAAGAGACGACACGGGGGTGTTGTTTGAGACTTGCACAGACCACAATCTTACCTCCCGAATTCTGAAGTTTTCCAGAAGCAGCAAAGCTGGTTGGAGTATGGAAATGGCCCAGGAAGGATGCCACATGCACAGGGTCTCACTGTTCCAAGTTGTCCATGCAGTAGCACAGGTGTCTTACATCTTCCTGCCGAGTAGTGATGTTCTCAAAATGCTGAGGAAGGGGGCAGAGGTACCGTTATATCCTCACTGAAGGACCAGAGGTAAATTGGTGACCTTACTCATGATTCCTTAGTCACGGATAAGATGTGTTTATCCTACCATTTTTAAAACCACAGGAAACTTTTCATACTTAGATTAATTACAAAAGAGAGGGTCCTAGGGTTTGACTAATCCCTCCAGTGGAGGAAAGCATACGTACACACATGTGTGCTTGTTGCTAAGTAACCGATTCCTTGAAGATTTAGTCCACTGTCACTGAACTATCCAGATCGTTGGCAATGTTACTGTCCCGTGAGATCACCACATTGAATTAAAAAGTTATGCCCTCAGCAACTGGGAACGATTTCATTCCTTTCTTGTCTGTGTGGGCGCCTTTCATTTCTTGCTCTTGTCTAGTTGCTTTTGAACCCAGACAATCTGCCCGTGCTCCATTGCCTCCCCCACCCCCCACCCCTGCAACCTACCTATAGCAGTAAAATGTTTATATTCTAATCAGAGCCTAGCAGAGGGTTGTGTGCTGTGTTTCATCCTGGTGAAGGTCGAATTCCATTCAGTACTCAGCAATGCCTTTTCCCAGAGAGGCCGTCTTTCTTCTCAGAGTCTCTGCTACATTTTAAGCCTTTCTGCAATGAACAAAGGAACAGGTAACGTGTTAGACTGTCAGTCACACGCCATGTCACTGAAGCCTCAAAGCTTTCCAGTGAGGGATTCACACTGCAGTGATATCCAGCTAGAGGCCGGTCCATGATTTGAACCCAGGACTCTCTCCTTGAAGGACTTGCCCTTCATGACCATCATTTACTCCATGGGATGTAAGAAAGGACCCTGGCAGTGTGTGACGAATGCCTTTCACATGCCTGTTATTCCTATGTTTCTATTCTATGTCAAACCTGCCACTAAACGGCTACCGACAGTTTCTGTGTGTAATCCACATAGCTGGGGAATGTACCATGATCCAGGCAGTAACCGAGTGGCCCTCCAGCAGGAGCCCCCTTTGAAACTTTTAATCACTTTTGTCTGACTTTGGAATATTACCTTGCCCCACTGTAATTTTTATTAGCCTCGTCCAAATAGGACTCACTGCATTGACTCTAGGGCATGTCACCAATGTCATCCTTATCCCTCCTGCAAAATTAAAATAAGATCTATGATGCATGTGCCTGCCAAACCATGGACAGAAAAGGATAACAGGAACAGAAAGAATAAGTGTGAACCTGGCTTTCTTTCCTGGAGAGGGCTTCGGTGGTGCCATTACCATAAGCCTCAGCGCAGAATGGATAAGGAAGATGAGCAAAGGTCCAGGCATATTTGGGCCACTTTAACAACACATTGTAGCCAGGGAGACCTTTGTTCACCATAGGCAGACCCTTGTTCCTCTTAGTTCGAGAGACCAAAAAGTTCAACACTGTCCAGCTCCTTGCTGCAATAACTCGGAGGAAGCTCACTGTTTCCAAGGGAGAACTTGGCTGCAGCATCCTCCAGAGCAGAAGATAGCCCAGTAAAAGCTAGGTGCTTGGGGGAGCTCTTAATTGAGCAGTGCTTTTTTTTTTTTTAAACTGTGATTGCTTGCATCACCTCAAAGCCAGCCTCCCACACTTCCTAGGCAGAGGCTTTACCCCTGAGCTATAGCTCCCACTCTCTGAAGCCTCTTTTATTTGCTTAAATTTTATTTGCTATTTTTATTATTTTATGCACACGTGAGTGCCTATGATGCGCATGCACAAGTGTGGACACACATGTGCTGTGGTATGCATGTGAAGGTCAGAAAATAACTTCTGGGAATTTGTTCTTTTTTACCATTGTTGATTATGAGGATCAAGCCAGATCATCAAGTTTGTACAAGAAAGTTTTTGGCAGCTGAACCTCTCACCTGCCCCAGAAACTTCTCTTATAGTCCCATTCATCAGAGGAGCCCACAAGCTCTAACTTCCTTTTAAAACCTCAATTTCATAATGTGATTGCATTTGGGATTCAGTTTCAACATGAATTTGGAGGTAACACACACACACACACACACACACACAATCTGACTGTAGAAATTAACTCCACAGATTGTGGGTCAACTAAGTTTCTTACCATCCCATGGTTTAGAGAACTAAAAAGGCTTCATGGGTTATGATGGAATGTATTGAATTCTGCATGAGGGAGTTAGAACTTAGGCCCAGAGCATGGAGATATTACTACTCCAGCCAAATGTGACCAACATGAAGAGACATCTGAGCTCACTGAGAATGAGCTACAGGTTGCCAAGAACTTGTTACCAAGTATATTTAAGACTAAGACCTTTAATATTCAGATAAGAAAAATGGAGTGTTTAAAATCACGTTTTCTATTCAGAAAAAGAAAAAAGATATTGACCAACATTCATAAGCTGTGGTAGCCATAGTCGGGGAAAATGGCCTCCAGTCTGCTCTTTAGTTTCTGGTCTTATGACCCTCATCTCCCTTTTCTCTTCCCCTTCCTTCTTTCCCTCCACCCTTCTCTTTCCTTCCTTTCCCTTTCCTTCATTGCCCCATCCACTTCCTTTCCCTCCTATGTCTCTCTTCCCTCATCTGGTCCCCCCTCTGGGACAAGAGCCCATATACCCAGAAAGAGAATGGGTAGAAGCTCTGTCTAAGAGCATCACCCTGGCCTTGAGCATCTCTAAGAGCATCACCCTGGCCTTGAGCATCTCTAAGAGCATCACCCTGGCCTTGAGCATCTCTAAGAGCATCACCCTGGCCTTGAGCATCTCTAAGAGCATCACCCTGGCCTTGAGCATCTCTAAGAGCATCACCTTGGCCTTGAGCATCTCTAAGAGCATCACCCTGGCCTTGAGCATCTCTAAGAGCATCACCTTGGCCTTGAGCATCTCTAAGAGCATCACCTTGGCCTTGATCATCTCTAAGAGCATCACCTTGGCCTTGAGCATCTCTAGAGCATCACCTTGGTCTTGAGCATCTCTAAGAGCATCACCCTGGCCTTGAGCATCTCTAAGAGCATCACCCTGGCCTTGAATAGCATTTTTATAGTTTCCTGCCACAAAAGCCTGGGCTCTGTGGTCTGGAATGCCCCATCATCTGATAAGACATCAAGAATCCGCAGCACCTCAACCCTCTCCCACCCACGGTGGCCTGATGAATCCCAGCGGAGTCTGTGGAAAGCACACAAATATAAACTATTCATTCACTTCAAATCTGCTCGTGCCGTGGGGGAAGTTATCACTTATAATCTAGTGTTAGTCTACCCACTGAATCATAAAAATTAATTTGTCTAATTAATGACATTAGTACTTTTATACATGCATAATTCATATTAATTGATAGGTCTGCCTAGAAAGAATACCTTTTGGAAGAAAAATGATCCCATTAACACAAGTTTAATCCAAATCAGGGCTGACAAAGCATGGAGCCTTCAAGGCGTATCTTCAGCTTTGTTAATTGTCATAAGCATTCTAAATTGATTATTCTTACATTAGCATGAGACGTTTCATTCATCAACTCTTCGCTGTAAAGGAAATTTGTCTAATGGATTTGGGAGCTCAACTAAATAAGTAGTACTTTTTTTTTCCAGGGTAGCTTCGGGGCCATTTGAAGCATATTAATTCACTAATACTGGAGGGAAGAAAAATTAGCAATGGAAATATATAGAAATATCATACAAAATTAGATTTCTGACACTGAATAATTTTTGTGATATCTATTTCACTGGTAATTGAGTGAGCATGCCTCCACTTTTATTGCTTTTCTGTTTTGCGAGCTCCATGATAAACAGCTAATGTTAGTATTTCTTTTATGAGTTATGTGCCTACACCAGAGAGGGCCACAGGGGTATGAAGCGGAGGAGAGAGGAGATGGAATATAGGGACTGTATAAGGATTGACCATAACACCAGGCCTCTGGGGCTTCTGGGAAAACTGACTCTTTAGACAATACACAAGCATGTATATAATTGTGACTGTGTCCCTATTCAGAAAACGCAAAGATTTGGAAGTTCATGGAGTCCAAAAGCTGCCTCTTTTTTAAAGACATCCTTGAGCTTCTTTTAAGAGTGTGAACCAACATTATTGGTTGATGGTGAGATGGACACGCTGGTTGGGTCCTCTGGTAAACGAGAGGGACATTAAGAAGGTGGCCTGATGTGTCACTTGTTTCCTTTTGACAACTCCCAGGCTCTGCCTCAGACTCCACTGAGGACAGACTAAACACAGCAGCCTTTCCATCGTTAGGTTCTAGGTAACAAGAAAGTTCCACTGTTGCCTCTTAATCTCCTGACCACGGAAGTGTTTCCAGTCCTTCACCATAGCCCAGAGTCAGCAGACCTGCCTCAGACAGTGTGATCCTGCATAAGCGACTTTGTGTCATTGAATGCCACTTTCCTTTGAAAATGAAGATGGGGTGATGGGAGGCACAGCTCCAGGTCATCATTGGAATAAGACAACACACACACCATTGGCTAAAGAAAGCCAGGGAAGGAGTAAACTTTTTCCTTTCTTACTCTAGGCTTATTTTGTTTCTTCTTTCTTGGAGGTTTTGACTCAATGACACACTTTAAAATAAATATCAGTTTCTTGGTATCTAAAGCAGATACTCTTGGTCAAGTGACATTAGTGGAAACCGCAAAGAAGGAAAAATGAACAATCTTCCATTCAACTTCTAGAACATTGATCCAGCTACTCCACACAGGATATCACATACTTCAAAGTTTCCATATTTAAATCAAAGAGACTAGTTTTGTAGAAAAAAGTGAAGATGGCATTTTAGGCTTCGATATGTCTGAGAGGAAAATCTCTCTTATCCATTTTTCCATCATTTTCCTAATGAATATTGAGTGACTCCCACTGTATCCCAGGCACTCTACCAGGTTCTGGAAATACTAACAAAAGAACAAAAATGTGCCATGTGTTTGGAGAGCTAACATTCTAGTCAGGTATGCTAGCAATCGGTGGATAAGAGCCCAAGATTTGTGTTAGTTCTGCTACCATAATGAAGAACTTGAGGTGGTCAACCTAAAAGAGGGAAGGTTGGTTTTTTCCTACAGTTTTGGTGGTTTCAATGGCTGATTGACCTTGTTGCTTTGGGCTTGAAATGTCACAGTGTTATGGTGGAGGAAGAAGCTCATTCAACTCACAGCTCACAGAGCGAGACCTTGGTCCCACAGCCCTGGTTTACTCTCTTCACTTTGTTGTGGCTTGATTACAAAGCATCCCCAGAGGCTTGGGTGCTTTGAACACTTGCTCTCCAGTTGGTGGCATTATTTTGGGAGGTCGTAAAACCCTGAGAGTGGAACGTGACTGGAGGAAATATGACATGGGGACAGGTTTTGATGTTTTACAGCTTGACCCAACTCCTTGTCCTTTCTCTGTTCCCCAGCTGACAATGCAAGGAGAAAGATGACTTCCTGCTCCTGTCATATTGAGTTCCTGCCATATTAGTCTAGATCCCCTCAGGCTCTATAGAACCCAAGAAACCCTTTCTCCTTTAAGGTGCTTTTGTCAGGGTATTTTATTACAGCAACAGAAAGGAAACTAATACACCTTTCCATGATTCCAAGCTAGTTTGCTGCTGTCAACTTGACACAAAACTAGACATATCTGCAAAGAGAGACTTTCAGTGAGGAAATGCCTTTCTATGCTGGCCTGTAGGCAAGTCTGCAAGATACCACTGGTAGTGCCACCCCTGAGCCGGTAGTCCTGGGATTCTTGATATCTTATCAGATGATGTGTCATCCCAGACCACAGAGCCCAGACTTCAATGGCAGCCTAAGCAAGCCCTGAAAAGCAAGGCAGTAGGCAGTCTTTCACTATAATCTCTGTGTTAGTTCTTGCCTCCAGGTTCCTGCTTGAATTCTTGCCTTGCTTTTTCTTCACGGTGAATTGTGAGTTGGAAGACAAAATAACACTTCCCTTGGCCATGGTCTTCATCACAGCGACAGAAAATGAAATGGTGCTGATCCCAAACATGGTCTACTCAATCATTACACAGGAGATGAGCAGAGAGGAACCTGCCCTCGAGCCCCCGCTACATAACTCTTGCATCATTCTGCATAGTGGACATGGCCTCGGTTGTTGTTGTGTCTGGTATCCATGTACCACTGAAAGGGTGGTTTCTATATGAACTCCTTCAGGGTCTCACCTATTCCAAATACGCCCCCGCCCCTGACACTCTTCAGATATGGAGGTTGTTTTGGTTTGATTGGTTAAAATGCCTCTGCCAGCTCATGTTTTGAATCTCCTCTTATTCCCCAGTTTGGGGGGGGGGGTTGCTCTTTTTTGGGTCACGGAAGCTAGAGGAAGTTGGTCACTGGGAAAGCATCTTTAAAGGTGACACCAGGTCCCAGTCTTCTTTCTCTGCTACCTAGCTGATCCCGCAACAAATTATTTTCCTTGATCACACACACTTGTGCCCTCACATTCCATTCCAGTTTGAGAGGTAAGTAACCGTGGCCTGAATTCTCTGAAACATCAACCAAAATAGATGTTTGCCTGGTGAAGCTGTCCCAGCAGGTGTCTCATCAAAGTGACAAAGAAGCTGGCTAACACAGACTCATGACTTCCAGCCCTCTAGTCCCTTTATCCCCATAGATGATGGTTCCTCACATGCCTTTCCAATCCACACTGTTTATGCCTCCAATTTCAACAGCAGATGAAACATTTCCTAAAATTGTTCAGTTTGGTTTCCAGCAGGCAGAATTTGGGAAAACAACAAGATATTACATATACCACAACTAAAATATACCAGATGCACAGTTTTATTCTGGTTTTAACATATAACAATTTCCTTTCCTAAATGCAATTTAATATTGCCTTCAACATGGAATAAGATACTCCAATTAAACCAAACATAAACCATACTATGTTCCAAATATATATTTATCCAGAGACTAATGGAAGGGACTAGGATAAATGATCTCTAGTAGATATTCTAAATGTGAAAACATGAGCTTTGTAAGGATAAATTTAATAGCTATTGGGAGAATGCTTACAATAATTGGTTATTGTTGAAAAGAAATGCCAGATATTGTTATTGACATTTACAATTTTAATTAGCTTGATCCCTAGTCCAATATATTGCATTGTCTCTTTTTCATTTTTTTCTAGTATAAATAGAACTAATAGGCTTTTGCAGTTATTTAAGGAAATGTTATTAAGATCCATGATGCTGGGACGTACTAATAGTTTAATGGATAAAGAATGCAGGCCATTTTTCATGATGAAACAGAGCCTTAAATGAGATGTGTAGCTTATTTCCCATAGAACCAGAACGGCAAAATGTAGGGTTTCCTCAAAGTTTATGGGTTGATGGAGGTTTCTCGTGACTTTTTTTCTGTCTTTGTGCCATCCATCATCCATCCCTCCATTGCTATTTGGAATAGAAAGAATGGTGGGGGATTTTGAATGGGAAAACTGGACTCTGAGTGAGATAAGATTCTGCATCTCTGAGACTTTCTTCCTTCTTTCCTTCCTTCCTTCCTCCTTTCCTTTCATCCTTCCTTCCTTCCTCTCTTTCTTCCTTCCTCTCTTCCTTCCTCTCTTCCTTCCTCTCTTCCTTCCTCTCTTCCTTCCTTCCTTCCTTCCTTCCTTCCTTCCTTCCTTCCTTCCTTCCTTTCTTTCTTTCTTTCTTTCTTTCTTTCTTTCTTTCTTTCTTTCTTTCTTTCTTTCTTTCTTTCTTTCTTTCTTTCTTTCTTTCTAGTACTTCTAGATATAGCAGTTTCCCATGTACCTTGAAGTGGCTCTGAGCATGGCTGATGATGTTTTGTGTGCGTCATTTCATCATACAAGATGTTCCCTTCATCACCTCTAACCACTGTCAGGTGGAGAAGTTGCTAATGGTGCAGATGCTACCCATTCCTGACCCTGATGCCTTCTAGTGACAAGAACCTAACAGGCATTGGACTCTTTCTTGAGGAAAAAGGGCTTGGAACAAGATGATGTCTCCAGGAGTTAAGTACAGTTGTCCCTTCTCATCCCTGGGATACTGGTTCTAGGACTCGACCCTTCAGGTGCTAAAGTACACAGATGCTCAGGCACCTTGAATTTAGGGAGACAGTATTTGCACACCTGTCCGTGTATTTTAAAACATCTCTAGATTACTTATAATTACCTTGTTAAAATAGTTGATATATCATATTATTTAGGGAATGGTTTTAAGAAAATAAGTCTGTACATATTCAGTATAGATGTACTTTTCTGAATATTTTCAATCTGTGGTAGGTGAAGTTCAGAGATGTTGAGCACATAGTTACAGAGGGTCAATTATACACGTATATTAATAGCTATCTGTATGTAAATATATATCAGCTCTAACAGCTATGCTTGTTGTACTTAAATGCCTTAAAGAAAGTATGTAGAATTTTTAACATGAAATATTGAAGCTAGGCAGAAAAGTATATAACCCACTCTTGTTTGGTGACTGTCAGTGTTTGGAGATAGCTGTGCCATCAACAACAGACATTTGGGAACTATCTAGCCTGGACCCTGGAGCTTCACCTATAACAGCCTGTGATGCTCTCAGAAAAGGGATGAAGAGGGCCCATAGACCACATGCTTAAGTAGTTGAGAAAGCTACCAAACCATTACATATGTGCTGTCCTTGTGCTATTGTACATTGTGCTGTGTGCCATTGCATATTACCATTCCTCCAGGGCGAGCCTGGACCCCAGCCGGTGAAGCTCTCCCCCACCGCCTCCCACAATGCCAACCTTTGCCCATGTTGTCAGGAGCCTCCAGTTGTTGAGTACAGATGCTGAGATCTCTACTTCTAACTGTGCCAAATCAAAACCAGAGGCGCCCCTTAGTTCTGCCTGGCATAGGGATGGGAACTCTGGGCGGTACCATTCATGTTAGAAAGAGCATCCCCGGGAGGAAATAGAGCTAGGAAACTGGTATGGGGATGATTCTTCAAGGCTCATCAGGATCCTAGGTGCTTGGAACAGGACCTAGGGATTAGCAGAGCCCTGACAGCCAGCCTCCTGCTCCCATTTTAGACACCAAAGGAGGAAGTCAGAGATATGGGTGATACTGTTCATAATTTTTGCAATTTGACACATTGTGTTGATGTGGTTTTTTGTATGTTGGGTTGTTTTTGTTACTTGTTTATTTTGTCTTTTTCTTATAAACTCCCTATAAAATAAGCTATATTAAAATTAGAGATGATGTTAGTTTTTTATAGTCATCAAATTACCCAGAAAAAAAAATTATTTCTTTATTATTCCTCTTTCAAACAGATCTAACTAGTCCAATTTTGAACCATTTCTATTGTGATAAGAAAATAAAACATTTGTCTTTTCTGGAAAGACAAATTTATCCAGAACCTTAAGGGGAGATCAGACAATTTGAGCCAGTGTAGTGGTATCTAACAGCAATCTCTTGGAAGACTGAGTAGGGGGTTAGGGGTTTGAACTTTGCTATAGCTTAGGAAATGAGTCAAGAAAACCCTCAAGTATATGTGCTATGCCATTAACTAGCGGAGAATATTAAACGACTTTGAAGGGCTTGTATCTCACACAAATTCGTTGTATGTTTGTGATAGAATTTCTTTGCACAATGTTACATGAGACTCAAAGAAATCAGATGAAGGTTGGTCTTGGCTGGTGGCTGGTTACTGCAAGTTCGCTGTGATAGTTCTCCTACTGCAATCAGCAGAACACAGCCTGTTCTCTCCGTAGGTCCAATCAGGTTCCTACTATTCAGGGGAATATTTCTCCCTCTGTTGGTTCCTGGCAGTGTTCCTTTGTCCTCATATTCTATTTTTACGTGAGATAAGTAAAGAAAACATCAGGTAACTTCTTCACTTCCATCCTTCCTCACAACACACATCCTGGAATCCTCAGTTAAAATACAGGGGCTGCCGGCATCCCTGTGGGGTCTCATGCGTCCCCTCACCTTGATGAGAGAGCACTGCACACAGTGTGAAATGAGAATCGGAGCAAGGGCATGGCTTCACCAATCTGTGGAGCACCTGGCTGTCTGCGCTTCAGCACGAATCACTGGAGGAGAGAACAGGAACGCTCTTGCTGGAATACTTGGGTTGAAATTTCTGCAGAAGGACTAGCAATCAGTTGTAGAGTGGCTGCTGTCATGGGCAGTCTTACTTGGCTTCAGTGGGATGGTGTCATCAGGTACTAGCTCTGGGGGAGTGACTATATCAGAAAACACTTGAGTTTGATTTTTGCTGTCTCTGTAACAAAATGCATGAGAAGCAGGCTAATGGAGGGAAAGTTTCTCTTGGCTCACAAGATCAGAGGATTCAGCCTAAAAGTATCTAGCTCCATTACTGTCATCCGAGCTAAAGCAGGACACCAAAGAGACTGAATCATGAGAAGGGCGAGGATGTCCACCTCACGGTACAGGAGGCAGGGAGAGTGTCCACCTCACGGTACAGGAGGCAGGGAGAGTGTCCACTTCACGGTACAGGAGGCAGGGAGAGTGTCCACCTCACGGTACAGGAGCAGGAGGATGTTGTAGTGGGAGCTGCGGGCTGTGTTCCTGTCGCCCCAGCTCCTAGTCGCCTGGCTAGCTTATGCCCCGAAATAACAACACACAAACTGTATTCTTTTAAACACTGCTTGGACCATTATATCTAGCCTCTTCTTGGCTAACTCTCACACCTGGACTAGCCCATTTCTAATAATGTGTGTAGCACCCCAAGGTGCGCTTACCGGGAAGATTTTAGCCTACGTCCATCCTGGGTTGGAGCTTCATCGCATCTGCCCCAGAGAGGAGAACTATCGAGTCTTAGCTCACTTCCTCTTCCTCCCAGCATTCTGTTCTGTTTACTCCACCCACCTATATTCTAACCTATGAGGGCCAAGCAGTTTCTTTATTTTTTAACCAGTGACCTTCCTCCATCAGGATGTCCACCTCATGGTACGGAATCAGGAGGATGTCCAACTCACGGAAGAGGTGCAGGAGGATGCCCACCTCATGGTCCAGGAGCAGTGGGAGGATGCCCACCTCATGGTACAGGAGCAGGATATGTTCATCTCATGATACAGGAGGAGAGGCAGGTTGTCCACCTCACAGTACAGGAAAGGAGGATGCCCACCTTATGGTACAAGAGCGGGGGAGGATGTCCACCTCATGGTACAGATGTAGGAGGAGGATGTCCACTTCAAGCTACAGTAGAAGGGAGGGGAAATGGGAAGAGTTCAGTGATATTCCCTCAACAACTTACTTTCCAGCTAGGTCTCTCAGCTCCTTAGGTTTCCATAATCTTCCGAATTGTGACAGGATGGGACCAGAGCAAATGCCCGAGGGGAGGTGTGATTTCACACTCAGACCAAGCATCTCTGACTCGTGATGGATGGAGACTTATAAGAGGCCCGGCTAAAGCTGTTTTAGCCCCCTTTGATCTTCTGCTCTTCTGTCATGTGTGGTCACTGCCTTCGTCCCCTTGAGAGGATGCAGCCACATCTGAGCCCTCCTCAGATGTTAACCCTGTCCAAGCCTGATCGGTGACATCAGCCCAACCCATAAGAAATTTTGTTTTGTTTTGTTTTGTTTTTGTTTTTCAACACAGGGCTTCTCTGTGTAGCTTTGGAGCCTGTCCTGGAACTTGCTCTGTCGACCAAGTGGGCTTAAACTCACAGAGATCCACCTGTATTTGCCTTCCGGGTGCTGGAATTAAAGGCATGTGCCACCACCGCCCGGCAAGAATTAATTGCTGTGCCCTGTGTATAACTAGTATGAGGCTTTGTTCTGGCAGGACCAAGAGTCTGGGAGAACACCCTCTCTGGCCCCTGCTTCTTCTAATCTTGTCTGAGTGAAAGAGATTGCTCAGGAAGCTCTGTCTCAAAGTTGGTCGGTTAGTTACCTACAGGGGCCTGGGTGGAAGATGTCTGGACATTACAAATGGCACAGGCACACCTGCTCACTGGTTTGAAGCATTTCCCTCTTGTTTTCTAA
The DNA here is from genome assembly GCF_950005125.1 of Chionomys nivalis. Taxonomy (NCBI): domain Eukaryota; kingdom Metazoa; phylum Chordata; class Mammalia; order Rodentia; family Cricetidae; genus Chionomys; species Chionomys nivalis. Next base: position 36,259,215 of record NC_080106.1, read on the forward strand.
TTCCTGACTAAGCATGCGAACCTTCCTTTGCATACCCTGACAAGGAGCTGTACCAGTGCGCATCCCAACATCTTTCTGTAACTGTTTTGTCTGGAGTCACCACACGCTCTGGGTAACTTTTGTTGGGAAGGTAAGAATAAGTGTCTCTTCCTCTCAGGTTGGACACGGTCAGACTAAAGAAACCATTCTATCCAAGTCCAGCCTGTAACCAATTGGGGTTACCCACACGAGTATGAGTGGGGTGTTACTTGCAGGATCGTGAGTGACTCCAAGGATGCTGTGTTGAGGACTGTGGAGCCCCAGATCCTGAATTGCATGTGACCACCTGCCTGCTGGAGTAAACAACTTGCTTTCCTCTGAGCAAACAACTTGTTTTGCAGCTGCTCTGAGCACAAGACCCTCAGGAGTTCCTGAATGGCAAGGGAGTGGTTTCTGGTGGGCTTGCAGCTGAGAGTTAGGGCGTGGCCATTAGTCAAGGAGACCCTATATAATCTGCCCTGGAAAGTAATAAAGAGGGCATTCTTGGAGCATTCTTGACTGTGTGTGTGTGTGTGTGTGTGTGTGTGTGTGTGTGTGTGTGTGTTTCAATCTCCAGGCCCTTGCCTGACTCGTGAACTGTACTGTTGCATGGAGAGCAAGCATTGCACTGCAAGCTGCATCACTGAAACCTCTCTTCTCAACAGAGAGGAGGAGCTCACAAGGCCCGCATCAATGGCATCCAGCTTCGTGTTAATCCTTTACGGCCCGCCTGCTCTAGCACCTCTTGGGACCACAAGGCACTCACAATTAAGGCCAAGAGATCCGAACGACGGGGATCTGCCTTTCTCTACCTAGGAGCCCAGTTACCGTTACCTCAGACCTGGAGGTCACTGCTTAGTTTAGTTCATGTTTTTACCTTAGCAATGGAGTCACAGCTGTGTTTTCATGGTGGCTGTGATCATGCAATACTCAAAGAAAATAGCTAATCCTCAACAATACTTTTCCTCTTGCCTCACCTTTGCCTTCTGACTCCCCAACCCCATCCCACAGGTGGCACTGGGCATAACCTCCCCCTGCAGCCTGCCCAGCATCCCAGAGTTGCATTGGGTTCCTGTGGCCTGCTGATGACACAGTGTTCTTCTTGAACATCAGCTCTGTGTTGCTTTGGACACATGCAATTTCTCAGTTAATGCTTCCATTTGCTTTGGGACTGTGCACGGTACCAGACCATGAGAACATGAGAGGGCCGCTGTGCCCTCGGCGGGGGGGGGGGGGGGGGGCGTTCCTTACAGGGAAGGTCTCAGTCACACACACCCCTTGGCCTGTGGACTTAGGTGATTTTTGAAGAGTTATAAAAGAGAAAAAAAAATGCCTCAAATTTTTAAGAAGTAGCAAAGAAAGACAAAAGTTACATGGTTCAACAACATATAATTATTGACACTCAGCCTTCCAAAACCCCCTACAGTTGAAGTTGCGGTTTTGTATGTTGTAAGATAGCAGAGGGGACGTCTTATAAGCTTCCTCTTGGGTTGTCCAGTTTCAGCTAAAATGCCTGGGGCCTAATTCAACTGAGGAAATGCCCTGATTTGTTCTGTTGGGCAAAGAAGGTAGGCTGTGGTTACCACTGCCACCAAGCCACAGTTCCCTCCTCCTTTTCTGAAGGCCCGAGACTTTGCTGGGAGCATGCTTTGAAAAGATTATCTTTTTCCATGTTCTCATGCCTGCCCCTCGGCCTTCGTGAAGCAATTTCCTCAGAAACGATGGTCTGCCACCAAATAAGAGTTACTAAGAATAAAAATTGAATTTCGTCTGCCTGTTGACAAGCTGATTGATCTGGGGGCTCTTGTGACCGAATCCTCTCCGAAGCGCATTCTCATTTATCATGTGTGAGGTTGTTTCAAAATCAATAGCAGCCCTGTGTGGACAAGGGTCTACTGGGGACCATCAGGGCCCACAGCCTTCCCTTGAACATTGCTAATTTTTTTGGACACAATTATTTCAACAGTTAAATCATGCTCTATCTGTTGTCCCCGTTCTAACAGTGGAACAGTTTGCTGAAGTTATATTTTTATAATGTTCCTCGCAAACGCTGAGCATTAAGGAGTCTGCCCTTCTATCATGGGGCTAATTTCTTGCCTTCTTTTTTCTTCCTCAATAATCCGCAGCCGAGTGGTAAGGCTTTCAGGTCTCCTTTAGGTATACTAGGGCACAGCTTCACACGCAACTTGCTTGAGGGAAATCCCATGGTGGTCCAGAAGCTGGGAGGCTGACTTCCGCTAGAATAGCTGTGTGATTCTAGCAAATTTCTTTTCCCTCTCTGGGCCTCATTTGAAGAAATTGGGTCAAAGTCTTAGGAACAGTCTTTTAGGCAGACTGTGCACATCAAACTGACTTATTTTCTGTGTTGATTTGATTCAGTATTTCTTCTAAAATTTTAAAAGTTAACTTGTTAGTATTGTAAGTTTATGTAAACTTACTTAATCCACCCGATTGGTGTATAGTTCTGTGAGCTTTGACACATGCGTAGACTCCAGGTAAGTAGTGCAGGTAGAACACACAGATGTGAAGTTCCAGTGGATTCCCGTGGTTCCTCTTTGTATTAAAATCCTCAGGTCCTAACTCCCACTCTTCCTAAACCCTCAAACTATGAGTAAGACCCCTCTTACTATGTTTTGCCTTTTCCTAGATATCAGGAAAACAAAAAGTAGCCTATGGGCACACACATACACATGTACTAATCTACCCACACTTCCACACCCATACACCCCCCCACACCACCCCCCCCCACAGACCACACTCACACAAGCATCCACACACCCCACACAGCCACTTATCCATACATACCCCACACCCCACATACCCACACACACATCCACATACCCCACGGACCCCCCATACCCACACACCAACACACCCACACATCCCACACATTCCACACACCCACACCAACACCCCACACACCCCACACCCACACACATACATACACGCACCAACATCCCCCCCCACTTCAGTGTGTGTATATGTATATTTAGTATGGATGGGGCATTGCATATTTTTTATTGTTCTATAGTATTCTATTACACCAGTGTTGCATAGTTAATTTGTTCATTCACTAAAACTTATTTGAGGCCATTTCCTATTTATTTATTTATTTATTTATTTATTTATTTATTTATTTATTTATTGTAGCAGGAGAGACCAAGACATTCAGAACATGGTAGGCAAGAACTCTGTCGCTGAGCAATGACCCAGACCACTCTAGACTACTTGAATGATTGCTGTAGCTCAAATGCATCACCTCCCAGGTTCAGCTGTTAACCAATGTCCTAGTATTAAGAGTTGGAGACTTTGAATGTGCCTGGCCTTTGATGCCTCCTCCACATGTGGGCTGAGAGGTTTGTGAAGGAAGCTCAAGGTAGAGTTTGCTTTTTTTGTTCTCTTCTCTTGTCAAGGAGCAAGCAAGCAAAGGCCCCTCAGAGACCCACACTGGTATGAGCTGAACTCGGACTTCCAGCCTCCAGAACATGAGGAAGTTATGTCCCTTGTTTAGGATTACCACGAGGGCAGCAAGGGTGGAGTAAGATATTAATTACAAATAAATAATAAACATTTCAATAGTTTTTGCAGTCATTTGTTCTGTTTATTTTTTTAACATAAATACCTAGAAACAGGATTGCTGGGAGAAGTAGTGAGTGTGCATTTAGCTTTGTAAGGGGCAGAAGCACTAAGAAGAGACCGTGTTCATTTTGTCCCACAATTCCATGAAGGATAGAGTCCACCAAAGCAGGACACAGCATAGCAGCAGGCAGCATGCAAACAGGAGTCCAAAGATGGCTGATCATGTATCTTTCACATAGGAAGCAGAAAGAGATAAAACAGGAGGGGAGGTCAAGCTATAAGGCCTCCAAGGCTGCCTCCAACGACATTCCTTCTCCAGTAAGGTTACACCTCTTCCCCAAACAGCACCTCCATCTGAGGACTTTGTGTTCAAGTGCACGAGCCTATGAAAGGGGCATTTCTCCTTCAAACCACTGTGGGAACCACACAAGTGTTTTCCAGAGCAACCTAGATATCAGGAAAACAAAAAGTAGCCTATGGGCACACACATACACATGTACTAATCTACCCACACTTCCACACCCATACACCCCCACACACCACCCCCCCACAGACCACACTCACACAAGCATCCACACACCCCACACAGCCACTTATCCATACATACCCCACACCCCACATACCCACACACACATCCACATACCCCACGGACCCCCCATACCCACACACCAACACACCCACACATCCCACACATTCCACACACCCACACCAACACCCCACACACCCCACACCCACACACATACATACACGCACCAACATCCCCCCCCCACTTCAGTGTGTGTATATGTATATTTAGTATGGATGGGGCATTGCATATTTTTTATTGTTCTATAGTATTCTATTACACCAGTGTTGCATAGTTAATTTGTTCATTCACTAAAACTTGTGCCATTGTGCATTCCCACCAGAAACACGTGGAAACTCCCGTCTGTACCCTCCTGTATTCTTGATGCTGTTATTTAAAATAATCATAATCATTCCAATATATTTTTCAGTATACTTTTATAAATTTTCTTTTTCCATTTTACACACCAATCTCCCTTCCCGCCACCCAACTCCCCATCCACTCTTCAGAAAGGGTAAGGCCTCTTATGGGGAGTCAGCAAAGTCTGGCATATCAAGTTGAGGCAGGACTCCTGTATCGATGCTGAGCAAGGTATCCCTCCAAAGGGAATGGGCCAGAATGCCTATTTAAGCACTACGGATAAATCCTGGTCCCATTACCAGAGGCCTCACAGACTGCCCAATCCACAGAACTGTCACCCACATTCAGGGTGCCTAGTTCAGTCCTATGAAGATTCCTCAGCTGTCAGTCCAGAGTCAGTGAGTTTCCAATAGCTTGGGTCAGCTGTCTCTGGGGATTTCCCCATTATGGTCTTGATCCCTTTGCTCATCAGTATACTTATAATTCTTGTTGGAGGAGGCGGCTTGTTGGTTCCCTGCTGCTCAGCCCCAAAATAATCACACAGAAACTGTATTAATTAGATCACTGCTTGGCCCATTAGCTCTAGCTTCTTATTAGCTAACTCTTATACTAATTTAAACCACTTCTGTTAATCTGTGTATCGCCATGAGGCAATGGCTTACCAGCTAAAGTTCTGGCATCTGTCTCCGGTGGGGCTACATGGCTCCTCTCTGACTCTGCCTCCTTTCTCCCAGCATTCAGCTTAGTTTTCCCTGCCTAGCTCTGTTCCCCTATAACTCTGCTATAGGCCTAAAGCAGTTGCTTTATTAACCAATGATATTCACAGCATACTGAGGGGAATCACACATCAAATTCTCACTTGTATTTCCCTAATGACAAATGGCATTGAGCATCTTGGTGTCACCAATTGGTGTCACAAATCCTTTTCAGGGAAGTATTTGTTTCACTCTTTTGCCTATTTTTAAAGCAGGGTTGTTATTTCTTTACTGCTATATTTTCTAATTATTTTGTATACCGTGGACACGCATCATTGGGGCATGTGTACTTTATAAATATTTGTTGCTGGTCTGTAACCTGCCAGGTTCTCTCTTCATTGCATTGTTCTCAGAGAAAATGTCTTTTATTTCAATCCAGTTTAATATCTCTTTTCAATTAACCTATTTTTTTTTTTTTTTGCTTTCATGTTCTGTGCGTTTGATGTCTAAACTAAAGAGGCTGTCCCTAAAACAAAGTCAGGGAGAGTCCAATCTGTGCTTCCCTGTAAGAGCTTCATGCTATGAGCTCAATGCACCTAACCTGGAATGTTGCAGACTCCAGAGTTTTGACGCCATGAGGGGCCGTTCCCACTCAGGGTGTCTTGAGAAGAGTTGCAGCTAAGAGGAAGGCACCCCACAATAGTGTGTGAAATCACGTTCAACCTCTCCACTTTGGTAGAAGGTCGAGTATCAGTGGGTTATGTGTTTAGACACACGTTCCACCTAAGAGACCTTATCACCATGCAACTCTTCCAACCCTGAAATCCATCTGGCCCCAGGTTTCCAAGTCCGAGATCCTTATTGGGTTATATCTGTTTGTGTTTCTATGTGGATCTCTAATCCATCGCAAATGCCTGTGTTTATGTGAGATGTAGAGGGAGATTTTTATGATGTTTTTGGCACTTGGATGTTCTTTTTTCCAGCAGCATTGGTTGAGTGATTGAATTTTTATCACAAATTCGGTTAGTTGGTGCTACCTATGTGCACTGTCAGTGGAAATTTGGTCCTCTACTGGCCTTTGTGTCTCTCTTTTCCGATGTCACCATGTGTTGAAACTGGATAGTGAGTCCTCCAAGTCTGTGTTTCTTAAAAGCTGTCCTGACTATTGTAGCTTACTAATCTTCCCTTACACGCTTTGGAATCTGCTATGGGTGTGTGTGGTGGGGGTGGTATGTGTGCCAGTGTGGAGATAATTGGTCCCTATGTCTTAACTATGAAAAGCAGTTTCCTGCATATAGTTCATTAGCTCATTTGGGGGGGGGGGGTCTTTTTTTTTTATTTAAAATACTCTATTTTATTCTATTTATTTATTTATTTCTGTGTGCATGTATGTGTGTCTGTGGGGATGTACGGGTGAGTGCATGGAGTCACAGAGGCCAGAGACAGAGTTCCCTAGGGCTGGAGTTGTAGGTGGTCATGAGCTGTCTAAGTCAGCGAAGTTTGTTATCTTCAAGAACTGAACCACTTCTCCAGGCCCAGCATTTGGGTCTTTCTGAGTTGATCCAGAGATCATAGCATAGAGAGTCTATACACATGGCCTTCAATTGGTGGCCATGACTCCTTTGGGGAAGATATTGAATGATACTGTTTTTGACCTTTTATTTGTACTTATTCCCTGCTAGTACACAGGAACACAATCGATTTTTGTATATTGATCCTTTTTCCCGCTGCAATCTTGCTGAGAATGTTTGCTTGTTAATTCTTGAACCTTTCTTATAGATCCCTTGTGATTTTCCATGTAGACCGGTGGTTCTCAACCTTCCTAATGCTGTGACCCTTTCCTACAGTCCCAACCATATGGTGATGACCCCAACCATAACATTATTTTGTTGCTACTTCATAACTGTAATTTGCTACTGTTATGAAGCCTAATGTGAATATCTGCTGTGCAAGAGATCTGATATGTGGCCCCCAAAGGGGTCCCTACCTACAGGTTAAGGATCGCTGATATAGAGTATTATATTATCTATTGAATAGGAATAGATTTTATTTTTCTTTCCAATTTGAATGCTCTCTAGTTCTTGTTCTAGACTTACCGAATTTTCCAGGGCCTCCAGAACAAAGTCGGTCAGGAGTGATGGCTGACCTCCTGGGTTAGCTCTGGGTTTGTGGAGAAAACACGAATTATCCTGTAGCCTGGAGGGCTTTTCATAGCTGCATCCTATGAAGCTCCCCACTGGTGTTAGTGTTTGGAGAATTTTGCCAGAAATGAAAGGGCCAAATTGGCAGATGTTTTTATCTATTAAATGTGATCATAAAATATGACAGACTATACAGCTAATATGGGGGAGGCTGAGCTAGGCTTTTCAGACCACTGGTAAACCTCATCTGGATGCCAATATTTTTAATGTTCCAGCTTCTTAATGCCACCTTGAATTTTCATTCGGAAGATCTAGAAACATAGAGTCAATAATCTTGCCTGCTTACGAGATGGAGTTGCCTAGAAACTGCCTCTGGTGGCTGGGTGTAGATCTTTTAGGAACCGTAGTGGAAACCATGGTAAAGGGATTTCACCATGGTGCGGGTACACTTGACTTTTCTAAAGCGAAGAAATCATTCACTATGAACAAGTCACTAAAACAGTGAAAAGTCAAGACAGAATGCCACTTCAGGGGGTGTGAAAAGGGATGTGCTTTAGGGGAACTGGTCAAGAGTGTTTTCCTTACCCTTCTTGTGCCTGTGTCCCTTGTCCCTTGTGAGCATTTGAATATGGACCTCAGTGGCTGTTACAGGTGCTGCTTCCCACCTGCAGACACAGTCTCGTGGGAGCTCAGGAGGAGCACAGAGCACGGCAGGGGGGAACCAGCTATATAAATGTTTTCAGGATTTGACAGATGGGCAGTTACCATGCAATGAAAGCTGTGTTCTATTTCCTTGCACCAAACCCAATCCCAGGAAATCCCAGGTCCAGTGAACTTCTCTCTTCCCTTCAGCTTCTATGCAACACTCTGCTTAGTCACCCCATACTTGACTCCAGAGCATGGATTTTAATAGGAAGACACCCACTAGGCATTTCTTCTGGAATATTCTTAGGTCTACAGTGGGTTCGTCTCCAAATGCAAACCCTCTTATCATCACCTCATCGTATACCTCCTTTGGTCTGAACAAGGTTCTACCCTTTTCCTGAGATCTCTAATAACCCCTAAACAATCTAACTCAAAGTCATACTGTGATCCCAAAGAGGGGTACCCTCATGCCCCTTGGTATCTTGCTACCACATTCTTCTTCCTTTGAAATGCCCCATACTGTGCCACCTGACAGGTTTAATCATAAGTCCTAAAAATAATCTTAAAAGGTAAATTTTTTTTTTTTTTTTGGTTTTTCGAGACAGGGTTTCTCTGTGGTTTTGGAGCCTGTCCTGGAACTAGCTCTTGTAGACCAGGCTGGTCTCGAACTCACAGAGATCTGCCTGCCTCTGCCTCCCAAGTGCTGGGATTAAAGGCGTGAGCCACCACCGCCCGGCAAAGGTAAAATATTTTAAAGCTTCCTGAAGGACTTGGGTCACAGCTAAGTCCCCTCGCACTTAGAACCCCATATACCTTGGTATATCCCAAAGAAGACAAATTTTCTTAGTCTCTAGCCATTCCTTCTTCATGTCCTCTGTGGAACCTGCCCAGCTGTGGCACTCACTCCACCAAAGACGGTCCTTCATACACATATTTTGTCACTTCAAATAAATTACCCAAATGATATAACTTCAATAATTCTGCATGTGTCTATTCATTCATCCAAATTAGACTACTAATTCCTTCTTCACACCAACCCCCTGTTAGCCTCCAATAACATGCAGCACAAGACAGACAAATAATGATTCTAATTGATTTATTCAACTCATTTTAATGATGAGTTAACAATTCTGGCCAATTTTGATCAGAAAATCAAAGCACGACAAAATGCATATCACACAGTATATTAGATGGTATGTATTATGATGAGTGTACCAAGTACAGTGGAAGAAAAAGAAACTAATGAGGTAGAATTTTGCTAACTGGACACATTGTTAGAATAGCTCCTAATGACTGATCACCACAGCCATAGACTAATGAATGCATCTTCCAGCCCTTATTAGTGAAGCTTCTCCTTGCAATGGATAGCGGTTCACACAGAGACCCACAACTGGACAAAGGGCAGAGAAGGAGAAACTACAGCATCCTCTGTCGTAAATGGGAAGCCTCTCTCTCTCTCTCTCTCTCTCTCTCTCTCTCTCTCTCTCTCTCTCTCTCACACACACACACACACACACACACACACACACACACACACCCTCCCAAAGCTCAAGAAGAGGGACAGAAGAGGGGGCAGAGAGACTGACTGCGAGAGCCCGAGGTGGTAGGTGACTGCAGTGATGTCACTTTCCAGACACAACAGGGCAGTTGCACACATGGGCTCACCCCTCTTTCTAGCCACATGCCCAGCCTCAAGACAGATAAACTCCCAGCAAGGGACATTGAGGGTGGGCATCAAGTCCCACCCCTAATACGGAGCTATTGGAATGGGTTAGCTGCTGAGAGAAGGGGGGTTGGTTTTCTTGAAGCACGCAACCTTTGGCAGGTTAACCATGCTCCAAGGTAACCCCAAGCCCAAGAGTTCTGGGGCAGCACAAATTGGACTCAATGGGTCAGAACAACACCACCAAAAAGGAATATCAAGTTGGCTGAGTAGGAGGATCTGGGAATGGATCTGGAAGCAATTGGAGGGATGAATATGAAAACAAATGCATTATAAGAACGTCTGAAAGAATTAATTTAAAAATGTAAAAAAGAAAATAGAAGCAAAGCAAACATTTTAAGAGGGCAATACCTGAGCGGAAAGTGAAAAGTTTACATGGAGCAATACATGAGCAGAGAGGTGTGAAGCATGCCTGGTATAGATGAACAAGTTTCTTCTGAACATAACACTATGTTCTGTAGGAGACTTCAGTATATTAGCTAAAGATTGTTAGGTTGTGTCCATCTTATGGTCAATTAAAAACGTTCCATAGATATTATCTTTGGAAACATTTTTTGCATGTGTACAAACTTAATAAAATTTAACTTGTGTCTATGTGTACACTTGTGACAGCAAGCATATACAAGGTTTACTTTATTTTACTTATTTAATTTTCATGGTTTGGCTGTATGTGTGTGTGTGTATACACTCCCAAGGCGAAATGCATGTGCTCTCTTACATATGCAATGACCTAGGTGTGGAGGTTAGAGGGCAAAGATCAAGAATTGGTTCTTGCCTTCCACTTTCCTGAGGCAGGATCTCTTGCCTCTGCTGATGTTCTGTATACTAAAGTTTGTCTGGCCTTAAGCGTCTGGTGACTCCTGTCTTCCTTCCCGTGACGTACGGGTATTGGCATTGCAGACACACACCGTTGCATAAGACCTTTTAATGTGCTTTCTAGGGATCCAAACTCCAGCAGTCAGACTTGCATGGTCTCACAGTTGAGCCATCTGTCCAGTCCTGGGGATGGTGAAGCTGTTTGTCAGCCTCACTGTTACACTGTAAAACCCCCCTGTGGACCAACACATTTCACCTATCAGATTGCAGCTCTCAAGGGCAGGAACTTCATCCTAAAGCTCCTTGAGTTTTCTGGTCCAGTACATAGTCTCTAAGAGCAACGACAAGACTGCTTTGAGCATCTTCGCTCTCTAAGTGCCCAGCCTCCTTTATCCTCCAGATTACTGTCCTACAGCTTCAGTGGCTACCGCTTGGACTCTGGCTGGCATTTTGGGCTTGTTAAAGAAACCTTCCAATGATTCAAAGTGCAAAGTCCCTTTTAGTCCAGCCAATAAATATTCTTTGGTCCTCTGCACAGAATATTCAGCCACAAAAGCCAACTAACCACAAGGACTAAGCGACTCAGTCACATCTCACACTAAGAGCTTCCACATATGCGTATTTCTTTCCTACAGGCTTTTTCTTCAGGGTGTTCAAAAGTCACTATAAGCTTCAAGGTCAAGTAAACTAAGAGAACTGGAACACTTTGCCGGCTGTTGAGTGTTTAAAGTCAGACTGGAAGACATGATGGATATACAGCAACTCAGGCTCTGATAATATTTCCAGAGGATGTCAGAACATTTACAATTACTCATGCCTAGAACTCATTTGCTCCTGGCATTATCTTTGCTGGTCCTAAAGGAAAGTATCCTTGAGGCGAGTAGGGAAAGGTCATCTGGGAAATATAATGAGTAAACTCTTTGCTCTTAGTTGGGTTGGAGAAAGTAAGGGAAAGATATATAAACAAAGGCGTCTGTGATAAACAGCTGCCTGGTGTGCCAGAATGTTCGGGACATGTGATTCTTGCCAACGTCAAAGTCCAGCGTTCCCAAGGAAAGCAACAAGAAGTGATTTCTATTAAGCCTTCATATCTTATTATTTTATAACACAAATTGCCATCAGGCATTCCTGGGGAGTGCAACGATGATAATTTACACGTGCGGGACAGATAAATGATTCAATTCTTAGTTACAAGAGACTGTTGACAGTGATTACTGATGCTCATTTCCTTCATGCGCATTATGTGGAGCAGGAAACTCCAGGTTTAGAGGCCTTTCATGTTTTTTTCAAAGTAAATCAGTCACTCACATAATAATTATTTATTATTTCTCGTTGGCAGACGGCTGAGTGCATTTATGACAGTAAAGAGCTTTAGACAAAATGCCACAAAGTGGAGCAACTGATAAACTATTTTACAGCGCAGAGATAGCAGCGATAATGAGAAGGCCCTGGTGCACAACGAGAAACAAAAACTGTGTGGGTTTCCTGCTGGCTCGGAACTGCTCTTCCCTGTACCCTTGGCTCGGGCAGGACTGGAACGCTGGCTGGTGTTGACCTAAAACGTATGCCCAGACATGAACCACTAACCACTAACTTCAGTATGTCTGTCCCTACACACCATTCATCCAGCTGTCTGTCTGTGTAGCTTATTTTCCATTCTTGCATCCAGTTTTGATTAAACCTTTCCCTCATGCAAAGTGCCCTTCTCAATCTTCGGCATCAGATCTCCCTGAAGAGGTCTTTATCTGCTAGAGAGGCAAGAGGATTCTTGCTTTGCTTGAAACTGATGTCTTCTTCTCCTTCTCTGTCCAGTTACAGTGCACAAGTTCATCGAATCAAACATCCAGGGAAGCAGCAAGTCTCAGGAATAAGTTCTTTTTCACTTTGTCACGGTGCTTAGCGGTTAGAACTTTCCTCCCTTTTCCATCCCTAAAATCGATATTGTTTTGCAAAAGCATTAAGAAAGAAAACAGTAGGAAGCAGTTCCCAGGTTCAGTCCAAGTTGGGCTAACTTCTTTTTTTTTTTTTTTTTTTTTTTTTTTTTTTTTTTTTTTAAGACAGGGTTTCTCCGTAGCTCTTTTGGTTCCTGTCCTGGAACTAGCTCTTGTAGACCAGGCTGGCCTCGAACTCACAGAGATCCGCCTGCCTCTGCCTCCCAAGTGCTGGGATTAAAGGTGTGCGCCACCACCGCCCGGCTGGGCTAACTTCTATTAGCAGCCATTTCCTCCTGGTCTCTGGGAGGTAGTCCATGTAAAGTTGAGTCCTGCTGGGATTCAATATACCTATTTCTAAGGTCTGTGCACTATGCAAAACTACACCGTGTGAACAACAGGCTTCACAGAAAAATGGTGGGGGTGCACACCACTCAGAAGCCTTGGCGGAGTGTTTTAAAACAAAATGCAGACCATAGGAATCTAGTAAAACCTCAAGACAATTCCACAAACTCAAAGGCTAAGAAAACCATAACTACTACGGTGATTAGGGCATTTTCCTTGAAAATGATATGGATTCTGTGTGTCAGAATGGCTGGTGGAAGAACTGGGCTACTTTCTATCATCTGGTGGAAGGACAGTGCCCTGGAAGGTGATGGAAATTTTCAAATATTACATATGGATGGGTGTGGCTCCCATAACAAGGACCTGAAGAAGCGGTGTGTGTCTGAACATGTCCATGTATTTTCTGTATCACTTTATAGCTTCGGGTAGTTGACTAGACTTTTCTGTATTTGGTTAGTTCTAAAAGAAACAGGGCACGATGAGATGGAACGCTTGCCTGGCGTTCATTTGTTCCCCCAATGGGTCAGTGACAGTGTGGGGAAAAGCTTGTGTTTTCATACCAGATACGACAGAGCTCACTCTGTCATGAAAACGTGCCTTTTGTCTCCGGGAGAATCTCGAAGGTAGACTATCTGTTTTCGGTGTGGTAGTACATAAAACCAGAAGTGTTGTTATCTACCTTGTGAACAGCCGCACTGACCTTGCACCTCAGTCTCGTTCTCGCGCGTGTTATCTGCGCCAGTCGGGGGGAGGGAGGGGGGGGCGACCTGAGTGAGGTTGTCTACCAGGGGAATCTGATGACTTTCTCTCAAGATGCTTCTCTGATAAACAGTAACACTTGCTCAAGACTCAATCTCGTTGTGTGTGGAAAACCCCCAAATGACCGCAACAGGAAAACGCATAAGCAAAATACAGTGTGTCCAGGGCACTGCGGCGGCAGAAGGATGGCGTCAGAGCATGCGTGCCACACCGCTTCAATGTGCTGTGCTGAGGGAGGCAGACACAAGATGCCGTGACACGCAGAATGCAGACTGTCAGCTGCTTGGAGCTGAGAGCTGGGAAGAAGGAATTGAAGAGCGAGCACATTGGGGTTTCCATTGAAGGAAATGAAAATGTTCTGGAAATGGGCCATGGTGACAATACACTTCTCTGTGAATAACATTAACCACTACGGGACTGAGCCTTTTGAATGAGCAGATTGTATGCTGTGTACATTATGCCTTAAGGAAGACTTTAGCTTTGGCCTTTCTCTATACACCCTGTAGAGGTGGACGCTAGGGGCCTGAGTGTGTGCAGCTCAGAGGGACTCAGGTATAGCAGAGTGAAGAACATCCTCGTTTGGATAGTGACTGGGAGCTGCTTAGTTGTTGCCCCATAGGGAGGGCTGCTGATCCCTTCTCTTGGCTGATACATTGTCCATCTTCACCAGGCTATGTCCCTGGACTCCCAGTGTTATACTCCCGAGAAGGGAAAAGCACTTTGAAGCTTGTCTTCTGAACTCTTCCATATTGGAGAGAATCTATCTCTCCTACCCCCACCTCTCATGAAAGAACTCAGATGGATAAAAAAGTATTAGGTTACACTTGTCTTTGAACTCTCCAATAGCTATAGATTTTGTGACATTTTTCCAGAGCTTTAAAAGTTTCAAAGAAATTCGAGGAAGCGCTTACCTTTGGTCCTTTGAAGAAACCATTAGGTCTTTGCTGGTAGGTTGATTTTATGTGGTTCGCAGAATTTTAAAGTGGGTACAGTGGGAAAGTGTAGCCTTGGTCACCGTGGCTTCTGATCCTGTGCTGAGTGGTCCGTACTGTGCCCATTCGCGCCCCTTGAAGCTGCTGTTGGAGTATTGGCGTTCGGCTTCAGTTCTAAATGTGTTCGTGGCTTCCTTAGAACATCTGTATTTTACAATTCTCTACGCTCTGCAGCTGTTCCCATTTGTTGTTTGGCTGGTTATGGAGTCTAGGGTCTCACACGTGTTCGGCAGGTGTTCAGCCATGGAAGGACATCCCTAGACACACACCTGTTATCTCCAGTGTGGCTGTTACCCTGAGTTCTTTTTGAATCACACAAAAAGAGTTTTGAAAAACTCTGCTGGGGGGCCTCTGCTCACTGGTGTGACTCTGTGAGGCTCATGTTCTGCCGAACCATCTTTTAGAGGCTCCAGTGGTACTTGTTTGTGTTGTCCCCTTCATCCTAATCCCTTGGGGGCTTTATTTTATACTTCAGCTTCACAGAAGCAACACATTAGAGTTACCTTCTAAATAGAAAAACCAGGGCTGGAGAGATGGCTTAGCGGTTAAGAATAAGTACTTGTTTTTGCAGAGGATATGGGTTCAATTCCCATCTCACAACTGTCCATAATTCCAGTTCCAGCAGATCCAGCCCCTCCTTGAGCACCAGGCATGCATTTGGCGGACATACATACACATAGACAAAACAATTATAAACCTAAAATAAATAGATATAAATAGAAAAAGGGTTTAGGGTTTTTATACTAGCTTTCAAAATTCTGTTTTTCCTTCAGTTCTTCAGAAAAACAAAGCTTTGATTTCTCTTCGTTGTTTGACAGATTTCAGTTTTCCCAAGACTCTATCATAAATGAATCGAGGTGAGTCCATGGAGACCAGCCCCAGCTGATAACTTTGCAACACAACTCTTCCACTTAGGGCTCAGGAACCGTGGGGAAGAGGGGACTGGAAGAGACAGAGGAACAGGAAGTGTGCTGTGAGACTGTGTCCTAGAGACACCAGAAGAGCTTCATTCATGAAGTTTTAACAACATGACTGCCTAGACAAGACTTGAAGAAGGAGGAGACCAACAGACATGCTGACACAGATAGAGAAAATGTCATGAACCCCACCCTGCACACACATACACACACACACACACACACACACACATCAAACATACCAAACAAAACAAATAAACACACACACACCACACAAAACAAACACACACATCAAACATACCAAACAAAACAAATAAACACACACACACATACCACACACACACACCCTAAGCAACAACAAAAAAACAAACATAAACCTACAAAAAAAAAAAGCTAAGGGATATTGAGAGGGGAGGAAATAGTTTTCTCCAAGGAAAAGTCCACAACTGGTTATCTAATGTTTGTCAGTGGCAAATATATATTATAGAGAATATATATATATATATATATATAGTATATATAGAGATATCATTATAGGAACTGAACTATATATATATATACATATATACATGTATCTATATATATTTGTATCATTATATGAGCTGAGGGGTTGTATCTGTATACTTAAGAATATGTGTTGAGTATGTGTATGTGTGTTTGTATGTAACAAAAATAAGGAGAAAGAGGCCATGAATTTGAGGGAGTGCAAGGAAAGTACATGGAGGGGTTGGGGGGGAACATAAAGGTGGAAATCATATGATTATGCTCCAATTTCAAAGAATATATATTCATTGATCAAAAAAGAGGCAAGGAATAGGGGTCCAGCTGAGTGACAGAGTACTTGCCCAGTGCGAGTGAGGATCTGGCCTGAATCCCCAGTACTATATTAAAACTAAAAGTTTTCTAAGCTTCTAAAAAGGGAAAACTTTCCTATTTGGTAGTCTGTGCTCAAGCCCTAGTTCTCCAAATTATTCTTTATGTAGTCAGAGGTTAGTTAATTATACCCTACCTGTTTAGATGCCATCACTTGTTAAGAAGTGTTCATATAGAGTAGTGCTGTTCCAGTACTAAACAGGAGAACCCATGGAGAGCGCAAAGAGAACATATGGTGGCTAGTAATAATAATAATAGCAACAACAATAATAAATTTTATCAGAGAGAAGAAAACTACATAAATTGAATTCTCTTGTGAATCTAGACTGGTCTCATATTCGATAAGTTGTTATCTGCCCCAGCTCTTCCTGGGATCTCTTCCTATCATTGATGCTAAGCACACTGTGCTTCGCAAAGGTGGGCTTAGGACCCATTATGGTCACCAGTCTTCTTCCTACTGCCACAGGGACTTTCTGAGCACAGGCTGTCATCCATACCCAGCTGTTGTGCAGAAGTCCGTGAATGAGAGGCATCCCCGGAGTTGGAAAGAGAGCGACTGTAGATGCTTCAACTGAAAACACTAGTGTTCGCTGATTGAGTTCTGAAGCAGGGGAAATGGGATAAGAGATCCCATCCTTGTGTTCTTCAAGCATGCCACAGGTCTGTTGGGCTACAGAAGCTCTTTCTGTGTTCCACCAGCTGCATTCCGTGCCTACTTTTTGGTGGTGGGATTCCCGTCTTCCTTACTATTTGAATCTAGAGGATTTTTTTTTCCCAAAGCATATTTTAGTTTATGTACTTATTTATTTGGTGTGTGTGTGTGTGTGTTTGCTGAAGTTCAGGGCTGTAAAAGGATGCTAGAAACTAAACACAGTTGATCTTTTTTTGATGCCTGTAGATGCCCAAGAGTTGTTCAAAAGGGTGGCCTGACTCTCCCCAGAGGCCACATTGATGAATCAGAGAGTTTCAGAGCTTCCTCTGACACCAGATATGATCCAGAGCAGGCAAATCTTTAGCCTTCAAATTCCTTCCACGATGCCCACTTCTTGCGGTCGGTCCATTTTCCTCTTGTATGGTCTCTGTGACAGCCGGCATGGAAGCCATCTCCATTTCCGTTGCCTCGTCAGTCCGCTTCCCGAAGCAAGTGGAAATTGATTCCTTCTGAACGTGTTTGGAGATGAAATGAAAGAGAGAGTTGCTGCCTCACTGGAGACTGTTCAGGAAGCAGAAAGCGTTCTTGGTGTTACAACCATTACGGTGTTCAGTATAGGGAGGGAGGCATCTTCAAAGCTGTGGGAAAGCTTGGCTGCATGGGAATCCAAGGGATGGGGTTCTGCTTCGCTCCCTCTTGATATTTTAGTTTTCCCCTAAACTATAATGGACAAATGGAAGATGCCGTCGATTTTAAAGTCACACAACAAGGGAATGTTTCCTCAAAGGTTTCCCCCCTAGTGTCTCACACCCTCAGATCCAGACCTCAGCTAGCCAAGCCCACTTTATGACGTGTCAGCCAGGGTTACCTAAGAGCTTCTCCAGATCTCACAGGCAACAGTTCACTCACGAGCTCATATTGAGGGCTCTGCCTCCAAGGTGGTCTTGGGTATTTATCCGCATTTTCCACCCTTTGTGTTACAGGTGTGTGTGTGTGTATAGAAAGCTATGGCAATGTATACCATAAGCCAAAGGGTTAGCCACTGTAGGAAGAAAACTACCAAGTTCTAGGTGGACAGAAAATTGTTCCGTCCAAAGCCTTTAACCGTCACCTCTACAGTTGTGTTCAAGAGCAAAGACTGTCACTATGCTCTTGCTGTTTTATGGGTAGAAGAAATGTTTAGTCATTACAAAGCACAAACATTCAAGTTCAGAGTACTTTTATAGGTTTTCATTAATCAGTTATCAGGATCTGATGAGCAAGCGATTGTGGGTCCAGTCCTGAAATTCAATAACGATCCCGCGAGAAGGACGCAGAAAGGGGAATTAAATGCTAATGAATATAAACGAAGTCTGGTACCTCGAGAAAGTCTGGATTTGGATCTTTAGGAATTAGCAGAAAAGCTTAGCAGAAAAGCAAGAACCAAGGGCAGCAGGGATGAGATTGTCCTATCGAGTCTCAAGAACATCCCACAGAGGTGGGCACAACCTTGGCTGTGTGCCGGTAACAAGGCCACCGAGAGTGAGCCAGCATGGTCCCTTGTGGCAAGTAGAAAACAGTGGGATTTATGGGATGCTGTGGACACTGGTCTGTTCCTCTAGCATCTCCCTGGGGACCAGCAGAGGCTTCAGGAAGTTTATTTGCTTGTAAACACACCTTATTTTTAACATCTTAGTCATATTCAGTGAAGTTATCATTGCTTATGTTATCCCGATGACTCATTTCCTCTTGCAGCCGGCAGATATATTAGACATTATCATATCCCATATCTGCCTCATCTCTTGTAAGCCTGAGAACGCTCGTTTAGTTTACTCGAAAAGGATCGTGGATAAATGCAAGCAAGGGAAGAATGAATTGTGCAAGTACATTTTTAAACAAAGCTTCAGCACGGCGGAACGGTTCTGTTGGT
Source organism: Chionomys nivalis (assembly GCF_950005125.1). Lineage (NCBI taxonomy): Eukaryota > Metazoa > Chordata > Mammalia > Rodentia > Cricetidae > Chionomys > Chionomys nivalis. The sequence continues at coordinate 36,278,135 of NC_080106.1, forward strand.
GTTCGGCGTAGAATGCAGATGGATGGCAATAATAAAATCTGACATGGGGAAAAGCAATCAAACCCCTGAGCAGGTCACATTCCAGTTCTATCAGGACGGAGGTCCCACCTTAGGGCACATGCTCCCTTCCACAGACACTGCTAAAATGTGCTCAGGGAGCATTCCCTTAAACCGCTAGATGCCCGACTCAAACTGCGTTTCCTGCTGCTGAGTGAAGTCTGGTGGCTAGCTTACCCAGAGCAAATGATCAGAGTGGGTGTTAGTGGCCTTCTACCCACATCCCTCTTTCCTGTAAGCGCCCATGGTAAGCAGCAGGCTGCTTCGCCTCTGTGTACCCTCTTGCATCCTTTTCCAAAGTCCTCAATCCCTTTCAGTGGGCTGCTACTTTAATTCAAAATAGTCAAAGGCATTAAACATTGCTGTAGCCATCCAAGCTGTTTAACTGATAGTCCATAGGTGTCTTGGGGTAGGAGTAGGGAAAGTACCGAGTTTTCATTCAGTGTAGTGGGAGCAAACTCTTGAATGGTAGAACTATGGCTTCTGTTCAGGAACATAATGATAACAAGAGCATGTGCTCATTTAGGATAATATCAAAGGCACTTGCTTGCCTCTGGCAGACTGAAAATTGTTAGTGAATCAGTGACTGTGTTTCATTTCTGCGTGGCATGGCAATGCGGGGTTTTCAACCGGCCACCGATGCCATCTGGGGCTATCTGTTGTGAGCTGTCCTGTGCCCTTTTGGGATGGTCGGCAACATCTCTAACCTCGACTTGTGGGATGCGTGAGACTTGCTCACCATTAATGACTAAAATGTCCCAGTTGTTGCCACATGTCCTGGGCGTGGGACTGCAAAATTACTCCCACTGAAACTTCTGCCCTTGTGGGTACTTGGTGTACCATGATCTATCACCCGGGAGGCTGGTGATCGCTGAATGACGCACTGGAGAACAACCTCCTGGAGGTCAAGGTTAAACTTAATCACATGGTGGATTGAGAACCTCAACCGTCTGAGTCTCTCTGGTGCCAGCTTCTTTGCTCCAAGGTAAAAAAAAAGACCCCCCCGCAATGCTGAGGTCCATGAAACCCTGTGCCTTTTGCAGCTGGAGGGGATGAGGATACATGCGTTTAGCCACTCTCAGCCACCTTGTGTTTTGGGGTACCGGCCTTGGGACTTGGCTTCTGTGTGAGGACGTGTTCTCTTATAAGGATGAAGAGGGACTCTTTTGCTCTCTTGGGTCGTGGTTGGAGATTGAATGACTGCATCCATTGGTCCCAGGGCAGGACAGAAGATCGCAGTGGCTCTCTTCTTTGTTGTTATTCTTTGTGTTCCCTAATAAATCTTTGTTATCATTTCATTCGGGCTCTTTTGGATTCATATAATATTACCTACATGCTTGTGATTTGCCTAGGGAACTCGTGAGAAGCCGGCCATGTCTTGTTCCTGATCTCACCCTAGAACCTGACCCTGTCTGGAGTCAGGACTGTCTCTAGAACAGCCCAAACCCATGTGGTCCTCCCATGACCCCCTACCCAGTCATGATGGGAACTCAGGTAGTGACAAGAGAATCACATTTTCAGGCTTCAGAGTGGCTCTTACGAGGGACAACCGGCTCACTGCACACCACGCCCTCATCCACAGAGTACTGGGCAGGGCTTGCACTGGAATGGGATCCCTGGGACCTAAGCCTCTGTTTATGACCTATGTCATATTTCATGGAGCGCGTCTGGACCCCACTTGCCCTCTAATCTCCTGGGAATGCAGACATCCCTCTCTGACCCATGTGCCGTGCTGATGACTGCAGTGAACAATGCGGGCTCCGGTTTCCTAACTTTTCTATTAAAATTAATATTTGGATTTTATAACTTTAAAATGGGAAGAGTGATGGAGGCAGTGGTGGATGTTTATGTCTCTCAGTCACGAAAATGTTCCCCATTTCACTCACGCCGGGCCACACACATGTAGTCACAATAAATAGCATTTACCGTGTTTACAGTTCACGGAGGATGAGGAGGACTTCTGTTTTCATATTGATGGACTCAGCTGGGCTGAGGATACTATTGTTTACAGTGAGCTACATTTTTTGTTGTTCTGATTTACCCTCAAATTAAATCTTTATTTCAGAAACTAACCCCAGGGAGTCTCCATAAGGAAGGTCGGTAATAAACAGCATTAGAAGAGGCCCGTCACTGCTGCTCCCTGGTAATTAGTCCAAATGTCTCAATCAGAGTGGGTTTCAGAGTTTTATGGTGGCAGTTTGGACGCAGGTTTATTTATAAAACGCTGCTTTGGCATTTTGTGCAGTCTGACCTTTGCCCTTTGGTGGGGAGGGGGCGGGGTTGAGGAGCCAGCAATGTGAACAAGATGGGAAGGCAGACATGCAGGTTTGCTGGCTGTGGCCATGGTTCTTGTTGTCATTTGTTTCCAAATTAAAATGTCGCTAAATAATAAATACTTGAATTTTGGGCCTTCATGCTCAGGACAAGCGAAGAAGGGCAGGGTTGAGTCTGAGACCCAATGGGGCATTCCTGCCTAGGCAGGCAACAGACCTGTAAACCCCAGCAGGAGAGCCCAAGTCATTAAATAGCCCCATATGTCCTCCATGCAACTTAGATCTGCCTAGTGCTTGCCTAGGTCTGGTGGGAAACTGAAAGCCTGGGCCATAGTGACCTCCTCCAAAGAGAGCTCCCTAGGGCCCTGTAAGCTGCTAGGACCTCCATCTGCCTCCAGAAGTCTGCCCTGCTGTGAGACCAAAGAGCCCATGGCAGCTGGGACAACTCTGGCCACGCCTCTTCTAGGATGCAGTCTGGATGGGCGCTTGGGCTCCCTAGTGGCTGACTGCCCTGCCTGTTGCCCAGCTCTGCGATGCCAGCTAAGCTAGTGCTCTCCAAGTGCCATGAGGAGTATGGAGAACCAGTCATATTATTTTTTTGAGCCATTTGGTCAGACAAAGGCCTAAGGAGGGATGAGGCTCTTTAGGACAATATGAATATATTTTTTTATGATAAATCCCAGGACATCCGATCTCATGGTTGCTCCACTGTTAGTTAGCTGGGTTGGGTGAGAAGGCGGGCCTGAGTTCAGGCCAGGAACCCAGGAAAAGTGGACAAGAGGAAAGTGAGTCCAGCTGGCAGGGCCGCTCCTCCCCCATAGAGCCACGTTATGTACTCTTATGCCGACCTATCACCTAAGAAACCAACAGTCAATGATAGGTGTGAAGCCATGTTCTGGAATGAGCTGCATCTTCCCCAGCTATTCTTCAGGGATGTTACTATCAAGGCATCCAGAGACCTTGTGGCCTCTACTAAGTTTGACTATGTAGCAATAAAGCTTTATTTGCAAAACAAGTAGTGGACAGTGTTTGGTCTACACTTGGATCAATCCATACAACCATTTCATCCACTCACTAACTAATTTTACCTCCTCTTTACTAACTAAGCTGTCCTGGAACTAGTTCTATAGACTGGCCTCAAACTCACAGATATCTACCTGCCTCTGCCTCTTCAGTGCTGGGATTAAAGGTGTGCACCACCACTGCCTGGCTCCTTTCTCTATTCACTGCCTCTTGTCTTTTTCCCTTCCTCCCTCCCTCCCTCCCTCCCTCCCTCCCTCCCTCCCTCCCTCTTTTCCTCCCCCCACCCTCCCCCCTTTCTTCCATCTATTCTTCCCTCCCTCCCTCTCTGATTTCCTCTCTTGCCCTTGTCCTCCTTGCTTCTTTATTTGGTGCTCAGCACTTTACCCTTAAAGGTGCAAATAAATCAGTGATGAAAGCAGTAGGCAGGTGTGCCCTTCTCAGACCCCAAACAGGAAATAATCACAAGCAAGATATCATGGTAAATGATTTCAGTTACCCAACATCCACCTCCCTTTATCTCTCATTAATAGACTCCTAATGGCATAGCAGGGCAATGTTCAGGGACTTTTAAAAACTACCTTCTGAGCCGGGCGGTGGTGGCGCACGCCTTTAATCCCAGCACTCGGGAGGCAGAGACAGGCGGATCTCTGTGAGTTCGAGACCAGCCTGGTCTACAGAGCTAGTTCCAGGACAGGCTCCAAAGCCACAGAGAAACCCTGTCTCGAAAAACCAAAAAAAAAAAAAAAAAAAAAAAAAAACCTTTTCACCTTTAATTTGAATATGAAGATAAAAGTCATTTACCAGAAACAGAAGCCAGAAGCCAGACAAAGTTTGGTTTCACACGGTTGATTCTCTGCCCAGCCTAGGACTAACTATCTCTGAACATATCATCACATGAACAAATGAACTTACGGCTTAGGCTACTGTAATAGGCTTTTCTGGTACCCCTAATACCGTAGTAATGAGCAAATTTACAAATGGCACTAGAGTGTGGATTAGAAACTAATGCACAATTAAACACTTGCAGACTCTAGAAAAATAAGCACAGTGTGATCAGATTGCTGAGGTGTTGACTCACTCCGGGCATTTTTTACACATAGCTCTCTAAGACTGTGGGAAGACTGAAGAGGGATATCCACCCTGCAGTCCTCTCCCGGCCTTAAGAGATGACATTGGCAAATGTGGAAGGACAGAAATGCAGTCAATGCAGATGGGCAGTGAGGGGGAAGGCAAACTTTTGACTTGCTTTTGAAACTTCTCACTGCAAAAGCATTTCCATATTTGTACATGAAAAGAGACTCAGCAATAGAGCCATGAAGTCAGTTAGTCTGATGTATAGACACAGATACGTGAGTGTGTTTTGAATCTTAAATGCTTTCTGTGCTAGGGGACCCTGAAAACTTTGGGCATGGGTCTAATAGTATTTGGGTGTGGCTACTGAAGGAGCTGATGACAACTATGACGTCACCCTAGTGACTCACCATTAATACCTCTACATAACTTAGTTTTCAAGGCAGCTGTTAGTGGACACCTCCATCAAAAGTCAGGAAGAAGGAACTCACCATGTTGCTGATGACGGACTAACATCTGTTGTTGGCATATGTGATTCTCAGAACTACTCGCGGCGCTGTTTTGCCTAAAAAGGGTTAGGCCTGCCCACCTGAGTTTCTGTCACTGAGTATGGCTGAAGTAGTTCATAAACCATAAGAAATCAAAGCTCAATTGCAGCGGTCAGAGTTGATGGATTCCCTTTCGGGTGAGGATGTGCTTCCTAGTCTAGAGCGTTTAGAACTGATTGCCTGATTCTTGCTGCATCAGAGGAAAGAACGTAAGAGGGTTCTCTGGGGTCTTTCATGAGGGTGCTCAAACCATTCACAAAAACAGAACCCTAGCCCGGCGGTGGTGGCACACGCCTTTAATCCCAGCACTCGAGAGGCAGAGGCAGGTGGATCTCTGGGCGTTCGAGGCCAGCCTAGTCTACAAGAGCTAGTTCCAGGACAGGAACCAAAAAGCTACGGAGAAACCCTGTCTCAAAAAAAAAAAACAAAAAAACAAAAAAACAAAAACAACAACAAAAAAAAACAGAACCCTAATGATTAATCACTTCCTTAGCACCCCACCTCCTCACCACATCCTCTCAACAGTCAGATTGCAATAGGGAAATCTGGGTGTGGCGTGACCATGCAGACTGGAGCAGAAGCGACTTGGTAGAAGGGTTGGTGAGACAGAAAACTGACCCAAAGGAGTTGCTTTGGCCACCTTCCATGGCTCATCAGCCTGCAGAAGACACCTTCATCTCTTGGCTTTATCAAGGCAAAAACTGTTGGAGAGTACCACACCTACGCTGCATTCCCAGGCTTTCCAGAAATTTCACTGCAGTTTGCTTTGGGGTCAGCATTTTGGAAGCCAAGACAATTGATTCTTTCAGCCTTGCTGATGCAATTCTTTTTGATGTGTATCAAGTGTATTTTGACACAATCCCTTGGGTCGCTGTGGTTTTCAATATTCTTGGGCCTGTAATGAAAGCCAAAGGGAGGGAGATCTTTTCACTTAATGTTGATTTCTAATATTGATGGTACATTATCCCCGTTTGTGTTTCAGAAGCTACGAAGGAGAGAATTAACCCCTTGGGTCTCGACTGAGCTATGTTCATTGCACAGCTCCCGTGGATGAAAGCCGATGCTGACGCTGGAGACAAAGAAACGTGAGGTGTCATTCTTATGCAGGTAACAGTTTTTTTTTTTTTTTTTTTTATCATGATCAATTTCATGGTAAATACACCAGCTGCAGCAGAATTTGTAGGGTTTTTTTCTCCCTGGCTGTAAGGCATCTTAGAGAGTGTTTGCCAATTTTCTGTCTCAAAAAAAGGTGTCTTCGCATCTTGATTTAGCCCTGAATAATTCAACAGCATCTCTAATAACAGACTTGCATGTTGCAAAGCCCCCAAACATGCTGTAAGCTTAAAGAGGCAGCGAGAAAATCAGCCTCAGAAACAGAAGTCAAGGACTCAAAGCCAGGAGGCCTTTAAGAAAGAGCTGCACCTCACAGTGTGCAGGGGGCTTGTTTTCGCTGACACTTCTCTTGTTTGCCTCAGAACTGTGGCTTCTGAAAGGGACAAAGAGCATTCCTGGGGGTCTGCCTATTGTTCCTAATCCCCTTTTGATGAGAATCCTTTCCTATGGCTCTCTCTTGCCTCCCATTCTTATTCCCTCCCCCTTCCTTCCCTTACTTCTGGTTTTTCTTTCATTCTTCTTCTTTCCAATAAGGGATCACAGGGTTCCTACAAATTTCCAAATACTGTGTAGGCCTTAGGTGTCAACGATTGAATCGGGGGGGGGGGGGCGCTTAGAAATTCTATAGGAGGTGCATACCTGCAATTCTAGCAGTCAAGGACTGTGAGTTCAAGCAGACTGGACAACATATTGAGACCCAGTCTCAAACAAATCAACAGAAAACGTAGACTTTAGACTTTCATGCTGGTCTAGATTCACCTAGATTCACGTCTAACCACATTCTGTCTCTTGGAGGCCAGGTGTTAATGGTCAGATTGCAAATTGCAGAGGTGTCTTTTCATTTCTAGTTCTACCACCTCTTTCCTTTTAAAAAAAAATCTGCAAGTGGCTGTTAATGTTTTATGTTATGTGCCAGGTGGCAGTGGCACTCGCCTTTAATCCCAGCACTTGGGAGGCAGGAACAGGTGGATCTCTGTGAGTTCGAGGCCAGCCTGTTCTACAAGAGCTTAGTTCTAGGACAGGCACCAAAGCTACAGAGAAAGCCTGTCTCGAAGAAAACCAAAAAAGAAAATATTTTTTTTTAAACATTATGATTTCTTTACTAAAATTGTATGGGAAGCATTGGAAACTCTGGCCTAAAGGGGATGTGGGGAGAAACTAAGGACATTTGGGAAGAAAGACGCTACATCAAAGAGTGACTTCATAGATTTGCTTCGTATACTTTATATCATTTTCTCATTTGATGCGATTCAGCTAAATCTGTATGTCTCCAATGGGTGGATGGAAGACAAAATGGAAAGCACACTCTTGGTTCAAGAGAAACACACAGCTTTCGGCCAGGCATGGAGAAGGGAATTGTACCCCCACACTGTGCAGAACATTCGGCTGCTTCTGTGAGTCTTGCTAATATCTATGCATCCTCTCTGCCACGCTCACCACTGTTCACATCTGGAGCCAGATGGGCCTCATGGTGGGAGCTGCCCAGTATAATGCAGGATGCATTGCCTCCTCCCTGGCCGATGCCCACTACATGCAGTAGCGATACTGCCCTGACCCCATCAGTTATCTCCAGTCTTTGTCAAATATCTTTAGGGGGCATCTGCCCTTAAGTGGGGATCAAATAAATGTATATTATATATTAGCATTCACACACACGTGTGCCTACTTGAAGTTAAACTATGATTTTGAATAAAAAAAATCCACGGATTTTTTTTTTTAAGCACACACCCATAGGTTGCCTTGGTATATAGAGGCTTCTCAGCTCCGTAGTCATTGTCTAAAGTGAACATGATACTGTCAGGCTGTGAGGAAGGGAGTGGGACCTGGCGATCCATAAGGACCCCTCTTCCAGCTAAAAGACTTGCTCATCCCACAGACTAGATTTGGTTTGGTTAATGAAACTGGTGTCAGTTGCTGAGATAATGTAGCAAACTCCAGTTATGACAGGGTCCCCTGAGTGCCCTTGGAGATAGGAGGTAAAGTTAGGGGGCGGGTGAGTGCAGGAGGTGGAGCCCGCTGGCGTTTAATTGGCAATCAGAGCCACGCTTCTTCGATGCAGGTATGTCAGCCTAACGCACACCCAGGGCCTCCCTTTCTCTGACTGAAGTTATTAATATGTGTTGATTGATGTCAAAATGGGAATTAAATCATAAATGTGCCTGGGCGCTTCTGGCTGGAGGCCTGGCAGCTTCTTTAGCTCTGTCATGTTGGAGAGACAGCTCACACGGCCCGGCCTCATTTTTTTTGATGATTTCGTAAAGATTTCACTTTATCTTCATTTGTCTATAAGCTGGCTTTGCATCTCTCCCTATTAGTAGCCCCTCTGCCACGGCAACTTAAGAGCAAAGTTGGTACCCACAAAGGAAGTGAATGGGCTTCCTTCTGAGGTGGAACAATGGACTTGCACACTCAATAAGCAAAACAAAGTGTTCCCAATTAATGTTATTTACAGACACATAGCACCATGGCGGCTGCTGGGGGGGGGGGAGTGGTACTCTCCCACGGGAGCCCCAAAATTTCCAGCATCTGCTCCCAGACATTAAAAAGCCATGGTCTTTCTCATTTTCAAGTTAATCCAATTTGAGTGTAGTCTGAGAGGGAGCAGAGCTTCCCAAATACCCTGGCAGAGCCAGGCGGCCCACACCATTACAGACCACACACGGTAGGTTTAATAGCCAGGCTCCATGCCGTGGTCCAAAGAGGAGACAAATCCAGGCAGTCAGATTGCTCAACAGTGGCCAGCCCCTTTCCCTGCACATGGAGGCCTCTGCCTCAAGTCCTTTCTCACCTGGTATAAGAGCTTTGTAAGGATACCACTGACCTTGGACCTTTGCCTTATTCCAATACAATTTCTACATGTTGGTGATATGCCTCGCCGTGACCATGGTATTCCCGCATATCAAAACAACTTTGATTCTTGTATAGTAAAAAAAAAAACATAACTTGAAATAGAATGTTTGGGGACAAGTGACCCAAATAGTATGGAGGACTGCCACCCAGCCTCTCTACTCTGTGAACCATCTGGTCAGATCTAACCATATGCTATACTTTTCTTTTTGTTTTTTGTTTTTTATGAAGCCCAGGCTAGCCTTGAACTCACCCTCCTCCCATCTCTACCTTCAGAACAGTAGAATTATAGGAGTGTACCACCCTGCTCAGTCCTTTCTGGACTTCATTCTTTATGGGCTCACCTCAGATGTTCTACTCATTGTGATGCTTCACCCTGCTCCTGCTAGGAAGGACTCTTACTTCCAAGACTCCCTCAGTACAATATACCCAGCTCATGCCACAGTCCCACTTCAGTCGTTCATGTATATATTTTTTAACATCTTGGCTTTCTTTTAAAACTCACTTTAATTATGTTTCCCTGTGTGTCTGTGTGAATGTATACCCCACTCACGTTGGTACCTAAGGGGGCCAGAAGATGCTGTCAGAGCCCCTGGAGCTGGAATCTCAGGCAGCCATGAGTAGCCCAAATTGTGTGCTGGAGAACCAAACTGGGAAAGCAGCAAGCTCCCTTAGCTGCTGAGCCAGGTCGTCAGCCCCCTGTCTCAGTTTTCCTCTCTGGTTCTGTAGCAAGGATCTGATATCAATAAAGGCCTCCAACTTAGTAACTTTTTTTTTCCCACAGTGTTTTGGAATGAGTAAATACACAAATGAACGTAAGTGTGGGTAAAGAAACACTCAGGCTCCTGCTTCAGTTTCTTCCAAGGAATGGTTTGGAAAGACACAATACCGTAGAGCAACTTGTTTGACTCCTTTGCTTACAGCCAAGGGTGGTGGTTGAAAGTCTAGATTCTGAACACAGCCTTAGATTTGTTACTTGCTGTGTGACCTTGGCAAGTTGCTTGCCCTCTCTTGCCTCAACTACTTTGTCTCTACATGGGAAAGGCGATGCCACCGTTTTGAGTAGCCATTTGTTAGAAGGATGCCACCAATCAATCCATACAGTTAAAAGAACTCTGAAGCTGCAGTGTGCCAAGCACATTGTCCGTGTCACTCAGTCTTCTTTGGCTCCCAGTGAAGATCTCTGTCTTCCACAGGGGAATCACCTTGAATAATAGGAAGAAAAGAAAAAACACACAGACACCGGGCCCAGCTCTAGGCCAGCGTAACAGGGATCTCTTGGCTGGGTTCAGGTTTGACTTCGTTTTAATGAGATACTTTTCTGGGGTGTTTTATAGAGTGGAGAATGGGGTGAAGAGACCGATGGGGGAATGTGAGGCCCTAGTAACTAGACATGGTGAGAAGCCATTGGTATCTAAAGATAAGGGAAGGGACCGAAGGACAGGCTGTACAGGGGCTGTGGTCACCAGAGAGAGAGAGAAGATGTAGGACCACTGCCCTAGGCAGGACCCCAACCAGTGCTGTCCTCTTGCAGCTCTACCTTCTGACAGCAGCAGACTTGGTAGAGTTCAGCAGGATTCCCTGGCTGTGGCTGAGATACCCCATGCCTCTGTCCTGGAAAGCAGGTTCCAGGGGATGCGTGGGGAATGTGTGAGGAGGCTGAGAGGAAAAGGCATGTCCTGGACAAGCTCCGTGTTGGCTGACTGATGAGAGCACATATCATTAGAGCCTGCTGATTGCACCTTGCCTCAGTTTCCCCTTGCACTTGCAAAAGATGCCCAGTCAGATGCTGCCAGAAACAGTCACTGCTACCCTTCTACTCAAATGCCAGGACCTGGGCACAAGGTGTCTAGGCTTGCTGGAAGCACACAGACAAGGCAATTTGGTGTTCTGTTTGCGTATCCCCAACCTCCTCTCTGGAAATCCGTGTCCTGGCGCTGCTTGAGCCGCCATCCCTGGAAGTGGCAAAGCACCCCTTTCCGTTTGGGAAGGAAGTTCACAGCTCTTGCTATTGTGTTTGTATTCAAGCAAATGTGCGAGAAGTAACCCTGGAGATTTCACCATATGTCAGATCAAATGATGCCGCCCGATTTGCATAACCCCGAGATGGAATTTGAGAGTGGAAGGGTACCCCTCGCCCCCGATAAAGGACCTGGGTCCTCACTGAACCCACCAGCTTGTTTCCCCATCTACTGCGTCGGTTTTTAGCTTTCATCCCAACCGCTTTCTTTCCAAAGGGGGGAAAAGATATAAATCACAGGCGCAGAAGTAACTAGCAGTTGTGACATTTTGTTATAGAGTTTAATTACATGAATCATAAAATATTGCTACAATTTTCCAAACTGTTAAACCTTAATTAATATGAACCCACAGGGACCACCTTGATCGCTCTAAATATTCTGAATCACAACTCCTTCCGTAGTGCCTTCATCTGCCTGAAGTGCTTGGCAATGTGTAAAAAGTGATTAATTATTAGAAATGAAACCAGACAAATTAATTTAATATAAATGAGGCTGTACATGGTTTGATTAATTCTTTTTAATTACCTATATGTTATTTTTTCAATAGTCAAACAAAGGACCCCATTCTTCTCCAGCATGTTCATATTCATTAATCTCATTAGTAGAGTATTAATATAATTTTATCGCACATTCCAGAAGTACGGCACATTGACAAACCATAATGGATCACAGCATTAGTGTCCTACCACTACATTAATTTCAAGACATGCCTGGCTCATCTGTAATTTACTTTGAGACTTAGTTTAAAATGAGCTGAATAAGCGTGTAATTATGACATCTGCTTCTTTTCAGGTAGCTCTTTGTAGATCAGTGACAAAGGAATAGCAGGTTTAAATATGTGTTAACACTTGGGTAGCATGTATAATTGCAATATGGCCATGTGTAATGAAGATTAAATTAGACTGTACTATACCTGACATATGCGGGAACATAATTTAAGCTGTGGTTATTGTTACGGGAGAAGCACCTGCGAAATGGCAATATTTGATTCGAGCACAGAGATATTAAGCAAAGAAGGCGGCATGGATAATCGTCCGTGAGTCATCAAAGCAGGTGCCATGGGCTCTGACTTTTAGTCTCTTGTATGATGACAGTTGGTCATGAATTTCATGACGTTTTCCAGAAGGGTCCATTTCGGATGTTGCCGGGGCACGACCTCACGCTGCATATCTTGGATGCTCAACACTTCTGCTCAAGGCACTGGGATGGGCACCATGCCCAAAGTTCCCATCGGGAGCCTCAGGCTGGAAACTGGAATCCTGGGAAAGAAATCCACAGCCTGTGTCTGTATGGTTAATCTCAGCTTTCCCTGAGCAAGACTCTTCAGTGATAAATGAAATGGCTGAAGATTGCCTGAAATCTGGGGTGCCTCTGGGAATTATCTGTCAGAACAAACACATTGAGGAAAGAAAAGATTGAGGAGGCTGGTGTCATCGGAGGTTCATGCAGAAGGGGGATAAAAGATAACCTCTCTCCTCCACCACAAATGCCTCTCCCAAGCCCTAAAAGTGAACAAGTGTCTTTTCAGATTTATTCAATATTTGGCAAGTAATTTTGCCCTTTCTACCACAGTCCTAGGTATTCTTGGGCAAAGTAGGGGCTTCACCTGACTGTGAGTGTGTTTTTTCTTTCTTGGAATCCCCAAAGCATTGGAGGCCTAAGTTTGACAGGAGCCAAAGAATATTACCTTTGAGTTTAACAAACACACTGAAGGAATTTGGGGCCATATCACAAAACAACTTTAAGAAGTTGGCTTATTTAATGAAATCCCCATGCCAGCCTTTTTAAGTTGATGGTAAGGACATGTGAAGAGAAGTTAAAAAGATGAAAGGAATCCTGCTTTATCAAAGACGCCAGTGGAAGACTGGCGCGGGCCCGAGCAGCTATGAGAAAGGAAGTGGGGAGAATCCTCCGTGAGGTAGAATGGCTGCCGAGGGCATTTCAGCATGACAGAGATTTAGTCTTACCCATCTAGCACCTAAGAGTACCTTCTGGGAGAGACCCAGATGGTTACAGAACCACTTTGGATGAACCAATGAAGGTTTCCCTTTTGAAAGAAAATTGAAGGGCCTCTATCTGATGGCGCTCAGCAACATCACCTTGGAGGTCTATTAAAAACAGCTTCCTAACTTCCTATTTCATAGAGGAGCAAATCAAAATGCCAAGAAAGGGAAAGTATGGGATAGAACTGTAACTAGAAACTGCCTAACCCAGCCCAAGGATTTCAGGTGCTCTCGGCTCTGCCTGAGGCTGTGAGGGTGCGTGGGAAGGCAAAGACAGGTTTTAGCCACCATGGCTACACAACAACATCACTTGGTACCTTGAACTGGCTCTCTGCCAGATCTGGCAATAGATGCTTTAACACTAAATGATGCTGCTCACTGATATTGGCACACTACAAATTCAGGCTCTCAGGAGCAAATGGTTGCTTCCCAGACCAGGACATTCATGGGAGATCTTTAGGAAAGTTTTGGAACAAGATGGGAAAACCTGACTGTCAATTCAACAGTGAAGAATACTTCGTCGGTCTTCGTCACCGGCCTGTTGATTTCAAAGCGCTGCCAAATGCCTTCTCCACACCAAACATTACACTAAGCCCCAAACAGGGAATGAGGACATAGATTCAGCCCCTAATAGGAATTACTTACATGGAACCTTCTTAGATTTCAAAGGTGATCTTGGGGGTGGGCAAGCTGATGAACTGTTTCTCCAGTCCCTTTCCATCCCTGCACCGCCTTCTCTTTACCCCTCCTTCCTCCCTCCCCCTTCCATCTGCTTCCTTCTTTCCTCCCCCTCCTCACAATCCTGGTCAGGAAGACTATGTGGTACACACAGAATCGATAATTTGGCGGTGCTCATCTTCCCCTGCGCTTCTGTGGTCCTACTCTCTGCCTAAAAGCCAGTTTACTTATAGGTGGCTGGCCAAGTGAGAAACCGCCTTGCAGAGCCAGTACACACAATGGATCCTGAACTTTCCCAATGCCCCCACTTCTGCTCACCAATTCTGCATAGTCTTCATGCCAGTACTTTACCACAGCATGCCCAGATGACAGCAGGCTCCTTCCACATGCTAGTCCCTTGTCAGTCCCTGACCACCTACTGAACAATAGTGAGTTCAGCAAATGCCCTCCTTGCTATGACCACCTGAGACCATCCATGGCCAACAGTCTCCAACATGCAGACTTGATGTGTGTTCCATTCCTTGTTAGAATTTCTTCGAAAGAACCCCTGTCTTGAGGCTTTGGTTATGTAGAGGCTCAAATAAAATGAGCACAAACATATTTACATATTTAAATGATAGGGGAGAGGGTAAACCACAGAGACTGTATCAACAATACAGACTGAGACTTAGGCTAAAGAATTATGGCAGATAGAAAACAATGGAGTGTCATTCCGTATGGTCAGAGAGAGCTGCTTGTACCATCTCCTTCTGTGGGAGCTCTAAAGGGTCTGGGGCCACAAATGCCGGCTCCTGTCTGGAATGGGCCAGGAGTAGAACGTGAGCTTCATTTGCATCAGGGCCTAGGATCCATCTCAAAGTAGAAGTAACTTGTCTAGCATAGTCTTGTGGCCTTATCCCCTTGAGGAATAACCCAGCTACACAAGGAACACTGAGGGAGAAGCAGTTCAAGACTTAGCAAAGCACACAAAGGGTAGGCCCGGGAGATAGTGGGAGGTCACTGGCATGAGACTCCTCCATGGTGGATAAAATATAAAGACCCAATCTGAATTTCTTCGCTTAGTAACTGAACACCCCACCTCCCCAAAGGAGCTCACTCTGAGGACCTGTCTCCATCGTTCAGTGAAAAATAAAATTCCTTGGAAAATTCAAGGAAAAGTCAGGTCCTTGTTCCTCCTTATAGTGAATTATAGTGAAGCATGGGGTTCTAGCCAGCTTGGAACCATCTCTTCTGTATGTGGGGAGCAGTCTGGGGACTGTTTTGGGTATGGGACACTTCCTCTGAGAACTTGGAGATGTCCATTGCAAGTCCACAGGCTGGACACTCTGAAAGCAGTTGTTTGGTGAGGATGAATGGGGGGAAGGTGGCTCGCTGGAACTCCACAAATTCTTTGAAACCACAGGGTTCTTTAAGTAAGGTGGCCCCTGACAGAGGGAGCTATTTCTGCCCAGGAGAGGGGAGGTTAATGCTTTCATAATAATGGGTTTCACCCTCGTGACACAGATGAAGCCGGCAGTGATTGTTTTGCCTCTCCCGGGGCTTGCCTAGCTATCTAAAAGTCAAGTGGTGGGAGGGAGCAATTGGGAGTCGTGGCTACACAGTGCTTCATGGCAGAACTGTGGGCCTGGGCGATCTGTACGATCTGCAGTAAGACTCTGCAGAGTGGAGAGCTTATTGCAGAGTGCTTACCTTCATTTTCAAAGTCCCCAACATGCCTGTGTGGGGAGGATTCGATGCACATACTGGAGTGCCAGATCCTGCTGGTGGGAAAATCCCAACAATATGTACTGCAGTCAAACACAGGCTTCTTTCTTTCTTTCTTTCTTTCTTTCTTTCTTTCTTTCTTTCTTTCTTTCTTTCTTTCTTTCTTTTTTCTTTCGTTCGTTCGTTCTTTCTTTTCTTTCCTTTCTTCTTTCTTTCCTTCTTTCCTCATTTTCTTTTCTTTCTTTCTTTTCTTTGGACTCAGTAACTCCACTTCCAAGTATATTCACGACAGTATTGAGCATAGGTACTCACCAAATACACGTGGTATACCAAGCCCAAACTAGAAAGAAAGCACTAAAAACTAATGGCAGAATGAAGAAAATATAGTAAGGTCAGGGAATACAGAGCCATAAAGAAAAACAGCCCCATTCTGGTGAGTGGGGAGCCGGCAGACAGGCGCTGAGTGGAAGAGGACACACAGTGAAGGCTACAGCACTCATCTGGATGTGCACAACTCAAGAGGAGGCAAAGCTGAGGGCAGGATGGCAGGGGACAGGGTGGCAGGTATCTCTAGGTGCAGGGGACAGGAAGTCGACTTGGAGATGATCAGAATAAAATGGTGGATGAGAGAGAACATTTGTATGTTTCTGGTACATTCACACATGCATATAGAAGAAAATAAACTTAAATTTGCTCACCCTGGCCTTTTTCTTACATCCGCCTTCCCTAGCCTGTTCCTTATATCCACTCTCCCTGGCCTATTCCTTACATCCGCTCACCCTGACCTGTTCCTTATATCCACTCTCCCTGGCCTTTTCCTTACATCCGCTCACCCTGGCCTGTTCCTTACATCCGCTCACCCTGACCTGTTCCTTATATCCACTCTCCCTGGCCTTTTCCTTACATCCGCTCACCCTGGCCTGTTCCTTACATCCGCTCACCCTGACCTGTTCCTTATATCCACTCTCCCTGGCCTTTTCCTTACATCCGCCTTCCCTAGCCTATTCCTTACATCCGCTCACCCTGACCTGTTCCTTACATCCGCTCACCCTGACCTGTTCCTTACATCCGCTCACCCTGGCCTGTTCCTTACATCTGCTCACCCTGGCCTGTTCCTTACATCCACTCACCCTAGCCTGTTCCTTTCACCTGCTCACCCTGACCTGTTCCTTACATCTGCTCACCCTGGCCTGTTCCTTAAGTCTGCTCACCCTGGCCTGTTCCTTAAGTCTGATCACCCTTGACCTCCTATCTTCAGTGTCTACTCGGAGTTTCTGTCTTACAGAGTAAGGATAGGGTTGTGGTTGGGACATCTGGGACCCTTGCCCTCAGAGCGTTTGACTTATTTATAGATGCGATGATGGTGGACAAACAGACAAAAGTTTTCAGTCTGGGAAGAATGGTAACAGGAGGCAGAGGTCCAGGTGGTAGAGGCAGAGCTGCCTTCCTGACAAGGCAGTCGGGGGCACCTTTCTGAGGGAGAGAGCCTACCACTGAGGCTTGAGGGATGAGGATGAGCTGGTGAGGGGGCATCCTGAAAGGAGTACTCTGGGAATCAAGAACTGGGGAGAGCACAGAATGTGTGACATCAGGAACTGGACCAGAGAGGGAAGGAGTAGAAGCTGGAGAGGCGTTAGGAGCTGCACCTGTAGAGCCAGCCTGGCCAACAGCAGAAGCGCGATTTTAAGTCCACCCAGAAGCGATCAGAGGTTTTCAGCTCTGGCCTGCTGCTTCAATCTCAGTTGGCCTCGGCGGTTCATTCCAGCTACATTACATCTTCCATGGGTTGCAGTTTTGCATCCTGAAACAGATTTTCTTCATGGTGGAGTACTAACCTTTCTTGTTAAAATAACACCTTGGCGAAAGGCAAATGCCTGTGTCCACTCAGATCTTTTTTGAGCTCCTGAAATCGGAACAGAGAATCTTAGAAACTGGTAGCGTGGTGTGTGTGTGTGTGTGTGTGTGTGTGTGTGTGTGAAGTAAACAGAAAAATAGATGGAAGAGTGTGAGACACTTAGAATTTCTAAGAATGAGGGCCACTCATGGTGACCTGCACTTGCAGTCCCAACATTTGGGGAGCAGAGATAAGAGGATCCCCATAAGCTCAAGGACAGTCTGGTCTACATAGTTCCTGGCCAGTCAGACCTAGACAATGAGATCCTACTGTTCGTTTTAAGTGTGGTTAACTGTGATACGTTTTAACACCAATATTTGTACAACTTGGGGTTTACGGAATTTAAGAAGATGCTAAAGGTCATACTGAAACAAGATGGCCCAGAGTAGAATGAGCAATGAAAGAGAGGTAGCAGGCACCGTGGTCCACTGTGCATCCCTAGTGCCTCCAGGGTATCTCAGCAGTTACGATTTATGCTTGAACATACACAGACACACAGACAGAGAGCAGGAGGCAGAAGATGCAGCCATCTAATCACAGCTTCAGGGATACAGCCAGGTCAAACACATGAGGCTCTGACTGTGGATCCCTTTAGTCAGATTATTGACAGACACCTTTATTAACCTACCAGACATTTCTGATGGAGAGTAGCAGAAGACAGCTCCCCCCCAACCCCCGTGCAAAACCCCAGCAAATGTCATTTCTAGAACTTTCTGCCCAGTGTCGGACTTCCTGGAAAGTATGGGGACAACTACACCTGAACCCACTGAGGAATTTGCCATTGGAGCCGTGTGCAGGCCTCTGCTATGAAGAAGCAAGAACAGAAGCAATAGCTCTCCCACATGGGACATACACGTGGCCATGGGGCTTCCCACGTTTCCTTGATCTGCAGGCCATGCTGCCCCTCCTCCTTTTTGCTCTGTTTCTTCAGCGATGAGGATACCGAGTGCTCAGTCACACAGGTATGCTCACACCTTGCATTCACAAAATGCGATGTAGGTAGTTAGCTGGAGCCTGATCCCCAGAGCTAACATGGCTCCCATTCTTCCTCACATCAGCTGAGTGACCTTCTCAAGCTACAGAACCAGGTCCTCTGGCCTCATGCTCCCACCTGAGACATGGCAATCCTCACAAAAATTACTAAAAAGGAGTAATCAAAATGTACTGATTTATTGATGTTGAGGTAGTTTAAGTGGCCTTAATATTTGATTTATATCATTAAATAATATTTATATCATGACATTTATATAGTAAATTATTGTAGTTGTAAAAGTAAGAGTTTATAAGATTGTTAAAAAAGGGTAAATGAATATAACTATACCCACACCCTTTCTTTATTGCATATCTATTTCGAATATATTATGTTATTCATTTGTATATCTATTGCCTAAGTGGTAATGCATGGTGCATATATGTTACAGTGTACATAGACACCATAAATATATAAAGGCATATATGCATAAACACAGAGATAAATGCATATGTATAATATATATAAATCACATATTTGTACATAAATGCCCCTTAGAAGGTTTCCCGGGTAAAAATACTGTAAATTTAAATAACCATTATAATTATAGACCACGTGTTCCTACCGCAGCCCAGAAAGGCTAATGCTGCAGCTAGCCTCTCAGACCCTCCCGTCTGAGCTTTCTCTCAGTGTGTAGAGGGAGCTACAAAGTGACTGAATCTGAAGCCTGTTTTTCCTGCACCTCCTAGAGTAGGAAAGGAAGGCAGTAAGGAAAGGCCACCTTTATCCACTGCTTAATGAGAAATAAACATTTCAGGTCAAGAATAAAGAACGTGAGGAAGAAATCCAGGCCATTCCCAGCTCTCTGGGATAGAGTGCGAAGGAGCTGGGGAGCCTAATGGGCAGTGAGCTAGCAAAGAGGGCCTGTGTGAGTGAGGGCCAGCACTACAGCCTATGACATAGCTTTAATAGACTCTGGGGCCCAAACAGAAGCTGGAAAACATGGTTAAAAGACCAAGGAAATGAAACTCTGATAGGCTTTGTAGTGGGCATTATTCTTCGCTTCAAGTTTTATTTGAAAGAACTGAAAGGCAGAGTCCAAAAACCCTGGGATTTGACTAGTAAAAACGAAAAAAAAAATCAAGAAAAATATTTATATTCACTGACTTCAAGGGACTTCCATGATGTTGAGGATGAGAAATAGGTCAGCCACACTGGACAGGCTGCACATGGAGGCACAGAGAAGGTAAAGATGGTGGCGAGGAAGTTCCTGTAGGCTTCGGCTGTGCTGCTTTGCACAGAGGGAGAAGCATGACCACCAGAACAGTGACATGAGCAATAGGAAAGAGGAGGGAAGGAAGGAAGGAAGGAAGGAAGGAAGGAAGGAAGGAAGGAAGGAAGGAAGGAAGGAAGGAGCAGAAGGAAGATAAGAAGAAGGAAGGAAGAGGAAGAAGGAAGGAAAGACAAAAAGAATAAGAGAGGAAAGGAAAGAGGAAGGAGGGGGAGGAAGGAAGGGAAAGAAGGAAGAAAAGAAAGAATGAGGGAGAAAGGGAGAGAAGGAAAGAGGAAGGGAGGGAGGAAGGAAGGAAAAAAGAATCAGGAAGGAATGGAGAGAAGGAAGGGAAGGAAGAAGGAAAACAAAGGAAGGAGGGAAGGAAGGAAAGAAGAAGGGAGGAAGGCAGGGAATGATGGAGGGAGGAAGGGAGGGAGAAAGAAAGGGATGGAAGGATGGGGGGGAGGATGGAAGGAAGGAGAAAGAAAAAAGGATTGGTTTTTCAAGTCTGATTTCAAAGAGATAAGTTCATGGTCACTTGGCCCCATGGACTTGGGTAGAACTTCACGGTAGTGTGAGCACATGGCTAAGAAAGATTTTACCTCACTGTGGGGATGAAGCAGACAGAGTGAATAAAGGAGGAGGCCAGGACAAGATTGTGTCCTGGGTGGGGACGTGGCCCCAGTGATCTACACCCTTCAGCTGGGCCCCACCTCCTAATGTTTCCATCCCCTCTCCAAATAGTGCCACCAGGTGGAGACCAAGCATTACCTCATGAGCCTGTGGGGGACAGTTCACTTTACAACATAGTACCCAGCCATCTTCCGGGCAGGAAGGTTAAGGTCTACAGTTAGCTGATGCTTCTCCAACCTAAGGATGACAAGACTATGTTAGAGGCGCCCTGAAAGTGAAGCCGACAAGCAAAGAAGGTGGCTTGGTTTTGGAAAACAACTAGGCGCTTGGGGCCTCCCTGTGTTTATTTCCTTTTCATACAGTCAAGTGGTCACTGCAGATACCAATCGAATCAGTCACTTTTGAAAATGAGATAGCTGTGTCTATTTTTATAAGGGTTAAATCTTGGCTGAATATTGGATACCACAGGACATAGAATATCTTCAGCAATCTCAGCTCTCACGGACACCTTGACCTTCTGATCATCAAGGCTGCAATCACAGCTTCACATATATACAGAATAGAAGGCGGTGGAAGTGAGTGTAGGGCCAACTTGGAACTCACTAGAAACCCTGTCCTAATCCTACAAAATCCATTTAAGGAATTCTGTGAAACTCAAGTCAGCAACGCAAATGACACTTTTAAAAAACAAACATTCTAACACAATACAGTCCAAACCAGACTGATTCAATGCTCCCGTGCTAAGGAATGATGGCTGGGAAGTTATCAGTAGTCTTCGTCTTCCGTGATTAAGCCGCTGTGTATTTGTAAGAGCTGAAAACTCTGTACAGTGAAAACACTGCAGCGCGTTTGTCTATTTATTTATTTGTTTCCTGCTTACTTATATATTATGTGCATTGGTGTTTTGCCTGCATGTGTGTCTGTGTGAGGGTGCCAGATCTCCTGGAACTGGAGTTAACAGACATTTGTGTGAGATGCCATGTGGGTGCTGGGAATTGAACCTGGGTCCTCTGGAAGAGCAGCCAGTGCTCTTACCTGCGGAGCCTTCTCTCCAGCCCTAACACTGTCATTTAAAACACACAATAATTTTGAATCCAAGTCAAGGTTTTTTAGGCAGTGCTCTTAGGTGTTCCGTGGTATGACTCTGTAGAGCAGAGGTTCTCAACCTGTGGGTCATAACCCTACAGAGGTCACATATCAGATACCCTGCATTATCAATTCATAACACTAGCAAAATGACAGTTAGGAAGTAGCAATGAAATGGCTGGGGGTCACCACAACATGAGGAACCATATTAAAGGGGTGCACCGTCAGGAAGGTTGGGAACACTGGTACAGAGCAAAGTGTACCCATGTGTTCAGACCAAGACGGGAATAAAGTCATTTGATGCGAGAAGCATGAGCACTGACAAGAACATGTCAAATTCACTGCTTGTTCGATTTTGAATTAATTTTTGGTCATTATATACTCAGAAACCTGACTGTTGGCCAGTTGTTTTCCAAAACCCCAATAATCAATTAATGTGGCCCCATGTAAAATGAGAATCTGTAATTTAGGAAACCACACTCCTGATGGACTCATCTGCACAGGATGCGCTGAAAATTGACCTTTGACTCGGCAGAACCAATCCCGGACAGCTGGGGTGGAGACACAGGCTTGGGACATGCTGGTCTGTCACCCCCATTCATCTCTACCTTGTCTTGTTTCTCATCCACGCTCCTCTGGATAGGATCAGAGAGAACCACCCACGAAAGAGTCTCTGTCTCAAGAGCAAAGCGGTAAAATTCCTACTGTCCTGGACTCGGCAAGAAGCCAGTTCCATGGAAGGGCCTCCGAGTTTGTGGCTCGGACCAACAAAACAGGAGAACTCTGGGTAACCTCTCTGAGGTCAAGTACTTGAAGAATCCCTCTCAGGTCTCATTTAGCTCAGGTGGCCTGCTGGGGTCTCAGCCTTTTAACAGGAGGCAACACTGCACAGAGAAAGACCTAACGCCCAGCAGTCAGGACTTGAAACTGATTCCTGCCCTTGCTGGTTGTGCAAACATATAAAAACCCCTTCATCTGCCCGTCTCTCAGCTTCTCCTGGATGAAGTGGCTAGAACCGGCCTTGATCAAACACTGAATCATACAGGGAATCTTGAACTCAACACAGCGTTCTGCTGGTGAGGGCATTTCCAGCTTTGTAAATTGGGGCTTTCTGTAACTGCTATGGGAACTCAGACATTACTTTGGAACAGAACCCACCTGCAGTAATACAGAGCCGCTGAGGCAGCCGCCTGCTGGTCTGGAAAACATAGGAACCATCTGAGTTTTGCTCATTAGGTGCCTTTGCCCCACCCCCACCCCGGCCAGGTCTTCTTCAGACCTCTTTCTGTTCCACAGGCACTGTTCCCACAGCCCTGCTGGGACTCAGCCACACGGTTGAGAAATGAGCCTGTTATTTGCGATGACAACTCAAACCACAACGCTGTCAAGAATCCCTGACTGGAGGAGCCCTTGGGAGTGGGCAGAAGCCCCACAATCTCTCTCCAATTTGTGTCACATCATGGGAGGGCAGAATGACTCCCACATGAGTAAGATCCCTGCTCTTCACACCCCCACAGCCCCATGGACAGAACTTGCTCCAGAGGCCAATCCGGAAATGTTTCAGGAATTCGAAGAACAGGAAGATGATGACACATTTATGAACGTAGGTCCAAACTTCGCAGAGAAAGATTCTGTACTGGAATAGAGGATGTGCTATATTGCACAGCGGTGTCCTAATGCCCACCTCGCTCTGTTGGAATGGCTGAAGTCAGGATGCTCTTGAACAGTACTAATGCTACTGCCTGCCTAGTTAGCTGAAATTAAGGATCAGGTCTTCCACCAGAGCCCGAATGGGCAGCTTCTACTGAAATCCCAGCTCTTGCCTGGTGAGATTCCTAACACTGTGATCTCTTTAGTCCACTGTGAGAAATCATTCCCACAGAGATTCATGAATTTGACCCAAGTCCCATAGCTCCTGATGGAGCTGAGGTTTGACACAACATAAATGATGTTTTCAGCCCCTGCATGATTTTGCCTTTCAGTAGCCAGCACTATGCAGGCTGGTGTTTTCAGGAGGGCTTCTGTATTGGAGTCCAAGCTACTGTCTTGGACTTACCTTCCTCCTTACCCCATAATTCCTTTCTTCAGTCACAATCCTTCAGCCACAGTTGTTGATGGAAGAAGCCCGATTGGTTTTACTAAGTTTGCATATCCGCAGCCCAGCCCAGTGGTTTGCATGTAATATGTGTAAATGAATTCATGCAAGCATGCATCAATGAGTATAAGTCCTTCCATATCCTAGCTCAGTGTTCTACCTACAGCTTTCCATAGACCAGCTTCTTACAGTTGCCTTTAAATAGACTTTTCAACAACTTGACCTAGATTTTACATTGACGGGTGACATTTAGGACTAATAGAGATCACCTTCCCCTGAGACATCACAAGAAAGGGACCAAGTTTACAAATCAAACAAAAGAGCCTTTGTTTTTTCTTCTCAAAATACACGTACTCCTTCTTGCAATGCAATTTGCAGAGAGAGGAGGGACAAAGAGGGTGGACTGTAGGGGTTATCTGGCCAAAGTGTTAACCTTTGAAATAATTTTAAGATAAATGTAAAACTGATATTCTTTAGGTGCCCACACATTTGGGGGTGGTTTTCTTAGAAGGACTGGTACCCATTCCAGTTACTCTCTGTGTCTTTGATGCCAAGGTGTTAGGAATACCACTGTAAGTTACTTTAATCTATTGGATATATCTGTCTCTTTATAAAACTATTTTTTCTGACCATTTTTGTATTCTTGTGCTCATAGAACTCAGCTGATTTTTTTTTTATATTGCGCTTTTTAACTAACACTTTCCGGGTTATGATAAAGTACCAGTTGCTTCCGTTTTCGCAAAGTTTCCAAGTGAGCATATCATCATTTATTTACCTCTTCCCCTATTGTGCAATTTCTGTTGCAGCCAATATTACAGTCTTCCAAAACGGCATTGTGATAAATCACCCCCAGGAAGGGGCTCTCTCTGAGCGCTCTTCTTGGACTGTGGCCTTAGGGTCAGTCCCCAGCAGTCTGCCATCTATTCTTAATAACTGGATTTGTGAACAAGAGCTGAGCCCGCCAGGGGATGTGGGGCAAGGGAAGAAGGTTAACTCGCTAGTCGCTAGAGACCCTGGCAGTGTTGTCTGCCTGGACCATGTGTCCCGTTCTAGTCATACCTTGCTGAATTCTGTTTTTTTGATGTGTTTTTACTCAAAAATAATGCATTTATTGTAACCATTAAAGCACAAGCAATATTTATAGAGGAAATGTAACAACTGGTTTCCACCACAATCTTTCCAGATTGACCTAATGACATATTTTAATAAGCTGGTGTGTGTCTTTCCCTGTATCTTTCTGTACTTATACTAATAAATGAATGCTATATATTTGTTTTATACAAGTAAGTTCATACATAAAATACTTCAATAACATTTTTTTTTATTTATATTTCAACAGTACACCATGGAAGGCCCAGGGATATAACTTAGTGTCGAGGGCTTGACTAGCACACATAACCCCACAAGGCTGGTGTCTGGTGCAAAATATATATCCTTTGATCAGTGAGTGGTTATCATTCTTTATAAGAACTGATAGTCAGACATGCAGGGAACACATAGAGGGTTAGGCCACACTGCATATGGCGCGGATTCCCCGACTAGCCGCTGTTGTCTGGCGATGTAGGCACAGTGGCAGTGGCAGTTATTCCCAGTGGAGTTCACCCTGTTGCACGAGCACCGGAAATCTTCCGTTCGAACAAAAGCACCATGCCTTTAACCCAAAGGCCTGGAATGCGACATCACGGATTCGCCCTTGCAGTGCCTTTCCTGACCTCTCTTTGGAGGCAGAAATCGCCTGTGGGTCTCTAACTTCTGATGCGGAACCGCACCAAAGACTGTTGGGAAAGGAGCTTAAAGTGAGCGGCTGCGTACTGGAAGTCCACTGGATCTCGGAAGACTCTCGCCTCCTCCGAATTTCCATCATGAACTTTCTTGACCAGCTTTCCCTAGTGGTGAACACCATACAGCGCTTTGGGCCCCCAGTTTCTCGTTAAGCCTGGCTGGGAGAAGGCGCTCAGGTTTGACCTTATGTCCGGCCCCTCCTAAGCGGTACAATTCTAGGGAAGAGATTCCAGAAATAGTAGCTGCTACTTAAGTGTGGGGCCTAATTTTTTTTTGCCTGACTTGGTCTTCAGGTACTTAGGGGCCACTTGTTTCGTCTGGTGCTTAAATGTTGGTTGCTGAAGAAAAATAAAGCTGTGCTTCTAATCTGGAAAAAAAAAAAAAACTGATAGTATTCGATCCTAGGGGTATGCCACAGTTAACTCAGACTTTTCCTTTTCTTTGATTAATAAAGTCTGTGTGATTTTTTTCAACCAAAGCTATGTAAAAAATGAGATTGATTGTCTTACTAAAAAATGTTTCCTTTCTCCTCAGTTCCCTTTATGAGTTCCCAATTACTTTGATAGTGTTACTGTTTGAATATGAAATGTCCCCCACAGGTTCGTGTTTTAAACACTTGTTTCCAGTTAAGGACACTGTGTTCCAAGGCTCTGGGGCTTCTAGGGAGTGGGGCCTGGCCTAGAGATGAGCTTTTGAGGATTATATACCTGCTCGCTTCTCTCTCTCTCTCTCTCTCTCTCTCTCTCTCTCTCTCTCTCTCTCTCTCCAGCAGTCGTGCAAAGAGACTACTTCAGGCTTTCCCCATCCCATCCTCCACCCTGTGATGGATTGAAATACTCTGAACCCATGAACCAGAATAAGGAAGAGAAGCCATGTTTGGTTGCAACAAACAGAATGAATGTTCACCGTGAACCTATAGCACTTACATATATAGCACACACAGGAATATGTAGGCTGAGTTTTCTTGCCCCAGAAGCCACTTACTTGATAAATGCTTTTGTTGTATAGAATTTAACTATGTTAAAGTTAAAACCTTTTTAACTAGACAAAAAAGAGGAAATGCTGTGGGATAATGCCTTTGTACGCTGTGAAGATTTGTCACTGGTTGGTTTAATAAACAAGCTGTCAGGCCAATAGCTGAACAGAATAAACAGGTAGGGAGCCAAACAGAATGCTGGAAGGAAACGGGTAGAGTCAGAGGGAGCAGGAGATAAGTGCGCCATGCTAATAAAGGTACTACCACGTGGCAGAGAGTAAATAAGGAATATATGTTAACTTAAAATGTAAGAACTAGTTAGTAATAAGCTTGAGTTATTGACTGAGCATTCATAATTAATATAAGTTTTTGTGTGTTTATTTGAAAGCAGCTACAGGACAGGAAAACTCCACCTACAGGAAAGAAAGAAAAAAGAAAGAGATAAAGGATAAAGAGACAGACAGACAGACAGGGTTGGGAGAAACTAGTCTCTCTAAATCAAAAGGCTGTGACAGTCAAGTGTTTAATCACACTTACGGAAAGGCTGGTCATTTATAACCAGGTACACTGTGCTGTGAGGTCCCCAGAGAAACCTGTAACCGTAACCTATGAATGGAGACTCATCTTAATATTAGTGACATGGCAGGGAGAGGTCAAGACTGAGGTATGAGAACTGAGCGTGGAAGTGGCTGGTTCGAGCATCCCTCGAATGCTTACAGAGATGTTTAGAATCAGACAGACATATAAAGCAGGTGTAACCCTTGCTATGTAGCTGATATCAGTATGTAACTGACAGTATTTCTTATTAGGCTACAAAAATTTTCCCCAACATGGAGCCACTAGGGCTGGATTCAACTCTGTAACACAATTGTCCATTTGTTCTTTCATTCCGTAGGTACCAACTTTAGGCAAGGCACCAAGAGGGCACCATGGGTACCGAAGAGCTCAAAATAAAGTTCCACCAAAGAAGTGATTGCTCTATGAAAGAGCAGACAGTGAGCAAGGCATCCTCGTGAGCAAGCAAGTTCAAAGGCTCTCAGGAACAGAGGATGAAGGTACCCACCACAGAGCATGAGGAGGAAGCAGGCCACTGCCGCAATGGTGTTTGAGTTGACTCCTTCATGAGTAGCGAGTCACCCACCTGTGAGGAGAACCTTTAAAGTGGAGAGCAAGTTTGATGGGTCATGAAATAATAGAAAGTAGGTATGTTTGCTGGAATGAGGGAAGGGAGGTGGGAAAGGAGAAAGGGAAGGTTGAAATCAAGGAAGGAGTTTTGTATTTTATTTTAAATACAGTAAGACTTCATGGGCTCTGTGCAGGAAGTGATGTCATCCAAGGTAGCATCTTGAAAACTCCCACTCTGACTGTTATGTGAGAAGTGTATCCTGAGGGAAGTGGGAAAGCACAGCTGTGAGATGTGGCAAGAGGGAGCTGTGGACCAGGCAGGGGAGGATGGAGACCTGGACACTGGGAATCCCCGGAGATGGCGATCTCCAGATTCCCACTCAGGAACAACAAGGTCAGTGGCTCCCAGTCTCAAAGCCTGAGGTTCTCCACTCTCAAAAGGAGCTGGTAACACTTGCTTTTCAAGGTTTTCTGGAGTGGAAGGGATGGGCAAACCTAAGAGCTAGCTGTAAGCTGAAACCGAGCCTAGTACCCATCCCGTAGCTCGTCAAACAACGCCAAGCAATGGCAGCCTCCAGGTGCCCTCTTTCTGCCCAGGATGGATGCCACGGCCACCTCTGGGGCTGATAACATGCTGAATGTTGTAACAGATTAAAATGAGATAAAATATGGGAAACGAAAGCAAGAGAATTCTTAGATCCTTCTCAACATGTTACGGACTGCTCAGCGAAGCAAACACAAACGACAGTTTTGATTCCCATCTCTCCAGTCACAACACCTCAAGTAGCTGTGCCTACAACTCTCAAGTCCAGGAATCCTTTGTCACATGACAAAATGTACCTTTTTTTTTTTTTTTTTTTGTAATCTCCAAATGGTCTGTGAGGGGGAGAGGCCCTTTATGTCCCTGGTAAACTTGAGCCCTTCTGCAGGTGTCTGGGTTTATCACTGAGAGGAAATGACTTTTTTTACACCTAATTTAATCTGAAGCAATTCAGTTTAAAATATTTAGTGAGGTGACCTCTTTAATGACTAACACATTGCAGGTGGTCCTGTCGTAGCCCGGCAGTTAATGTTTGGCATCAGAGAGAAAGAAAGACAAAGAGCATTCAAGGACCACTTCACAGCGAGTGCCTTCATCTGCCTGGTTCGAAGGACAACTGGCTCTAAACAGAGCCTAGAGAGGGACCTAGGATGAAAGCACGGGGTCTTTTCTTGGTAGGAAGGCTGCTTTGCTTCTGGGTCTTTCTCAGAGCTGTAGTGCACATAGCACGTCCTGTAATCATGAAGCAGACCTTGTAAGTTGTGTGCCTGGACTCTCGATGATTCTTTTGCTCTGAATGACAGATGGGTTGGTTTATAGTTTCCAGTAAGCCCAGGGAGGAATTGCTTGAGAGATCCTAGAATGTCTAGGTAAAATCCAACATCGTAGATGAGTGGAAAGACCCAGAGAGGAGCTAGAGAGATGGCTCATTGGTTAAGAGAGCTGGCTCCTCTTCCAGAAGACCTGAGTTCGGGTCCCAGCACATGGCAGCTCACAATTGTTAACTCTAGTTCCAGGGTATTTGATGCCCTCCTCTGGCTTCTGAAAAACACAAGACACACATGTGATGCACAAACACACATGCAAGCAAAATACCCATACACATAAAACAAAATGAAGTCAAGTTGAATTAAGAGTCAGGAGAGACAGGGAGGAATTCTGTGTGTAGATATCAGATCTGCCATACCCAGAGCTCTTGACAATGGCCGCCCTGCACATTCCATGTACCCATGCATCACAAGGACATTTTCTTTTGATTCTTTCTCAAGCTAGGTGACCTATAAAGATGCGTGACTTCCCACGTGACCAGAACAAGGACTTCTGCCTGTATCAGATCTCCTTCTGGGGCCTCCTCACCACCGCATACTCTGAAGTTCATCTTTAGGAAGATGGCAAAAGTGCAAACAGCTCCAAGGTGTGCCTGGCTTTCTGATGTCATAGGATGCTGCTAAGCACCATGCAGGTCAACAGTCGGGGAAGCGGATGCACAATTCAGCACCCATGCTGTCCCAGAAATGGCATTAGAGCTCGACACAGCCCATCGTGCCAGAGAGGATTGTTTTGTTTTCCGTCTCCTATGTTCTCCATACCGGGAACAGGTCCCGGAGGCTGTTCTCCTTCCTCTGTTACCCCACTGGGTGAGAAGAAGCAGGACCAAGGTCTAGAAGAGAGAAGAGCAGGCTAGACAAAGCCATTAGTAATGACCCTGCCTGCAACTGAGTAATCAAGAGGAGCTAGCTCGGGCTACATAGCAAAAGGAAGTCAGCCTCAGATACTAAGTAAGACCCTATTTCAAAAATGACAACCAGGCTCCCTCCTTCCTTGGGAACAGCTGTTCTTCTCAGGCATGTCGCTGCCCCTGTAAGGTGGACTTTCTGGATCCTGCGTAGTCTTGTGACATCCACTTTGCTCAGACATCCATTCTCACTGGTTTCAGAGTGAGTCCCCTTCTTTCATCTGCTTCATGAGACCCTTGCTTTCTGAACTCACACTGGCCTTAGCATCTTCCTGATTGCCTAAGCTTTCCTTTTTACACCAGAAGGAAAGTGAGGGACCGCAGAGAGATAGAGGATGAGGTCGAAGATGCTCTCAAGGTTTTTAATGTAATATAAGCAGCTTGCCCAGGCTTCAGTTCTTCCATGAAAGAATAAGACAGTCAGTGTGACTACTGAAGCAGGACCCTGAGCTTACTCTATTTCAGAAGTCTCCTTGGAATTCACATGTTCTCTTGTTTTTAAGAGTGTATAATTAGAAAGTCACTAGCTCTGAAATTTGATTGTGCTAATCTTTATAGAACTTAGTAAAGCCATTAAAAATCATAGTCTCAAAAAGAGTGGAAGAAGCCAACTTCAAAACATTAATCAGGGTCCAGTCAGTTATTGTCAGGGACCTTCGCCTTTGTGTTTGGTATACTTCAGAGGGAATCGATAAAAGGAAAAAGTTACCATCAAACAATTCCGTGTCCCAGGCTCAGGGGCCAAAAGCAGACAGAATTCTGGGAGTCCTCCTGGTCTACACAGCAAGTCCCAGTCTAACCAGGGCTACCTAAGTTGCAACTAAATACCATCAACAAACTCAAGTTTCTATTTCGTATCTTACTAAAGTCCCACCTTGCTGACATTGTAGCAGGGTAAGAAAGGTTGGTTTATAAGATCTAGAACATTTTCTGTGGCCAGTAGTGATTCCAGAATCATTAAGCCATTAGAATAACCCAGGTATTCAACGCATCCCATTAAGAGATTTAAAGAAATATAAAATAGAATCATATTTCAAATACAATGCATGAATTGATTTCTCTGAGACATAAGTGAGCCCTGCAAAGGGCCACCTTCAGGTTCTGTTTAAAACAATGCTTATTGCTATTTATTCAGATATAAAATGTTATACAGAAGAAAATATAGAAATGTTTGAATTCTCCCTTCTTCCTTCTAGGACATTCTCACCCTGAAACTTTTCTTCCTTCCTTTCTTTTTTTCAAAGCTGAAGAACAGTTGAAGTTACTACCTATATTAGTGAGCACTAAATGTCTTGAAATTACGGCTTTTGAAGTTTCTTCGTTTCTGAAACAAAAAAAGAAAGCCAGGGGTTGACATCAAAGAAGAGGCAATTCTCCTCAGTAGCAATTACGGTCTCTCAATGCTCCTCCATGCCCACCCCATCCCAAGATGCTTTGCCTTGTAACATGTACTTAATTTGATCAACACCTTTAGAAAAAGTAACTAAAAGTACCCAACTACCTATAAAATTCTCACTGGATTCTTCCTGCTGGTGCTTGTTGTGAATCAAAATACTCTGCTATGAACGCATTCAGCCGTATACGATTGGGCTGCCTTTTCTTTTTCTTTTTAAAGAAAACATTTAATCACGATTGGAGAGTTGAAACTGGTCTCTGTGACTTACCAGATGTTAAACCAGACACCAGGGTGAGATTTTACAATTTCGGCACAGCTGCTTACGACCAAATCTGGTTTAGGACACCTCCGGTGGATTTAAAAACATTACATTTATATTAAAAATAGCGGGGCCTCATATGCAGCCCAGCTGAAGGTCTTTTTTGGCAAACTTGTTAAAATCAGAACGAATCCCCTCAATCAAAGTTCCAAACCAGCCTGAGTGCCTTGGCCAGTGACATGTGATGTCACTCTCTGCCTGTCCCAGCCCCCAGCCAAGCATTCTCACAGAGGCGCATGTGTCTGGGCTTTTTGTCCGATTCTAAATTAAACCTCCAGTTCTTTTCATTCAGATATTATGAGCTCCGAAAGCCAGAATGTAAGGCTGAAAAACGCCTCAATAGTGCGTGTAGGCCAGAAAGACTCACTTGAAGCCTGGATGACTTGAGACAAAGGTGTTGTTTGGTCCCTCTGCCCACCCCCAGCCCCACAACCATTTGAGTTTTTACAGTGTAGGAAGAAAATCATTCTCCAAAGCTTACTTTTTCTTCCTTCCCCCACCCCACCTGAATGAGGTCTTGAATCTACAGCTTTTTATTCCCGGCCAAATTGTCGCCACGCTTAGTGGAGCGTGCTGGACCCGCGGGACAGCTGAAATAACTGGGAGATGGGGTGGGAGCCGGGCCCTCACGCCCCGCGCCGAGTCTCACTCTCTGCTGCTGTTGCTTTTCAAAAATGCGTTTTGAGAGTTTCCAAAAATATACCCAGTGAAAGGGAGGGACTCCCTCCCCTACCCCCGGCCCTCGGGAGTGGGGAAGGGGCAATCCTGTTTATCCTTCTGCTGCCCAGAAAAAGCTACGCTGGGACTAAAAAGAGGCCTCTCTTAAAAGTGATGTGGCCCCCTTTAAAAGGTACCCAGACCGTACCGTGAGACTGCCATCTCCCGCAGACCCATCCTGGTTTCACATCAAGAGTCTCTTTTCAGCCTTCTAATTCTGACGTGCACGGAAGCAAATACCCGTGTTGATGTGTGTATAGACACGTGCACACACATACAAGCTCTGTACTTGGCTGTAACACAATAGTGAATCCTGGAGACCTTCCCAGACAGAACAAACAGCACCTTCAACCTCCTTAAACCTACAAAGTACTTCATTAAATGAGCACGTCCGTCATGTTCAACTTTTTTGCTTAACATGTAACTGTCAAGCAGGAACAGCCTCACTCTGGTTTCTTTACAAATATCTCAGAAATTCCCAGAAGCGGCTTCTTTTCTGAACAAATCTTTCTGTATCCGAAGTCCCTGCTGCTTCCAATGGGCCCTCATTCCCCTGCCCTTCCTGCACCTCAGTATTGTGGGCCAGAAATCCCCTGACCCAGTGATTCTCGGCACTGTAGCAAAGGCTGGAAAAGGCCGCAGCGCAGTCTGATTTTTGCTCAGGTAAGGTCCACACGAAGTAGGGATGGATAATGTGAAACCATCATCACGGAGTTGGTTTGATGGATTTAAGGGCCAAATTCTCTCACTCTACTTCAAAATTACTGTTCTGAGAAAGTCAGTCTGGGGAGCAGAGCCGAAGCTGAAAGGAGATAGAGGGGTGGGGTGGGTGTGACCGCAAGACGCTAGCGGTAAGTCCATGGCGGCACAGCTGGCTAGGTAAGCGAGCCGTGGCAAGCAGGGGCTTGAGTTCACGCAGGCAGCAAGCCCTTGCTCGGTACTAGCATTCCCACCTAGCCAAGCACCTTGGCCTGATCAGCAGTTCTCAAAATGTGTCCTCAGGTGCGCTACTCTGAGGAATTCTCCAAGGACAGGATTTTAAAATCAGATAGTTTCTTTGGGGGATGGGGCCATCACTATTCCTTACAGCTTCTGGGGGCTTTGGTGGTTAGTGGGCTTGGGACTCTGCAGTCTCCAGTAAAGAGCAGATGACTTTTTTGTTTTTGTTGGTTTTTGTTTTGTTGTTTTGACAAGATTTTTTCACTTCAGTAGTTCAGTCGTGAAGCTCCCTATGTAGACCAAACTGGCTTCTAGCTCAGCATACTTCTGGCCTCGGGCTCTTGAATCCTGAGATTACACACAAAACCACTCCTGATGTTGGTAACTTGCCATAGCCTAGCCAAACTTCCCACTGTGTTGGATTTTTTTTTTTTTTTTTAAACAAGGATGGGCCCCTCTGTGCTATCTTGCTGTGTTGTCAAATCTGCTCTTGAGCTCATGGGTTCAAGCAATCCTCCTGTCTCAGCTTCTTGTGTTCCTGGAACTATGGACAGCCACATGGCAGCTCCCTTTGTTTCAGATGCAGCATGAGGGGTCATTGAATTTGTCTGGGCAGAGTCCCCACTGCCAATTTAATCTGTACTATCTCAACATTGTCTTTACTTCCTTGCGACCCTAGATACTGTATGACAACCTCTGAATGAAGCAGAGCTGGTTTGCCGAGGGTAGGCACTGGGATAGTGTGGGCAGATGTTCCTACCTTTCAACAAACCCATCATGAATGGGAAACCGCGCTAGTCTAGGAAGCATTGACAGCACCTAGCCCTCTGCACATCAGGGTTTAACACTTCAGCGCACCGTATAGTATCAATAGTTTCCTGTTGTCATCACTCAACTGAGTAGGAGCTGAGCTTACTGCCTCTGCCAAGCATCAGGAGAGAGTTTTGTACCACATATCTCTAGGCCCAGAAATAATACCATTTAAAGATTGGATGTGCTGTCCACCATTGTCCACATTTCTATGCCCCCTCGGCCTCCCGGTCCTCTTCTCCCCCATCACCCCCTTCCCCCATTCCGAAGCTCTTTTGCCTGTCTTCGCTTTGGCCAAGCTGCTGCTCACCATCACCCACCAGTGGCATCAAGAAAAAAGTAGCCTTAAAATAAAAAATGGGTTAGTCATTAAAGAAGCATGTTGCCATGACAAATGCCTCAGTGACGTTTAGAGGTTCAGGGACTTAATCACCTCTGTGTAGGACCAAGTCACACACCTCCCATAACTGCCTACCCAGGAAAAAAAAATGATTGATGGGCAAGGAAGTCCACACGAAGTAGAACAGAGTCTCCATTTTACAAAACAAACATTTCGGAACACTCCACTCACTCAGGATATGCAAAACCCCACTTGGGTCTTGCTTGCAGATTTGGCCAACAGTTTCCTGAAAAAAAAAATTATAATTCGGGAAAACCAGCAGTTGGAAAGGGCATGTGTCAAAAATTCAAGTGTCTAAAAAGACGAAGGAATGAAGCCCGGAGAGGCTGGCAGCAGGGTGACAGGGAGTTTGTGTAACCACACGAGTGGGAGAGCCTTTGCTGAAAAACGGGGAGCCCTGCACAGCCCCCACATCTGCTCCTGTGGCCTCCCTTCTGAGCTTCGCATCTTCATGTTAAATTGAGGGTTTGGGGTGATGGTCTCTCTGATTCTCCTTCCATCTTCTGTGACCATTTGTACAGTTACTAACTAATGCTGCAAGCAAACCGGAATGAAACCAGCATCTCCCATTTGCCCCGCTGGGCTCTGTCCAGTTCACTGCCTCCCCTACCTTAAGAAAGATTCTTGTGATATATGTTAAGGGCAGGTGGTGTGGACAGGTGGGGTTGGTTGAAAAAGAGTTTTCCTAAATTGTTTTAATTCACCATCAGAGGGGAAGGGAGGGAGGGGGAAATGGAGAAAGAGAGAAGAGAGAAAAAAGGAGGGAGGGAGAGGAGAAAAGAGTGGGAGCAGAAGGAAGAGAGCAAAATCCAGCTGTGCTACTTTTCTATCAAATAAACCAGAGTCCGTGTGATCCTTCTCTGCAAAGTAGAGACATAAGACATGAGGAGAGGATATCGGATGACTGAGGAGTGGGTACCAAGCCATCCAGGGTGGTGGAGTTGGCAGAAAGGAAAGGGAAAAGCCGCAACTCAACATAAACGAAACTCTGAATACATACGCAACACTGCAAACCCCAGATCCTGGGAATGCCTGCAAAGTTTAGAGGTTTGAAAATGTTAAACGGTCCAGACATAAGAGCCAAGAAATGGCTACTGCACGTCTCGAGGTAGATGCCCCAAACCGCAGCTCTAAGCGCCATTCATGGCTGTGCCCCCACTTAAGGTGACAGTCTCCCTGAGGAAAAGATCCCATTGAGAGAAGTAGCCAGCAATAACTAGAGGAAATCCAGCAGAGCAGTGGTCAGGTTCATGAAAAAACAAACACAAGGAAAACCAGCAGGCTGCTTTCATGGCGCATGCAACCATGCAACAGCGCTGAAGGAATTTCACAATCTTGTAGATGGAAATTCTTCAATTATTTGGTGCATTTATTCTGACTCCTGAGTTTTAGGACCCCCACAATGGGAAAAAAAAAAAAAACACGGGACAATTTGGAATTGGCCCCAAGCTTTGGCCCTGACTGGAGACCATGGGCACATCATGAAGCTGGATCTGTCCGCATTTGTTGTTCTCAAGAGCGTTGGTGAGGACAGCATCAGATGTGTGAGCTGAGTGTGCAGCACAGTGCCTGTCCTAAGTGGTGTTGACTTTGTTCTTCTGCTCCTGTAGCGAACAGTTCCGAACCTAGTGGCTTGCATCAGTGAAAATGCATCCCTATATTTTGCTGGGGTTAGAAAGCTTCTGTTGGGGATAAAGTTCAATCTCCCCAAGGGCTGTGTTTCCTACTGTCAATTCTGGGGCAAATTTTAAGTCCCTGCCTTTCCTGGTTTCTAGTAGCTGACCATATCCCTAGGCTCATAAGCCCTGCCCTCCATCTTCAAAACAGCTTTTGAGTTTCTCTCATATTCCCACAACCCTCTGACCACAGCTGAAAAACAACATCTGATTGAAGACTCGTAGTGTTAACCTGAGCCCTTTAGCTAATGAGGGCTAATTTGGTTGCATCTGCAGAGTCTCTTTGGCCGCTCTAGTATCATGTTCCCAGGTAAGTAGGCAGGCATTCTGCCTGTTGCATATAGAACTTCCTTGGCCCAGATACTATTATAATGAGAAGACTCTCCAGATTACAAAACAGAAAAGTCTTTGGGGATGGGGGACCATTACTTTTTGAAGGAATGAGTATGTATGTATTCGTCACAGCATTTTCATTTTGAAAAGACAGCATATGGGTTTTTGGCACACTCACCGAGGCTAAAGAAATAGTAAGCTAGCATTGGTGGGGCTCTGCCATGACGTAGACAGTATTTTTGGTGAAGTTTTTCTTTCCCGTGCACTACCTTCTCTAGCCACAGCAGCCTCAGGTGTACCCACAACTACCTACTTAGAGACCATGAGAGGACAGTTAAAAATAATAGAAGAGATATTCCTGCTGTCCCACAGGGAGGAGGTGGAATAACTGGAAGGCTTCTAGACTCATCTTCAAGCTCAAGACCAACCTGATTGGGAGAAGAATACCTTTGGAATCAACTGGTCAATCTGTAACACAGGGTGCCATGTGCTGGAACTAGATTCTCTCCCCAAAGACCAACATGGAGACAGGATTACAAACAATCTCAACTTAGTACACTGCTGTCGTTGTTGAGAACTGAGAGAAGAAACAGGAGCCCTGTATCCAGTAGTCTGCAGGGTAGGTAAAGCCCAATACCCCGCCCTGGGGGCGCTGAGACACTCAGTGACCCAACTGGGTTCCATGAAAGGCCAGCACAGCCTTGTCTCCGGGAGCATGACCACCCAAGTCAGCCTCCAGTTTGTACTATACCTTTCCCCTACAAGCAGAAAGCAGAATTGTATGTGACTTACAGGTTTTCTACGAGACCATATAAAATTTCACATTACGATGAATGGCTAAGACTTGGGTTTCATAAAACCATTGAGTGTATTACAGTCTCTTAACCAGACTGAAATCATGACCCTCGTTTAGCAGTTATAGACTGTGGCAGCACTTAATCCATATGGGTTGATTTGTATAGCATTTATGATCTGAACCAGATCCCTTAATGCCCAAACTCATAACTGTGGCTTGAAATATGAGCATCTGGGAAGCGCAATGGCTAGGGCCCCATGTTGTGTTGGAGGAGTGGGCATGCGCTCACATGTTTCCTAAGAACAAAAGGGCTTGGGCGAGCCTCCCTCAGATGGGAAGCTCATTCGCTACATCAGAGACGCTAGCTCTCCTCACAGTGTTCTTTACCCCTTTCTCATCCCCTGAAGAACCCAGGGTCTATCCACGTGTGCACTCATCCTGTAAACTTCCTGAGGGCCAGCTTCCTCCTAGCTGACAGTAAGCAGATCTGGATCCATGCTTAAGAAAGGATCACCTGAATCCCCCCACACCCCACCCCCGGAAATGCTTTGTTCGAGGGTTAAGCTCCAGACTATGTTGATTCGATGTAAATGAAGGTTAGGACTGATATTTACAATTAAAGGAGTGGCTTCCTCTATCCTGAAGACCTTAAGCAAGTAGGCCTTTCACCTTAGTTAGATCTATTGACCACGACAGTCTGTCTTCCCGAACCAAAATCCACCTGGAAGAACAGGATTACCTATGTATTAGGAAAGAGCTGGACTTTTATCCTATTTGTAATCTACAAATTATACTGACACCACTTTCCTGGATGCTACCACAGATTCAAGGTCCCTGGGTTGTGAGCAAAGGACCTTATTACTCATGGTACATCAAACAGCATACTTACCATACACATACTTATATCTGGTCCTTAAGTCCACTATCCACGGGGCAGTGGGAAACAGATGAAGATATGCCTACACAGGCACCAAGACTCTACACGCTTTATAACAGCCAGGTACCCGTTCTGTGACGCAAGAGAAGATGGTATATATTTCATTCTATTCACTGAGCTAACATCCTTATAAACCTAGCAGGGAGTGAAACCAGTCAGAGTCCATGCTTACAACGTTCATACAAACACAAGAGACTCATGCTAGACCCAGAATCAGATCTGAGGACTGAGCTGGAGTCAGAACTGTGCTGTGATGATCAGAGTCTATATTCTTTTTTTTAATTGTTTTTATTGAGCTATATATTTTTCTTTGCTCCT
This sequence comes from Chionomys nivalis, assembly GCF_950005125.1. NCBI lineage: Eukaryota > Metazoa > Chordata > Mammalia > Rodentia > Cricetidae > Chionomys > Chionomys nivalis. The sequence continues at coordinate 36,316,224 of NC_080106.1, forward strand.
CTCTCTCTTCCCCTCCCCTCCCCTTCCAACCTCTCCCGTGATCCCCATGCTCTCAATTTACTCAGGAGATCTTGTCTTTTGCTACTTCCCATGTAGATTAGATCCATGTATGTCTCTCTTAGGGTCCTCATTGTTGTCTAGGTTCTCTGGGGTTGTGAATTGTAGACAAATAATTGTAGTTTGTCTTTGCTCTAAGTCTAAAAACCACTTATGAGTGAGTACATGTTATATTTGTCTTCCCAGGTCTGTTATTAAATGAGGTCATGGGTTTCTTTTGTTTATTTAAGATAATTGGAACACAACTTAACTCCGTAGTTAAATAACCAAAGTTCTGGATGTTGTGTGGACCCCAAAATTCTCTATAGGGAACTCTCAATCCTCAGTTCCATAGAAAGAACTGACCTCAGCTGCCAAGTGCATCATTTTATCACACTGTATCTGTCTTGGAGATGACAAAAGTGTCATTTGATGCCTCAACTGACAGCGGGAGATTTAACTCTAGGGCACTGAGAGCGCCACAGTGATTTCCAAAATTATAGCTCAACAATCCAATCACATGAAGAACTGAACGAAGGCTCGGTACTATACTCTTAATTGGGTGTTGGGTTTCCCGTTTACTGTCCACCCTATCAACGAGCACGTGAAGTTGTTTATCACACTGCAGCTTGGGCAAAGATACTTCTCCTAACTGGGTATGATGCTTTATTTTGAGACTGTTAGACATATGTCCTCAAAACATGGGATGAGATGTCCCCAGGAAGCTTAGCAGAATGAGAACTTTATCCTAGAGCCATTAAAGTGTGATCATCTTGCAACTGACTTGCCATCATGAAGATAAAGAACCTTGGTCATGTATGACTTTACTTTGTAAACAATTCTCATCTTTCTATCTATAGTTCTATGTAGACCGCCTTGACGGGTCACTCTGTCTAGGGTTTGTAACCCGCCTGGCTGGTCAATTATTCCAGGGTCACGGAGAGGCACCATCTGAAAGACATAGGCTGATAAGAGGAAGAAGGCTAGGCATATTTGTCGAAGCCTTCGTTTATTAGAGTCATGGTTACAGCTTATATAGCTCCTGGATGAGGAGCTTGGGGGGCTGGGGCACGGGGTCTTGCCACGTGGTCCACGTCCGTCACGTAGGCCAAGGGGTTACGATCGGTCAGGTCATGATTCCTTGGTCAGGAAGTCACAAGTTGACACACCTAGTTGTCTAGATAGTTTGGAATGTGAGGCAGGTTCCGTTAACAGATAGCTCTCTATTAACAGTTCATTTGGGTGTGAGATAGGCTTGGTCAATAAGACTATTCTCAATACAATTGGAAAGTGAAGCCCTCTGCAAAAACTCCTCACGGCGGTGCTCCTGTAAATTTTGGGGGGACACGGCTCCTGACAGTTCTAGTGGTATACTATGACAAGAGAGGGTATATGAAGTTTTTCTCAGGTTCCTACAGGGTGCTTCTGTCACATCACTGGGCTACACCATCTATAAAGCCTTGTAAACAATCCTTGTTTTCATTCCTTTCCCTTTCTGTTTTGAGACAGGGTCTCACTACAGCCCTGGCAAACCTTGAACTCTGCAGTCTGAGCTACCCTCACTTCACACTCGCTCTCCCTCTGTGTCACCCTTCCAGGGATGGGATTGCAGGTGCACGCTGTCATGCTTGGCTTCAATGGGAACTTTTATACATTGCAGGTCTCTTATCAATACACAACCTGAATGGAATGCATGCGTGTTGTCTCTCTGTCTTAAAGGCTCTAATTCATTCTTGTAAACAGAAGAAAAGAAGGAGGAGGAAGAGAAGAGGAGAAGGAGAAGAAAAGAAAGAGGCCAATCTATGACCTTTATAAACCCATTTTAGTATTCCTGTATCTTCAGTGTCTTTGAAGCCTCACAGGTTGACCAGGTCTATGGTGACAATGTAAAGGCATTTTGAAAATCATTGACACGCTCCATTTCTGCATTTCTCTGCTTAGCACCCTGATGACCCCCAGCTACCTGAAGGATGGCTCCAGAGACCTGGGGAAGTTCAAGGGAAAATTGCTTTCATTTGGACTAGGGCCCTATCTGCCTCATCTCTCTCCCAGCCCCGGGGAAGCTGTGTAACTGGAATCCTGGGGTCCTTACATTTCTCCCGGAGAGGCTGAGCACATAGGAGTGGGCATTAGTCTTAACAAAGTACTGGGGTGAACGAAGGGCACCTCGTTCTTTCCCCCTGCTTTTCATTCCTGTAATACGGTACATTTTCTAAAGGTATTAATAATATGTAGCCATTAGAGGAGGAGGCGGAAAGCAAATGAGACGCTTGGCAGAAAAGCGGCATTAAAGGGCACCCATTCTTCCTGCACACTGCACAGCAGTAATTTTTAAATCAGTTTTAAGACTCCAAGTGGCTAAGTCAGACCGTTCTGACTTCCTGTGCCACCGGCAATGTCATTGCTATTAGAACTGAGAGGCTTGTGTCAAAGAATCTGTTTCTTGACTTTCCTCTTTGCTAACTTCCCCCGGAGAGGACAGTTTACAAGTAGAGAGGGACAGGAGATGGTGGCAGGACCTGACTGTGCAGCAGTGCTCAGGAGACACCCTACAACGGTGGAACTGGGAGGGGGAAAATGTGCTTTATTTTAGGTGACCTCCTTCTCTTCTGAGAGTGGGCTGGGGATTGATGGCTGGGTCATGTCACATACTAAGTAGTAGTCAGGGTTAGGAGATAGTTTCAGTTAGATTTGGAAAAGAAAACATGCACCTACAGTTCTTCTTACTTAGGCCTCATGTCACTGGGACTCTGGGGAAGTGGCTGTGGGGAGAGTTTGATCTGGAAGACAGGAGAGTGCACTCATACTATCAGGGCAGGTGAAGGGCGTAGCTATGACATGAAGTAGAAAGAAGAATGGCGGAGCCCAGGATCTGCCGGCACCAGGCCGTACAAACTCAGTCTTGCCACTTCACATATCTGAACTCCTGCTTTTTCACAGAGGTCAGAATGCCTTCTCTTAGGGTTAGAGGATGGTAAAATTAAAAAACCAAAAACCAAAAACCAGTGAACATGTGTCGTATAGATGGCAGCCTCCGCTTGTTCTCTGTACGGCTTGGGGACGTCCAGGATGGGACAGTCTCTCTGCCAGGCAAGCATCCTATAAGACAGCATCTAAGCCATGTGCAGAGCCTGAAAGGTGGCTGCTCACCCCTGAACGGACTGGATTTACCCTGCCACCAAAGGACCACATCATTCTAACTTCAGCCTTCTTATCCCGATGAGAACTCTAAAAGGGGCTTAGACTGAACCAACACTTTCAACTCCCCATGTCTCCTGTTCTTTGATTCCTGATGACAGATTACTGTGTCCTGCAAGGCCAGGTCCTAGAAACCTGACCAGGGCAACAGAAGAATGCAGGAAAGACAGGCATGCATCCGCATGGACAAAAACACTGGGATCGGGTGGACCCTGAACACTATGAAGCAACAGCCTTGGCATCTTTCCAATGTACAGGCCAAGAGGAGGGGTTAGGCAGGCTTGGTGGGAGATTGTTGTAAGGAACAGTCACAGACTGGAAATGTCTAAGTTGTGGGGGCTTCTGCTCATGCTTTTTGTTCACTTTGCTAACATTTGTACAGCTGCTAAAGGAAGAGTCTTGGGGGGGGGGGTCTGAGGCATCAGGGTCAATGTCAATCAGTCATAGCCACTCTTCTTACGCGTTCACTCGGGGCGTTCTCTGCTCTCCACAACGCTGTCTGTGCTTCTCCAGAAATACAATTAATGGATCCACAGTAGGACTGTGATCTAGAGACTTGTAACTCAAAACAGACTGGTAGAGAGAATCTGTTTCAGCAAAGGTACCATAGCAATCTTACAGTAGTTGTCTGCCCCTTCTCTGCCTAGTCCAGGAATCCATGTTCCATGGCCTGGCAGGCCTGAGGAGGAACAGCAAGGTGATGGGAAGCAGTGAGCCCAGGCTGGACCTATGCACCATGAGCCCAAACCATGAGCCCTTGCTGGGTCTGAAAGCAGTGAAGCCGAAAAAACCTGAAGCCGTGAGCCCATGCTAGGTCTGTATCGAGTGAAGCAAAGGAAACCCAATGAGATCCCTTCCTCCTTAGCTTTGAGTTAGAGTGTGGAAGGCAGCGCTTGAACAAAATCTTCTTGTAAGAGATTACAATTTATAGTAACACGGTTACAAGGCTGTTACTGGGACTAGAGTACAAGCGGAATCAAAGACAAAAATGTGCAAATACACCAATAAGAACAGCAGAAGGAAAAGGCGTCTGCTAATAATAAGACATACTGTGGTATTTTATGGGGTATGAAACACCTTCATATAGCATTTAATTTAATTCATAACTCTGCCCTCTACATTAAGAAATGATTATTGCTTCTTGAGCAGAAAACGGAGGCTCAGAGATCGCATGGCACCACCATGTCACCCAGCAGCGGTGAAGCCAGGATCTAACACAGATCTCTGAGTGCTGAGGTTAAAACTTTTGTCACCATATCACAGAGAAAAACTTAGCAAGAGAATGAGACCTAGGATAGTCATGTGCCCCATGCAAAAATCCTCGGCTATTTTAATTTTAGAGTCACTTATGTGGTGCTGGGGAGCTCTTAAAAATTATCAATAAAGGCAAAAATTCCAAAAAAAATTCTCAGAGCCAGTGTTACAAGGAAACCCAAAGCTGTTAGGAAATTGGTTATGATATGGAATGTGATTATTAAAATTCCATAAACCTCATTAAAATTCTAAATATGTAACTGGAGTTTTTACTAAGTTCATAAAACATAATACTGGACACAGCATCTTTGTAAACCTCTTGGTTCAGGTGTCAATTACCTGGTTACTTAGTAACCAAGTAATCCAGTAACCAAGGAGTCAAACCATAGATTAAATAGTCCCCAACCAGGCCATAAAAAGTCCCTGAGTACAAATTTGCAGAATTATGGTTTATTGTGTTAATAATCTCCCCGTGTCTGTTAGCCAGGCTTCCAAGGACAGGCTGGAGAGTGTGTGCCGGCCCTCGCTATTTAGTTATAGTACTGGCTTTCAGAAGAGGAAATTAAAACACAAAGCATGTTCTGGCTTTAAGTCACTGGAGGAAATGAGAGGCCGAACACACAGCAGCTGATCTGGAGTTGCGGGGAAGTCCAGACCCGAGTTATGAGAGCTGGTGATTTGGGGGTAGATTTTATCATTCTCTAGTTATGTATGAAGAGATTCACCAGCTGATTCTTAGAGGGTCTCTGTCATAATGCCAGTCTCTCAGGGGCAATACACAGCCTCATCCAACAGGTATTTGCGGAGCACTGTTTTTGTGGGAGCAGTGTGGTGGGCCGAGGCAATGCAGTTTTAAAACCAGGCATTCCCAGAGTGTGGCCTCAGCAGGTCATTGGGCAAGGAGGAAAGATGAATAATCACAGAAGAAGGAACATATGTGATAAGTGCTTTGCATTAAGGGGAGAGGGTGGTGTGAATGGTAGCACCAAGATGGGATCCAAGGGAGTGGAAGAGGGAAGTGTTGCAAGAAAGAGTTCTAAGAAACTATGAGACATGGGGAATGGGGACAAGAATTTACTGGCAAAGAATGTAAGCTGGTCAAAGGAATAAACTGCAAAGAGTATTTCACTAAAAGATCCTGAACCAGGAGGAAGGGAGAGACAGGGAGCTTGGTTATAGGCCTTGAGGACTAGACAGGAACGCATGAGAATCCTGTGCTGTACTGCAGCGTGTGGCCAGTGAGAAAGAGCTGGGGCCATAGAGTACTCTTTACACTCGTGATGGCCTCCGATGTAGATAAAGTTTGTCATGTTGGACGTTTGCTGTCAGAAGCACACTCATCTTTCCTATGGCCTTCTTTCCCATCTCCTCTTAGCCAGTGCCTCAGTCTCCTCAAATCCCTTGCTGACTTTGGAGTAAATGGCCAAAGAACCAAAATTCTTCTAGAAACCTGCATTAAATAAATGGTTGATCTCTCACTGGCAATAGGAGCAACTCTTACCATAAACCCAGATTTCCTTTCCAGCGAATGCTTGCTGTGTCCTGGGTATGTGCCTGTGGTTCATCTCAGCTGCCCCCCAGTCGGTGGTGAGAAGAAAGGAGGAAAAGCCTTCTGTATCTGTGCTAGAGGCAGAAAAATCAACAATGCAAGTCCAGCAGTAAAGAGGGCCGAAGGTCTTCTCCCGACACTGGTTTCCTGTGAGAGATCTTGATGATGGTTGCTCACAAAACTAGGAAAATGCTCTCCATTTAACCGGGGTACATAAAAATTCAAATCATAGCCTCGTAAATGTGAGTACACAGTTTAATGGCGTGCTTTAACTAGGAAGCAATGAGCTATAAAGACAGGTATGCTGCTCCTTTGCATCTTTTCCGTGTGGGTGAATAAAATTAAAAAAAAAAATTCTTGACGTGTGATACCAGGAAAAACGGGATTGTAGGCTTTGGTGATGCTCCATGCTTTGAACAGCAAAGCCCACCTCAGCAAGGCACAGGGGACGCTGCCTATCACCTTTGGCTAGGCAGAGGGGTTGCTGCATAGATTGGGCAGCCACAGATCTGACGATAAGTGGAATCTCGCGGAAGCAACTCCATGTATCTGGCCTGTTATGGAGAAATGCTAGTGTAGACCTTCAACCAACTTTAATGTTTGTTTATTCAAAGTCATAGCACAGAGCCTGATATAGTAGATTCTAAATACACGGACATTCATTTTTTTTTCTCATCAAGGTTTGCCTTCCCAATTTTCCCTTCCTTCAGAAACACGAGCTGCCTCAGCTTCATCTTGATTGTGACCTGACATGACACACACACGTATATATATGGGTCTGTCTTAAGATGTAATTGTGTATATTAACATATTAGTATATATATGTATATATATAGATCCAAGTATTTGCAAAGTAGCATATTTTCATTAATCTCAGACTATGTACATTAGTATATATTTTAAAGTAGGGAATAAACATATATATATTTGTACATATATATTCCACATAAATAAGTAGTATGCATAGCTTATCATTTAAAAATATAAATATAAATATCTGCATTCATACATACATATAGTCTTAGATAGAAGACTTGTTTTTGTACATCAATTGGAGTATCAACTTCCCAGCTGGTAGTTGATGATTGGTGGCCCGTTTGGCTCTACTGTTCCTGGAGTTCTTGACTCAAACATAGAAACACTCCACACAAGTTGTATCCTCAGTAGTCACTAAGGGGAGGGACCTAGAAAGCTTCTTGGGAGAAGAATTTTAAAAACCACTTGGTTGGTCCCTGCCTGGGTTCCAATTCTGTAGGAGTTGATTTAGAAAGCAGCAGTATTTGATGTTCTTAACCTTAGCTTTCCCTCAAGGATACCCTCACTCTGCACACTGCCATCTCCTGGTGGCTCCAAGATGGCATTCATGCATGTCACCATGCTCCTAAAGTACCATCTTCATCGAGATGCTTGCTGCCACTGGGCATGTGCTGACTGTACTTCTTCAGCTGCACACAGGCCTTAAACCAGTGCCATATCATCTTCATTGGTTTCTGATGTGGCTTTTCCAGAAGTCATTGCCCACCTGCTATCCACTGCTATCCACTACTCTGTCTACCATTTAAAATAACTAGGTGTAAGTCTAACCAAAGATGTCTGACATCCGTGTTCTAAAGACAGTTATTGCTGGGATATTAACTCAGTGGAAAGATAGCCTACATTCACAGATCAGAAAACTCCATGTTGTTAAGGTGATAACTTCTCTGCGTTGATTTATAAATTCAAGTTAACTCTAATCAGAGCCCCACCACAAATTTTAAAAACAGAATGTGATCATCTAATCCTAAAATGTATGTGAAAACAAGAACCCAGAACAAAACGTAATGACATGTATATATGAAAACACCATAAGGAAACCCATTACGCTGTGTGATAGCTTTCAAAGTAGTGTTGAAATAAATCTTCTTGCATCTACAAAAACAAACAAAATTCACTTTTAAATTAAGAAAGAAAAGATGATTTGGGTGAGTCACTTTACCTGACATTAAGACTTACTATCATAAAAACTTTGTTATAGCAAATATATAAACAGAGAGATTAATGAAAAAGATAAGCAATTTCAGAGACACATGCACGCACATGCACAAAACCAAGAGATTTTTTTAATAGGAGTTTTAAGGACATCCATGGAGCAAAGAAAGTCTTTTGAATGGATGATGCTGAATCAATAGGATTTACTTTGGAAAAAAAAAAAAAGAACATTAACCTTTATTCCACATCATCTATAAAGACTAGTGCAAATATGAAAATAAATATAAAATCTAAAACTATGAAGTTGCTAAACATAAGTCCTTGAGATTTTGATCCACACATGTATCTCTAAGAATCATATAAAGAGGAAATGAGGAAAAGTTGATAAACAATAAACTAAAAAGCTTTGCTCTTCCAGGCATACTGTTAAGAGAACATGAAGACAGTTCCAACAGGGAGGGACACTGGAACACATCTTCCACCTTAAAAGTTTATGTCTACAATTTACAGTGAACATGTAGAAGTAAATAGTGGGAAGATAGAAAATTTGACTTTTTTAGTACAGCCAGAGTTGTTTGTTTGTTTATCTATTTTTGAGACAGTGTCTCACTATTTGTCCTTGGTTATTATGAAACCCATTAGGCAGATCAGGCTGTCCTCACAGAGATCCTCCTGCCTCTGCCTCCTAAGTGCTGGGACTAAGAACATGTGCCACCACATTCAGCAATGAAGTTCATGTGCATCAATACTGCTTTTGAGAGTGTTTTATCTTAAAACTGTAGTGAGAAATCAGAGCAGGTCTCAAAGAATGGCCGACACTTCAACAGTGACCATAGCAAACATGACGGCTATGATGTGGCAGAAAGTCTGCACCTCCAGAGGGGACAGTCAGTGGTGCCACTTTAGAAGTCCATGTGGTCAGTTCTTGGAAAGGTAGCACAGCCATGGTCCAACTGTCTTAGTTGTGGGCATTTATTGAAGAAGCAGGAGGGAGTGCACACAAACACTTGTCAGTGAAGGGCACAGCAACTGAACCATAACTGAAACTGCAAACGTGAGAAAAATATTCCTCTTTTAAAGAACAATTTTGCCATAGTGTAGGCAGATGTCAAGGATTTTAGAAAGTGGATGGGGAAGGATGGATGGGTTAGAAAGAAGAGCGATCCAAGCTCAGGGGTGGAAATATAGATTGTCTTGATTGAGAGGATGGTCTGGGGGAATCTGATGCATACATAAACATTCAGCAAGTTGTGTTCTTGGAAGTTGAACTTGTGGTCCATGATCTTACTTCAACAAAAGTCAAAGAAAACGCAGAAATTGTGAATGCATTTTTGTTGATTATAAAATAAAAAGAATGATTGCAAGTAAGCCTTTAAGGCAAAGCTCTCCACAGTACAACCCTGTAGACATTTCCACACTCAATTCCCACTGAACTCTTTCCACTCTAGCCTAGAGTTCTACTTCTGATCCACCTCACCTGTTGTCCCTCCTGCCTGCTCTAAACTCCCGCCATTTCATCTTTGCTGTTTGTTGTGTGCTTTCTGTCCACTTACCAACACAACTGCAGACAAATGCAACAAATGCTTCACAACAGAAACCCCTGCACATACATGCTGTTGTGGAAGCACCCCTCTTCCTCCTCCTCCTCCTCCTCATCCTCCTCCTCCTCCTCCTCATCCTCCTCCTCCTTCTCCTCTTCCTCCTCCTCCTCCTCCTCCTCTTCTTCTCCTCCGCTTCGTCCTCCTCCTCTTCCTCCTCCTCCTCCTCTTCTTCTCCTCCGCTTCGTCCTCCTCCTCTTTCTTCTTCATCTTCCTTCTTCTTCTTCTTCTTCTTCTTCTTCTTCTTCTTCTTCTTCTTCTTCTTCTTCTTCTTCTTCTTCTTCTTCTTCTTCTTTTTCCTCCTCCTCCTCCTCTTCCTCCTCCTCCTCCTTCATCTTCTTCTTAGTCTTCTTCGTCATCTTCTTCTCCTTCTTCCTCCTCCTCCTCCTCTTTCTCCTCCACCAGCACCACCTTCTCCTCCTTTTTCCCCTGCCTTAAATGGAACTACAAGGCCTAGAGGGGCAGAAGCTACCTTATAACCAGACCACAAAAAAGATATTCTGGGAAAAATGGAGGAAGGGGCTCAGAGAATCCTGATGACAGATGGCACCATTGAGGAAGGGTGACATTCCTCCTTTTTTTTTTCATGAGAAAGATAGACAGCATTATTAGAGAGAAAAATCTTAGTTGAGGGTCACTTCACAACATTTACTGAAACAAGACAAGACTGTGACATATAGGTGAGTATTCCAGCCCAAAACTGGTTCCAAATGCCTACCCCACCCATGTGAAGATCATATTTATGGCCAGCAGTGAGGATGTGACACATGGAAGCCACTTGGACATTGTTGATTAGCAGCTGGTGGCCTATGATTGACTGAAGTTCCACTGCTGTGATAGGCTACAATCTAGTTGCCTGGTTACCAGAGTGAATCTACTTTTAGATGGGCTACAGTTGGTTTTCCCATCAAGCTAGGGCACTCCTTCCGATGTACGGATGTTGTTTGAGCCCATACTTTATAACCCAAGCACAGAGACAACTTTACATTCAAAGTGACTCCGTTTATCAACGCTATCAGTTGAGTGTGTGGCATTGTCATCCAAACACTTCCAGATGCCTTGCTCTCTAAATCTGTCGTCTCCCCTATAAATGGCATCCCCACCTGGTACACACACATACTCTCTCTCTCTCTCTCTCTCTCTCTCTCTCTCTCTCTCTCTCTCTCTCTCTGATACTTTATGTGTACCCTTGCTTTACAAGTCACAGCAGGTACCCTGTGCTGTGGCTATTCAGGCCTGGGTCTGACTCCCCAAGAAGGCTGATAGTGCCTGGCCTCTCCGGCCCTTCTTGTCTCTGGCTCCAGAGGTTGAGCTGCAGCAGAGTGTCAAAGGCTGGACGATGAATGAGGGGGTAAGGAGAAGGGCTTATTGCCAGTCTTCTTGCCTCAACCTCTCGCTTTTTAACTAATGGCAGGCAGTCAACCCGATGATGGCTTTATTTTATGGGCTTGGTATTAATCTTTACCTTTGATTGCTGTTCCGCTATTGAATAAAATAATCAACGAAATTTATCCATCCCATATTAACTGACCCATAACTCAACAGTGATCATGTACAAATGTCCTGCCTTCTTGTCTTGTCACCTCTTACCCACAGCTGTGGCTTTCCTACTTAGAAGCCAGGAGTTGGAAGAAGTAGTTCCGACGAGCTAAGCCCCGCCCTTTTACACAGGTACAAGTCAACAGGGTCGGAATGGACATTGGGAATAAAATGGGTCTAGAAGGGATTCTCCTCTTCACTGCTCCTTACCCGGAACGACTGCTTCCACAGCTAAGAAGACGAATTCTGAAACTCCGCAGAAAAACTGGAGTACAGGTTTCTTTATTGCTTCCAATGCAGGGAGTCAGTGACCAGGGATAATGCTAAAGACAGCCTCCCCCACAGGCAGGTCATTCTTGGAGGCCTGGTGCTAGGTCAGGATTTTGTTTCCAAGTGGTTTTAGTAGTCAGGTCTCCAAAGCCAGCCCTAGTGATATTTTCACTCTTAATTGCACTGTTACAGGCCTACTCTTGTGTCGTGGGCCTTGACGTCCTTATAATCAATAAAATGGGAACACTGCCATGTTCTTTCTCGCTTTGGTTCTCAGTTGAGAATTTAGCCCTCCCTTTCTCTCCCCCTTTTCTGGGGCAGATGGCTCTGTCCTGCTGCTAAGCTGGCATTCCCTGTTGGCAGCAGAACATTACCCTTTGTTTCTTTAGAATAAGTGCTGAGTTACTTGTGTCCTTCGTGGAACTTTGTTAAATAACCCATTTGGAACGACATTTGATTGCAAAAAAACAGTGGAATCGAATATATGGTGGGTCACTTACCATCCAATTCTGTATTCATCCCCCCCCTCTTTACTGGGCCCCTACTCTATGGCAGGCACTGTTTGATTCAGTTTCTGCTATAATAACTTCTGGTTTTGGAGGAAGAAAATCTTTGACTTCTCTAAAGTCTGGCAGACCAAAGCAATCTGCCAACTCTACAGCCATCATGAAGAAGCCCTTTTCAGCCAGGTTTGGACCAAATCTGCTTATACGTGTTCCCCACTCAACCCAGCATGTACAGCAAGCCGTTCTCTGAGCCTTCCTAGATGATACCTTCCCTTATATTATATTACTCTTATAAAGTGCCACGAAGCCCTTACGAATTAAAAGATAATTAGTGGTTCAACACACACAAGATATTAAGCCCAAAGTGTCAAAAATGGCATGGAGGACCATAAATCATGGTCCGCTTGCATTGATCCCTTCCAGAGCTAGTTTTTAAATCATCTCTTTAGCACCTTGTAAATGTACAAACAGCCTTGGACCCAGGGGAAACTTTAATATGTTTTTCATACATATTTTAATTTCATCTCAAAGTGCGGGCTGCATAAAAATTAAGTCAACCTCACAAAAACTCATTGATTTCCACAGGATAAAACCCATCTGTCCAAACTAATTGAGAGGCTTTCCAAAGCCGTGAAGTTGGTCCCGCAACACTGAGGCCATTATGGGTGCCCCGCGCTGGAGGGACTCTTGTGTCATTTTAAGAAGGCAATTTTGCTGTATTTACTGTATTTAAATACAGTGCTACTCTGGGGGAACAAAAGGCTCCCTGTGTAACTGTACGGAAAGTAAACCAGAAGCTGTGAAAAGAGAGATCTGTGCGCGCCTGTGATTAATACCCCTTTCTGCCAAAGAGACTCCTTAACCAAGCTCATTTAATACAAAGTCAACGAATCTTGCTCTCGGATTTGATCCTCTGCGCAAACCCCCTAGATAAGGCTCTCGCCGTGAATAGCTTTTCATTCCAAACAAAGGATGTTTTGATAGAAAGGTCGCTGCTGAAGCCCTTTATATTGTGATACAGGGAAGGGAAATAACATATTAACGGCCACCCATACCACAGTGGGCTGGGCTGGCCGGGGGGACACACGGAGCAGAGTCCGTTCGGAAGTTGGAGAAGCACTGGTCTGCTTTCAAAATTCTCCTCCAAAAGACACTTGCTTTTAGTAAGTGAGATGAACTGGAGCCGTCACAATGCATCTTCAGGGAGACCAGATGAGATTGGGTTTGTCTCCTCCCTGCAGATCCGCACTAGGTATCACCTAAGACTAATTGCCACCGTTCACAGTGGGATTGTTATGTATGAAATGGTCCATACATGCCCTTGGACAGGAAAAAGAAACTGAAGTTGCTTCTCCAGTGGGATGTATGCCAGAAGAGTTTTCCAAAGGGCAGCCAGCCTCTGTCACTATAGGAAACTTCCCGAGAAAACTAACAGAAAAGGTTTACGGACACTTACGGTTTTAGAGCTCCGGGTCCATAATCAGCTGGAGCCATTGCTTTGAGGTCTCTTGCTGGGTGAAGAGTGGCAAGGGCAGAAACCTCCTGGAAGGATGCAGAGGAAAGAGCAAGGGTTTGGGGGTTCCTGAACCCCCTAAGAGGGGTATGCCTCCAATGGTCTGAGGACCTCCCACCGCTACCACTTCCAAACACCACATCTCAGGAGACCAGGACTTCATCATATGGACTTTTGGGGACATTCAATATCCAGATTCTAGCAGCCTCCCCTACTGCCTTGGCCGGTTCAGGGGTACCTCTATTCAAAGCTTTGAATATGCACAGAAGTCTGAGTATGTGGTATATGCCATCCTCTTCCTACCCAACCCCTGTTACTTTTTCTTTCTCTACCTGGTGAGGAAGATTTTATAATACTTCAGCTTAGAGAGTGGAAACCTTTTTATAACTCATGGCAAAACTGATTTCTTTTAGTAGAAACATCCTGTTCCTTTAGGAAATTCCTGTTCATTATGGAAAAGACAGAAAGGGGTGAAGAGAATTCTGGGAAAATGTACTCTTTTACCAAACTCACTTTTTATATTCATTTACTTAGCAAATCTTTCTTGAGTAGATATTAGGTTCTAGAATTTCAGAGACCTGGTTGGTGTGCAGGTCTAATGTCAGCCCTTGTCACAGGGCAAGAGAGAGATAGAAACCAGGGTACAAACTGGGCTACAGGTGAACGTTTTGACACTGCCCACCTGACACGGGCTGACAAGCTAAGAGTGGTGTTGGACTGATAGTCCCAGGACGTGCACAGAATGCCTGCCTGGGAGGGTTCTCCACTGTGTCTTCAAGCATTCTCAACAATTCAGATTGGAACTCAGTGTTTCTTGGAAGGCCGGCTGACTCCATAGCGCCTCCTGCCCATAGGATGTCCTGTGATGACCACCCAAAACTGCATCAGGAAGCAGAAGTGACTTAAGTCCATTGATCACCCATCAACCCTTCAGGAGAGGAGGAACTTCATCGCCATCTTACAGAAGAGGCTCAGTGAAGTCCAAGACCTGAGCAAAACTATTTACCCACGGACACCAAGAACAAGGAAACCCGGTTGACATGACTTTACTGTGCACTTAACTCTCTTGATTTTTCTGCCTTTATAGTTTATGAATCAGTTAGCAAACAATAAATCCCCCACTGACATGGGGCTATGCATGGAGAGCTGTGGCTTTGCCTTGAACTGCACCATGGGCCTCTTCATAGACTGAAGGCCCCCCAAAATGGAAGCAGTTGTAGGCTAGTGGGATATGGCTTTGCCAAGAGCTTAGCGAGGTAGAGCAGGAAGCAATCAATATAAACCAACAGAAACACTTGCAAATACCTAAGTTTGGCACAGCTGGCTTAACAGAGAGAGCCTCATCCAGTCAGCCTATTTGGTCAGAGGTCTCCATGATACTCTGTGTTCTTTGCCTTGTATGAACGTCAGCTTGGATGCACACTGATTCTAAACAAGGATGTTTAGATCTTCTGTTTGCTGTCGAAAAAGTCAAATATTATACAGACTTTAAAAAATCAAAACCTTTTCCAGCTATATACCTGAAAGGGAATTCAAGTCTATAATATGCAAAAAACTGAAAAAAAAAAAAAAACAAAACTAAAAAAGAAAGAAAAAAACTCAATCAAAGAACAGCTAAAGGGGCCAAAAGAAGAAAAGAAGAAGAAATACAAGATACAAATTGATGCAACATTTTTAAATGTGTTCAACATCCTTAGGCATAAGATAAATTCAACTTCTAACTATTTTGAAGACATCCTAGTCAGAATGGCTGTCATCAAGAAAACAAATGACAGCAGAGACAGAGGAGGGTTGGGGGAAGGGAAGCATATGCATTGCAGGTAGGAGTGTAGCTTGGTGCACTCAGGGTGGAAAATCCGTGTGAAAAGATTGCCAAAACCTAAAAACAGAACTTGTATCATGAGACTCAATCCTCCCACTCTTGGGCAGACATCCAAGGGACACCACTTCCTACTACACTGATACTCACCAATGTTCATTGCTGCTCTGTTCACCATGGGAAGAAAATGAATCAGCCTAGATGTCCATAGACAATGAACAGATAATGAAAACGTGACTATATTGCACAGCAGAATTATGTTCAGTCAGCAAAAAGATCAAATTAATAAATATGTGGAAAAAAACGGACAAAATGGGAAATACTATATTAAACGGCACAATCCGGCTCAGAAATATATACACTGCATGATCTTTCTCATATCTGCCCCATGGTGGTTAACATTTCCATCGAAACACACAAGGAAGCTTCTAAATAAAAATAACACAGGCAGCTTGCCCCCCCCCCCATTTTAAATCAAGTGTAGACAGAAGCTGACACAAGTTCACTCTTCTCAAAAGATATTTGTGGGACATCATCAGAGATGGTCCGGTGGCTTTATGAACACTTGAAGGCTGTATTTAGGGGGCCTTTCTGGATATTTCTGTCCCAACTCCACCCACATCACATCGGCCTGGACTTGGTCACCTGCAATGCCCTCACCCAGCTATCAGTATGAACAGGACAGTCATGTCTGTGATTAATTAAAAATTAAGCTATGAAAAAGACAAGAATGTCCAATGGTTACCCAGCAAGCCTTCCCCTTCCTATCCTCCAACAACACCAATGCCAACAGGGAGATCTGCAAACAGAACTTTTCTTTCTTTTTAAAGTTCATTTTATTTTGACAGTTTCATATCTAGTGCATCCTGTGTACTCTCGCACCCACCCCCTGTCATCGCCCCTCAACCCTCCTCCCCCTCCCTACAAGACCTTTCCCACAGCCATGTGTGTTTATGTAGATATATAATATTTATATTATATATTAATAACATTTGAGGTTTGTTAACATGAAATTAAGCTAAGACTTGTGTTAACAGCTAACATAAAATTTGGATATTTGCTTTTCTGGTTTTGTGGATTCTCCAGGATGTGCGCTCCACACCTGAAGATTTGGAGCTGGGAACCACAAACGAGAGGGAACGTGTAGTGTTTGTCTCTCAGGGTCTGGATTTCCTCCAAAGACTGTGGGGTGGAGATGGAGCTCCAAAGAGGGAAATCCCCTGGATGCAGGTGATATAAAGTGGAAACAGGAGGGGCCTTTAGCTGGGAAGGAGAATACAGAGGAGGAACGGAAGGGAGGTATACAAAACTTAGCATGAAGTAGGCTTGAAAAACAGCATAGGGATTCATATTATTTTGTGTTTACCCAAAATGATACACTCACACACATGCATGTGCGCATATGTGCAAGCACACATACACACACACATACACGCTTTTTAAATGTACTTACACCACTTGTGATAACGCTCCTCTATTTGGGTTTTTGAGACAGGGTTCTTCTGTGTAGCCCTGGCTGTCCTAGAACTTACTCTGTACCAGGCTGGCCTTGAATTCAGAGATCTGCCTGCCTCTGCCTCCTGAGTACTGAGGTTAAAGGCTTGTGCCATCACAACCCAGGTATATTTAATAATGAAAGAAAAAGAGAAAATGAATTTGAATGAGAGTGAGAGAGGCATGGAGGGGTTGGAGGAAGGAGAGGGAAGGAGAGGAATAAGGTAATATTTTAATTACAAACTAATTTTTAAAGAAAAATATAAAAAACTGGATTTTAAGGAACAGAAAAATGGGAATTTTTACAAAATGGTCGGAGATTCCATGCTAACATTATACTTTACATGCATATGAAACACATATGCACATGCACTTCAGTTTTAAAATAGCTTCTAATGATTCAGAATGAATCATATCTAAAAGTTCCCGTTTAAACACTGGCAGGCGATAGAATGAGTTATGTAATATGAGCAAAGAGCATAGACGAAGCTCAACACTGGAGCACACTTGCTTCTTTTTATGTAGTTCCGTAGTAGATTTAGTTCGCCTGTGTCGACCTCCCCCATTATAGTAATCTACCCAGTCATTAGAAAACGAACCATTCACGTGACTGCATTACCTTATTTTCCAGAAGCACATACAGTAAGCCATTTTTTTTTCTTTTTTTTTTTGGTTTTTCGAGACAGGGTTTCTCTGTGGTTTTGGAGCCTGTCCTGGAACTTGCTCTTGTAGACCAGGCTAGTCTCGAACTCACAGAGATCCGCCTGCCTCTGCCTCCCAAGTGCTGGGATTAAAGGCGTGCGCCACCACCGCCTGGCAAGCCATTTTCATAACATGCGCAAGGCAGTCATTCATATTATTACACATATTATTCTTCCATAATGCAGCAGAGTTTTCTTCTAGCTCTTCAAATTTTCATGCTTTAATATTATTCTAGAATATAAATTTTAAGCATCTTCAAGTTTGAGTCCAAAAAGAAAGCTTTTTTTTTTTCTTTTTTTCAAAAAGAAAAAATTTCATGTTCTGAGAAGCAGAGCCAGCCTTGGGGACAAAGATGAAATAACATGATCAGAGAGGCGCTATGTTCTCAGAGACCTGTATTTTCTCTTTTAAACAATTTCTACGGAAGTGGCGGTCCCGGGGAAACAGCCTGGCTATGAATTCTGGGAAGAAGACTTCTCATTGGCTGTGAGTGATGTCATGGCTGCTGCCAGTTGGCTCATAATGTTTAGTTAATACATCGCGTCTAGTGGGTCTTCTGATTTTTATGTCTACATTTCAGTATGCAATGGCAATAAAACAGTGCAAGCGTCGAGTTTCTGCGTAATTACTATGCTTCTCAAACCCCTTGAGTCCAGAGGTACACAGTGTACGGAGCTAGGAAAACACTTGCAGGCAGGAGAATTCCCGCCCTCCGTAAATCTCAGTGGAGGTCAGCGATGGAAACGCTTAAGAAGTAAATCAGACTCGGGATCACTGGTGGCTTGGTCAGAACCGCACCAGCAAAGGTGGCGACAGGAGCGGTCTTGAGGATGGTCCCCTAGGCCTGAGCATTCCAAAGCAAAGAGTGAGCGTTTGAGAGCCTGGAGATGCTGTGTGGATGGAGTGCCAATACCCCAAGATTAGGGGGATGGAATCTCTGTGGATCGCGAAACATCCACCCTAGCCCATCTTTCCAACGTTTAGATTCTGAGATATGGTGGTTGAGGATTCCTATTTTCTCTAACACTTCCCCCGACCAGTCCAGCTTGGCTGGTTCCTGTTTCTTGCTGCTGGCTCCTTGACCTCTGGGAAGCAAATTCCTAAATTCCTTAGGCCTCCACTCTCTCTGCGGCTGCTGCGGATTTCCCCTTTTCGGTTAACTGTTTGATCCTTCTATGTGTGAAGTTGCTCAGGAAAATGCATTTAACATTGAAGGCCTGTTTTGCTTCTTTTTCTTCAAAACGGTGTCTGAAACATCATTTGTTTTTTCTTCATTAGAAAGAGGAAACGGCATTTTATCAAAGGCAAGTGGGCTCGCTCTGATGGGCTGGGGTTCTGTTCACCACTGAGAGCCGGGGGAGTTTGATTAGGTACTAAACTTGGCACAGGGAATCCTTCATTCATCCCATCAGCCAAGTCACGCCAGGGGGCTCAACTTTGGGGAAGTTAATGACCTACACTTTCCTCCTGAAGACTGTCGGCAACTGATCTATTTGATCACAATTTCAGTAAATAGTAATCAACTCTTCATCAGATCCAACCAGAGGCACCTCAGATTCAGAAGCTGTTGATTGTCTACCTTATCCTGAATTCAGGAAATGTTTTATATGTTATTCTAATGGCGAAAGTCTTATTATTAGAAAAAAGTAAATAAAAACATATTCAATATTAGATACATATATGTTATCAATTGAATTGTAAAGTAGGTGACCTTTGATTGTTTTAGGACCTAAACTGAAGAGGAAATTTTACATAAAATTTATATGTCAATAGCTTTGCCTATTAATATTCCAGTGTATAGGCCACTATTAATAGAGATCACTAACTGGCAATATATAGTCTCCAAATAATGAGTACTTGGTTTACAAACCTTCCCATGAACTCGCTTCTGTTTTTAACTTGCACCCATGAATCATTTGAAACAGACAGAAGACTGGCAGCTGCACCGTCCTGGGCCAACCTGCCACCTGGTGACTGAGACAGTGACAGACTGCCAACTGTCCTCCCTTTGTGTTCCGTTACTACAATAACCCCTCCTGGCATCTTTGGAGGCTTGGATCCATATCCCCTGAGGACCCCCAAATCCCATATCTGCGTTATATAAAACATTTATAAAGGGGACTGGAATGCACATGGCGTGAAAGTAGATAGGAGGGAACCATCTATAAGCGAAAGAGCATGAAAGAAAAGAAAGCAAGGAAGAGAAAAAAGAAAGAAAGGAAGGAGAGAAAGAAAGAAGGAAAGGAAGGAAGGAAGAAAGGAATGGAACGAACATGTACACATTCTTCTATAGCCTTGAAATCAACCCCAATGGCAGGTAAGCCTAATTCAATGTAAAATTCATAGATTGATTAAGTTATTGTTATACTTTAGTGAATATCAACAAAGGTGATTTTTATTTATGTACCATCCCCAAATAAGTAGTTAGAATAAAAGAAATGTTTGAGAATGTAGGGGGGGGGGAGGTTGTATCTTTGTTAAATAAGAGTAAGATCATCATTAACATGAAATTCAGCAATGTGACTGAATCTGAGGAGTAAAGGGTTGACGATCATATAGAGCCCAGAGGAGCTGCCAAAGCACACATGCTAGCCGGGTGGTGGTGGCGCACGCCTTTAATCCCAGCACTTGGGAGGCAGAGGCAGGTGGATCTCTGTGAGTTCGAGACCAGCCTGGTCTACAAGAGCTAGTTCCAGGACAGGCTCCAAAACCACAGAGAAACCCTGTCTCAAAAAACCAAAAAAAAATAAATAAAAAATAAAAAAAAATAAAAAAAATAATAAAAAAAATAGGAAGTTGATGAGTCTTCATGATTGTGTTGGTTCTTCTGGAGGATTGCATAGCTACCTTGAAATTGAAATGAATTTTATGCCCTGGCAATGCTGAAGCCTGTGTGGGCAGCCCGTATGAGGCAGTTCTGTTGAACTTGTCCATAGTGGGTTTCATGTCCAAGTTGATGAGAACGACCAACCAGTTCTCTCCCTCCCATGGCTACCCGGTAGGATTTCTTTCTGTGAACCGTTTCCCTTAGAACAGGTGCATTCGTGATGAGCTTACTGAATGTTTACCAGACATCCGAAAGCCTTCTTTCCCCCCTCCACTGAGATAAGGGCTTGGCTAGTTATCCAATTGCTGGTTATGGAGGACTTCGCACTTCATTTTTAAAACACAAGCTCCCATTTTCTAGTACACATAGTCACTGACAAAGGAAGCTGTAAATTTCAGGGGTTGGTGGATAATCTAGCGTCATGCTGCACCCACTTAAGGGAGATTTTAAGATTTTCTCCTTATTCTTAAATGGTAAAGATATCCTAGAGGATTTAAAATTTGTTTAAAAAAAAAACTTCTGGTGTTTTCCCATCTGTATATAGCACGTATGGACAGTACCAGTGGCCAGAAAATGCATCAGACTCCCTGCACCTGGAGCTACAGATAACCACTGGCTGCCATGGAGGTTCTGGGAACCGAACCCAGGTCCTCTGTAAGAACAGCAAGTGCTCTTAACCTCTGCACCACCTCTCCCACTTCAATGCCTTCGTATTTTTATTGATCTAAGATCTAAGAAGTTCGTGGCTCCACCACTGGGCTGTGTGGAAGACTCCTCACTCTTTAGCTCTAATTTTTTAAAGAGAATTTTCCTCCTGAGATTTGTATTTGTAGGGTGCTGAATACCTGAGTAAAACCCACCTTCTCACGCGTCTCTTTCTCACATTTTCAGCGCTAACGTAGCTCAGCCACTCACAGTGTTCTTTCTTTTCTCTTCATAGTTCTTTGACTTGACTCCCTTACCACCACGGCATAAGCTGCTGAAGTGGGAAAAGCAGAACGCAAGCATGCTCAGTATGGCTTCTTGAGATTCTATAAAACACCGTTTGTGTTTAGTAATCTTAAAGTCCGGCTGAGTGTGATTTAGAATGCTACTCCCATTTACTTTTCCGCTGAGAAAAGGAAGGCGTGGGTGGAAAAGACAGGACGGGGGAGGGGGCACGGTATGCTGTTTTAACATTTGCTGAATTTCAAATTTTTTAAAAGTATTATTTTCTGCTATGATTTTTGGCAGGTATGATTTTTCCATCTGTTGAGTCTGACTTCAGGCTCAATTGTAGATTTGTGTAGCATTGCTTGCACTGACTCGTGGGGCACTTTCAAAGGTCACCCCTAAAGCTAATGTATGTATGCGTCCCTGAGATCCCGTCTGTCTTTTGAAAGCTGAGATTACTTCAGAAGAGAAGGCAACTTGGAAGTAGTTTTTTTTTTTTTTTTTAGTAGTATTGTTTTTTAAACAGAAGTATAAAATTCAGGTCGATTCAAAAGCAGATCTTACATGATGGCAACTTTATATCCATGGTTTAGTGCTTCCTTCTGTTTGAGACTAGACTTCATCCCTTATCCTCAACGTATTAGTTGGTGGATTACGATAGTCTGGCTGCTGATTCGGGCTTTTCTAATATCCACCTTTTTTTCTTTACACACACACACACACACACACACACACACACACACACACAATATTAAGGCAAGCTTCCCAGAGTGCCAATCAATAAAGCAGATAAAACATCTCTGAAAATGTCAGTAGATGGGGAAAGTATTTTTAGCTGAGCTTTCATGCAGAAAGAGGCATGTGAACATGTTAGAAAGCCCCTTGCAAGATGTGGGGGAGGAGGGAAACTACCATAGGACAGGACATGGAGGTGGGGTCTTATTGACTGAAGTGCTTCTTCGTTCATAGTCACACTATTGGCAGAAGAATCTCCTACTCTAATGTCATCCAATACTGGGGTGCCAAGACTGGCAGTATGTTGCACCCCACAACCTGGGAACACTATGTGCTGTGTGAGGTCACATGATGACTGCACTGGAGCGGGGTGAAGCTGCAGGGCTGTGGTACACAAATTTTGTCCTGACTCCTGCAAAGAAGTAAAATCCATTCGTCTGCATAATTTCCCAGGCTTGGGGCAGGGGTGAAGCTTCTTAGGCTGAGGGCTTGTGGGCACAGTTCTTTCAGCTGCAAACACTTAGGAGCAGAGCATCTCCGGCAAAAGTCAGCGGGATTTGTGGCTCCCCCTTGGTAACTGTGGGCACCGGAGGCACCAGAGTAAGCATTAAAATGTTAGATCTTGGGCTACAGCTGGGTACAAATTTGGGGACGAAAAGAGAAAGCACCAGCAACCACATGATCCAGGTTTTCCAACTCAAACCATCAGCTCCTCTGCAGATGCTGTCTGTGTTGTTATGTACTGAGTTATGTGCCTACAAACCTCCTATGTTGAATCTCAAGCCCACGAAGTGGTGGTGCTCCTGATAAAGATGGTCTACCTCCCTTTTTCTGTTTCTGTCCGTTTCTCTGTGTGTCTATGTGTGCGCATGCGCACACATGTGGACACGTGGGTGTGCATGTGCGTGCGTGTATATATGAGGAAGTAGTTCGATGATTGTTATTTCCAATCCAAGAAGAGGTGTTTCATCAGGTACCAAAGCCGACAGTACCTGGATCTTGGCATCTCTTGTTCAGGTCTTGAAGGTTTGCTGTGGCAGCCCTAGGGACCTAAGTGTGTATCCTATGCCCACCCCAACGGACTACACATAAAGAGTGGCCCACAGACGGGGGTATCAGAAGACTCTGTGAACCTATGAAGGGTGGCACCTAATCTGAGGTCCTTAGTTGAGGTGTGCCTTTGCGGGGACTGCAGGCCTTTTGCCTGTGCCTGAGTTTGTTTTCAATAGCTCCGAGAAAGACCAGGACCAAAGCAACTAGTGTGTGTGTTGCGGGGAGGGGGACAGGTATTTGGATTACACTTCCAGATCATGGCCCATCACGGAAGGAAATCAGGGTAGGAATTCAAGGTAGGAGTCAGGAACTGAAGCAGAGACCGTGAAAGAAGGCTACTTAGAGGCTTGCTCTGTGTGATTAGCTCAGCTTGAGGATTTTTTTTTTTTACAACCCAGGACCACACCGGTCCAGGATCAGCAGCACACACAGTGGGTCAGGCCCTCCTCAGCTCCACACAGTGGGTGGGGCCCTCCCCAGCTCCTCCCACATCCATCACTAATCAAGGAGATGCCCCACCCACGGGCTTGCCTACCTGCTAAACTGGTGGAGACATTTTCTCAGTTGAGGTGCTGCCTTCCCGTAGGACTCCGCTGAAGTCAAACTGACAAAAACACTAAGGAGCCCAGGCCTGACACGCGTTCCTCTGTCATTATCATCCGGTCCTCTCATTCTAGACTTGAAGCTTTAGTCTGGGAGTTAAATAAACATTTTCTCTTTGTAAGTGAATTGATCAGCTGCTCGATCACAGTAGCACTAAGCTAAGACACCGCATTAAATAAAAATTGGTTTAGGTACCAAATTCTTAGCCGCTGACAGGTGTTCTTGCCTCCACCTTTCCTCTCCCCACTCTTATCATTTACACATTAAATTGTATTCTCGCTCCAATTTTCAAGAGTAAAGAACAGATTAAAGTTCAACTTGAGAATGTTTTCTTTAAAAAAACAAAAACTAACAACCTTGAAAATGTCCCATCCTCAATGCTACTCTTCAGGGGGCTGAAACAGAACCCTCCTCGTTATTAGGATGACAGGAGGTGGTGATGAGAGGCTCCCTCAGATCCCCCAGTTGTCAACTAAGAGGACAGAAGCGACAGGTGCTCCATAAATCCCCCTTCAGTGGTCACAGTTCACGGCTCTGGACGATAGCTGTTTAGGTCCTATAGGGCTTACAGAATCCCATTTACTAATAGTACGATTTGTAATTGTGAATAAGATACGGAGGCAGTTAGTCAAATCTGAGTTCATGGAGACTGCTTCTCTCCAAAGCGCCCCTCTGGCTATAATTTCCATATGCATATTTACCTCGATTGCTTCGCCCTGTGATACTAATTTTAACAACCTTATTGAGCACATCGTGCTTTTGAAATGCCGGGAGAGAACTCAACAGAGTCAAGGGTCAGAGGCCAGATCTGCTTCTGTATAAAATTACAACTTAATTACTAGCTGCATCCAGGGGCCAGGCTGATTTTAATTTGGAACTCATTAGACCGACTATTTAGAATCTATGTTTTAACTATAGCATTAGGGAGTCACTGATGTCCCTTCTCTACCTCTGAGCAGAAATGTTGTACGTTACGGCATCCCCAGCCTTTCTCCGAGCTGTTCACTGCTCCCACTGAAATCACGATCGCTAACTTGTTTGCGGCAGCCTCCATAAAATTTAATGTGGCTTTTTAAAATGCCCTTTAGCAAATGCATTTAGGAAGGAGTCCACAGGAATAAGGCTTCCTTGCTTATGCCAAAGGACCCGACATGTGGCAATACAGATTTAGTTTTGACATTATTTTAATGTAACGGTAGAAGCCCCAACAACCCTGGTGGCGCGAGCCTCAGCAGCAAGGCACCCCAGGAAATGCCTGGAAATAAGGAAATGAAGTTCTGCGGGGGTTCAAAGGAAAACAGCAATCAATATTGAGCATGACAAGAAAGAGTCATTGCTGAAGTACGTTCTGTGGATCACTAACGCTGCAGTTAGAGAAGCTCTTTGCCAGAGAGAAAGCACAGCATCTAATAGGCTGGAGAGAGTATTTTCAAATAGTATAACATCTAGAAGATTCAGGCCAAGATGGACTCGCTGAGGATCTCAGAGAGGGGGTAAGGGTTTGCTCATGAAGAAAGTTGGGATGATTTTCTTGCAGAACTCATTTTTGGTTTTAAGCCGTGGAAGCTTAAACAAAAGTATTGACATTGCGTAGTCTTCTGGAAACATAGCTAAGGGAAGGTTTTCTCTTTCATGCAAAGAAAACTACAAAGAAATCACAAAATTGTGATGTGTGGCCATTTAACCTCTGTGAGAGGCAGAAGCAGACTTGGGAGATGTGGGGTTACATAGTGTGGAGTGACTTCCTGTGCCCCCACATCTGCCTGCCCTCTGTATGAAGAGCCCCTTTTCTCTTGGCTTCCCTTTAGAAATGGCTCACCAGTCAGTGCAGAGTTAGTTGTGTGAGCGTGAGCATGTGCACACACACACACTATCATTTCTAGGATGTATAGTTGTGTTTTTGCCTTGGCTTGGAGGAGTCCTGCTTCGTTGTAACACGAGCTTGGTGCGATTCTATGAATGTCCTTCAACAAACTTCTTTGAGCAGAATTCTGTAATTGTATCTGAAGGGGAAATTGAAGGGTCTTTTGGGAGACTGGCTGTCCCTGGGAGAGCCCCAGAACCCCCACAATAGTTATATACTGATGATGTCGTGTCAAATACAGGTTTATCAACCCCCTACTGAGATGCATAACTACGGAGCAGCCTAGATGCTCTGGAGGGCATTTCTCTGAAGATCTACATACACAGAAGTCTGCATTGGGAACAAAATCAGATGGGCCTTCTTCAATGTCTTTTAAGCCCAAGTCACTTAAGTTTGATGAATCTATTTGCAAAAGGCTGAATATCACATTTAGGCATGGGGTAAGATGTAGAAGCAGCTCAGAGTTGACAGCTAAGTCCAAGTATCCCAGGGAGAGGGAATCCCAAGGAACTCCGAGAAGCCCAGGGTGCATATGGAGATGCAGACGGAAGCATAGGGACAGTGTCAGGAAGGCCCCATCTCTCTGCTCTGCTGTCCTCAACCTTGCATACAAATGCCTCATTAGACCCCACGATGAGAATCAGCACCCCCTTTCTTGAGCGATATTGTGTTATACTTCGGGGATCTGATTCTTAGTACCAAAGTTCCTGAGTCTGGGGCTCTTTTTCCAAGAAAAGCGTTTTCCAAGAACTTCCTCTGCATCTAAGATCACTTTCAGCTCTGAGTAAATAAACAGCAATGCTGGGTAAGGATTGTCAAAGACAACAATGACTCCTAAGCAACCAGCCACTCACTCTGCAGAACACTGAGGTTAAATTCTCCTTCCCGGATCAGGCAGCTGCGGCTGTCACGTAAGTGTTGATGGCCTACAAAAGGTACTCACAGGCTGTCCTACTGGGGAGGACAGCCCAAAGCCATTCACGGTGAGAACATTCATTTCTCTTACTCTGAAGCATTTTCTGAGAACTTTCATCACATTGGTTAAATTCCTTTATCCATTGTTTCTTTACGGTTGTATCTGATGCCATGTACAGCCACAGAGCCAAAATCATAACCAGTGGTTGGAGAGTTAGTTCGGTGCTTAGGAGCACTGAAACTCTTCCACAGGCCCTGGGTTCAATTTCCGGCACCCACTTGACAGCTCACAACCATTCCTAGCTCTAGCTCGAGGAGTTCTGGTGCCTCCTCTGGCTTCTAAGGGGACTGTATGCATACAGTGCACAGACATGCATGCAGGTAAAAACACTTATATACATATACAAATAATAATGAAAAAGAAAATTAATAAAAACTCATGTCCAACAAAAGGGGCAGTCTAGGGTTCAAAGTGAACTCTGTGTTAGAACGCTTGCCGAGTGAGTGTCAGGCTGGGTTCAGTTCCCAGCACTAAAAGAAAAGCAGGAAGCCTATTTAAAATTCTGCAAAGAGACAGGCTTTATGAGTTCACCTGAGTGTTCCTTCTCTCAGGAAAGGCAAATCAGGAGGAACACGAGCTTGCAGGGGATGTAACTGCGTTGTTTGAAAGGGTAAAGGAAGAGATGCGTGAACAAGCAGCTTTGGAAGCTTATTTGTTGGGAATGAATTTCAAAAACACAGTTGAAGTCCCCATGGAGCTCTTAAAAATCTAACTCGTATCCCGCCGAGGTAGGCTGCCCTTTCAACCAAGATCAGCCTACCCTTTATTTATTTAGTCCCCCAATGTTTCCAGAATCAACCCCAAACAGTGCCACGTTTGTTGTGGCTATAGATTTAAAGACTTTCTCATTCTTAGCCGCCAGCAAGGCCGTTCAGACTCTCCTCGCTGCTATCACAAATACTGAGGCAGACTAAGCTAGTAAAGGAAGAGGGTCATCAGGTCACAGTTTCGGAGGCTGAAGGAGGAAGCACCATGGTCCAGGGTGAGCTGGGGTCTCCCTGGAGCTGCATCCCCTCACTGTGGATCACAGAGACGGGAACATGAATGAGAGCAATCACGTCAAACTGGAAGAAGGGGAGAGCCCGGGTGGAACAGGCTTAGGCTTGGGAAACAAATAAACCGTCTCCTGTGAATAACACTTAAGCCTTTTTGAAGGAATATTCCCACCGCCCCTCAAAGAACCAAAGACCTACCCGTAGTCACTGTCTCTTAAGGGTTCTACACCACCTCCAAATACTGCCATTAGGAGGCCTAACTCCTAACACATGAGCCTTGTAGGGGTAAGAGTGGTGCGAATGAGAATATAGAAGCCATAATCGTGGTGTTGCGACTGTTCCCTGGTTCAGGCTTCTAGGGGGAGCGGTTCTCCTATAGCCCCGCGGGGTTGAGTGAACGTAGGGAGTCTCCATCTGTTACCCCCATCATCTCCGATGTCCCAGCTCCAGCAATGGGAATTGCTTGTGGGGTATGCTGAGGAGCTGTATAATCAAAAATCAATGATCCAAACGGAGGTCTGTTGTTCTACAGCTCAGCTGGTGTAATATTACAATGCCAATCCTAATGGAGTTACATAGAATCCATCAAAATACCAGGATGCAGGGGTCAATGAGAACGGCAATGCCTCACTTCCCGGCAATTACCACTTATTACTGGGGCAGAGCTTTCCCTCCGCTATTCAGCTTACTTCAATAAATAACACTACGCAGCCCTGCAGGGCAGTTGCGGGAACATTGTTCCACGGTTGCAGCTTCGCAGTCAGATCAATAGCCAGGCCTTTTGAGACACAGGTGAGAACCGCTGCACACAGCCGTAGATGAAATCACCTCTGAGAAGGTTTCAGAATTATGTCTCGCAGCCTCTTTTCATCTTTGGTATCTACCGGGGTGTCAAGGAGGTTCCTGTCCTCTAAACTTTTCTGACTTTTGTACCCACTGTGAACAGCCATCTTAGTCCCTAAAAAGGAAAAATTAGAACGTCCCAAAACTTCACTTCTTTTGATCCTGCCTCCGTGGCTCCTGCTTACCTAACTTGCTCTGCTGGTTTCATTTATACAGATTTTCTCGCCCTTGGTTTTTAAAGAGAAAATGTAAGTGACCGAGATTTCATAATTTTAAGAGGTGGCTGTGGAAGGAAGTGACGTCATGCTGGGGGTTCCTGCCACCCCTCACCCGATTCTGTCGTTAACTCCCTCTCCCAGGCGGTTGCTCGGTCTTTCTTTCCTCATAATTACAGTGAAAATTGGATTAGAAGGGTGGCTGTAAACTGGTGGCTGACTTGTGAGCCGTGCGACACAGAGATATTTGGAGTAGTTGTTCATTAATAGTATGACTTTAAGGTTTGGAACCAGTATGCACTTTTCCGTTCTACCATGGCTATCAGCAATTCCTGTGGCATTTCCTAGGTCCACTCCCATCATTTACGTTTTATACCCGCTCCTGTGGTGTGCCTTGGCATTTTAACCTCTAGCTAGACGTTTGCAATGA
Organism: Chionomys nivalis; assembly: GCF_950005125.1. Lineage (NCBI taxonomy): Eukaryota > Metazoa > Chordata > Mammalia > Rodentia > Cricetidae > Chionomys > Chionomys nivalis. Next base: position 36,345,144 of record NC_080106.1, read on the forward strand.
TACAGGTTGAGCATCTTTACTCCCAGAAGGTATAACCTAAAGTACTCCAGCATCTGAAACTTACTGATTGCTCCCACAACAGCACCTCCAAGTGGAAAAGCCCACACCCAATCTCACGTGACAGGTCACAGTCATAATGCAACCCCACTAAAGACACTGTCTAAAATCACTTTCAGCCTGTGTGTATAAGGTATTGTTCAAACAGCCATGCATTTCATGCTTAGATTTGGATCCACTTCCTGAGATCTATCATTGTATATAAGCAACTATCACAAATCCAGAGCTATCTGAGATACAAGACACTCATGATTGGCCCAAGTTACTTATAAACAAGCAAAGCAGTCGATAAGGACCACAGAGTTGATACCAATCTTCTCCATGCAGCAAACATTGTTCCAACAGTTTTACTTCTACCATATTCACCTGATTTCCTATTAGGTGATATTGTTACCTTTGGTTTCTTTCATATTAGGAAACCTTGTGGCTATGGTTTGAATGAGGGTGGGCTCAAAGGTTCATACGGAAAAGTTTGGTTCCCAAAATGCTGGCACTGGGGGTGTTACAAACAGACCCTTAGGCAGAGCCTAGCAGGACATCCTTCAAGGTCTCTTCCCTTCTGTCTCTTGCTTCACCCTTACTTCCAAGCTTCCTAGTCTAGATGTGACTACCTTCCCTGACACATTCTATTACCATTGACACTTGGTGATTCCTCTGAGACAGAAAGCCATGGACTAAGGAAGGGGGTAAACCCAAATCTAGAGATTTACGAGGATAAGTTTTGGAGGCATAATGTATAACAGAGGATTAGGTCTCTCTGCTCCCTCTGGCTGAACCTTTTGGGGACTTGGAAACCAGCAGATGTTGGAGTTTTGTCTTTCTGCTCCTTTTCTCTTCAGTGAGATACAGAATGTCTGTGAATGGAGGAGCCCAGTCAGCGTAGCAGGGACCTACGCCCAGGCACAAATATAGAGCTTCAGTCTGCTCATCCTCTGCACAAGCCGCCCACAGGAAAGAAAAGCAGGACCAAGGAGTCAGAAGAACACGGTTGAACTCTGGAAACAGGCAGAGCAGCCACCACTCTCTGGAGCTCTGACTTCATCATCTGTGTCCTAGTTTTCTTATCTGTGAAATGAGCAAAGAATAGTTATGTTGTGGGTTCAGCAGGAAGAGTGAGCACCAGTTTTTCACTTGGAATCTGTTTATGTTCCATCCGCAGAGCCTAGTATGCTACTGATATTACTGGGTAGTTGATTAATATATATATTATATTTGATATTTATGTTTATATAAAGGTGTATTAGTATATACATGTATATGTATACTAAAATATATAAAACACAAGTTTGCAATTACCAATCAAGTCTTGAGAAAACACTAAATTGTCCAATTCTGAGTTGAGTTCCCTGCATTCGTCTGTCTGCTCATTCTGTCCAGTGAAAGGGACATTTACACCTCACAATAGTTTCTCTAGATACGGTGTCGAGGGGCCACCTTTCAGTCCTATCATTCATGACCAAATCAGCACAATCCCTAACTATATTTCTCTGTTCCTAGTTCCTGTGGCCATGGCCAAGATTGTACCTCCCTACTGATATCCATGGCCCCAAGTGCCATAACAGAAAAATGGTTCTTTGACCATTCCACTAGAATTCAAGCATGCAAGGCAGGGTCCTCTTTTCCTACACCATCAATATTTGCATCAGATCCCTTTCAGTTGTCATGGTGACTGTCTTGAGCAATGTAGGATATTTACCAACATCCTTGACCATTGCTCACCCTTTAGCATCCTCTTGTTGTGGCAATAAAAATGTCCCCAAATATGACCACATGTCCCTCATGGGGCAAAATTCATCCCTGGTTGTTACCAGATCTAGTGAACCTCTTTGCTCAGAGGAGTAAAAATTCACCTGACTTCATAAAACAATAGTATGCTTTTTCTAATTTTAAGTGACCAGACATTTGCTTTGGACATTTCTGAAACTGGATTTTATTTTCTTAGTAAGTAAGAGAATTGACTGTCTGGGCTTTGAGACATGATTTCTGGTGATAAACTAGCTAGGAAGCATCATCTGTGTTCCAGGGTGTCGGGGGTCTCAAGGAGATCGCATATACAGCTGGTCTGCCTTTAGCCTATATGACAGCGCAGCCTGTTTTGAGCGATCTGGTGGTAGGAACATAAGAAAAACGTGTGTCCCTCAACTCTGTTGTCTTTTTAAACCAGACGAACCCAGTGCAGCTAAAGCAGGGGCCCCTCAGCCCCGACCATACATAGCCCGCGTCATGCAGGTGTTTCTTGACCAAAGTAAATCTCCCCCGAATCAGGGATGCCTAGATAAAGAACACATGCTACCACATTTTGCTCTCTTCAAGAGCAACCACATCCTGGCTAGGAGTTGTTTACAGATGCAAACACAAACTCATTATCTTCTTTCAGACTGAGTAAGTGGCCAAAAATACAGAGGTCTAAATTGCCTGGTTTACCTTCTCCTTGGAGGGTGTGGAGAGACAGACAGATTGCCCTTCTCCGTTCATTATACCTCCATCAGAGCATCAGAAACATAATTCACCCACTCTGCCGGCTGTGCGCACCTCATAAATTCTATAGTCAGCGCTTGTACTTCCCTTTTCCTATGCTGTATGTCTTCGGCAGCACTGATTACATGACTACTAATGGTCCCCTGCTCTGAGTTCTGGTTTTGGATGAAATATAGACCGGTCTGAAGCAGGGTACCCAGGCAAAAGCCTTGACGGCCCCACATCAAAGTGTTTCCTAAAGTCCAAATAAGGAGCAAGCCTGAGAAACTCAAAATGGAGGAAGGATGACACACAGTGTCATTTAGGCTTATAAAACTAAGGCAATAAAGAAGATGCGTGTGAAGAAGTCTTCAGAACCTTGCCTAGGATTAGATACAGTCCGATTCTTTAAGCTTTGCCTTAAACATCACTTCCCTGTGGCCTTCCATAACTCCATTCCAGCATCCTTCCTCTCCAGCACACACCATTGATCATGCTCTTTGCTCCTCTGTTGTCCTGTGGTATCTGCACATCTGTAGGGGATCCCAATACCCTGGACAAATGTCTGAAGCCATAGATAGCACCACCAAACCTTACCTGTATTATAATTTTCCTATAGCTGCATAACCAGGGCAAAATTTAATTTATAAATTAGACATCGTGAATGATTAATAACTAAAAATAAAATAGAAAATTATAGCAAAATACCCCAATAAAATGGTACCTTTGTGTCCTGTACTCTCTGGGACTCTGAGGTAGCATGATGTCTACATGATGAAATGAACTGAGGTGAAAGGCACAGGCACTGTGATGTGGTGTCATGCTGCATACTACATGGGGGTCACATAAACACAAGCAATGTGATGTCATACAATCAGGCTGCCATCAGACATGACCTCTGTGTGACTGACAGTATATGCAGTCTGCATGCCCTGAACAAAAGAATGGTTTATACTCCTGGCAGCAAGCCCTATGAGGAGGCATCTTACCACTCCAGGTGAACACTTTCAGCATTATGAGCTGTTAACTTCTGAAAATTTTCATTTAATATTTCCAGCTAGCAGTTGATCATACAAATCTGAAACTGGGAAAAGCCGAGCATGAAGAGTTGTGGGCTGGGATTACTAACTAATATCGTATGTCACTCATTTTCACGTTTGTCTTCCCTGTGTGTACTTGGCTTCTCTGTGTATTGCACATTAAAGAAACCTAAAAGACCACACTCATTGGAATTTTCAATGAATGGCCATCTAGGGTGACTTACTAGGTGAATGGACTTTGTCATGCTGACCTGTCCAATTCCCCAGTAATGGCAAATTAAAGTAGTGTTTATTCATGAGAAAGACCTAGGTATAAATTCTGAAGTAAATGAGTAGCTAATTTCTAGGCTCCGGTCTCCCTGCTTGTAGAACACAGAGGATGACATGAAGTTGTCATGAGGGTCTTTGAGAGATAGCTGGGAAAGGGGTGCTGGAGAGGCCTGTTAGCATATCCTCATCAGGGCTTAGAAAGGCTGGAACCAAACTCACGACCTATTGCTTGATTCATCACGTCCCGCCCCGTCCTTTACTCCCATCCCCCATCTCCTACCCACCTCCCCTTACCATTGTTAGGAGGCTGGCTTCATCTCTTTGTTTTTCGACTCCTTCACTGCACAAGTAGGAACTATGCACATGCAAGGTTTAGAGAAGAAACACAGATGCATGCATAGTGTTTGCTCTAAAGTTTGTGAGAGTTGAGACAACGGCTCTGATGGATACTAAAGATAGGGTCTGAGCGAGTCAGACTCAAGAAGGCTAAAGAAAGCTGAGTCATTGCCTTAGAGAAGTAACCAGGATTTGCTTGTTTTTCACAGGACGCAGGGAAAAATGAGGACTGGGACAAGAGTATCTGGCCTCTAATGCAGTAAGGAGCTTCTCATGTCACTAAGCCTTAATTCCCCAGGAGCTGGCTTCCCCTCCTTTGTCACTGATGGGCTCTGGGGTTGTTCTAACCTTATGAATGACACCTAACAAGTCCTGACTAGAAGCAGTGCCCAGAGGTCAAGGATGGGATACATTGACTCAGAGATCTTGGGAGTGGAGGGTAGAAAGGTACACAGAGAAATCCAGACTTGCCGCAGTGTCCTTGTGATGTCCTGACCTACTGTCCTCTGAGTGCCTGCCTCCTCTTCTCGACACAAAGTGGCCGAGGGCTTCTCTTCTTTATAAGCCACATCTGCACAAGGCCACCACCAGCTTGTTCTGCCCCTCAGAGCACACGTCTGGTAAGGATGGTAGCGGGATGGTGTTTGCTAAGACATTCTAGGGAAACAGAAAGCACAAGCCACCCTTCACATTATCTTACACACTACATGAGAAGTGAGATCTCTGAGATCTAGCTTAATGATAGTCCCTAGTTCTCCACTCCACTGATGAAGCTGTGTCCCACTGATTCCACCTAATGAAAAGCCCACCTCTCTGAAGCATCTTCTCTCCTAGTAGCTATCCTGGTGGCCCTTTGACACTGAGCCTGGTCAAGGCCAAGGACAGAGTACCCCTTTCTGATGGCACCCCAGAAGCCGTATGATAAAAATCTAATTTGGAAGCTTGTAGTCTGGCTGGTCCTGGAGTTAATTCACATGCTGCTTTTAAAGGCAGATGTATCTATTGTGGCCAGTGTCACAATTGGTACTGAAAAGTCTTAACACCTTTTCAAACTCAATTCACTCTTGATGCTGTAAGAAAAGACCGAGTCAATAAATAAGAAGTTGAATCTGTTTGTGGTCCATTTTGCTAATGTATATTAAATATCACCTGCAATTTGAACTTACCTCATAAAATGTTTACATGCCATTAAATGCTCCTAACATCCCTTGTGTAAATTAAGGAGACTGTGATGTCCCTCAGTCCAAGGAGCAACACTACTTAAAGCTGTAAAATACTTTCAAGCAATAAATCAAATAGCTTGCTCCTTAAAAGCGGGATTATAAATATGAAAGGCAACAATGCTAACCCCCACTTGAAATACTTTGGAGAAAATGGAAAAGAAAGAAACCATGTGATTTGGATGTTCAGTTCCTCTGATCACGGCGCTTTGGGCATCTGTGTTCCTGGAAAATGTTTTCTGCAATTCTGCAATTAAGCTTTTCCAAAACACACAACTATTCTTTATGTAAAAGGGACAAGTCCACAGGAACCTATTCATCCAGGGGCTGCCATCTCAGCCAGCAACTTCGCCAGCACCTAAGTGGTCTTCTCGGTTGGAAGAATTCTATAAAGGGCTTCCTGGTTGAGAAGTGCTTAGAAGTCTCACTTGCACCCCATGTGCCTTCCACACTGTTGCTTTTTATAAAACCTCTTCCTCCTCCCTCGGCTGAGCCATCAATGGGCTGTTTTCTTGCAAGTGCTCCAAGTTTAATGGAGCTTAAGTGAGACACAGACCATTAACGCAGTATCAATATTTATTTTTGGTTGCCACAGAAACAGATAGCAGACGGTGGGGGACTTCTCTCCCCATTTGAGCCAAAGGTTCTTTTGCAGACTAATATTCTGTTTTAGTTTCTTGGAGGGGGGAGGCTAAAGAGGGGTTCCTATGGGAGTTAATAAACCATCATTTATTTATTAAACAAAATCATATAGATGAGGGTCCAGACTTAGTGGTTCCAGACAGTGTGTGTGTGTTTGCACGCACACATGTGCAAGTATATGCGAGCATATGTTTATACATGCACAAAAGGATATACAGCTCAGTTTATGTAGCTCATAGACCTCTCTCCTTTCCCATCTCCCACCCTGGTCACTCTTTGGCTCCTTTGCTGCGAGGCAAAGGCTTCCTCAGCGTCACCTCTCTTGCTCCAGGGGTTCTGTTTTCTAACCTATTAATCAGGTTTGAGGCTCTGAGGAAGTGCATGCCCTGCTTGCTAATTGTGTTTACCTTTGTAACAAAACTGTAGATGGCTATAGAGCAAAGGCCATCATCAGGTTTTGGTTTGGATTAATCCGCGAGACCCGGGCACTCACATGGTGTGGTTCTTCTCTGAAGGCCTCTGTTCTGTTCTCCATGGCTAGGCATACTACTGCTTCTCCGAGTTGAAGGGTTTGCTCTAATGCAGAAAATGTCACAGAAACGAGAGGCACAGACCCTGTAAGGCCATAGCATGAGTCCATTCCATGCCCCCTCCCACTTCTGGGATTCTGACCTCTCGTTGGTTTGCAATGTCATCTCTAAGCTAACCATTAGTTGACTGGCTGTCCTTTTCCTTCCAATATTCTTTGTCTTCTTTACGGAGCTGTTTTCTACTCAGGGGTCCACCCACTCTCTTTTCATGGGTTGCCTTACAGTTCTAAGCCATTCCAAAAGCTTGAATTCCACATTCCAGGTGTGATAATCTCTTTGAGGTTGTATTTGTTTCCAATTGCTGCATTTAAGTTACCCACAAACTGAACAGCTGAAAAATACATCCATCTATTAGTTCATAATTTGGTAACCCTAACATCAGTTACTGCGTAAGTACATAATACATTTATGTATATCGTACATTAAATTATTTACCCCTAGCATATAAGCATGTACTATACATTAATTAATTGGGTTCTGGGCTTCGAGTATAGCTAAACTAAAATCAGGGTACTGGTGGAGCTGAGACTCCATTTGCAGACTCTTCAGAGAAACCCAGGCGCAAACTCACTGAGGTTGATTTAAGAATCCGGCTCCTTGGGATTGGAGGACTGAGGTCCCACTGCTGTGTTCTTTCCAATGTGACTACCTCTGTCTTCCAAGTTAACAGCAACATCATGAGTCCTTGCCTTCAAATTTCTCTGATTCGTCACCAACTGGAGAATAATCTCTGCTCTTCAAATCTCACAAGATTGGGTTTAGCCCATCCAAGAAACCACACTATCTTAAAGTTAGCTGACTGGGGAACTTGTATGACATTTAAAAATTCATTTCTCCTCAGTATCTAAGTCAATGTTGATCAGATAACCAGGAAATGGAATTTTTTAAGGCCTTGGAATTTAAGGATTTTTTCTTCTATTTTTTTTTCATTGTACAGGGTTGCATAAGGTCCTTTGCGAGCAAGTGTATAATGTTCTTGGAACATATTCCTTCCCATACTCAAATGTCCTCCTCTTTCTTGCCCCTGCGATAGAGATCTTGAAGGGCATTCTGGGTAGCTTAGGATTCTACCCACCACGCAGTGTAGGATTAAGACAAGATGAAACTGGACTAGCTACACCCAAACCATGGGGAATATCCTTGCCCTTCTGACTGCAGAGGACTCTTCACCAAGAGGTCTAGAGGCACAAAAATCCATGCTTCTCTTTTGGGCTAATTTCAGGCAGGTTAGATCACATATTTCAGGATAAACAGTTGATGAGCACAAATATAATGTTTTATACACACATGCGTGCACACGTGCGCATATGCACACAGCACAACCACATCTTCCTCACTGTGATGAGCCTCATGGTTTAGCAGGAGTCAGAATAATGTCACTGGAGTTTCTGAGTTACGAAGTTTGGGAGGATGGGGCTTGATGATCTCCCGAGTGTTGCAGATGCTGAAGGTCTGAGAACAGGGCTTTGAGAAGCAGCGTGAGCTTTGCCCATCAAAAATATCACTGTGTTCTGTCACTATATGAATTCATGTTATATTTAGAGATTTTTATACACACACACACACTGTGTTTGGATATTAAGGGATACTTTTGTAAATGTTGGTGCATTGTATACATCTATTTATAAAATACTCAAAAGAGTTCCAGGCAGTGAACTTTCCATGAGAATGTGTGTTCCACCCTTGCTAAAGTCCATTCCGCTTTCAGACTGTTTCTTTCAGTAAACTCAACTCGAGTTATCTGCTGCCTCTTATGTATTTGCGAATTTCAGCATTTCCGTCATCCCAGCAGACCTATAATGCCTTAAGCCTGGCTCTGTTCTTACTCTGTTCACTTTCCTTTTAATGAGACCCTTAAACATTCTTTGCAACTACAGCCTGCCAACCCTCTCTTTCCCATCCTCCCCGTGGACATACTTTGAAAATTCTCTGTTAAGTCCACGTTCAGAGACAACGAAATGGTCCAACATATGGCTGAGTGGATGTTGTCCTGGCCAGGAGGTTTCAATCTGCAAGAAGAAATGGGTTATAATCTTTTTCTTTTCTAGTTGGACTTAATAGCCAGATCTCTGTCAACAAAAAGATCAGGACAGACTGGCTCCAACCCAAAGGGTCCAAGATGGCACTGTCCTGTGCTGGTGAGACTCAACGGGGCTTAGGATGTGCCCTTAGGATCCAGGCTAACTCCCTTGCCAGTCTTTGGCTATTGAACCATCTCTCTCCAGACAAATCTCATGAAGCTCCGGTTGCATTCAATGCTTAGTGATCCCACAAGGCAAGGCCTTTCCTTCCCTAACAGCCTCAAATGAAACCAGGATTAACAGTCCCTAACAGTCTCAAGTGAAACCTGGGCAGACATGCATCATTACTTGACCATTGAACTCAGCTAGATGCCATCTACTGACCTGTCACGACCTGGGAAGTGGTGCATTGCTTTGATCGAACATGGGTTAGCCTCACTTCGAACCTACAGGTGGGAATTGAGAGAGCAGTGATTCCCCAGAGTAAGTCAGAATACCAAGCAGACTGAAGCTAAACTGCTGGGGTGAGCTTTCTACATAGGTCACTGCAATGTCATCTCATCACGGCACCTTCGGACCTTCTGGTCAGTGCAAGGTTTGAGGACAATGGTAGAGATGCTGACAAGCCCTGAGTGTGTTGTGGGCGTGTCCACACCAGCTCTGCCTGCCTATATTTGACAAGGGAAAACTCACTGCTCACCTCTTAAATCAGGAGAGATTGGCAGCTGTCTTCACTTTGCCTCTCAACTCTTGGCAAAATTTATCAAATTGTCTCCGAGAAACCGTTTGTTCACTATATTTATCTTTGTGCTCTTTTTCCCCCAAAATTTCGTTATTTATTTTATGCATATGTTTGTATCTTCACAAGTTTATGCATACCATGCGCGTAAGTGCCAGAGAGGCACAGAGGGCATCAGATATTCTGGAGCTGGAGTAACGAGTGGTTTGAGTAGTGAAAGGTCTTTCAGGGTTTCTCTGCATAGCCCTGACTGTCCTGGAACTCACTCTGCAGACCAGGCTGGTCTGACGCTCAGAGATTCTCCTGCCTAGGCCTCTGAAGGGCTGAAATTAAAGGCGTGCTCCAGCTCTGCTGCACCACCAGCCGGCGGCAGTAAAGTTCTTAAACGCTGAGCCATCTCTTCACCCCTGTGCCCGTTTCTTAAAGTCATTGTCTTCAAAGTGTTGATATCTGTGAAGCAAAGCGTGGCAGGTCTGTGTCTTGCCTACAGAAGTGAGGTGGACATTACAAAGTTCAGCTCAGTGAGGAACAGGGTATGCGTCTTGAGAGCAACTTAAAGGCAAAGGAATACAAACCCCAAATACAATAGAGTTTCCATTTTCCCTTTGGTAACCAGGAAGAGACAAAGAAATGCCACCACCCTGTGAAGGTCCTCTGGACTTGAGCCACCAGCGGTCCTCCCTGTAATTTGATACTTACCCGAATTTCCCCCACGTTGTTCTTATAGGCACCACCTGAGCCTCAAGTGACCTGTGGGATTTTGAATTCCTTGCAAGGAAAAATCCATCTCCTGTAGTATTTTACTCCTACCCAGGCTGCTGCCCTCAAGTCATCAAAACAAAGTACGACAATGAGAACTCACCGAAGACACCAGGATCTACCTCTTTCAGACACTGGAGCATCAGGGCTGGCTGGAGATAATCCGGAAGACGTTAGCCCATTCCCAAGTTTCAGAAGACAATAACTAGAAGCAGCTAGATTAAAAAAAAAAAAAATCCACCAAGTAATTTAAATATAAATATAGGATTGTGTCCTCTTAGTGAAGGTCAGGACACCACAGAATCGTGTTGCTACTGAAATCTCGCTTTGACTCACATGGTTATGTTCAGAAGCTTCCGTATTAGCTGGTCTCATGTCATACTCAGGGGTCCAAGGACGGGGCTTGTTCGTTTTATTTGACTAGAGGAAAGTCGGACCTGGAAAGCTTGTTTGTCTTCACACGAGAGCTGTATTATCCAAACAGTAGCACCCAGACACATGGTGCTATTCAGCACTTGAATTACGGCCAGTGCAGCTAGGGAACTGGAGAGAGAGAGAGAGAGAGAGAGAGAGAGAGAGAGAGAGAGAGAGAGAGAGAGAGAGAGAGAGAGAGAGGGAGAGAGAGAGAGAACTTGAACTTGGGATCTAACCCGGGGTTGTGCGTGGTAGGCGACCATCATTCGCAGAGCTTTTGTAACAGAGATTCACTAATTCATCTAAGCTGTCTTGGAACCTCCTCGGCTTCCAGAGCAGCTGGAGTCGAACACATTCATTACTATGTGTAGCTGGTTTCTTAATTACTCTTGATTTTAACTAACTGGACTCTAAATGCAAGAGAAACCATGTGATTCATGACCACTCCAGTGGGTCACTTGTGCTGGACACAAAGCCTATGACCTGTTGTAGCTGTACAGACTGGCCTGGGATAAGCTCACTCTGGGCCTTCCAAATGTCTGACTTCCCAATCATCTCCCGTGTATGGAGAAATCAGCTGTGCTGCACCTCAGCCGTGCCCGAGTTCCCCGTGATAAAAGCCCAGGTTCATAACTCCATCAATGAAGCACAGCAAAGGAGCTGAGGCTGCAGGCCCAATCATTCACCATAAAAGTCCTCACTGCCCACCACTCACCTCAGCTGCTCAGATTTCCCCAGCCAGAGTTGACGATTCTAATTCCTTTCTCAATAATCCGTGTCCTGACAATCATAACACGGAACCCTTGGGGGCTTATTTTTTACTAACCTGGCACAGAAAAATCCATTCTGGGAGATGCTCTCCATGAGAGGATGAAAAAGCCATTGTCCTAATTTGTTTTAGTGAAAGATATGAAGAGCCCTCGTTGTATGCCTTTATTACTGGCAATTGTTTCAAGACCAGCCCTGAGTGATAGGGGCAGAGGGGAGAAACTGTGCACAGCCCTTTGGCAGCCAGGAGTGGGGGTCAGATGGATAGAACGGAGCCTCACTTTCCCCAAAGAGATGAACGTGGGAGGGAGAAGGAGAAGGAGATCAGTCACCTACGGTTAGTGACATTACTCAGATATCTCTGACCATGCCTGAAGACTCCTAACGAAAAGTATCCAACCACAAGCTATGGGATCAGCCGAGAATCACAGTTTACTAGAATCTTTGGAGGAGACAGAAATGATTCTGATAATTCAGATAATTTGAATAATTCTAGATTCTGGTTGACCAATACCTTTTAGGGATTTCAACAATGTACTAAAAATACTTTCAAGTAATGGGAAAATGTCTTTTGTATGAGTTGGATTTAAATGCATCAATAATAGCGGTACATTACCAATATTACTTATGTACGTACATCCCTTAAATGATTCAAAGAGATGGACATTTATGGTTCTGCATTTGTATCCCTGTACTATACACAGTATAGCATGTATACATATAGTTTATGAATTCACGTTCATATATAAAACACGGGTGGACTGTGGGAATTAACTTGGTACATTATAACTATCTCTATTTTGAATTTTGTACAAGTAACTCAACTTGATTATGTTAAAGCCTAATGGATAGGGGCTAGATAGGCGGCTCCGTGGTTTAAAGCACTGGGTCTCATGGATGGCCTGGGTTCAGTTCCCAGCTCCCACATGGCAGCTGGCAACCATCTTAATTCCAGTTCCAGAGGATTGGATGACTTCTTCTGGTCTCCATTTATACTGTACAAAAGTGGTACAAAGACACAGATGCAGTATAACACACACACACACACACACACACAAATAAAATTTAAAAGTAAATTGTTTTTATAAAAAGCCCAGTTGTGAAGGTCTACCCCAATCTGTATTTTTGACTCTGTGATTGATGCTCAGTTCTTACAATGGTCTGTTGGTGCTGACAGCAATAACAAATGTGATCCTTCTGCAAATCCACTCTCAGCTCCCAGGACAAGAGAAACACCCTGTCCCCATGAGGAACCTATGTAATGGTGTACACATAACTTCCTGATGGACAAGGTGCTACTCTCCGGAGTAGCAGAGGTGATGACCATGGAGCTGCCCGCACCGTGTATTTACCAAGAGCCACGTACTGTTCTTCATAGCGTCTATACATTATCTCACGTAACAAGGACCAGGGCAGCAGCTCGGTAGCTGGCCTGTGGTCTGTCGACCTTCGTTGCAGCCAAGAACGCAGACATTTAGATTAGTAAGACAACTGAACAGATGCTGAAACAGTGGGGGATGAGAAGGAATGGTGGGAAAGCTGACTTCAAAAATGCATTCTGAAAATGTCACTGTTCATCTGCTTTCGGGGGCTGTCACCAAACACTCTGACCAAAAGCAACCAAGGGGAGGAAAGGGTTTATTTCACTGTACACTTTCAAGTCACAGTCTGAAGCCCAGGGAAATGGGCAGAGCCTCAAGGCAGGAACTGGAAGCAGCAAGCATGGAAGAACGCCATTATTATACCAACTCACTGGCTCAACCTCGGCTAGTTTTCTGATACATCCCAGAATCACCTGCCAAAGGATGGCTCTGCCCACATTGGGCTTGGTCCTCTCACATCAATCATCAATCAAGACAATTTTCTACAGACATACCCAATAGTCAGTTGAGCTTGAGGTTCCTTCTTCCCTGGTGACTCTTGGCTATTGTCAAGTTGATAATAAAAACTACCAAGCACAGTCCCTCTGGCTGTGACTCTTAGATCTCAGGGTTATAATCCATGGAACAAGGTCAAGTGTATGAAATAACATAGGGAACACTACATAGAAATACAGAGAGTGTTATAACAGTAGCTATCCAAGGGCATGGGCTGTGAAGGGAGGCATAGCCTCCTCTGGAAAGGAAATGAAAATGTCAACATATAAGGGTCTTCTAGACTTCAAACCATGCAGAAAAGATTTGAAAAACATAACAAACGACGTTTACTGTGGTCTTCTCTTATCTTGCCAATAGTAGTTATGGGTACTGAAGGCTGAAGTCATGTGTGATCCAGTGAACACGCCCTGTGTGTCCTGTTCTGCCTTCACACATGTCAATAGGTATTTGGGTGAGAAATGAATGAGTGAGCCAATTAACTTCATGTGCCTTGCCCAGGATGCTTTAAAAGGCTGAAGGAAGGATAGACCTGAGAAGCCAAACCATGAAACTTCATAGTTACTGGCAGGGAAGAGAATGTGACAAAGTGTGGCTAGAGACAGATGCTCTGCGGGAAGATTTCAGAAAGCTAGAAGCTGAACAACTTCGTCTACCATGTGAGAACCCTCTTTGCTGGTGGATTATTGGTACAGCCAATTTCATCATTTCCGGCGGCCAAATCTCCTAGTGGGAGGGGCTATGTATTAGTCAGTTGTCCCTAAAATAGTTAGGTGCAGGAAATCAAATCCCATAGCTACTGCCTGTAGTTCTATTTACTGAATATTAATTCTGACTCAAACACAGAAAGATCCTAATTGTATCCTCTGTGCAGGATGGGAGATGGGAGAAAAATAAGGTCCAAACTGATGCTGCAACTACACACGTGGGGAACGTCTGAACCATAGTGCTCTCTGGCATGGCTTCCAGGCTGACTCAAGATTGTCGCCCTAGGACTGAGCCTGTTTCCTTTCAACGTCCTCTTTCCTTTCCACACCCCTGTGTCCCTGAGGTGCCAGCAATCCACCGGGGACCTTTTCAGTGTCCTCGAAGAGAAATGATGATATAATCTATCCAACCTATTGCTCCCATTTAAAGCTATAGAAAAAGAATGGCTGAAGCTTTAGAAGCAGGCATAGCGGGCTACTCCAAGGGAGGCAAGCCAACACAGGTATCGGAAGGTTAGTCTCTCAAACCCACAGAACACCTCAGTGGAGAGGAACTTTCTTGGGGGATCTCGGGGCTATCGTGGAATAGAGAGCTTCCTTCTTTTTGAGACGGAAATCTTGCCTGGGCACACAGGTAACAAAACAACAGCCTTTGGTCATGTTGATATACCTACATCTTACTTGGAAGACCACAGTCTCAAGAGAACATTCAACAAAGGCAACTTTAATTCTTTAACCCCTGGGCTCCATGCCAATCTCTCTTCCTCCTTGCTCAGTGAGTTCTATCTGTCAGTGGAGACATCACCCAAGGGGGACACTGCCATTCTCCATCTCATGGCACAGCCCACTGAAAAACGGTGATATATGACAACATTTTCGGAGAATCAGAATGACAAGGTTTTATTTAACCGAGAGAAAAGGAGGAATGAAGAAGGGAAGGGGGGGGGTGGTTTGTGTTAATGAATTTATCAGGGCCAGGGCAAAGGAAGGGGATTTGGTTATGATTTTTTTTCTACACCACTAAAATATGCAGAGGCTAGGCTCTCCATATTTGGTGGAGTTTGTGGGTTCTCCCTGAAGTGTGGATGAGATTCATTTTTTAATTCCATAACATTTTCTGTAACTGACATGTGATTATAATACCGCCGTTCCCTTTAATGCAGTCTGTAAAAACACATTGATTTTATAGCTCCCCAAACCGATTACATTAATATCTGTGCATAATTAGTTTACACATTACTAAATTACTGACAGATTAAAAGTGAAATAGTGCAGTTCATACTCAGCGGCATAACTGCCAGAAAGGAAATTAATATGGATTCAAATGGTCCTCAGAGACCCACACTGAAATAGCAGAGATCTATAAAAACTGCTTGCATTAGGAAATTTCTATCAGCAACATGTTTGTGGTTGATGCTTTCCCAAGTTGGCTAATATGAGCTGAGCGGTGCAGGAAACAATATGCGAGCAACGCTTTGGCCCTTACACGCTCAAGACTGCGTTTATTAAAAAGCAAACTCTACGTTGTGGTTATTGATGTCCAGGAAAAGGCAAGCTTTCGTGTTGTAAATGAACACTGCCTTCCCTTGCCTGTAATAACCTGAGCTCTCCGTTGTAGCTGTAGTGTACACTAACCTAGCCTTCTCGCACTGGAGTTCACATTTTATGGCCTTTCCAACCCCCAGTAGACAGTTTGTTTCCAGGGTGCTGCGTGGTTGGTCAGGTGAGGATGGGGTGATTGGAAGGGGAGCATGAATAAGTTTTTAGTTTTTAGTCCGTCATTGATTCTAGTCTTCACCGTGTGGGCCTATCATGGTTGTGGGAGCATGCGGCAGAGATGACTCACTCAGAGCTTGTAGGAGGCAGGGAATGATGGGAAGGGAGGAGCCGTGGATGAAATGTCCTCCAGGACCCGCCCCCCCCAGTGACGTACTTCCTACATCGCAACCACACCTCCCAGTGGTCCTAGAACCTTCGGAAATCATGCCACCAGCTGGGGCCAAGAATCCAACATGTGAGCTTGTAGGGACATTTTTATATCCAAACCACAGCAAGTTGTGTGCCAATTCTCAGAATGTGCCTGTGGAAAAGTGTTACGTAGGCTCACACTTTAAAACATCTCCTGTTTAGTTTTTGCTGCTCCGTGGATACCACAGCTTGGCAGCCCACCTACAAGACTTTTTTCTCTGCCTGTGTTCGATAAGGAAGGACTTTGAACTCATTTCCCTACAGAGATACCAAAGAGGATGCAGGTTATAATTCTGGTTCAAAAATGTGCCTGGCAGCTCAGAACTGTGGAGCAGGCTGGTAAACTGATCCCAACAAACACCAAGGTACCCTTGATCTAAAGGCAATCTGGATTCAAAACACTGTCTTTCTCAGGAGATTACAGCCTTTTCCCTTGAAAGACCTCCGAAAGGGACTGAGTCTTCCCGTATTATAGAAATAGTGTTTGATCAAATAACCAAGCATCGCAGCCTGCCAAACTGACAACCACACATGACAAGGGAGGGGTGCCTGCTACCACACCACTGCCCACCTACCCCTGTGCTGAGATAAGCTCCTCCTACCCCTTCCCTTTCCAAAGGAAATGAAATGTAGGTTTCATAAATATTACAACTATAAGGGTTTTGCATTTTTTTTCCTAGCAACACAAGTTTCCATGCATCCCTTTTCATGGAACATTGAAAGAGGCTAGAGAGAGAGAAGCACCTAGACATCTTAGGCTTCTGCTCACAAAAGTCACGAATCCAAAAAGAACAATCAACTGTCATCCCACAAAGTATGACAGCAATTCGAGTGGCATCTTCAAAGGGCCACTTGGCCACATACGGGTTAATGGCGACTCAGGCTCTTGAGAGAACACTAATGAAACAGTCATAGATGCTGAAAATGGTCTCACTTGGCTCTGGTTGCCATGGAAACCCATTTCCCTTATTTATGTTTTTTTTCTCCTCTTCCCTAAATTACTAATAGTAATAATTTGGCCAGTTATTAAAAAAGACAAGGAATGGGCCATGTGAACCCAGGCAAGAAATGAAAAGTGGGGGTGAGAAAAGAAGTGGATGCATCGTTGCAACAGGCTCCATTAGCCAGCAGGGTAGCTCCTTCTCTGAGGTATAAATGTTTGGTGCTTTGGGGTTGCAGGGAAAGATTATAATTCAATATAGAATGCCTTATTTTCCTTAAGAACTAAGATGTCAAAATAAACTCCCTCCAGAAAAGATTTATGTATCAGTTTGAATGTATGATTCTCACTTCTGCTGTCAATTTGTATATGTATTCTCATTCATTACCACGTTCTCCTGCCTTCATAGCAAATCCCCAATATTTCATACTGTCTTGCTTTTCCTCCTGCATAATTTGGGGGTAGAAGCTTCTAGATTAGTCTTTAGTCCTTGAGGATCATAGACTCCATGGTGAATTTCAGAAAACCATTATCTCCTTACACAGTACACAGGGCACAGTTGTGCACGGTGGCCCATCTCACAAAGACGCTGGACTCCCTGAAATCCATTCAAGGACTTCAGGCAGATAATCATATCATCAAAGAAAGGGATTGGGTGGCTGTTGGAGTCTCCACAGTTGTCTTATTTTCTTATCAGCTATTTTCACCTTGTCTACTGCTTTGCTATCTTACTAAGAACATCAGGGTTTTCAGTGTGCAGTAGTGAGTTCAGGCTCTTAATGCACCAAGACCTCTCATCAGAGGTCATCACCTAACTCTCGGACGACAGGAAAGAATGGAAATGTGTACAATCAGACTATGGATGGGAGAGCCGGAGGAGACCCAGAGCTGAGGACTCCAATTTCCCAATCCCCTTACAAGACCCTTTGCTTTGAGAAGGTGGAGTGTAGAAACAAGCTATGACTAGCTTGGCTGTGTTGTATCTCTCTCTTGGAATAATTGTACAGCAGAGTAATGTGTGACAGAAATCGATCAGAAAGGAGTAAGGGAAGCCATATTTTCTAGCCCTATTAGAGTCTTGCAGGAGGAATGTCCCCCTCTCATCTCATCTCCACCACCATCCAGCAGCTTCCATTTCCCCATTTCACAGAGTGAGAAATGAGATTTCTGCAAAGCAAAGTGGCCCATTCTGAGACAGCTGCTCACAGGCTCACCAATGGCATTAGAGGTGAGGTGTGTGCAGGTATGCAGGTGACTTCCTTACTCTTCATTATATCACAGTCCCTAGAGAAGATGAGGCATCTGAGGAAGAAAGAGTGCTTCCCCAGAGAGGCAAGCTCTCTAGAGCCCTTCTGAAAATGGCTATAGACAGGAAGGCCCAGTCAGTAGCCAGTTAGCATACTAGGAACTCTTCCTGTCAAAGTGTGTGGCGGTTGGCATGAGACTTGGAGTACAATAAAGGGAAGTTAAAACTGTGTGTTATTTAGCACCAATAGACCACAGTTTCTCCACTATAGGTTTGTGGACATAATTGTATGTAACTGTCAGATCTTTATATGGATTGTGGAGAGAATGTATTATAAAACAAAATATGCCTAGTACCAAGCTTGACTCTGGAGTGTGTGTGTGTGTGTGTGTGCGCACGCGCGCGCGCTCTACTGGACATAAAAGGATTTCAGATACACAATAGGACAGATTCAGACATAAAAGACCTCTAAACGAGACACAGTGCACTTAAAAAAATGTATATAGGCTTGGAAAAGAGAAGAAAAAAAGTAAAGGCAGTAAATGTAATATAAAAGTATAGACAGTCATGAATTAAAATAGTAAAGATAATAAAATAAATATTAAACTTGTAGAAAAAGTAAAAGAGTAAGAAAAATAAGCCACATAAAGATGGAATATTCACAAAAAGTCTGGATTATGTATATTATTGTGTTTTCTTTGAATTTTTTTTTTTAACTGCAGAAAGACATTTGATTCTGGGGACTGCTAAGCTTAACCAACATATAGATTTTAAAGGTATCTTGACTTCAAAATTTGAGTCTAAGGATAAGTTGCTTTGGAAAAGAGGTTCTGTTTTTGTTTCCACAGAAGATGAGAACCTGTGGATTAATTCCAGACTAATGTGGTTTAATGCATCAAGACCCCCCCCAAAAGGTCGCCATGAACACCCTCAAAAAATTACTTTGCCCAATAAAAAGCAGAAAGCAGTTTGGAGAGAACTACACCCAAACTTTCTAAATGATTGTTTATACATTTAAAAGGGGATATGCTATAGAGATTTGCATTGGTATGGATCTTGGTTTATTGATACAAATTTAAGGTCAATTTTGTTATATTTCTGCTCTTAATTAAGGTATTGTATTTGTACAGCTCATTTAAAAATGTAATGTATATTTAAGAAATACAATTAATAGATAATCATCTATAATAGTCAAGCTTGTAGTCATAATAGTTAGATTTTCTAGATATATGGAGATGCATTTCAGTTAGATAGGTATTCTTCAAATCTTTCAGAAACCTTCCGAATATGGAATTTAAAATGTTTTAAGAACTTAGGACTTTTCATGACGATGAAACACATCCGCTCCTGGAAACACCAATCTACTACTAATCAAGAGGATGATGGACATCAAAGAGGCTCCTTATGGAGCTTGTTAGCCATTTGACAGGACCAGAAAAAAAAATAATCCCCAGCACATATTACAGTTAAAAGAGTAAAATAAAAAAGCACATTAAAAGCTACAAAGGGAAAAAATAAAGTTGTTTGTAAAGCCAGACCCATTATAGTAACAGCTGATTATTAGATAAAACCTTTTAAGGCTGAGAGCTCTTAGAAAGATGAGTCTAAAGCTCTGAAAGACCACAACTGCCAACCAAGACTATTATACCCTGTAAAACTATCCCCTAAAGTTTAAGGATAAATATAAACTTTTCACAGTAAAATTAGACTAAAGAAAGTTATGATCACTGTGTCAGGTCTACTTAGGATAATGTAAGGAATACTTTGGGATAAAGAGAAGGATAAACACATTCAGGTGGCCACAGGGAAAAAATAATCCCACAATAGTTAATCAAAAGAGGTCTATGAAAACACCACATACATACACATCCAAAGACAGGCATTGAGATCCACTCTCATAACCTTATTAATGGTCACAAGTTCCCCAATAAAAAGATAGATTATTAGACTAGAATTAGAAGACAGGATCCATCTTTTACTGCCTCTAAGAAATAAATTTTGCTATCACTAATAAATGTCTAGATATCGCCTTAGGGTAAAAAGATTGGAAAAGGGTATTCCAAGAAAATAGAACTAACAAAAAAGTAGGCATAGCTAGGTTAATATTTGATAAAATAGACTTTAACTCAAAACCGGAGTTTTAAGATAGGTCCTAGGTACTCATTAAAGGAACAATTCACTTAGAGAATATAACAGTTCTAAACATATACACACCAAACAAAGCATCCAATTTTATTACTACTAGATAAAATCAAATAACCCTCATATAATGATAGTGGGTAACACCATTCTCACCAATAAACAGGTCATCTGGACAAAAGCTAAATAGAGAAACATTGAAGTTAAATGACATCATAAACCAAATGGGCCTAACAATTATCTACAGAAGATTCTGCCCAAACACCAAAGAATAAAAATATTTTTCAGCAGCCTGTAGAACATCCTCCAAAATTGAACACATATTAAAAAACAAAGTAAGTCTCAGTAACTACAAGAAATTAGAAATAATTTTTTATATTCTATCTGGCCAGAGTGGAAAAAAACTATTTATCAAGAGCAATAGGAACTATGTGAAAGAAATATAAGATAATAGATACTAAAATATACAGGATTGGATGATAAGTGGTCACTGAAGAAGTAAAAAAGGAAAAAAATTAAATTCCTACAACTGAATAAAAATAAAACCAAACATACCAAAGTGTTGTGGATATTGTAAAGAATACTTCTGCAGAGGAAAATTTATAGAGATAAATAATTGCTGACTTCAAAAATTCAAGACATTTCAAATTAATAACTTAATGATACACATTAGCCTTGGGAATTCAAGAACAAATCAAACCCCAAAACATAAGACAGAAAGAAACAATGAAAACCAGAACAAAATTAATGAAATAGAAGCAAACAAACAAACAAAGAAAAATTAATGAAACAAAAAGTAGATTCTTTGAAAATATAAACAGGATTGGCAAACTGTTAACCAAACTACACACAAGAAAAAGAGGGAAACCCCAAATTAATAAAATTGTAAACAAAAAGGGAGACATCATAATAGGTGCCAATAACATTTAATAAATTAAAAAGGTGTGCTTTCCAAACTTCTATTTCACTAAACTGGAAAATCAAAATAGTAGCAGTGAATTTCTAGATACATATGGCATGCCAAAATTAAACCAGCAAGAAAAACTGACTCAAATAGTTCCATAATCAGCAACAATATCAAAACAGAAATAAAAAGTTTCTGAACTAGAAATGCCCAGGACCAGATGGATTTGCAGCAGACTTCTATCATTCTATTAAGCTTCAAAAAAGACTTGACATCAATGCTACTCATTCTATTCCATGAAACAGAAAAGGAAGGCTTCCAAACTATTCACTAAGCTAACAGTACCCTGATACCAAAATAAGATAACTAAAGAAAGAAAGAAAGAAAGAAAGAAAGAAAGAAAGAAAGAAAGGAAGAAAGGAAGGAAGGAAGAAAGGAAGGAAGGAAGGAGGGAGAGAGGGGGGAAGGAAAGAAAGAAATTGCAGACTAATTTCCATGGTGAAAATAAATGTAGAAATTCTCAATAAAATACTTTCAAACCAAATTCAAGAATAAATCCAACTGATCATTCACAATGATCAAGGTGGCTTCCCCCCAGACTTGCAAAGATGGTTTAACATTATACAAATTAATTAATGTTTTCTATTACAAAAATAGATACAAGAGAAAAATAGCATGATCATCCAAATAATTGTAGAAAAGGCTTTTGATAAAATTCAATATTCTTCCATGATAAGACTCACAGAGATATTAAGGATAGAGGGATATTTTTAACATATCTAAGGTATCGTATGGCAGTATCTTCCAAGATTAAAGCATTCCATTCTGCTGGGAAGCTTCTTAAATAGGAAGGTAAACAACTCCAAATAGCTCTAGGAAGTCCCTGAAATTAATGAGATTCACTAAGTCCCTTCCTCCAAAAGTAAGCAATCAAGATGGCTGACATTCTCATACAAACCAAGCTGCAAAGAAGACTCTGAGAGCAGACCAGTTGCCTGAAAGAAACCAGAAAGAAGCCAAGCTGCATGTAAGAGTTTTAGACCAACTGAGGAACTTGGAAACTCTCCAACCCGGTGAGCTGCCTGAAGGCTATGCAATGTGTTCCATGTTTCCTGCTTTTATGAGCCATGCTACAATAGGCTTTGGTGATGCAGTTGCCTTTGAGTCAGTTCTGTTCCTGTGAGTAACCCCAATAAAACTCATTGGTTCACTAAGCTGAACTTTTGGGATATCTATGCTTAGATTTGTTGTGGGCTCCCTATCTGAGGTGAGCAGATATAGATGTTTCATCTCTGCAGGAAAAGCTTTGTCACACAACAAAAGTTTATATACAGTAACCCTTTGGTCAACATTATGCTTAATAAAGAAAAATTCAAAGCATTTCCTACTCTCTCCACACCTATTCAATAAAGTGTTTGAAGTTTAGCATAGAAGAGGCTAAACCTAGAACCTCGATTAGGCACAAACCAAACCCAAACAGCTACTTTACAGATATATATATATCAGGAAAGAAAAGTAAAAGTAGCTGATTTCTGACTTGGGCAAGAAACAGCAGCAAATGACCTTGCAGGTGTCATTTTCAAGAGGAGGAAAAGGGAGGTCCATGTTAGAATGGGCTAGGATGAGGTGGTGAAGGAGATATGGAACAAGGGAGAAGGGAAAGGGGACAAGGGAAAGGGACAAGAGATATTTGTCCCAGAGGGACAAAGGACTGCCTCTGGACAGAGGGAAGATAGACACGGCACATAGGCAAACAGAATTTATAAAAGTAAAGGAGGAAACCCTGTGTTTGGATGAAGAGTTAAATATTGATTGGGCATGTTAATTAGGTGAGACAAGGGGAATTTTGATTGTTGGACTTTGCTAGTCCCCCTTGGGAGAAAGAACTGGCCAAATAAGGGACTAGACCTTGGTGGCTAGCTTTAGGAATGTAATCTAATAGTTTTTAGCAAGGCAGAGGGAATGGGAGAGAAGAGCAAGGCCTGCCAGAGTCACATGTTCAACTGGGCTAGTGTTCCTTCACATGTAAGGATGAGTGTTCAAGTGTGCAAATAGGTGTTGTACTTGTTTCACCTTGCCTGCCTAAGGCACCTGATTGGTCTAATGAAAAGCTGAATGGCCTAATAGGTAGGCAGGAAAAGGATAGGCAGGGCTGGCAGGCAAAGAGAATAAATAGGAGAGGAAATCTAGGCTCAGAAGGAGGAAGGGGGAAAAGAAGGAAGAGAGAATGAGGGAGAAAGAAATATCCAAGGAATAAATAAAACAAATTATTTTAAAAGCTAATGTTTATATTAGGAAAACATTTAAAGTAGAAAACATGACCTGAACTTCCCAGAAGTCAAGGATGAAGTCAAGGATATATATGTTTAAGAAACAAAACCTAAGAATCAGAGAAGAGTTGAGAAAAAGCCAAAAGTCACGGGGAATGTATTGAATGGAAGGGGAGAAAGTTTTCCAAATCTGGAGAGAGAAAACTTCCAAAGAGAGGGAAATTCGACCTCCAAAAGACCCATAAAAACACAGGAAGAAGCACACTACATGAGAGGAAGAGAGTAACCGAGGGCAGCCTAGACAGATCAAACACATCCAACACAGCAAACCCCTAATACTAACAAGAGAAAACAAGATGTGCCAATAACCAACCAAGCATAGCATCAATCAACAAATCACAGGAAATAGCCAACTGTCTTTTTATAAGAATTTTATATGCAAATGGCCTGAACTCATCAGTAAAAAGACACAGACTGGGTGACTGGATTAGAAACAAGATCCAGCTATTTGTTGTAGCAGCTAAGGAACTTATTTAGCTGGCAAAGATGTCGAAAACCAAGAGGATAAAAACTTAACCAACAAATGTAAGCAGCAAAGAAGCAACACCATTATTATATCTGATAAAAATCAACTCAAATGAAAACCACTCAGAAGAGAAAAAAGCCATTGCACAGTAATAAAGGACCCAAACTATAAAGAAGATATAACCATTGTGTTTATACACCGAACATGGGAGCTCTCAATGTCATGAAATAACCACTAAATGACATTAAAAAAAAAAGTTAGCAAAGGATCTGAGACAACACTTGTGGGAGACATAAACAACCCCCTTTCGTATCTAGATGGATCTTATAGTTAAATTGTATTTAGGTCTGCGGTTATTTTCTTAACAAATACTTTTGAGAGGGTCGTTGTTAGACTAACAAGCAGGCACAAATATAAACTATTGCATTTAAGAAGCTATATTCACTTATCTTCTCGTCATCAGTAGGTGAGGATTAATATCTTCCCATAGCTTTGCTATTTGTAAATATCACAATGTTCAAAATGCTCCTTGGGTGATAAATTATTTGACATTGCATTTTTAAATGAATTATCCACATTAATCTTTTTCTTATTGAAATACTGAGAATAGTTACATTACTTATTTTGTCCTTTCCTGTTGGTAATTTTTCGTAGGTTTTAATGAGGATATTTTAATATTCATATAATAAACTCTACTAATGGCCTTCATGCTTGCTGTCATGTATATACACATATATACATGCATATAATACATACATTCTCCCAATCCAATAGCATACATACCCCCCCTCTGTATTCTTAAGCACTCTTTTTATATTTACAAGCACTTTTATGTGTGTGAATCTTTCTTTCTAATGGTATGATTTAGGATAACCCAAGCTTTTCCTCCAAGAGAATAACTAGTTGTAACAAAACTAAAATTGAATAAAATGTTTATCTTTTGCTGATTTTTCAATGTCACTTTTTATAATCATAGTTTTTATATTTTCCTGGAAAGATGAGTCTGTTGTTTCTTTGGTCCAGTGTCAACACCACACTGATTCAGATATTGTTTCCTAAAATGTTCTAATTTGTGGCATAACAACTTATTTCTCCCTTATTACTTACCCAAACATTCTTGATTATTGCTAAGGGTCAATTCTTTATTAGCTTTGTGATTCTTCAATATGGAGAAAACATTATGAGCGATGGAGATTATTTAAACTTTAATTTGGAGACATTGTAGTTATTAGTGTGATGGAGCTATCTTCTGTGGTTGGGAATAAGGGTCAGTGTTTTTCTCTGAAATCGTATAGCTGGACATTTTGTCCAATTCAGCAAATTAATAATTTTCTGACGAACAATTCTTTGATACACTTTTAATGTCAGAGAACATATGGACTAGTTTTGGATTCTCCTTATTTTTTTTTTTTGTTGCAAATTTCATGTAGCAAATCAGACAGAAACAGCAGAGGATAGCACTGGGGGAGGAATTGGGGAGAAGAGTCTAATTTAGGGAAGAAAATATAAACGTAAATTAGATCTGGAAGAGGTCCTGTTTAACCCATGGCTAGGTGGACAGCACTTGGTTCTTCAGATGTGGCAGCCTGGCTCCTTCCTTTCCTCAAAGAGCAAATGTTTGCTATAAAGTGGTATTTTTCCTCTTGACATGTAAAAGTGTACATCAATGATTTTGCCATTGGTTTGAAAACTTACCTAAGGCCGGTGAAGAAACAATTCTAAAAGCCACATTAATCTGTTTTCCTTTTGGTTCTATTGCTATTGGAGTGGTACTTAATGGCAAGAAGGTTTTACAGTCATGTGGAAAAGATCTGCCCCTCTCTTCTGCAAACTGTCAGGGGGAGTTGGTGTGATTGGGTGACAACGTGAAGCTTTCATGGTTGTGTGGACTGTGCAGAGGATGGGGAGACAGGGTAGGGTGCACTGGCGAGTCCAGGGAAACACCCCAAGGCATGAGCAAAAATGTGTTCCCCATGATACCATTCTATCACACAGCTAAGCTTCGTATAAAAGGTCACTAGGCACTGCTGGGAATAAGACATTGGAGAATGCAATGGGTGAGCTTAAAAGCTGGATTCCACAGTTATTTCAGAGCATATCAAACCAAGATGCAAAGTTCCTCACTGGAGATATTAATTTAGCATGAACCAAATGCTGAAACGGTCTTAAAAATATAGTTGTCCAAACTGAGAAAACTCAGAAATGATCCTGGCATGGCTTTTGGTGGTGTAGCTGGTGATGACAGCACTCCAGAAGTGGAAGCAAGGGAGGATGCAGCAAAATATTAAAGAAAGGTACCAAAGCTGGGGTGGTGGCTCATGTGCTGTGGGAGGTGGAGGCGGAATGCTTGCCGGAATGTGAAGCCAGCTGGAACAGCCTGGGTGAAACCTTGTACAGAAAGCTAGTGTCTCTATTTTGTCATAGACTTGCTTATACGTTTCTTTGAAGAGGAGGATGCTTAGTGTCTCCCCAGACTCCCCATCCCTCCTATGGGTTTTCTGTTCACTCTTTCTCTGTGAGAGTAGATATCTGAAGGACAGAAGACAGTTCACGAAAATGCCAGCATGTGTATCAAGCAGCGCTTTTGGTCCAGTGTACCGCTCAGACCATCTCCTTCTGTGTTCTAAACTTGCTGAGTCCACGAAGGAGTTGTGATTGACACACTGGGCAAGCACTGAGATAGATGCCTTTGCCCCCAGGAACAAACTGGATCCAATGCTTCCCTTACTTAGCGCTGGTTGTGTTAGCTTATCAGATTTCCTGGACTGGGACCATACCAAAAAGTAACGCTTTTTAAAAGTATGTGTGCGTAGATGTTGTATGAACATGTGGATAGGTCTGTTTGAGTGTGTAGGGACTTACATGTTGTACAAGTGTGTGTGTGTCCGAGGCACAAAAGATGCCACAGGTCTTTTTCTGATGACTGTATGGAAAGCAGATAACCTGGCATCCCTGCTCAATGTGTTTTTCATGTTATTTGGGCTCTCCAAAGAGAGTCTTCCTCTTCCTTTATTATCCTATATTAGCTCCTTCATAATATATTTCCCAAACTCTCTCCAATTTGTTTATTGAAGCTGTACCTCTCCCTGGGCCTGGAATTTACCAATTCTGGGTCTCCATTACCAATTCCCTGTCTCTGCTTTGTGTGCTGGGATTATAGGAAGTTGCCGTTCCTCCACAGTTTTATGTGGATTCTGGATACCTCACTCCAGGCCTCACATTTGCCCAAGTGATTTATCCGCTGCGCTATCTTCACAGTCCCTAGCCGTAATTTCTACATGGATTTGCTATCAGACCTTAGATAACTACATGCGGATAACAGAACCCTCCATAGTTTTTCTCTCGTGTCTGTGGGTATCACCGAATTTGTACACTGAATAGATATGCAAATGGAAGCCTGTTTGCTGAATTTGGTGTGGATTTCCCTATTTCCAGAAAATCAGCATGCATTTGTTTTACCTGGTGGCTATTAAATACCCTAATTGGGCTGTAGACTCGTTAACAAGTGTGTTGAAGTTGTGCATTATAATTTAAAAGAGTTAATTGAATACTAATCCAATGCACAGCACAAAAAAATTATTTGAACTATTGCAAGGGAAGCCGGAAATCCCCCCAGCTGCCTTGGTCCTGTTAAATCCCCTTCCCTGTGAAATGGAGAAAATGAATATTCAATATTTTTTCCATCTAAGTCTCTTGACATTCTATTGATTCACCTTATTTTCCCAACAATTTTCTGACAGGTTTCCCAATGTGGATTCTGCAGGTTCTTTGATATTCATCTTGTGATTGCCTTTGAAAACCAGAGTTCTGGCTAAGTTTGGGCTGGGGCTTAGAACTCCAGAGCCCCAAGCCCCCTGCCTCCAAGAAACCTGCTCAGTGGTAGAATTTGCACTGTTTTACCGGGAAACTGTTACATCTGGGACAGAAGCAAACACCAAGAGAGGAGGGAGGCAATCCAGGAAGTACGTGACACTTAGTCATGTTGGTGAACCTGGGTACTCTTCTGGAGGGCGGGGTGCAGAGAGAAGTGGGCAGCCTGTGTCTCTCAGCCAAACTGCAGGGGCAGGAAGAGCAAAGCCCTAAAAGATCAAAAACAGGAGTGAGAAGGATGGGGAAGCTGGGCAGGGTAATAAAGGTAATAAAGGGAGACATCCACCAAGTGAGGCTGAAGTGAGGAAAGAACCCATACCGGAAGTGTGCCAGAGGTGACAAAGCTCTCTGTCCTCTCAGGATGCCTTCATTTTCTTTGACCTTGGTGAGTTTCTGAATCCCAGGTCTGACAAATTTCACCAAGGCTCTGACACCGAGCTACAACCCAGTCCTAATATTGTCTTTTTCTAAAAAACTTGACCTTGGTAAATACCAAAAATTGAGCAGAAGTCAGGGTGACAAATGAGTCAAGTGTCTAGCTGTTGTCTCAGCTAGACAGCCACGCTGTGCCTTCCGTGGAGCTTCTGCGACTGTTCTGTAGTGGGTGTGAGCTCCACCCTCAATTTGCATTTGTGGTTTCTTAGCACGTATGTCCAGGAAATGCTGACATGACATGGTCAGCAGTAGCTCTAACAGGAAGACATGAGTGAGGCTGGAAAATATCCGATTTTCCTCCAATCAAACCAAATAGGGGCCAGCTCGGCTCAGGGGAGGACGGGCTCGGTGAAGCAGCTGCATAGCTACTTGTGTGTAATTGACCGCACTGACCTTGAAGTCTAGTTGAGATAGATAGATGAAAGCAGATAGGCCAGGCAGACAGACAGATGGATGATAGACAGGCAGACAGGTGGTAGGTGGTCTTTGACACACCTCTCCCCCTTAGCAGGGCCGGATATCTGTGGAGTTCCATCTTGGTGTTATGGTTGCTGTGTTCGACTTGGGATTTTCACAGTCAGGTTCTCAGTCTTCTTCATCTTCATGTCCCGGGTTGAATTCAAGAGCCCTCTCCAAACACATCAAGCTACTATTCTGACCGTCCCAGCACTGACTTGGGCAAACTGACAGAGAGCAGACCAGGTATCCCGACTTTCCTCTCGGTTAGTCTAGCTCCTCCAAAGCCACTCTAGTCAGTTTCAGTGCAGCACAGTGGTACCCACTTGTGTTTGTCTCAAAAAAGAGAAATAATCTAACATTCAGGCAAGTAGAAAGCGTTTCTGATTTGCTTTCCTAGGGTGAAGTTGGGATATTACAATATAAAGCTAAATAATTCAGTGACACATTATGAGAGCCAAAGTTATGTTTTAAGTTGTAATTACTGCATCTAAGAGAGACATGAAACAAAAATGCCTCTATCCTGTAAGCTCCTTGCTCACGGATAGATGGTTCCTGAAATGCTGGGAGCTATTGTTTATGGGAGATAACAAGCCCACATGCTTTCCCTTTTTTAAACAAGTTTGTTTGACTCAACTGTACCCTATGTGTTGATCGCATGTAGACAGGAAGTGTGTGGGCAGGAAACACGTCAGGATGTATGCTTGACCCTGATTGGACCTGAGGGGAATACAGTGGCCTTGCGAGTTGGCCTGTATAAGCCTCTGCAAAATGTGACTCATCACCATTTCCTGGGAACCCTGGAAGGGTCCTGGCCAGTAGTTAGTTAAAGCATGCTTCAAATTTGGCTCAAAATTATGATAGTGGTCTTATTCTTGTCCAGTACGATTGACAACATGTAACTCCAGATTTTACAGCTTTTAATTTCCATATCTCTTTTGTGTAGAGTAGGCCCTCATATAGGGCTCTGAGAAAATGCCTCCCTCAATCTTGTCCTCTCAGGTCACCAAAAGACAGAGGCCATAGCTTGCTATTTGTTCACAATTCTTCCTGTGTCCCAGCTCAGTAGCATGGGACCTGTCATAAATGCTGTTGACATTTAGCTATTAGTCACATTAACAAACAAGTATCAGGAAGCTACAAAGCCAAGAGCCAGCTCTACCACTTGTTCCTGCAAATAAAGACTTATTAGAACACCCTCACATAGTTGGAGTCAACACTACATGGTCCACAATGCCGAAAACACTTTCCATTTATTTTTAGAAATTGTTCAGTGACCCTGGCTCTCGGGCTCTGTGCAGGCTTGTGGGTGACTGCCTTCATTTGTCCCAGAAATCCCCAGTGATATGTGTGTGAGTATCTCCACTTGACAGACGAGAGAACGGGGTGGTGGCACCCGAAGCAGTGTGCAGTGAACCCGGTCCCACAGTCCACAAGGCAGCATGTCTGGGCCTCTCCAGGATGGGAAAATGGTTCCCTCTATCTTTCTTCCCTGGTCACTGGAGTTGAGTGGCTGACTTAGGGCTCAGGTTTGCTCCAGGAAGGCCCTCTAGGAACCTGATGTGAGCTGGGGAGCTGGGGAGCTGGGGATTCCTACCAGAAATCACCAGGGTTGCAGGAACCAGGAGAGTGAGGAGCTTGTCCACAGATCTCCTGAGTGGACTCCACCAGACTGATTGGATATGAACCTTGGCTCTGGCAGACTGTTAGCTATCCCCTGGCTCTGAAAACCCATGAGAAAGATATAGGACCTTCGCCTGAGATTTTCTGTCAGGCATCAGTCTCTACAAGAAGCTATTGGCTATCACCTCCTCCCAGGACTGGTGTCCCCCAGTGTGTAGAGACCCCAGTTGGGTGGCAGCAAGCCATCTGAAATTAGAAAAAAATGAGGAAGATAACAGGTAACAAACAAATAGTTGTAATATGGGTGAGGTTTTTGGGGGTAGTTGTTTTTAAAGCCTCACCCTCCTTTCTCTTGTCTCGGTGTCTCTCCCCATAGAAAATGTCCTGATTTGAGAAGTTCTGTGGAAGGTGACCGTTTTCTCTCTGTCACTGTGCTCATGGTGGTGGCACTGAGCTTTGATTACAGTACACTCTGGCCCTGAGGGTGGCCACTTATCCGACCAGTCTGAGGTTATTATTGGAGCTTGGAGCTCAGATTCGGTGTCTTTATCCTGAAATGCAACGCTGCTGTTGCTTACCTGAAAACTCGATGGAAAGTTCCAGAAATTGCATCTGCAAGATGTTCTGATCGATGAAGAATTTTAATGTATTCTGTCTGTCTATCCAACAGCCATCCTTCTGTCTTTCTTCTCCCCTGTACTTGTGTATGTGTGTGTGTGTGTGTGTGTGTATGTGTGTGTGTGGTGTTTGTAGACCACAGAAGAAAGAATGACGAGGACTAGAAAAAGACATAGACCGAGAGACAGAGACAGAGGTTGTGCACTAGCTGGGGTTTTACTGCACATTTGACCAGAGAAGACACCAACAGTCTCCATAAATCCAGCAGGATGTACAAGTTAGTGGCTGAAGTCCCCAACCTTTCACTTAATCTCGGTGCCTCATAATCTGCATCCCTAAAATTGGCCCAATGGTTGAACAGCTGCACTAGATTGTAGGGGAGCAATTGAGATATCTGTGGCAAATGAGGTTGGGATAGCTCAGTGGTAAAGTCTCTTCCTGTTATATGCAAGACCCTGAGTTTCATTCCAACACTACTGAAACCACAACAGAAAATACTCCAAAGTGAATAGCAGTTTACACGTTCTACTCAGGAGCCATTGAGAGTGTGTGTGTTTTGGTAATGAAAGAGTTTCCAGTCCTGTCTCCCTTCTTAGTAGCACTTTGATCATCCCAGTTTCTAAGTTTCCTGAAGCCTCAGTTTACTCCTCCGTAAAGTGGAACTGAAGTCTTGTCCAGGAAGGGCTGAATGCTAAGAGCATCATACACAGCAAGGTCTTTTCAGTGTTTACCAATAGCACTAAGAAAGAGTTTTCTAGTTCTCGAGCCCTAATAGTTGACTTGGTCAAGTCGTTCATTCGCTTCCAATTAAGAGTTCTTTAATTCTTAGTCACTAAATAGTTAACAGTTGCCCAGTCCTGCCTGCAGTGTTGGTTAAGTTCAAACTTGGCCAATAACCTCTTGAAATGGAATATGAAAAGAGATAAAGTCGCTACACAGAGGAAAAGCTCCCAGGATGACACAAGTGATGGGGAGACATCTCAGAGGGAGACATCTCAGCTGCAGGGCTGCAGAGCCCATTGACCAAGTGCTATAAGCACTCCAAGGCATGGTACCTGCCGTGATGGAGTCAGGGATGCAAACAGAAGTCCCGTCTTAGGAAACAAGACCCAGCCCACACAAGACTTTGCAAAGGCAGCCTGTGCTCTCCAGCCCTCTGACTCTGCCTCACCCCTTGCTGAATTTGCTTCTTCTCACAGAAGGAAGTTCAAGGCTGACACATGGAGAGAGACTAAGGAAAAATGGGAAAAAGAGAGTGAGAGAGACAGGACCTTAATCACCCCCCTCCCATCACTTGCTCTTCTTCCTGGTGAATGAGAAAGCACAGCTCTCGCACACAGCAGCCACACAGCATACCTGCTCTTCTGTTGGGCAGAACAGGGGCAGC
Organism: Chionomys nivalis; assembly: GCF_950005125.1. Lineage (NCBI taxonomy): Eukaryota > Metazoa > Chordata > Mammalia > Rodentia > Cricetidae > Chionomys > Chionomys nivalis. The sequence goes on from NC_080106.1 coordinate 36,377,420, forward strand.
CCTGTATGGGATCCACGCCTGGACCTTTGGCATGTGGCTCTAAAAGACCCAGCCCTTCCCTGGAACTTCCAGTTGCTATGGCCCATTTTGCCCCTCGAGAGGAGCACCTGAGAGACAATTTTTTTAAAACAAACTGAAGCAATGGTCACAGAATAAGAAAAAGAAAAGTTTGGGGATCTCTCAAAGAGGGGGTACTACATAAGGATCTACTCTAGCGGGATTGCTTATAGATGAATGGGGTGGGGACTTACAGATGAGTGTCATTTTGCTTGAGAGTTCTTGGTACCTGGGATGATTCTCTAAGGTCTGGCTCTGTGAGTGAGTGGATGCCCCACCCTGGGGGCTGTCCTGAGGGAAGAAGAGGTTATATGGGTGACCAAGACCCACACTGAATTTAGAGAGCTAATTTCTGGTTCTGCTGCCTTGACCCGGCTATGTATCGGGGCAAATTACTTTGTCTCTGTCAATTTTGATTCCCATGTAAAGACTTGTGTTAGAGTGCCCTGACGGGGCACTGAGTTTACAAAATAACAAAGAACGCAGGAAACAAGGAGAGAGGGGATGAGGAAGAAAGGGAGAGAGGAAGAGAGTGACAGAGAAATGGAGAAAAGGTGGGGGAGAAAAGGAAGAAAAGGGGGAAGAGGGTAGAGAGACGCCAGGACAAAGGGAGGAAGAGAAGGAAGGCAGAAAGGGAAAGAGGAAGAAGGGGCACTGAAGAGAAATGGGAGTGAGGAAGAGGGAGGGAAGGGAGAAAGGAAGAGAGAAAGAGCAGGAGGCAAAAACGGGGAGGAAGGAAAGAAAAGAGACAAAGAAGGAAAGAAAACAGAAAGGAAGGACATTTTTGTGGCAGCAAAACACCTTTTTTTTTTTCCTGAAATTCAAATTTGCTTGTATGACTTCTTTTCTAGGGCAAACTTAGCTGCTCAAGTCCTTGTATTTCTTTCTGAGAATCCTGAACGGTTGGGGGAAAGATGGAGAGCAACTGAGTGCGAAAGCGGAAATTAGTTATCCCAGCTGCATACCTAACCTTCCACCAAGGTCCAGAGAACCCCCACCAGGGTGGGAGCAAAGGGCCCCTGGAAGTTGGAAAGAAGCTGCGCTGGCCCTTGCTTCTAAGTGCAGCACCCACGCCAGCCTGTGTGCCTGGGGTGCTGTGAGGGAGAGTTGGAGAAAAGGAGACCATAGGATGGAGATCACCACTCTGAAAGGGCGAGATGAAAATGCTAAGAGCCCGCCACTCCCACACAGGGGCCTTTAAAAAGCTATTGCAGACAAGGCATCACTAGCGGTCACGGGGCTGGGAGGGCGGCGTTTTTAGATAGACTGTCTGCTGGTCCTTGTAGGTCTTTTCCCATTTATCTGTGAAGAGTTCCTGAGTGGGGGACCCTTGAGAGCATGAGTGTTGAGTGCCCTGGGCCCCAGATTCTACCCTTGGGAAAGACTGCCTTGCAGGGTCGTGAACTGGCAGGGTAAAGGCATCCCGGTGTCCCCTCCCTCCACTAAAGCCAGCTAGGAAGCAACAGCCTAGATCCCAAGGCGATCTCCGGGAACTGCTTAACCACTCCAGAGCGCAGAGTAGGATGTGAAGACAGGCCTGCGGGTAAGGCGCTGACAGACAGAAAGAAGGGGAGAGGTATTCCTGTGTTTGCATGCAGTGAAATCCCGCTTCTTTAGTCCTGGAAAACCGGGCGAGATCTCTGGGGACGGCTTGCAAACCTATCCATCTTCCCTTGTTCACACGCCCAACAGGTCTTGGAACACAGCTTCTCCTGCCAGTTTTCTTCCCTGCACAGCGTCGCTCGCCTGCTCTTTCTGGTATTGTGCAGGCAAGGCTGGTCTGCAGCTGGAACCCCAAAGAAGGAAGGTGCTGAGCCCCTACCTGTGACTTACAGAGGCCGCAGCAAAGCAGAGCTTTTGCCGATGCAGCGCCGCCAGCAGATGGCGATGCGCCGCACGTTATGATCCTGATGTACGGAGCCGGCGCTGGGGAGGGGACCACTCAAAGGGTTTGATGTTTTCTTTTTGGTGTGTGTGTGTGTGTGTGTGTGTGTGTGTGTGTGTGTGTGTGTGTGTGTGTGTGTGTGTGTGTGTGTGTGTGTGATTTCTGGGCTGCAGCAATGTTTGTGGAATTAAGTAGTGATTTCCTTTAGTTTGTGCCACTCGTTCTGGTCGTGTATGTTCAGGCCATACATACACGTTAACGTTTGCCATACAGTGATTTTTTTTTTCTTGTGAAGCCAGGAGTTTCAAACACACATATCCTCTCCCTCACAGTGCTGTGTCCGCTAGCACGGGTCTGCACTTTCTGATCAGATCACTTGTGCAACTTCCATATTAGCAGCCAACTTGCTTGGGAAGACAAAGAAGTTCTGAAAAAAAAAAATTAAGTAAGAAGAGCACCTAAGATTTTCTTTCTAAACAAACAAGGGAGTCTTTCTTCTCTTTCTTCTCCTCCTTCTCCTCCTTCTCTTCTTTTCTTTTCTTAAAATTGGGCTAAAATATATAAATAAATAAACCCTGAATTTTGTTAGGAGGAAAATCAGGAGCTTTTCAAGTGAAGAGAGAAAAAGCCTTTGGCTGCTTTAAGACAGGCCTGTGTTTTGTGACTGTTGGAAACACATGATCATAAATGTAAAACTGTGCAGAAAATGTAGGGGCTGTGGGGGAGAACCAGGGTTTAAGGACCAAGTTAAACAGCAATGGAATAAGTCAGATAGAAGGTGCCAATAGGATGGGTTCAGCACGCCAAGTGGCTCCATTGGTGAGGTTTCACTATGTATTTGATGTTGCCATAAAATTCGTCTTCTCAATGTAAACAAGGCCAGTCTGAATGCATCTCCACCAAGACATATGTAGCTTTGTTTGGGATAATGGATTTGATGGGAGTAAAAACAGAGGGGATTAAATGGACCCAGAAGGGATAAATACAACTAATTGACATCTCACTCTATCAGCATAAACATGGCTAGCACTGTAGAATGGGAAGAAATGGCAGAGCAGGGGCCACTGCAGACCCTACTCTTAACTGACTGATGACGCTGGAGTGGGTTGAACTCTAAAGACTTTCCCTCTGCTCCCCCTCCCCATGTATTTGGCTTTTATGATTCCCCATTCTGTAGAGATCACGCAGCTGTACTGTTCTGCGCAGGGTAACTCCAAACTTCTTTTCCAACAATGCTGCTTAAATCTTTGAGGCTTGCAGAAGAACCCAACCAACCACCTTTTGTACAAAAGCACAAGATTGAGCTCTTGCTCTAGTTTTTATCAGGAAAGTTGGGTTATTACATCTGTGCACACAGGGAAAATATTAATGGTCGCAATCCATATTTACTGGTTTGTTTCTATAAATCACGAACTATCGCTACAAGCTTCAATAGCACACAGACATACACCTAGCACTAATAACTTTCAAAATTTGTCACCTGACACAGTGACTCCATTTGCGATGACTCAGTATAGTGTTTAACATTTGAAGCCTCTTCACACCTGTTTCCACTTCTTTTAAGCTAAAGTTCAAAGACATTTTTGCAACCCAGTGTCACTTATTACCAAGTATGCTATTCATACCTGAATATTGTTAGCGTGGGAAACAAAACCTCAGGTCTGTGAGTCATCGCGATGTCTGAGGCTTGCACAGTATTGCCAACCTGACAACCTCTATCTGGAATCTCCAGAAGCTGATTTGGGGATCAAACTTTAGGGCTGTCTTTCAAACAGAATCATCTCAGATTTAAAATTAGCCAAGGATTACAGTTGGCGAGGAGGCAGGTCTCCACCCTCAGTGTGAGCCAGTGTCATCAGAGTGAAAGGGGAAGCTGATTGTTTTGACACACGCGGGAGAAGCCTGGTGTCGCTTCAGTTTTAACTTCATTCCAAATTATCTTCTCACCAGCCTGGTATTTCTGCATGGAGATAATCACATCTCATCAGCTTTCTCCAAACCCGGCAGCTACGTAGCCAGAGTTAATGTGACTCCTTAAATCATATCACTAAATATACTGTTACAGCTCCATAGAAGACCAATGGAAATCAGAGTGGCTGGGTGCCCCCCCCCCAATATTTCTATTTTATTTCTTTCCTTAGGTAATTTTCATTGTATATAAGGTGTGTGATCCCCTCCATCCTTGGTAAGGAAAGCCACAGGTTAAAAATGCACAACAAATCTAGAGGGGGGGTGGGCAATGAAGATGGGGACCTGTTGACTACCAATGGGAGATTGTGCACATGGACACACACCCACACGGACCAGAGAATCCTCTTCTTAGGAAAAGTTAAAAAGCATGGTCTTTGGAAAAAGGAAAGGTGATCCTGGGTTTAGACGTAGGCCATCAATTACTCCCGGCATCATTTTGGGAATTCCTTGTCACTGAGCTTGAATGGGGAAGTGGGGATGATTTGTTTTAACACTGTTGCACTGACACATGGAAAATCAAGCCGCACCCCCCCACACACACCCGCTTAACGGTTGAAAAACCCCGTATGTAAATGATTGACTGCCTTATCTTGACACCATTTGCCTTAACTTCGCTTCCTCTCACTTCAGTCGTTTAATTTGTATGGCTTCCAAATCAGAGTGACTGTCGTCTATTAGTCTCCTTGGTGACAGAGGGCAGGGCACTGTTGTATTGGAGTTAATAAAGCAGAAACACAAGCCTAATTATTGGGGAGATAAGCCATGCTGCCAGGGTTCTGTCCTCTAGGGCCGGAAGTCTCAGGACCCAGACATTTTGGAGTTGAGTCTGTGCACAGCGCACACAGTTGGCAGCAGATGGGGACACTTGTTTTCAGATACTGGTACATTTCAACAACCAGCATCCCCCGAGGATAAGGTGGCACTGCCAGGGAGCAAGCCCATCATCATTAATCAAATGAGATCCGTGGAGGGGCATGGGGGCCTCAGAAATGCAAGGGGCGAAGCAAGTAGAAAGTCGTGTTTCTGTTACAAGGGTAAGCATGTGTGTTTAAGTACAGCCTGCGTACATACACTTTAAATAGCTTAGTGTAGTGTGTATGTGTGTGTGTGTGTGTGTGTGTGTCTGTGTGTGAGAGAGAGAGGGAGAAAGAGAATCTTGTCAATACTTAACCTGTGAAAAAATTAAAATATGCATATATGTGTGCACACATACATGATGTAACACACATATATGTTAGAATAAATAATGTAGGGATATGTACAGTGTAGTGATTAAAATTATTGATGACTGAAAGCCTGCTTTATTGGTTATTGAGAGGTCCAGTCGTGGTTCTGTAGGCTGATACAAACATATGACTGTATCTTACCTATGCAAGTTGCTCGTGTCTGAGAAATTTTGCCAGCATAGGTGCTTTCTCGTATGCTTTCATGGCAACTCCAGAGTTACCCATGGTACTGCCTGCCTCCTGGACTCCCCCCCCCCCGGCCCCCACCTTTGAAACCAACAGACAGAAAAATCTTCCTGTGCAGCTGAAGTCCCAAACAGGGGAGACAGTCTTAAAGAAAGAGAAACCCTTGATGCAATCCCAGCACCTATCACGGCTGCACTGAGAGCTGCAGCAAAGTCGAGGCTGGGTGGAGAGAGTGACTCTATTAGAGCAGCTTTGTCCAACAAATATTAAAATTGCAAAGTAATTTGCCCATTTGACAATGGCTAATGAACTTAAGCACGCAGAGTGAACTTTAATAATTGAGGAAATTGCGCAATTAAACTAAAAGCAGCTGAAAATTACAAATAAAATGAACTCTCCGGCTTAGCAGGAATGTTACAGCTCCCAGCATTGTATGGGTATCAAGAAAGCCTGGGAAGGAAGGTTCGAATGGCCGTACCTTTTATTGTGATGATCGACCATAAAGATATTGACCTCGTTTTTGAAATGACCGGGATCGCAGGAATGCTTCTCCACGATATGTTTCAGAGTGACCATGTGGTTGGAATTACACAAAAACATCTCATTGGCAGGATATGTTTTAATTCTGACTTTCAGGTTTATGATCCTATCTGTTACTACTTTCAATTTAAGTGGATTATATTCAGCAGAGATCCTTTTACCATCCTGGCATGACTGTCTCAGGCTATTAGCTTGTCTCCCCGTTCAGCCCCTGCAAGCCTGTGAAAACAGAAAACCCTAAGAAGCCTCTTAGGTTCAACCAGGTTAGACTGTAGACACCAGATTAATATTTGATAATGTAGAAGGGCTCTTAATCAGATTTGCTTATTTTGCGACAGAATGTTTCTGCAATTATGATAATTGTGGTGCTAAATTTGTTTGTCTTTGTATCTGGCTTTGAGCATAATCTTCTCTCTTGAAAGCCACTCAATGTGGGGCTTGAGATTCCGACACAAAACCCAATTAATATTAAGATGACAGGCATGATGAGCTCCCAAAGAGACAACAGCTGAGCAGGCTCTAACATTCGTAAGTACAGACACTTGAGTGATCAAGTACATCTGAGGGAGACACACAATTCAATAATCCCTTTTCTCAAGAAAGTCAAGAGCCCTGTGTGCTGCAAGGGAAATCAAAGGAACACATCAGAAAGAAAATGACAGCCCTGCCCCTGTAGTGTCTCTATTAAAATGCAAACGTTATGGATTTTTTTCGGGGTGATGGGAACCTTTTCTATTTTTATTGATTTCTTTTTATAGCTTGATGATTTCTCTAAGATTACCTTAAAAGCTTAAAGAAAAAAGGGCCATCATCAAAAGGTGTCTTACATGACAAGAGTACAGGTATTTTGGCTAACCCGACGTGGCGAAGGTGGAGTGTGTCCGGGGGGCTCGCCAGAGGGACAAAGTCATGGTCTCCCAGGGCACAGTAGAAAATTTACAGGCACTTCTGACCTACGTGGTCAGCACACCCTGTCAGCCGCTGGGCTGGTGGGCCGAAAGCAGCTGCCTGCTGGCACTGCCTGGGTCTTCCCCAGAGATGGAGACTTTAAACACTGTGTTAACACAGGCATTTCCACCCTCCTCGTACAAAGCAATTGTCTTTACTCCCTGACCCCCAATTTCCCAGCATCATGGGCGACTCAGGATTTACAGCTCCGTTCAGCGTCCGAGGGTGACATCCTAACCCATTGATTTGTAATCAGAAATTGGTTCCCTGTCGCTTTAAAAGTGAGGCACTAAGGGGCAATAAAAACAAGGCTGTGGAGCTAAAAAAAAAAAAAAAACGGAGTTATGGGTCAGGCTCTTGGCCATCGCACACCACCTTTTAAATATATTTATTACATTTAAAAAAAAATTTAAAGAACCCTCTGTGGAGCACTTTAAGTGACCAGGAGCCACAAACTGAAACAAACAAACAAACAAACAAACAAAAATGGCCTTTGCCAGTGGCCCAGTTCCAGGTGTGTCCTACCTGGGAAAAGGTGACAGTGTGTCCCCCTGCCAATACACATACTCTCACATCCTGCGCGCCATAGGCAACTATTGGACGTGTCTTTCAAACCTTGGGAGGATCAGTAGGAAACCCAGGTCATTGCCATCACATAGCCTACCTTGGAGACCAGTAGAGTCCTCAACACAGGCTGTAACTCTACAGACCATCTCTGAGATCTCCATGGCTCTCCCTACCATCCTCTCCCCTTGCCCTGTTGGTCGCAAGACATGATCTCTAGCTCTAGAGTGCCCCCCCCCAACACGCACACCAAACACGCCAGGAGCAAGCCATGCACGGTCTAGCTGGACCACCTTCGCAGCAGCAGTAAGAACCCCACTCACAGAGTCACGTGTCCCAAACTGGGAGATCTTTCAAGCAAAATGTGTCCCTGTTGCCTTCTGAAGTTCCTGTTAATTATTATTCAAAAGGCTCAAAGAGGAAAAATGGATACCTAAATCATACATATGTATATGCCTTTTAAGGTTTATTATAAAGGCAAAATAACCCCTTACTTGGTTAAAATCCAACTGGAGTCAACATCCAAAGGTGACTGCACTGTAATCGTAGACATATCTGCATTATGTAGGCATGTTACTGCGCCACCGGAGTCTCTCAATAGTAATTATTATGCCAAGCGCCCTGTTGGCACAATTACACTAAAGCTCTAATTAGTAGCAGTAAGATTAGAACCCCTACATGTTAAATCTGTAGACGCAATGCTGAGTGAAGGATTTAAAACAGTTTCAAAACATTGTATTGTCTTTATTACAGTCTTTATACTTCAGTAAAGAAGGGTTTTCTATAAAACGCACTTAAAATAATCTGGTCCTGTCACTAAAAATAGGAAAGATAAGGTAATTGCAGTCAAACCTAGTGAGTCGGCTTGCTACATAGGTGCATTAAATCGAAAATGACAAAGCTGGCGAGCTGCGGTGGGGGATACCTACTTCCTGCTGGACACATGGTATTTTTCCACGCTCCAACTAGGAGAAAGCTCGGTGGCCATACTTAATCAGGGCTCTGTCTGCTCCGTGCGCCTTTATCATTACCTTGGAGCGCCAGTCTCAGGCAGATGAGTTACATCCAAAAAATTCTTCGCCCATCTGACTGCAGCATCAAGAGATTACCTATCTCCCCCCCTCCCCCCCACCACCACCGGGACTATACCACTCTTGCTGGGAGCACCAGGCTACTTCCTGTTTCCTTAGACACCCGCTGAGTGAGAAATTTGAAGTCTGGGGCCTGCGATGCAGTCTTCAAGAAAAGAGCAGCTGGAGAGAGGAGAGCCTGGGACAGAGCACTGAGGGAGGATGGGATAGGTGGTGGTTCTCTAATACCCGCCTGAGCATCTGAGGAAGGCAAAATTGCTGCGGCAAATCATAGTCCCAGCTCAAGGCAGAGAGGAAAAGGAGTGGGATTGACAAGTGCCAGGTATTTGGGCTGGAGAATTTTTAATTGTACTTTCCCGTGAAACTCAACAGTCAGGACTTCATAAGATAGTCAAAGGGTGACAAATCTAGAAGCTCTGAGAAAGAAAGAAAATTCCTTTTCCTTTGCTTGGTTTGTAACTTCCCACGACTCTACCACTGTGCAGAAACAAAGGTGCCTCCATTGATCTGCATACACCAGCAGTTGGAGGTGCTGGGCTACTGTGGGTTCTACTTCATGCCCACTGACCCATCTGCCCGCTCCACCCTGTCACCTCCTGAACAACCTGCTCTTTTCCCCATCGAGTTCCTGGTGGAAATGCAGAGTTTGGAATGCACGCACGCACGCGCGCGCGCGCGCGCGCGCGCGCACACACACACACACACACACACACACACACACACACACACACGCGGAGGGATTAGGAAGGCTGCGGGACCTGGAAGCAAACTGAGTCTGCGCCCATCCTTCAGCTCTCCCTCGGACACGAGCGTGGTCTTCCCAGTTTTGAGTACAGGACAGCACAGCTCTCTGGAGCAATCTGTTTTCAAATGACTCGGAAGTCGAAAAACACTTGAAAACTTTTCCTCGGCCCTTCCACCCAGGCAAATGCGTTATTTATTTTGCTTCTGAAATGCTAATCCAAACAGTGTTGGTAATCTTTAGTATGGAACCAAGAGACAGGACTCCCCAAATGTTACCGGAGCACCACATTCGTGCCACTAAATACAGCTATTCCCCACCACCACCAATTTCCCATAATTACAGCGATCCTTAGTGAGGCCCTATTTGTATACCGTGCATACACAGACTTGAAACAGCATGGCCCGAGGGCTATAAAACTGTCCCTGAGGATGTAGAGTGGGAAGAGGGCAGGAGTCATAGGGTGGCCTCTGAATCTTAATAATTGTCTGTACTCAGACATACTTTATATCTAGAAGTGCTATTTACTGTAAAATTGAAGCTAGGGAGAGCATGGTACTTTCTGGCGTCTATATTTTAAACTGCCTTCTCTTTCACAGCCCCAGACTGGAGAAAGGAAGTGAAAACATCCCCTGGCCTTATGGGTTATCTAATTGCTGTCATAATTCCGTTATTTATATGCGCGTATGTTATATCTACAAAAGATATCCACAGGAGAGCTGATCTTTTTGCAACTGTTATGGAACTATTAAACGTATATTAGTATGGTCATTTTTATTTAATGGAAACAAATAACAGTTAATCTTATTGGAAGGGTTAAGTGGGTTTACTTGGTGAAGAGCAAATCCCTTCGGATGCTTAAAAAAAAAAAGAATAGTTTCAGTTGCTGACAGATGGCCTTTGTCTGAGAGTAGCTGAGGACAGATAGTTTCTTTTTACACACTTATGAAACTTGTAGATATAGATGCTCAGTAATATGCAGTGGCCAGGACAAAGAGCAAGCTCGGTGGACAGAAAGGATTAGATTTCAGATAAGTGACAGATGGCTGGCTTAGCAGAGTCAGATAAAATAAAAGAGAAACCACTTTCCATGTAAAAGTTCCATGCCTTAAGACAATGGGAGCACACAGCTTCCAGCGCTTCGCAAATTGTGTCCAGTTTCTGGATTCCAATCGCTCTTTCAAATACACATTTTGCTTTTACCTTTTGCAGGATCGTTCCTTCTTGGCCAAGCTTATCAAAGAGAAAGTAATAAACCAAACATTAACAGTCCGCCTTTTAGCTAGGCTGCTATAAAGAGTTCTTCCGTTTTCAGAATACACGGGATATCTGCACGTGAGTCCCAACACCCTCTACTCCCCAGTGTGAAAAGGTTTTTATAAGCCCAGAGGTAAGAAATGCACGTTTTCGCTTCCTCCATATGTACCATTTAAACTTATAACATCACCATAACCTTCGTCAAATAACCATGCAACATATTTAGTGTTAATTTGTCACACTGAAATTATTCATCGGTGCCTCGAGTGAGTTCGATAATATTTATGGGCTATGCCATTTCACGTTTTCTGGCCATACAGCTTGCTAGGTTTCATAGATTTACTGTGTCTGGTTTTTTTATGACTGACATAGCAATAACCAGATTGCAAAGATATTTATGTTGTTTGTGGCTTAGCAAGATAATTAAAGGATATAAATTAATCAAGTGCAATTAATTAGAAACTTTATGCTCGTAGCAGTCCTTCTTTGCATGTATAATTTATATTTATTGATTTCCTGGCTTTCATTAGCCTATGAGATAACAGCAAAACTGCATTAGAGAAGAGAATGTACAATTAGCGTGAGAGTGAGCCCTGGCATAATGGATAGATCAGCACATGTTTGGGGCAAATAGAAAGCTTTGTTAACTGTCATAAGCAGTCACAATTGACGAGTGGCATTTCACTACATATCTTTCAGCTGATTAACAGCGTTTTTAAAGAGTCCCCTTAATGGGAAGCTGATAGGTCGGCTAAATTTACATTTTAATCAGAGTATTTATGATAGAGGCAGAGGGTAGAAGACTTTCCCCGAGGGACTGTGGTAGGAAGGAGGCTTGAGAGAGTGTCTGCTCACCTATGCCTTTTCTTTTTTTTTTTTTTTTTTTTTTTTTGGTCTAAAAGTGTCTAGGGAACGATGGGGAATAAGATCTCTAAGGGGTTCCGTGTAAGTGGTCACAGCCCAGTTCACTTTCAGGAGAGAGGGCAAGGTGCACATGATGCCAGGACAAGCTGGCATTCTTCAGGATTTCTTCCGGGGGTATCTAGCGCCAGCTCCTGTGCAGTGGTAGCGGCTCCCCAGCCTCCTCATCAAGAGCTTCCACAAAGGAGAAAGTGAAATCTTGGTCTGAGGAAGGACAATCCCCTGTTGACCTTCCTCCTTTTATTTCCTGAGCTGAGGGCCAGGCTGTTGGACCACCCAACAGGCCACCATCCCACTGGAGAGTGTGCCCAAGCGCCACTGACAGCCACCATTAGAACAGAGTGGGGTCTCCTCCTGAACTGTAAAACCATTAACATTGGGATTCTTCCCAGCAGAAACAGGTCAGAGAGAAAACTTTCTACTTCATCATCCTTTTTTCTTCCTTCACAATGGGAGACAGGGGAGCTTCCTCCTCAAGACCCCAGAGAAATCTGGGTTGGAATCTCCTTTCACCTTTCTGAGCAGTTATGTGTCCAAGCATCTTCACGAAGGCACATAGACTACTTCCTGCTCAGATCCATGACCCCTTATCACAGAATTTGCAAGGTTGAGTCTTTCTGCGCATTGACAGAATCTCTAAGAAGGGTATCATGGGCAACACACAGCAAAACTACTTCAGGCCTGCACAATTAGTAAAGCCACAAAATGGGATGCCTGACTGATTGGTGACCTGGCCCTTAATGGGCATCTCTGCAGGAGAGGGCCTAGTTCCTCTCATTCTCATATGGAGATGGGACAATGGGGTTGGACAGCTGTGTTATATGTTTAGTGGTAGTTCCCAACTTGTTCTTTATCCTACAGAATGTCAGGAGGCTCTTTGGAGAAAGAAACAAAAGTGCATTCTCCCAAGGGGGCTCATTCCTGATTCAGAGTCCGAGTGAGAAGATCTTCTGCTCTGTTGAGAAAGGGGTCTGGGCTTTCCCAAATCAGGACAAAGGGCCATCCTGAGTCTTGCTATTCCTTCTTCCTCTGGTTTTGAGTCTTAGGTTGAGCCTAAGGGCTCAGGACAACCCCCACCCCATTTCCTAGTAGAATTTCGTGCTGCAGACCAAATATTGACAGAATCATCCAAGTATCTCCTTGCCCTGGGGCAGTTGAGTTACAAACACCAAAGTGAGGCAACACATAAGAAAAGACTTTCCATTTGTCTCAGTGGGAAGAAGCCTTTATTACACCCGAAAAAGAAGACTTGAGCAAATATGAGATTAATATAAATGAAGGAGGGGTACGGTTTCCGCTTATGTTTTGATAAGCCCCTTTTCCCTCTTTCATACTAATTATTATTATCATTATTAGTATTATTTTACCCCTCAATTGCCTTCGGATGTTATCCAAGAGGAAGAGCTCCGTCGTCTGGGGAAAGCTCCGCAGTATTGTTTATTTCATGTAATAAAATGTATGTAATGATCATGATTAATGTTTGTTTATTGTTGTATCTTTGTGTTTTCCTTCCAGTCTCAGTGTGATACTGGTTTAATTAAACTTGGGAGCGGGGTGGGTGTGGGCTGGGGTGACAGTCTCTAGAAGTTTGTACAACAATGGAGAACACATTTGGTGGCTTTCACAAGGCAGGGAAGATGAAGATGTTCCCATAAATGACTGATTCTGCCTGTTCTTTCACAGGAAAGTCCATTCCTTATCCTTTATTGTATAATTTACAGATAAATTTGTTGTGCCTCAGACCAAATGCTTATATGTACAGAAATTGCGACGACAGTAGAAATCCTGGTAACTGAAGCGTGCTCTATTTTAGGCTTCCCCCGGATCACAACATGAAATGATCATCAGTGTCTTCCATGGCCATAATCATGCCCTAGATTCCAAATTATTTTTTATTAGTTTGTGATGTAGTTTAACTGTTTGTTCAGAGCATACTGGGGCTGAGAAGAAACAGGGACGCATCCCTGCCACTAGCATCTCTCCTCAGGGACAGGCGCGGTGGGGGCCATTGTTTCTGCATTTCCCATGCCCCCAGAAGCCTTTACCAAGAGTCTTCTGCTGTGTTATCTTAATCTCTTTGGCAAAAGCAGATGTGGATCTTCAGTGGGAGCCATAGTCCCAGAACTTAGAAAGATATCAGTCTGTTTTTCAAATACTTACACTGCATTCAGCTATGGATTCGCCTAACGCGACCGTTTCTCCCACTTTACAGCTTACTAAGCACTTTAAAGTATTATTCTCTTTAACCTTTCAAGAAAGCAGGTCACAACTTTTAGTACATCAAACTGTGACATACATACATGCATATGTCATAGAACACACATACATACATACTTGCTGTACACAGTTTTTTTTTTTTTTAAATATGCTTTTTCTCCTTTGGTAACATGTGCATAGTCTTCATGCTGGTATGGAAAGTTTTGTTTTCATTGGAGATATTCATGATGACTCCAAATTTCCCTCATTATAAAAATGTTAAATTAATATTCTTGTGGGTAAATACGTACGTGCATATACATACATATGCACACATGTTATTTGTATATATGTAGATTATACAAGAAGACAGAGGCAAAGAGAGAATTACTCTTAAGTTTTTCACAAAATAGAGTCTTTTTATCAAAATTTAAATTTGGGGGACAGCCTACCAGCTAGGCCTCTGGACTCTTGCCAGTTTGGGGCTTTGTAGAATATGTACAGGTTGCAGTCTCCACAGCCCTGGCTCCAAAGGATGTCATTCTTTTCTCTTCTTTTCTTCCCCCCAACTTTAAGCTAACAAAAAGATATTTATCACTTGTGTTTCCTGCAGTGAGCAATGGCCAGCAGTGCCCTGCTGAAGCTTGGTTTCCCACTGAATGGATTTTTCATATTATTTACAGATGCTGTTATTAATTAATTTCTCGTGTTCTTACAAATTTCTAGCGCTTACATAAACTCCTTGTTGATTAAATAGGATTCACTTTGTTCTTAAGAGAATAAAGTTTGTTCTGTTTTACAGGGCCCCACACATGATTTTTCTGGTCCCATTTGACACAGTCAGATGAGAATGGGGACTTTATGAAGAAGAAAGACATGGAGGTGGGGAGGAAATTTGTGGGGAGTGCATTCTGCTTGTACTGGGGGTGGGAAACATCGTGGTCCAGAATCAGATCTGTTCTTTTAGCCACCCTAAACTAGTTCTCTGTGGATAAGACCATGGCTGCAGTCTGTACATGGGCACAAAAAAGGTGCATGAGTATTACGGATTTTCTGTTCCACTCACCGAGCTACAACTCCCACCCCATCACCTGCAGCGCCCCTTCTCACTCAATGACCCTTCACAATGCCTCTCCAGTCACTCTTGTTCAGCCTTCCCAGACGCTCCCCACTTAGACTGCTCCTAGTCTACCGTCAGATGCCGGTGGTCGGTGCCTGCAGGGTAGCATCTATCAAAGTCTCCTTTGTGAGACAGGTATTTATGTCATGGCTCCCTCCTGCCCTAGAGAAGATTTTCACATGTTAAGGGTCTGCAGTAAATTAATTGCATTAATCACGCATCTCCTCTTGTTTCCTTGTCCTGGCGATGTCCTCCTCACATCAAGAGGGAAAGTCGATTTGTCTACCTGAAATCTGGAATGGTCTTGTCTCTTGCTTGGGGAAATAGGATGGAACAGAAGGGGCCTTGCTACAGAGAAGTCTTACTTGCTTCTGCTCACGTTGCAATCTTGGTAGCGTGCACTGATGCCATGTGAATAAGCTAAGTATGGCTTGTTGAAGGATATGGCAGGCCACACAGAGGAGAACTCTAAGGAACACAGCCTGCGCATGTCAGTCCTCAACTGATATACTAGGTGACTGAAGTCCCCACAGTCACCTTGGAACTGAAAGCAAGGAGTCTGTAGTTCATTCTCACTTTGGGAGAGATACATTTGGAATAAAAGCTATTGTTACATTTAAGAGTTATCTCAGCTTGAAATGCATTGAGCTTGGGCCCAAAAACTCCCCAAACAGCCAAGATCTTTATGAACTAAGTGAACATCTTGTCTTGCATAAGCAACATTAGGTAGTTCACTATGTTGCAGCAGACGACTGATAAGAGGCCATTCCAATACGGATTGAGCATGGTCAACTGTTGGCATGGTGACTACGACCAAAAGGATGACAGACAATTGCTGGGAAGATGTGGGGAAAAGAGAAGACCACACACCATTGGTGGGAATGTAAGTTAGTGCAGGCACCATGAAAAGCAGTGTGGGGGATCTCGTCTTCAAAAACATTAAAGACAGTCATAAGACCCAGGAATCCCAGCAGTGGATATGCAAAAGAAGTAGTGGGATCAGTAGTTTGAAGAGATCTCTGCATACCTATGTTTATCACAGTATTAACTCGAGTGATAGCTATCAACAATGGTAGATTAGCCTGTGTCCATCAACACATGAGTGGGTAAAAAGAAAAAAGTGTGAGTGTGTGTGTGTATGTGTGTGTGTGTGTGTAAAATATATTAGAGAATAGTCTATCCAAGAAAAACAAGCAAATCTTGTCATTTCCTTTTTTTCTTTTCTTTTTGTTTTTGTTTGTTTGTTTTGTTTTGTTTTTTTGAGACAGGTTTTCTCTGTGAAACAGTCTTGGAACTCGCTTTATAGACCAGGCTGGTCTCCAGCTCACAGAGATATGCTTGCTTCTGCCTCCCAAGCGCTGGGATTAAAAGCATGCACCACCACTGCCCAGCAAATCTTGTCATTTTTAACATGAATAAACATGAAAAAATGTTATGCTGTGTGAGAGCCCCCAGATAAAGAAAGACAAGCATTGCATGGTAAAATTCACATGTGCATTCTTTTTTAATCCAGGGTTTTACTTAGCACAGTCTTGGTCTTGAGCTTGCTATGTAGCTAAGTTTGATCTTGAATTCCTGATCCTTCTGCTTCCAGGGTTTGTGTTCTGGGATTGCAGGATTGAACTAACATGCCTGGCCCTTACGTGGAATGAAAAACAGCTGGGCTTGCACGAATACAGGATGGTTGCAGAATAAGGACGGAGAGGCGGTGCATAAGTTAATGAGATAAGTACTTTTTAATTGCCCAGAATAAGTACGTGTGAAGAAACAGAAAGGAGATGAGTGGTTACCTTGGCTCAGTGAGGGCAGAAACTGGAGAAAAGAGAAATGCAAATGACCACTAGTGTTTCGGAAGGTCCTTTTGTATACCATAAAAGTGACCTGAAATCAACGTGATGTTGGTTACCTAACTCTGTGAACACACTACAACCCTCCGAATTGTGTTCTTCAACTGGATGATTTGTAGATTGTGTGATTTATGTCCAAATAAAGTGTATTTTTAAAAAGTACGCTGTAGCCAGGCATAGTGGCCCACAGCTTTAATCCTAGCACTTGGCAGGCAGAAGCAGGGAACTTCTGTGAGTTGGAGGCCAGCCTGGTCTACACGGCGAGTTCCAAGACAACCACAGCCATACAGTGAGAACCTATCTTGAAATTAGTAAAACACAAGACCAATCAAACAAGCAAACAAACATCCAACAAAAATAAAGAACACCGTTTACATGTTTTAAAGTCTGTATGTTTTTTTCCTCTTTATTCTCTATAGAGATGCTTCCCCATTAGGGACAGGCTAATGAATAAGTTTCCTTTTCCCACTTAAGGAATTGTATAAGGAACACCTGACTATTGATCGCCAATGCACCAGAGGTTTTTATTAACCATGCTTAGATTTTTTTTCTATGAAATGGAAGTCAGTTACTTGACTGCAGTTTTAGTTAATATAAACAGGAAAACAATAAGATTTATAACAACAGAGAAATTCAGCTGAGCATATGTGCCCTGCTTGTTCTGAGGATGAGCTTCAGAGGTTGACACATGGTCAGCCTAGCCTGCTACCCCAACCCCTCCCCTTTACACCCACTCCCGCTCCGTGTTGTGGTGTTAGAGGGAAGTGGGGTGTTTTAGCCTTGGGCCCAGGGCTGGGGAGATGGCTTTAGCAGTTAGAGTGCTTGCCACACACCAGCATGAGGACTAGAGTGTGTATCCCCAGAATCCACCAGCGTGAGGATTAGCATATGCATCCCCAGAATCCATTCATAAACGTCAGGTGGGTGTGGCTGCCCACCTGTAATTCCCATACTCAGGGGCCAGAGCCAACCATCCCCAGGGCAAACCAGCTAAAACCTCAGGCCTGCACATAGACACAGACACAAATATACCCACACCTGCACATACACACAAATACATGTACACACTCATGCACGCTACACATGCATTCACAAGCAAAAATGCCTAAATGAAGTTTCAAAGATCCCTAAGCTTTTTGTTTTTGTTTCTAGGTTTTTGGAGATT
This sequence comes from Chionomys nivalis, assembly GCF_950005125.1. Lineage (NCBI taxonomy): Eukaryota > Metazoa > Chordata > Mammalia > Rodentia > Cricetidae > Chionomys > Chionomys nivalis. The sequence goes on from NC_080106.1 coordinate 36,395,136, forward strand.
TCAGTACTGATGAAATTCATTATTATATACAGAAACATAAACTTGTACATAGTAACTAATTAATTTGGAGAAAGCAATAATGAACACATTGCATGCTACTAAATTATTATGAAGATCGCAAACGTAATATTATTATGATATTAGTTCTGACACCACAGCCCTCTGAGATCTACCTTAGTGACCAGTTTGATCCCCAGACTGAAAGATCAGAGAGAAGACAGCATAGGAAAATGAATTTCGCTCACCTTACTGGATGATATGTTACAACTGACTTAAAAACTCAGTGTTGGTCAGATATTCATTGCTGTGTCAAAATATCTGCGATAAGTCAGCGTAAAGAAAGATAGGTTTGTATTTGCTTCTGATCTCAGAGACTCACCTGTGTATCTAAAATGCCATAAAATGGGTTAAACTCTTAGGGAAGTTCTTACAATTTTGGGGGGGAGGGGTCTTTTCTCAGTCTACCGACTTTGCCGAGGAGAGGTATTATTTCTGTGTTAGATTGCTTAGGGAACACAGATGGCAATATCTTCCTGCAGTAATTTAATGCTATTAAGTCCTGGCTCATTAGGAAAATAAATATTCAATTATAAGCGAGTGAAAGGCCTTTTGTAGCCACATCATCACCTGATGTTTATTTCTTACTGGTTTTTGTTTGTTTGTTGAGTTGACTAAATGGCTCACTGAGCACGGTGGCTTAGACATCCATAATCTTAGCGAGAGTCAACAAGTCCCCTTTGACACCTTCTTAATTATGTTCATCCCAGAATGAAGTCTTAAACATAGGAAATAAAGCCCCTGTGATTATCTTTTGCTTCTAAAACTGTATTAAGATGTCTTGGGAAATCACAGAGGTTGGTTTTTGGCCTTATGAGGTAGAACGTTCTAGAAAGGACTAGGTGTGCTTTTAAAAGGTTGCTACTGGCAACAGGTCTGGGAAAGGTAGACCAATCAGAAGGGATGGTTAGCCTTCTTTTGCTAAGCCTGTGTGAGTAAAATGTGACCAACATACATAACCCAGAATGTATAAACTTTGTGTGACGTTCCTAAATACCTGTGAATATCCTTGTGACATGCTTGACCAAAGTCCTGGAGGTCAAAGAGTCAGAAGTCATCTGTCGTACTTTTGATATTATTTTAAAATTTTGATTCATTGTAACTAAGCTTTAATATGAGTCTGGTATCTTTTAAGCATATGCCTTTTTGTTGTTGTTTGGTTTGATTTTTGGTGTTTGTTTGTTCTATGTAGTAAATAGAAGTGGCGGGGCTGCGTCCCCGGCACCCAGCCGCCCACATGGCTAGCTTATGCCCCGAAATAATTACACGGAAACTGTATTCTTTTAATCACTGCCTGGCCCATTAGTTCCAGCCTCTTATTGGCTAGCTCTTACATATTGATCTAACCCATTTCTAATATTCTGTGTAGTACCACGAGCTGGCTTACCAGGAAAGATCTTAACCTGCGTCTGTCTGGAGTGGGAGAATCATGGCGACTCCCTGACTCGGCTTCTTTCTCCCAGCATTCTGTCTGTTTACTCCACCCACCTAAGGGCTGGCCTATAAATGGGCCAAGACAGTTTCTTTATTAAATGAAAGTAACTCCTCCATCATTTCCCCTTTTTTTGTTTAAACAAAAAAGAAAGGCTTTAACTTTTACATAGTAAAATTACATATAACAAAATGGTTATCAAGCAAGAATTACAGTTACAATATTTATATCTATTTTATCTCTTATCATAACTAAGGAAAACTATAACTATCTATCCATTCTTCAACTCCATCAAAGACTCCAGAAGGATATAATATTACCTAAGTAAACAAGAAATCCAAAACTCTAGAAATGACAGAGACATTTCGCTGCCTGGACAGTCACCCAAAGTTCTTTTGTACCGTTGGGGCATCCATCTTCGGCCTACAGGCCCATAGTTTTCAGCAGACATTTCTATGACGCAGGAAAATTCCAAAGACAGTTCAGTCACTTTCTGCTGTGTCCTGCAGAATGTCTCGTAGACTCTTTCATGAGTCAGGAACCCCGAAAGACCATCTCACCTTTAGGCAAGTTCAGCAGTCCTCTCTCTGCGGGTTCTTTGTGTCCAGTTTATGCATCAGTCCATGCAAGAGCAGTTTCTTGCCCAAATGGCTATCAAACTCCATAAGGAGCCTCTTCAATGCCCATCTTCCTCTTGAAGTAGCTGGTGCTGCCAGAAGCAGACGTGTCTCATTGTCATGAAAAGCCCTAAATTATTAAAACATTTAAAATGCCATATTCTGTAGTCTTTGAAAGATATGAAGAATGCCTATCTAACTGAAATATATCTCTATATATCTAGAAAATCTAACTAACATGACTACAAGCTTGACTATTATTGATGATTGTCCATTAACAACCTATATTTCCTAATTATTCATTACATTTTAAATGAACTATACAATCACAATACAGTAATCAAGATCAGAAATACATATACATATAACAAAATTGACCTTAAAATCCATACCAATGCAAATTATTCATATCTATATCATATCCCCCTTTAAATGTAAAAGAACATTTATAAAGCATATTTGGGAACATGGGCGCAGTTTTTCTCTTCAAACTGCTTCCTGCTGAATGGGGGCGCTGTTTTTCAGATCTTTTATGGTATAACCTGTGTGTCAGGGTCATCTCAGTTGGCAGTTGAGTGAAGTAATTTTTTGAAGGTGTTCACAGCAACCTTTCAGGAGGGCGTGGTCTATCATACCATATTGGGATAGACGCAATCCACAGAGTCTCATCCTCTGTGAAAACAAAAGAAGACCCTCTCCAAAGCATCATATCCTTAGACCCATATTCTGAAATCATAATACCCTTATATCCATTCTGGTTTAGCTTGGCAGCCCATATAATGAAATGTCTCTCTGCACTTAGCTCCTTTACAGTCAAAAATTTTAAAGAAGACACAATAATACAAAGAATCCAGACTCTCTGTGAATTTTCCATTTTTACGTGGCTTATTTTTCTTTATTTTTCTTTTAATCTATAACTATCTGTACTCTGTCACTTTAAAGACTTTACCCTTTTTTAAGACATTAACTTTATTCTTCATATATATATTTTTCTCTCTCTCAAGCCTACGTACATTCATCCAACAGTGTCTGAATCAGTTCTATTGTGAATCTGTAATTTTTTTACTATCCAGGAGCATTTCTTAAAATGCTAAGCACTTCTTAAAAACTTAAGTTGCACCATGTACAGGTAATACGGTACCACCTATGTCCTTCTCAGTCTAAACCTTAACTGCCCTGTTGCTATGGTAATTACGGTAGTTCCTGCCTGAGACCAGCACAGTTCAGCATGGAGGAGCTGAGCTGCTCCTGCATCAGAACCATTTGGTGCCCCTGAGTCACACACAGTTCCAGGCACACAGCAGTCCACATTGCCATCAAGCAAGCCATAGCACTTTACTCCAAATGCTCCATTCAAAGACTCTGTCTCCCGCAGGAGCCAGACAGAGATCGTAATGGCGGCACAGCCCAGAAAGCCGGCATTTTAAAACAGCCAGTTTTTTCCTGCTGCTGAGTCAGGACAATTTCTTTGCGGCATGCAACCCAGAAACAGCAAAAAGCTGTCTTAAATTCTCTCTCTCTCCTTTTTAAGCCCTCTCAGGTTTTATGTGGAGTTCATTAGCACGTTGGGTGCCACTCTGTTGTAATATGAGCAGCGGGGCTGCGTCCCCGGCACCCAGCCGCCCACATGGCTTATGCCCCGAAATAATTACACGGAAACTGTATTCTTTTAATCACTGCCTGGCCCATTAGTTCCAGCCTCTTATTGGCTAGCTCTTACATATTGATCTAACCCATTTCTAATATTCTGTGTAGTACCACGAGCTGGCTTACCAGGAAAGATCTTAACCTGCGTCTGTCTGGAGTGGGAGAATCATGGCGACTCCCTGACTCAGCTTCTTTCTTTCAGCATTCTGTCTGTTTACTCCACCCACCTAAGGGCTGGCCTATAAATGGGCCAAGGCAGTTTCTTTATTAAATGAAAGTAACTCCTCCATCAGTTCAAGACAGGGTTTCTCTGTATAGCCCTGACTGTCCTGGGGTTCACTCTGTAGACTAGGCTGGCCTTAAATTCAGGGATTCCCCTGCCTCTACCTCCCAAGTGAAGTATATGGGTTTAGATCAGAAGGTTATACTAGCTTTCCTTATGAGGTTTCTATTTTATTTTTAATGTATGCTTTGTCTGTGTTCCGTAATTACTAAATATATTTACCTAATATATTTATTCAGCATATTATTACTGTGTGGCACACTTATTTTATTTTGTTTCGTTCTATTATCTCTCTCTATCCTCCCTCTAATCATCACGTGTTTCCTTCTCATGAGCTCAGAGACCCTGAGAATGAGAAACCATGGACTGAGGTCTCTGCAACCATGAACACATAGAAACCTTCCTTCTGTCATAGCAATGCAATCTGCCTACAGTCAGTCTTAAGTAGATGGAACATTACTGATCTCTTTGAAAATAGGTTGGATGTCTTTAAGTACAATACTTTGCCATTCCTTCCTGTCTTTCTTCTTTGACACAGGATGCCCTTATCAAACGTTTTTGCTTTTGGAAATTACGAGTGTCAAGTTGGCCACAGTCATTTAAAGCCCCTCTTGTCTGATAACTTTTTTTACACTCTGGTTTCTGTAGTCAATGCAATCAGTTTCAGACCAGAGAGAGTCCGTGTTTTCACAAAAAAAAAAAAAAAAAAAGTGCAAAATGAAAGAGCCATCTTTGGAAATGACCAAACTATCAAAACTCCAAAGACTAGACACTCTGGCAAAGGCATCTGATGCCACTGCTTACACAACTTCTAGAACTTTCCAATGGAGCAAATTGTGAGTTCCCAAAATTTGATATTGTTTCATATCCATTCTGATTTTAAATTCCCATTTCTTGTGCCAGAAGCAGACTCAGTTGCTCTTGAAAGAGTTCATTCTGTGCCCTTCCTCAGTTCCCCACTGTGCTCTCTAGACATTGGCCCTACACAGTGGTCCACCTTCCTAAGAAAAAGCTGGATCACTCTACACTTTGACGGCCTCTCTGACTGCCACAGCCTCCACTGGCTGGGCAGAAATCCTTAATGATATTCTCTCAGTCACAGAATGACCATTTAAAATTCAAACTTTTCACTGAAAATCTGTTTGGAGAGGTGTCAGCCCACAGATCCTTCTCTCTGTACCTTGATTTCTAGGAATGCGGCTACAGTGGTAAGAGCTACACTCCAGGCCCTGGAAACAACAGCATCAGTGTTTTCATCTTGTGTCTATTCTGAGTGTTAAAGAAAGCTCTTCTCTAAGACTTTTAGTTGGAATGGAGAACTGGATGTTCTTTTTTCTCTGTCTGACTGTCTGTCTGTCTGTCTCTCTGTGTGTATGTATGTGTGTATGTGTGTTATACGCACCTATTTTTTTGTTCATGTCTGTGCACCTATATGCCTAGATCAGAGGCTGTGATGTTGGATGTCCAGGGATCTACTTTTCCCTGTCCCTCAGCCTCCACTACTGGGGTTACAGATGTGGCCTCTGTGCCCAGTTTTCAGACCTGTGGTGGAGTATCTAACCTCAGGTCTGAGCAGCAGTCACTTCAACTGAGCTGTCTCCTCAGGCACTGGTACCGCTTTTTGTGCTGTCTTCATGAGCTTGCTAACTCAAGATCCATGGACAAGAACGGACCAGGGAGTAGACGAAGCAGATGCTTTGCTGCTGTTACTGAAATGCCTCATGCTTGAGATATATAAGGAAGCTAGTTCTCTCTCTTGACAAGATATCTCTGGCCTAAAAATACTTAGCAAACTCTGCTTTTGAAAGAGAACAGAAGATATAAAATAATATCTTATTCTCTCACTGATTCTTTTCTCAAATTATAAGCATTTATTATATGTTTTTACTTTTGCATGAATTCAATAATAATCTATCATTATTTTGCCTTGCTGTAAATGAGAAAAATGGTTGTGTGATCAAGACCTTGTTTTAAAAGTCATTATTTTATAATAATGTTATTTAATCAAGAATGGTACCGAACAAAGCAGCTCATACTTATAATCCCAGAACTCAGGAGTCTGCGGCAGATAAATTGCCATAAATTTAAGAGTACTCTGAATTATAGAATGAGACCCTGTCTCAAAAACAAAGAACCAAGCATCAAACAACAACAAAAGACAAGCAAAGAGAATGCTCTGTCTAAGGAAGTGAGGGTGGTTTTACATGCTAAGAAAACCCTTCCAGGTACCTGAGGCCAGCACTTGGCATGGCGAGTGTGGTTCCAGTCTTCAGGACAGCTCTTTCTCGTTTGCTAAGCTGTAGCACATTTTGGAGAGAGAAATTTAGCATTCACAAGTACTGCAGGTGAAATCTGGTGGGGAACATTTCTTGGGCTTGGCTTCCTAGCCTCAGGATAACAAATAATAGCAGCTTATAAAAGTCCAATCTAATATTTCATATGGAAACTTCCAGAAAAGCAAACTTAAGAAAGCCTACGTGGGAAATTAATAGTCTTCCTGCCCTTATGTAAATAATCAGGACAGAGTTAATGAGACCGGTCTGATGTTGTGATCACAACCCACCTTGCTTTGAGGGGAGAGTGCAAGGAAATTTGAAATACACTGAAGAACTCATGAAGGGTCTTCATATGCGAGCTGCGGGGAGTGGTCCAGGTTTCCCCATTCTACCATCATTGCTGTGCCTTGTGAGATCTAGAGACCCGATGCAATGCACCAACCCTATCTGCTAGCTGATTACTTGGGGCCTCAGGCTCCCCGGGGAGCACTCTCAGAGAACATGGTCCCCAGGGAGGAGGCTTGGCGCCATTGGAAACTACATTTCCACATTTCCCAGGGGAGAAGGGAGCTATTCTTTGACTTTTCCTTTGAACCGGTTGTGACATCTGCATTGTTCCCTCATTTTGTTTAATGACTTAAATAAAAATTTTGACATGTGTTCACTGTATAGCTGTATGAGAGTCAGAGTTTTATCTTCCTTTTCTCTCTCTCCCTCTTTTTTGGAAAATTGCCTTTTAACAACAGTGAGCTATAATCACATCGCCTGATGGCTGTGAGTGGGTGAGCATTTCTCCCAGCAGGGTTATGCAGATGCAAATTTCTTCCCTCTTGATCTCTGCTCAGGACCAATTTCTCTTCTGCCGCTAACAGCAAATGCTACTCCCTAAGCTTTTTCCTGTCCTGTGTTTCCTAGCAAGACTCAAAACGTTTCCACAGCAAGGGTGTGCATCGACAGTCAGGGTGTGAACTTGACTATGTCCGGCACAACCGCACAAGCGTGGAAAGATTCACGGATGCAGGCAAGGCAATCCTTGAGATCCAAACCCAGAATTCTGATGGGACAGAGAACTCACCTGCTGAGTTTAAGCAAAGAATAGTCTAATGGGCCATGAGCGCTGTTTATCCTGAAGAGAGACGGAGCCGAGGAAAATGGAGCTGAAACGGCAAGAAAATAAAATAAAGACAGGAGACCAAGTATCTCAAAGTGTATTAATCGCAACAAACTGTTGTTGTTTTGCCCTGTGTAAAAGAGAGTGTCTACCTTAATCACACCCCTAAACCTCATCCCTCACTCTTAAGTCTTCCTTAGAATCAAAGGGGGAAGCTTTCCAAATCGATAGCACAGCAAGAAGACCCCTGTAATGCTAGTTTCATTCTTACCATTTCAGTAAACACAGCACTAAGTTCATATAGTTTTGAGATAGATTTGTTTTGTTTTTAAGTGTGTGTGTGTGTGTGTACACAAGTGAGTGCAGTACCCTCATGGTCCAGAAAAGGGAGTCAGATTCCCCCGTAGCTGGAGTTACAGGTAGCTGTGAGACCTTGATTTGTGTTCTAAGGACTCTGATCCTTGGGGAAAGCAATATATGTTAATAATTGCCAAGAAACCATGAATTTTTAAAAGTAAAATTGTAGACGGGACTCTCATCCTTGGCCCTCCCTAACTCGCGTAATATATAGGATGCAATTATAGGGGGCTTTAAACATTAACGCAGCAAGATCTTTCCAGCCTGTGTTATTCTCATAGTCTTCGTTGACCCATCAAAGTCCCTGTCACAAAAACCCCATGTCAAACTCTATGACTCCATCATTGTCACTGCAGTCTTAGACAGACAGAAGGCGCATAGGCGTGATACCTGACCAGCTCCTGCCAAGGTAGACACAACTCCTATGGAAACAATGAACAGAAGTAGCTCTCGCAAAGCTAGATTCTAAATCAGTTATGAATAAGACACTTTGGCAGGTCTTCCTTAATTACACTTTGGAAACTGTAACCAGACAGGGACCAAAGGAAAGAAAGTGAAAGACAGACTTGGTCCTGTGGATTACACATGAATATGTGTGACCGCGAAACACAGATGCTGAGCACTGAGAGAAGATTCGGTGCCTTGCTGAAAGATGATCAATAAGGAAAGCAAAGCTGGCCAGTGTTCCTCATAATTTTGTATGAGTTACATAATATATGGCAGTTTTGGGATGATTTTTTTTCATCATGCAGATATTAAGGAATAGTTGGCTAGCTGAAGGATAACTGTTTATAGCTTATCAAATTTGAACAAAATGTTTTGAGAATCTATGCTTAGGGATTATATAGCCCCTTCCCTGCCCTGTCTCTCTGTCTCTCCACCCTATGCGCGTGCACGCGTGTGTGTGTGTGTATGTGTGTGTGTATGTTTGGTACAACATGACGCAGAAGCACCATTGTCAGCTCACTATGTCAGGGTTTTGCCTGTATGCTGTATTTCAAGGAGTCCTTTTAAACCTGTAGTATGTCAGATTCCAGATGATACTGAATTCAGAAAAGAAGTCTATTTTTCTTAAAAAGTATAAGCTGGGTCCAGGTGGTGGTAGCACACACCTTTAATCACAGCACTCAGAATGCAGAAACAGGCATATCTCTGTGAGTTCAAATCCAGCCTGGTCTATAATTCCAGGACAGCCAGGACTGTTGCACGGAGAAACCCTGTCTTGATAAACAAAACAAAACAAAACAAAAAAATAGTATAACCTGAAACTGACAATTACATGCAATGGGAAGAGACAGCAAACCTTGACAGAAATATTCTTCATTTTTCACAGTCAGGATATTTTAGGAAACATTGCAGGTGTGTATAACCATATCACATTGAATATATAAACATATATGTGGATGTGTGTGTGTGTGTGTGTGTGTGTGTGTGCATTCTCACCTCTCTTTGTAAACCTTAATCTTACCCTGTAATGCAGCATAACTAAGATTAGTCACCTGATTTCTCTATGTGAAGACCACATTAACTAAGGAAGGTAGAATCCAGAGCTTTTGTCTCTGCAAATCCTTCTGCTCTGACTACATATTTTACATTTGACAGCTCGCACGTCTGTGCCCTCAACAAGATTATGAAGTCTTTGATGGTGGAAACACAGTGGACTGCTTTCACAGCTCTGGAGCTAGTTCAAAATCTGATAGTAAACATCTCTAGACATTTACTTCTATCAAAATCCTCACTGGAGAAGCATCCTCTTGCAGTAGGCAGCAATTGACACAGTGACCCATACCTGGTCAACACACAGAGAGTAAGAGATGGAGGAGAGCCTAGCCCTAAAGGGACATCTGTATCACACTCCTCCTCCCAAGACTGAGGGATCATCACAGAAGAGGGGGCTGAAATTTTATAATAACCGTGGAGGTGGGGTGGCGGATAACTACAAGGAAAGTGTGTTTTGGAACAGGGAAGTTGTAGATAGGAACTCGAAGTGTTTGTGGCAGCATGCAGAAGACCTACGCAAACTCACGCTAGACAAATCCCTACATGGAGAGGGCAAAGGAGAAAGGAAGTTTCACCCCTAGCTGGGCAGCTATTAGCAACTGGTGGCTCATGGCAGAGAGGGCCAGTTTTCTGTATCCACCAGGAATCCATGACCACTGATTTAAAGAGGTTTGTTCACTTCAAGAACATACCTACCCTACTGAGGGTACAAGGACAACAGGGGAGGTGTGAACCTGCCCGTCTCTCCCTTCTCCACCATGTCATGCAGTCTTTCACCTGAGACCTAGCAGACACACACCCTCCAATGACGGGAACAGAGTATCACTCATGCACTGACATTTCTCCAGAGAACCCACAGCTGAATTCTCACCTGATATACCAGTACTTCACAGAACTTCGCCTATATCAGAATCCACTGGGGAACTTTCTGGAATGTACGGCTAGTCCACAGGCCATATTTTCAGGTCGACTCATGTTAGTACCATTGAGCTATAAGGCCGTCTTCTATAACTACTGCTCTGGACCCTGAAAAGGGTGGCATATAGTCTTTTCTCAAAACGGTCCAGACTGCAAGTGCTTTTTCAGATTTTTCAGTATGTGCTGTAGCTAATGAGATGCCTTAGGGATGAGACTCAATTCTAGATGTAAATTTCATTCGTGTTTCATATACATGTACACACAATTTATGCACACAGTCTGAAGGCAACTTTAGATAATATCTTCTCTGTGCCTTGGTTTGACCACAGCTGATTTGGTGAGATTACGTGTGTGATTCCTAACTGTAGTACACGTCAGCATTCAACAGGCTTTGGAGTTTGAAGTATTGTATGTTTGGGATCATTGGGTGAGATCAACTGTAAAGACCAAAGAAATGTGGGAAAATAGGATCTAAAAAAAAAATGTTACTTTAGGTAATTGATGGTGACACTAAACCACTGTTCCTTTGTATTTGACAAGGACCACTCCCTCTGCAGAGTCACCACGGAACTCAGTCTCCCACACCAGTCTGCTCGCATTGCCTTATTAACCAACTCAGTCCTTAGAAGCTCTTTCGCACTCACACACCCCACCCTTCAATTTGCAAATTATTGTTGTATTATATGTGTATGGTTTTGTTTGCTTGTTTGTTTGTTTTACCTGCATGTATGTCTGTGAACCATGAACAGGCCTGGTGCTTATAGCAGCCAGAAGAGGGTGTTAGATGCCCTGGAGTTTTAGATGGTTGTGGGCCTCCTGAAGGTGCTGGGACAAGAACCAGGGTCTTCTGCACAGGCAGCAAATGCTCTTAACAGCTGAGCTCCAGCCCAAGTAGCTCCCATTTTTTGTGGAGTACTTGGCCAAATTTCGAGAGAAAATAACGAGTATAATGGGAAGGGTCTGTATGGTTTCTCTATAGTTGGGATCCATAGCCCAGTGCTGAGTAAACGAGGTTCAAGTGTTAAAGTCTCAGTAGATATCTGACTTCAAAGAAAAAAAATTAATGAAATCTGTCTGCCAGTGTAAGAATGATCATAAGGTGGCCGCAGGATTTCTGTCTGCAGGGCTGTCTTGAAACTCTGTGAAGTGAGATATTACTGTTTGTCTAACTTATGGGTAAAAATATTTTAAATAAATAAATGTTTCCTTGGAGCTCAGCTTACAACACAAGTGTATTTGATGCTGGGGCTGCCAGGGACTGGGACTCGCTGAATGCATAATGCTGCCCTCCTGTTTGATATGATATTGTGGGAAAATTGCAACCTCCCTTCAGAAGAAAAACTGAAATGTTTTGGAAGGACTAGAGAGATTTTGTGCCAAAGTATGTAGCCATCTCCTGTGGCAGTATTTTAGGTGCTGGATAGTTTTTCAGCTAGATATGTATCAGGTTTAATTATAATGTTAAGTAGGTCTCCTATTTTGACTAGACACACTTACAATAAACAAACCTGATTCATATATGCAATTTTGTCCTGAGTGGTATTTCATAACCCAAGATAAGAATTATGATTTGTTTTGAATTATCATAATGTGCAACCATTCTAAACATTTCTCAGGCCAGCTTCTTTCTTAGCATACTGTTGGAATATTGTTACACAGTGATTCCCCCACCATCTTGGAAAGCTCAGAGGCTCAGAGGCTCAAGGTTACAATTACACTACAGTCTTTGAAGGTTCTATGTACCTGGGTTAAATGCAGCTTTCTGCTACCATTGGTCCCACTTAGCCAAGTTGTTCTGCCTCAATTGGCTTTAGCCCCTTGTTGGACCACAGTATCCCTGTGTGCTGCCAATAACATGTCAATAGGATGTAGCTCAGACTAACTTTAGGATGCTGTGACCTAGGCAGTCTTGCTTAGTGCCTAGTTAAGACAGCGCCGTCACTTTGAGAATCATAAACCTTTTTTTTTAATAAGGAACCATAAAAACTAATCTTCCACAGTAAAGGATGATATAGAATCTTGGACTCTTAGCACTCCATACACAACATCCCAAACTTACCCTGGCTGTGCAGTGACCCCCAGAGTTACTCACCTTATGTCACCAGCAATCTAAAAACATGCATGATCACAGAATCCCATGTTATAGAAGTGGCCTTCCAAAGACCCTAGGAAGTCTGCCTTCTTTCCTCTCTCCTGCCATCTTGGTGATCACACCACTCATAGACATATGGTCACCCTCCTTATCCCTGACATTTCAAAGGCTTTAATTCAAAGGTTCTAATCCAAGTTGGGTGCAATCACTGTCAAGACCTATATTGTTACCGAAGTCCTCACCGTCATGAAGTATGGCATTCCCACCTGCACTTGCATCATAGATGAGACCATACGTGTGAGGGTGATGGAGCTAGATGGTGTGCCCAGAAAGCGTGCTCACAGGTCATGGAATCTCATGCAAACCACAAGCCACGTCCCTACCCACCCCATCTACAGGAGCAGCGGCGCACAGCCATATTGGTGTTGAGTCAAAGCATTTTGCAAGATGGCAGTTCTTCTTGTACCTTCTCCAGCCCTCATGTCCCTCTGAGAAGTCACAAGCCCTGACAGTGTGTCCCAGGGATGTTTTCCTTTTGCTTTATTAACCCGGATTGGGGTGTCTTTCGCTTGCAAATTCACACACTTTTGTGCTCCTAGTTTTTCTGGTATTTACCTTGGTCTTGGTCTTGGGGTCTGAAAGGCACCTCCAGGACAATAGAAATCTCTCAGCACTACCTGCTCTTCCCCCTGCATCTCAGACCTGACTCACAGTAAGGGCTTTTGTGGTTACTGTTTAAATCAAGTCACACACGAATTTCTTCAGTCTTGGTCATAGATGTCTGAGGCTGCACCTGCTGGGGAGCCATTATCTAATCTTTCTGGGAGGTTTAACACTGTCTCTAGTAAACCTCTCCATGTTTACCCAGAACAGTGTAAGAGATACTTCGCCTCCGAGTGTGAAGGCCGTTCTGCACCTGGCATAAAGAAGAGAGTTTCAGGAGGGGAAGAACTGGGGAAGGAGTCTAGTGAATGCCTTCTTGGTGGAATTCCCTCCGAGCGAGCCTCCCATTCTCCCACTCCCTCCAATCTCCAGCGATCATTTCTCAAAACACTGAGTAGAGGTGCTCGGAGCTGAAGCCTCTTTGGCACGGATTTAATTGCAGGCTGACAAGGAAGGTGGCTTTTTACAACGGTGCCATCAGAGATACCACAGAGCCAGGCACGGATCCACAGCGGGGAAGGATTCTTCTGTTGATGTAAAATCCCATCACAATATTTGAGAAGTTTGGCTTTAATGTAGTCTTCGGGCAACGAGAGATGAGAACACGTTCTGTTCAAACACTAGCTCGATTATAGAAAGGTGAGGTTGCTATTGCCTCTGGGTGTGGGTACCATCATGATAGTGCCATGGATGCTGTTCCCATAAGCAATGGGCGGATCTGGAGATGGGGAAGAGGGGTCGCTTGATAGCCATTAAAATTCTCTTTCTCAGCAACTTGTCAAAAGACTGTGTATTGAAATGTTCCCGTATTTGGGGGCATCATTACTTAAGTCAATGGAGCAGGAAAAAAAAGAAGCCCCAAATCAAGGAAATATGAAAAGGCTGTGAAGTCATGGTCACCAAGCTTGGCTGTGAAACAGAATTGACTAAAAACTTGCAAAAACCTCGATGCAAAGGACAGCAGACCATTTATCTCCATCTCTGTGAGGGGGACTGGCCACTGATACTTTCTCGAACCTCTCTGGCGAAGTCCAAGATGCTACTCAGACTGAGGAACCACCGTGCTCCACGAGGTTTGGGTGGGAGAGTCTTCAAGTCACTCTCAGGTGGGCGAACACTCAGGTGTTACTTGGAGGCCTCACAGGAGCTGTCCCAGAGGCAATGACTCTGTAGTTTATGGTGGCAGTGACTGTTCTGTGACCTAGTGACCACAGAAACTGTGACCCAAACAAAGGAATGTGAAACTGGGAGAATAGCTGCAAAATTAATCCTTGTAAATCACGGAGATCTGGAAGGGGGGCAAGTGATTTAGATGTCCTGAAGCATCCATTTGAATGTGTTCATCCCCCCTCCCTGCTCTGACCTAAAGAAAAAAAGGGAAAAAAGAAACCAAACCAAAGGTGTGGAGTGGGGAACTGTGTGCCTCAAATCTAACTGCAGCTTCACTTCCTGCCCCAAAGTTTGCTTTTAGGATAAAGGAAAGGAGAGGAGAGGGTACTAGGGGGGTGGGGGGTGGGAAGAAAGGATTACTGGGCACTCACCATTTGCTGTTTGTGGGTGCTTCCTGGACAGGATCAAGGCAAATGTGTGAAGACAGTAATGAGAGAAGGAATCTCTGTTAAAACGTGCGGTGTGCTTCCTGATGTCTGGCGATAGCGGTAGGAGAGAGGTCTTTACTTTCCAGAGAGCTGGTGCAGCAAGATAAGAAGAAAAGGTGACTTGGTCCTGCTCGATCTGCAACTTAGTTTGGAAATGTAGCTGGGGTTCTTAGCAAGTGTACACTCCTGCCTGCAGATTTTCCCAACCGGAGAATGGGTGAGGTCTGTGTGTGTGAGAAGTTGGGAAGCTATGCAGGGTTGGGATAGAAACTGCCCATCTTCTCCTACCCTTCAGTCCCTCTATCATAGAATTA